>NC_045775.1:83607805-84263638 GCF_008692025.1 Phocoena sinus | reverse complement strand
CAGTGTCGTCGTCGCTCTGTCACTGTCAGTACAGGCTCTTTACGGGGGTACCCCTGCGCCGCCACCCCCCCACCGGCAGCTCCCCCAGACCCCCTTCTGCCCGCTGGAGACTGGAGCCTCACTCTGCCTTTCCTCTTCCCCCCCCTACTCTGCCCCCCATTTTCCTTCCCCTGGAAATTTTGAATTGAGTTTTTAAAGACGTACCCTGAGAGTCATTCTCAGGCCTCAGCTGTTCCTAACTCAGTCAGGGTTCCTGCCCTTAATGGTTTTCTGCACAGGAACAAAACTTTCAAACATTCCTGAAGTTTCAACCTACTCAAGTGAAACAAAACATGGGGTAAATAGATGTCTTCACAGCAGCCCCGGGGGTGATGAGTACTGTGGTCTTGGACAGTTAAGGTCTCTGAGCCTCCATTTCCTCAGCCTGTAAAATGGGTTCATAACAGGATCTGCTTCCAAGGGTGGCTGTGCGGATTGAGTAAGAGCCACGTGCAGTGCGCTTGGCACAGGGCTCAGCCTGGTGGCTGCCACTGCTCCAGCCATCACACTTCACTCTTCCTCACAACCCACAGCCAGCACCACCAGCAGCATCAGGTTAACTTCTTCATCTTCATTTTTTTCCCTTAGCTTGAAGACATACTTCAAGTTTTTTATCGTAAGAGATCCCTTCGAGAGACTGATTTCTGCGTTTAAGGATAAGTTTGTTCACAACCCCCGCTTTGAGCCTTGGTACAGGCACGAGATTGCCCCTGGCATCATCAGGAAGTACAGGAGGAACCGAACGGAGACCAGGGGCATCCAGTTTGAGGACTTTGTGCGCTACCTGGGTGATCCGAACCATAGGTGGCTGGACCTTCAGTTTGGGGACCACATCATCCACTGGGTGACATACGTGGAACTGTGCGCACCCTGCGAGATCAAGTACAGCATCATCGGTCACCACGAGACCCTGGAGGACGACGCCCCACACATCTTGAAAGAGGCTGGTATAGACCACCTGGTGTCTTACCCCACCATCCCCCCGGGCATCACCGCGTATAACAGAACCAAAGTCGAGCACTACTTTCTGGGTATCAGCAAACGAGACATCCGGCGCCTCTATGCACGTTTTGAAGGGGACTTTAAACTCTTTGGGTATCAGAAGCCAGATTTTTTGCTAAACTGACGTGTAGGACTGTGAGTTCAAGTATCTTTGTTAGACCAGAGGCTAACCAGGTGGAGATCTGGGCACAGAAATGACACTTTGCTCTGTCACACTCCCCCTGAACACTCCTCAGTTCCCATGGACCTGGGTGTGCCTTGGCCAGTGAAGCTGGACGCTGACCATTATGACCTAGTTTGGACAGAAGGTGCACGGCAGGCCCTGCCTCCCTCCTCCACCCCAGCCCCAGTGCCATGGGGCCTTTGCTCTCCTCAGCGGGGAAAGAGACTAAACATTTGCAGTTGAACAGACGGGAGGAAGAATCATACAGCCTCGAGTCACCTCCCTCAGTTGTCAGACACCTGCAGCTCCCGCAGACGGTGGGGCGGTCATGCCTGTCCCCAGGGGATTGTAGACATGGCGCTCAGCGCTTTCAGGAGAGATGGAAGAGCCAGTGGTCTGCACACATCCCAGGGGCCGAGATAGGGTCAAATCTGAGTAATTACACCTCTGGGTTTCATCTTGGCGCCGCTATAGTCACAGAGGCAGACCCTTCTTTCCACGACTCTTCTGTTCCTGAGAAGTTCAGGAATGACTCGAGGGCACTCTCCGGGAGTCCATCTATTCAGAATACATGCCTGTGTGCTGCTGGGCCACATTTCCAGACCTCTGCCTGCCAAGTGATGATCTCATTCAGCCCAAGAGATCCAATTTTGCAAAGTGAGGGGAGTGTACACATTTCCCACCTGAGAAAGGGAACTTCTCTGGGGACCTTAAAGGGAGCCTGGGAAGAGGCAGAGCTGGCCGGGTGCTGGAGCTCAGGCTGCCCTGGGCTTGGGCACGTCCACCCTGGTGACTGCCTCTTGTCTCTGATGGTCCCGTGTGGATGGGCACGGGGAGGGGGGTCTCCACCTGCCTCCCCCAAGGCCAGGGCCTCCTGGGGGCCAGCGGCAAACATGGGCAACATGCCAGTATTGCCCAGTCAGTGCAGCTTACACATTTCAGTCTCCTTTCGTCTCAGCAAAATGCTCACCACTGGACCCATTTCTGATGATGCCGTCATCCTGGACTGTAAGTTGGATAATCAAGTTCACCAGCAATAAACTTCTGGGCCGAGGCAGCCGCAGTAACGCACCTTCCAGACACGGAGGAGCAGGCCACGGCTACCATTTCAGGTGCCGTCCGACAGCGAGGCCCCTCGAGGTACGGGAGAGTTTCCCTGCGAAAAGTCCCAAGCGCCCAGGCTGCACAGGGCCCAGGAGCCCAGCTTTTCCTCCAGGCAGCCTCCACCGTCCCTCTCTCAGTGTGGCTTCCTGAGTTTGTAAATGTGAAAGTAACATGAAATTAAACAAAACAAAACACGTGCCAACCTGACCTTGGGCCGCGGTTCCAGGTCAGGTGCTGTGTGGATGCGACATCCCCAAGGCCTGGCGACGGTGAGGGGCACGCAGGCCTGCATGATGGCTGCGGGCGAGCCGGCGGTGGAGGAGAGGCGCTCGTGTGCCCGCCCGCCACGCCGGCGGAGGGGCAGCCAGCGTGGCGGCCCGTCACCCTCTGCTGACACGCAGAGGCTGCAGGATCAATCATTCTTCTATCACGTTTTAGCAGAGGCTTGTTGGAATCGTTTCGCACCTGATGCAGGAGTGTCTCTGTGGGGTGGAGCGAAGCTCATTCTCAGGGGAGACACCTGGCGGGGCAGGGGGAGGAGGAGATGGCAGCTAGAGAGGGCGACCCCGCAGGGAATGTGCAGGTGAGCACTCAGAAGTAGCATCAGCCTGATTCAGAAAGAAACAGGAGAAGCAACTCTGCCTCCAAGAAGCGGTCTTAAGGCAGGGAGGGCAGTTCCTGAATTTGGAAGTTTAATAATATTAGGTTGACTTAATAGGCTTGTGTCTTAGATCGCTTTTCTCTTACTGGATTTCTTCTCACACGTTTTAGTCTCATGGGTCTTATGTTGGAAACTGTCAACGGTGAAGTGCGCAGAGCCAAGGCGAGATTTGGTTTCCCTAGAGGCTGAGTGCACGGAGAGATGGCAGATCCCCACGTGCCGGGGCCCAGGTGGCTCTGTTTGGGGGGGGGCGGGGAGGGGTCCCGGGAGAAAGAGCCGCCGACCGGGGACACGGTCCCAGAGGGTTACTGGGGGATGTTGGTTTCCCGACCGCTCACCCTCTACCCCTCACCGCACCCCACCCCCACTTCCCCACTCAACCCCAGCTTAGCCCATTTAACTGGAACCTGCAGAAGCAGGGAACAGCAGAAAGCGGGACGAGAAGGGGAAAACGATCGAGATGCAGCCGAACTTTGGACAAAGAGCCTTGCCACCTCTTTGACGAAATGTAAATTGTTCTAGGTACTGCTGATGAAAGATTAAATCCGTCGATCTAAGAAGGAAATGGAAAATTTTATTTGAGACAAATTGAGGATTATAACCCGGGAACAGCCTCTCAGAAAACTCCGAGAGCTATTCTGCCCATTAGAAGTCAGAGCACAGTTAACATAAATTTTGGGAGACAGAGGGTTATACGTTAAATGATGGACTGTTGACAGTTTACACAATCCAGATCTTCAGGTGCAAAGTGGTGGGTCCTTGTGACCCTTTGCAAGATTAAGAAAGAACGTTATCTTTTAAGGAGTTGTCTTGTTGGTTCTAGGGGAATGTTGCTGTTTATGGCTGAGCAGGTGTTTCTGCCGATTGGGAGGTTTGGTCAATGCCTAATGCAGAGACACAATGCACGGTAGACGGTAGAGAAGAGGCCAAAGGGCAGAGAAGATTTTTTTACATTCAAGTTTTTCTTGTCTTGCCATAAAATGTGTTATTTCACAGTACCTCTTCCAAGCCCCTTGGACACGCCAGGCGCTGCATCCATCAGGGTTATGGGGTTCAGAGCTGAGCAGAGCTGCGAGCTTGCAGTGCAGTAGAGGCCGCCAAGTGCTGAACAGGGCCGCCCGGGCCTGGGGGTGGCGGGTACACAGGAAGGACTGGGGAGTTACATGTTTGTTTCCTTGCCCTCAAGCCAATCTCCCTGTCAGTTTATTAGCAGTCATCTTGACGCTGTCTAAAACAAGACTTGGACAGCAACATCACATCCGTCATCTGTATTGTCCTCAAAACTGAGTTGACCTGGTAAGTCTTAACAGGCCTTTTTCAGTCTTATTTCCTGTTGTCTGTAATCTGTAAACTCTCAATTGTTGTAACACTGCAAGGACCCAAAATTCTGGACTTTTCTTTGTGCTTGCCAATTTCCACTAGCCAATCCTCCCTCCCTCTCTCTCTCTCTCTCTCTCTCTCTCTCTCTCTCCCTCTCCCCTCCCTCCCTCCCTCCCTCCCTCCCTCAGAAAGTAGAGAGGAACGGTCAATACATGCTTGCACTTTGCCTCTTTCCCTCCATTTTCCCCACAGTCTTTCTGTTTTCTCTTTATCACTCCTATTGTCGCAGGTAAGTTTCACTCAATACTGCACTGCAGCATCAGGAGTCTCAACCTTTCCGGCCCACAATTATCTGTTTTGTAGCCACACAGCTCCTAACCAGTGAATATGAAATTTGAAAACCACAAATTTTGGGTTTTTGTAACTGCAGCTCCAATATCAGGATAACGGTTTCTTTGTTAGATAGGGTAACGTCAGCTGCCCTGACAAACAAAAACCAAGGTTTCAGTGATTAAAGACAATAAAATGATTATGTCTTGCACACATAACAATCCAGTGGTCTGTTCCTCCTAGGCAGGGAATTTTCCATCTTGTGGCTCCATTATACCCAAAGGTCACATGGTCCTCTGCTTGCAGGAGAAGGGTAGGAGGAGGGAGGACCACTGGGGCATTATTATGAGCCAGTTGTGGCATTGGGACACACGTCTTTCACTGCGTCCTTCTGGCACACAGCAATTTCACGGGAGCTGGGAAATTTAATTCCTGCCTTGACAGACATTTCCTGGTGACAACTCCCACATTCGTGGTGAATGTTGACCAATCCATAATAATCCATAAGGAAGTAGAGTGCTTTACCATTTACAAAGCATTTTAATGTAAATAACGATGTGAAGTAGGCCTAAAAGATTTATCATCACTATATCATAAAGGGAGAAATAGCTTCAGAGGAGTTGACTTGCTCAAGGTTGTACAGCTAGACTTCCGGTTTCAGGCCCAGTGTGTAAAAAGGGCTTGGAAGTTGTCGTTCCTATTGTTACAACAAGAAAAACGCTGAGAAAACTGAAAATCAACACCTTTCCTTAATACTCGTCAGAGAATCATGAGATGGGTGGATACAGAGATTCTCAGCTGAGATCAACTCACCTGTAGCAGAAACCACCAGAGCCGTGGACCGGTAGGATCACTTACGTGGTAATCCTGACAAACTGCTGGAGGTTGAGTGTGAGCTACCAGGCATTCTTATGATGAAGAGTCAAGAAAGAAGAGTCTCCTCCTGGCTCTGCAGATAGAGGAGAAAGGTAACCATTTTGAACTATGCCCAGAGCACCCTCCATCACAAAGGGCTACTAGCTAGAGTGAAAGACTTCACCAGAGCCTTATCCCACATGGGAGATGGGCATTTACCCAATTCCAGCCCCCTCAAGCCTTCCTGTCTCACCTCAGGGGTAAAAAAAAAAAAAAAAAAAAACAGCTAAGAAACACCTGTAAAGGTGACAGCCTGGAGACACAGGCCCACTAAAAGACTGAGATTTAAGGCTACAATTGTAGAATGCCACCCCCTCCCCACGCCTTGCCTCCACAGCACCAGAAATCAAATACAATGACTGTGAGTTACAGCTGGGAGAGCTGCAAGGCACAGACTCTGTTTAAGGAGTAGTTCCTAGGGAAGCCCAAGGATGATAGAGGAGGTAGCAGCAAGGACCCTGGAGGAAGCTGGAGCCTCCAGCCACCTATGGCTGCAGCAAACATTACACACAGCCCAGCTGCTCACAGGTTACCGTACATCCTAACATGAAAGGCCTTCTACCTCGGTTCCTATTACCTGATGTACATTATGTCTGGATTTTAACCAAAAAATTGCAAGGCATGCTAAAAGATAATTTTTTTTAAAAACCCACAACAATATGAAGAGCATCAGAACCAGACTCAGATACGACACAAATGTTGGAATTCTCAGGCAGGGGATTTAAAATAATTAATATATGGAGGGCTCTAACGGAAAAAGTAGACGTCATGAAAGAACAGGTAGGTATTGTAAGCAGAGAGATGGAAACTGAGAAAAGTCAAAAGGAAATGCTAGAAATCCACAGAAGTGTAACAGTGTAACGCCTCTGATGGCTTCCCAGTAGACTGGGCACTACATATGAAGCTGTATAGTGTTAGTTGAAGGTGGACTCAGATGAGTTATACATGTATATTGTAAACTTGAGGGCAACTGCTACACAATATAAAAAGAAAATGTAATTGATATTCTAAGAGAAGAGAGAAATCGGAATCACATGAAAATGTTTAAAACCAGAGGAAAAAAAGAACAAGCACAATGAATAGAAAAGCTACAAACACATTTATCCAACTGTATAAGTAATGACTATAAATGTTAATGGTCAAAACACACTAATTAAAAGACAGGGATTGCCAGAGTGGATAAAAAAACAAAGACCCAGCTACATGTTGTGTACAGTAAACCCACTTTGAGTATAAAGATTATACAACTAGCGAGTATCTGAACCAAGCAGACTCTCATGCTTTAACTTCAATCCACTTGTCCTCTTCCCACAGCACATGCCGTCGATGAATTACAGAGGCAAGTACGGTTTCTAGGGAAAGCGGAGCCTCCCCACACCTCCGACGTTTATGTCAGGGGGGACAAACTAGGCCCTCGTTCTCCTGAAAAGCCCTTGAGGGCTTGCTGTGATTGCCAACAGGGTAGTGGAGTAAATAAACCTAACTCCTGCTCCCCCTGCAAGGAAGCCTCAGGTCAGTTACCTGTTACAGGAAAGAATGTTTTAAATGGATCGATCTCCTCATATCTCCTGCTCTCCTTCACCCCCTACCACTCACTCCCCTTCTCCCACCCACGACCGAGTGACCCTCAAGGGCAGGGACTGTTTCCATTTATTCCCATAGCTCCTGAGCCTGAACAAATACTTAGTGAATGCTGCCTTGACTTAGCACAGTCGTTCTGAGCATGGCGTTTTTCTACAGGAACGCTCGCTGACCCCCTTGGCCACCCACCTGTTGCACGCCTGGCACCGCTGCAGCAGCATTGGACCTCCCTTCTCCCCAGCTGCCAGCATTCACTGGGAGTCAGTCATGAACTAAGCTGCTTCCACGCCACCCCATCCTAAAGACTCATGAGCGCCTTTTCTCCTTCCCACCCTCCCCGTCCCATAACTGGAGGACAGGGATGCTAAAGAAGGAACGTCTGCACTCACAAGAAAGCTGCCAGTTTCTCCGTGCATGTTCTTCTTGGCTATTTGTCACCTTTTTCCTTAGGAAAAGAACAATAACAATTTGCCCTTTCTTTCATCTCTAAAAATAACTTGAGTGTAAGATATACTTCAGAGCCTTCTGTACATGATAGCAAAACCGATCTGTGAACATTTGACAGTTCAATTAGGATCAGGCGACAGTGCTTTGGAAATAAGAATATGAGAATCTCATCTTGAGCCAGGCAGATCGGCCGCTCCACCTTAGGGTCCGGAGGCCCAGATGAGCTCCTGTAGGTCCAGAGGTTTAAGGAGGAGAGATAGATACACCTCTGAGCTTAACAGGAGGAGCTGGGCACAAACAGGAAGAAGAAAGGAAGTAGGGCCCCCTGTTCCCACCCTTGGTCCTGGTGATGAGCTCCAGCTGCCTCACACTGAAGTGGTGCTTTGTGGCTGGTGAGGATACCGCTTGAAAACCATCGCTCGAGGCCTTCACAGAAAGCCCTGAAGATCCAGGTGCTGGGGAAGAGTATTCCTTTTACCTTCCTCCTTCACCCTTGATACAAGAAATAGGTTTGAACCCTTTGGTTGTCTTAGGTAGATACCTCAGCATAGAATTTCTGGGCCACAGATATTTTTTAACGAAAAGGAAAAAAACCAATGTTACGACTTTAGGGAAGTTTCCAAAAGGCAAAAAAACTAGAACCAACCTCCATGTTACATAGAGAATATAAGTAAAGAGTTGGCCATAAACAGATTACACTGCAAAATTATTTGGAAACTAGGAGGATGGTAATAAAAATAGCAGCTGTATATTCTCTAGTCTTCAGTTGGTTAGATATTAGGTAATTATGACCAAACGCTGTAGTCTTCTGAGCCAGGGCCCACCCCATAAAAAGGTGTGGTTACCCTGCCCAGGCCAGGAGGGCTGGGAAACCCCAGGACATCAGGGTTTTTTTCTGGAAAGAAAGAACTAACAACCTGTTCCCTTCTCCCCCAGCGTGTCTGCGTGAAACCTCATGATTCGTTTTAATTTACTCTCTGATGTTTCACAATTTTGGCATTCCCGTTGATGGTATCTCTCACTGATCTTAAAAATAGCCAGATATGAAAACACATAAAATTTTGGATAAATCGAAAGTGCTTTCTGAGGAGGGAAGTGTGGACGACCTCTGACCTGAACTTCCAAGCATAAGAAGATGGACAGGATAGCAGAAGTGAGAATACCCAGTTTACAGCTGGGAACATCAAAGGTGCACAAGTTAAGGAGGTCCTTGGGCCACTGCTGACTTATACGCCGTCCGGTTGTAGCAGTTTCTCTGCCAGCTTTGTTCACCAGTTTCCTCCAGGGGGCGCTGTCTCCTAGTGCCCGCTAAACCCAGGTTCCCTTTGTGTACACAGGGAAGCTCACTAAGGTGGTCTTAGAAGCTGCAATGAAGATGGTTACAAAACAGTACTCTTCTGAAATTAGGCCCAGGATGTACATGGTCAGATTTTCTCTGCTGAAGAGCAGGTAGAGGATAGGAAATCAAACTAAGTCTACGGAGAGATTGTCAAAAATCTCTGAGCCAGGGAAATGGAAATGTCGTCTATTTTATTAAATCATAAGCTCTAAAAACAAACGGACAGCTTCCCTTACAGGAGATAATTCTTAGTAAAAGACTGGAACCCCTTGCTTAGGTCTTTGTATGATGTCACCCAATTTTACTCTTGCTGGAACTTGCCTCAGTGATAGTTGGAGCGAATCCAGCCAACTCTGTATGCCTTGTTCTGAGGGGAATGGGGGCCCGCTGTGGGCCCAGGGCGGCTGTTGTGTTTGCCAAGGGCTGTCCTCACCAGCAGCTGTCAGCCTGAAAACACTCCTTGGGACGTTGGTGGGAGTTTCAGAAAAAGAAATCTTCTCTATTCCTGTCCAGCATCAACAAAACCCAGGTGAATAGCGTTCATTAGCAAGTTTTCTATTCCACAACTGCTCAAACTTGCAGGTAAGTTAATTATTCTACCGAAAGGTTTTCCTGCTTAATATTCAGAAAATATAGTAAAATCAAGATATGCAGAAAAAGCTTTGGGTGTGACAGTTTTCTCTGTATGCGCTTGTGTGTCTACCTGTACACACTGTTAACAAACAAAAATTTAACCGAGTAAAATTTAAAGGTCTAATTGGCTTTATTAAACGATTCATGAACTGGGCAGCATCCCATCTGGCAAGTAGAGAGGAGTTCTGAGGAGCTGTACAAAATGGAAGGCTTTTATAAGCAAAAGGAGGAAAAGAGCAGATTGCTTCAGGCTTAGGTAAGCTACCTATAGGGGATGGAAGGGACCTGTGTGGTAGATTGCCTCAGTGGTGCTGACAAGAAATTTCCATACTGACCGGTTAAGACGGGGTCCCCAACCCCTGGGCCACGGAACGGTACCAGTCCATGGCCTGTTAGGAACCGGGCCGCACAGCAAGAGGTGAGCTGCGGTGAGCGGTGAGCGAGCGAAGCTTGATCTGTATCTACAGCCGCTCCCCATCGCTCGCGTTACCGCCTGAGCCCCGCCTCCTGTCAGCATAACGGTGAGCTGTATACTTATTTCATTTTATGCTACAATGTAACAGTAATAGAAATAAAGGGCACAATAAATGTAATGCGCTTGAATCATCCCGAAACCATCCCCCCCCCCGCCCCCGCCCCCGGTCCGTGAAAAAACTGTCTTCCATGAAACCGGTCCCTGGTGCCCAAAAGGTTGAGGACCGCTGGGTTAAGACTATATTCCTGGGGGAGGTTGTAACTGTAATTAGGTTAGGTATTAAGTTTGGTTTGCTGATGTGGGGCTTAGCACAAGTGATTTCATTTTGTTGTTTCTTTGTAACAATACACAGTCCATTTATCTATATCTCTGTGTCACTTAGGTTGATTTCAGTAAGCCTACAGCTTCCATTCTTGGCAGACAGATACAAAATGTATGCTTTATTTCTATGTGACTCACTGGCATTCTCCTTCCTTGAGAGCTTTGTGCTCTATACATTGATTTTTTTTTTGCTCCCCCCCCCCCCCCCCCGTTATCGTGTACACGCTTCAGTGACAGCCTTCAACCCTTATCTCCCGAGATAATTGTCCTATGCAAGGAAGCCACAACATCCTGTTGATTCTGCCTTCCCCGTATTGATGGAAAATGTCATTGAAAATGGAGGTGGGAATCCGCATGTGAATGCAGTCACCTGGGGAGGCCTTGGTGGGTACAGTCCTTTCCAGCCACACGTGAAGAGCAGGAAGGTGTCTAGTGGCGGAGCCTAAGAAATGGGTAGTGGCCCCAGAAGAGCTATGAATGTGGATAATGCAGAATGGGTGGGGTTGTTTTATGTCCAGTTTCTTTTTAGCCTACTCGCTTGTCTTTTCACCAGATGATCCTGGACAGTGGAAATCAACAGCTAGATGATCTATGAAACTAAGTTATATATTTGAGGACTACTTGGTGAAGATTTACCAGGACCTGGTGGAAAGGGTTTGTTGAGGGAAATTTCCACTGTAATGCTGCACATGCCCGGTTCAGGGAGTTCCAAGGGGAGAAAGGGCCACAGAGCTTTTGTCTGATCGATAGCCTCATTACCTGCCAGCCAGCACCTCCATTAACACTGATGATGGCTTGTTTCCGCTTTTGGCAACAAGTTCCAAGCTGGTAGACTGACTGATGGTCATTTTCTACAGAAATGCACGCCATCGCCTGCTCACTGTGCATCTATGTCACAGACGGCTGGAATGTTTCCCATAGGTTATCTTTATCCCCATGAATCCTGAGGAGTCTGTGCCTGATTTTTAAAAACTGTCTGACAAAGCCCAGTATATAGGCACAGGGATCAGTGATGTGTCCTGCAGTTTCACTTCACCTATAGGAAGTCCTATAGGGATTCCTCATCCATCATTTATAATGCTTAGAGAGCCCTACTCATTTGAGCATTACCATGTTTTCTCAATATAAGTGTAGTGTGAGTATAATCGTGAAAATAAGGAACAAGCTTCCTCAGTGCCCATCAAGGGCTGGCATCAGAGTTTATCAGTGAGTATGGGGGTTTCCAAATCCCAAACATTTCATTTTGGTTCCTTCCCCGTCCTGGCGTATGATTAATTACTTCATCCTTGTGTGTTCCCTAGTTTTTTCCTATAGGAATAATAATATTGGGTGGGCCAAAAAGTGCCTTCGGTTTTTTAAGTAAAAATAAAAAACACATTTTTCATCAAGAACTTTATTGAACAACGTCTTCCCCCTTTTGTTCCACTACCTTCTGCCATTTTTTCAGGCAACTCTATGATTCCATCTTCCCAAAACTTTTCATCTTTTTGAGCAAAGAACTGTGCCAGGTGCCTTTTACAGTCTTCCAGGGAATTGAAATTTTTTCAACTAAGAGAATTTTGTAAAGATGGAAATCCAAAGGTGTAATGTCTGGTGGATATGGCGGATGAATCAGAACTTCCCAGCCAAGCTGTAACAGTTTTTGCCTGGTCATCAAAGAAACATGCAGTCTTGCGTTATCCTGATGGAAGATTATGCGTTTTCTGTTGACTAATTCTGGACCCTTTTCATCGAGTGCCGCTTTCAGTTGGTCTAATTGGGAGAAGTACTTGTTGGAATTAATCGTTTGGTTTTCCAGAAGGAGCTCATAATAAAGGAGTCCCTTCCAACCCCACCATATACACAACATCACCTTCTTTGGATGAAGACCGGCCTTTGGTGTGGTTGCTGGTGGTTCATTTCGCTTGCCCCATGATCTCTTCCATTCCACATTATTGTACAGTATCCACTTTTCATCGCCCGTCACAATTTGTTTTAAAAACAGAACGTTTTCATTACATTTCAGTAGAGAATTGCTGCAGAAATATGGTCAGGAAGGTTTTTTTCACTTATGTGGAACCCAAACATCGAAGCGACTCACACAACAAGCTGGTGCAAATGATTTTCAGTGCTTGATTTGGACATTTTGAGTATGTCGGCTATCTCCTGCGTGGTATAACGTTGATAGTTTTCAATTATTGTTTTGATTTGATTGCTATCCACTTCAACTGTTCTACCCCACCATGGAGCATTGTCCAGTGAGAAATCCCCAGCACGAATTTGCAAACCACTTTTGACACATTCGATCAGTCACAGCACCTTCTCCATACACTGCACAAGTCTTTTTGTGCATTTCAGTTGCGTTTTTACCTTTCTTGAAATAATAAAGCGTAATATGCCGAGAATGTTGCCTTTTTTCTTCCATCTTCAATATTAAAATGGCTACACAAAAATTCACCAATTTTGATGTCTTTTTTAAATGCATGCTGATGTGACAGCTGGCACATTCAATCTAACAAAATTGTTTTGAATGAAGTTAAAGACAGCTAAGGCGTCTAGAGCCATCTTACAGAAAAAAACCGAACCTTTTGGCCCACCCAGTACAAGGTACCAAGATGGGATGTTATGCTACAAAACCTACTGATGTGTCCTCAAATCTTAGTGTCCAGGAGGTGATTACAGGCTAAAAATGTACTTAAGAGCAAAAAGATCTTAGATGCTTTAGTAAATAATAAAGCTCTAGAATTTAATAACGGAAGTAGAATATTTTGGTTTTATTTTTCACTTTGAGGTTGATAAATACCATGAGACCTTCCAAAATCCTATTACTCAGTGCGTCTGTCAGAAACAGAAGGACGCATTCACTGAATACAGCATTATCATTATTCTCATCATCATTACTCTCAAAAAATAACCACTCTGAAGTGCTTGTTGTGGAGCGCAGGCTTTAGTAGTTGCAGCACACAGGCTCAGTAGTCGCAGCACGTGGGCCCTTCGAACGCACAAGCTTTAGTAGTTGTGGCATATGGGCTCAGTAGTTGTGGCTCATGGGTTCTAGAGCACAGACTCAGTAGTTGTTGTGCATGGACTTAGTTGCTCTGCGGCATGTGGGATCTTCCTGGATCCACATGTGGATTGAACCCATGTCCCCTGCATTGGCAGGCAGAATCTTAACCACTGCGCCACCAGGAAAGCCCACCCCGTACATTTTGAAGCTCCATTATTAGGCATGCTTGTTTAGGATTGTTATGTCCTCTTGACCAATTGACCCCTTTATCACTATGAAATGGCCATCTTTTCTCCCAGTGCTATTCTTGGCTATGAAATCTCCTTGGTCAGGTATCAGTGTAGTCACTATCCCCTTATTTTGATAAGGGTTAAGATGAAACAACTTTTTGTATCCTTTTACCTTTAACTTATTTGTATCTTCTTATTTAACTTTTACCTTTTACTTATATGTATCTTTGTTTTGGAAGCAGCATATATTTGGACCTTCCTTTTACATACAATTTGACAATGTTGCCTTTTAATTATAGTGGTTAGACCATTAATGTTTAATTAACATTGATGGATATGGTTGAGTTTCAGTCTACCATCTTGCTCTTTGTTTTCTATTCATCTCCTCTGTTTTTATTCCCCCTTCTCCTCTTTTTCTTCATTCTTTTGGGTTAATAGACTTTATTTTTGTAGAACAATTTCATTTATCTCGTTTGTTGGACGTTCAACTATAAATATTGTGTTATCTAGGTGGCTGCTTTAGGGTTTAGAGTATGTATCTTTAGCTCACTACAATATTCCTTCAAGTGACTACACCATCTCACATGCAGTATTAGAACTTTGTAGCCCTCTGTTTTTCCTATACTGGCCTTTGTGCTATTTCTGTCACGTACTTTATTTCTGCATGTTATAAATCTCACAATATATTGATATTTTTACTTTACACACTTCTTACTCTCAGGAGGCATACCTCTGAACAGCGTCTTCTTTCTGTTCTTTTGCTAGAAATTTGTCTATAAGAACAAATAAGATCCGAGATCATAAGGTTTCATAGTCCTTAGTGTAGAGTCTGTTGCAACAATTTTAACTACTCAAAAGCTGCCCTCCAACCCCCGGCAGCTTCCCGGTTGTTGGTGGTGAATTTGTTGGATAAGCAACCTTCAAATCCAAGTGAATTACTACATAAAGAGAGTAGATGAAAACCTAAGGAGTGATGTAAAAGAGAGTTTGGACCCATTCAGTAATGAGGAACAGATCAAAACCTAGTTTGACTACAACCGTTATCAGTCAAAATAGAAAGCTGAGGAGAAAACTCATTCATGGAAAGGTGGGAGGTGGCAGGGGGATTTGCTCTGCATGTTTCTTTATCATGGGACTAGGAGGCTGGCCAAAGTTGTCTCCGTTTCTGTTTTACGGACTCATCTAAAATTTTCTCACCTCACTTAATGAGGCATTTCCCTTCTTCCAAGCCAGATTTGATGGGAGTATCTTATATTTTCTTTAGCCAATTTTAGATGTAGAAAAACTTCACAAATTTAGAATGAAGACATTTCGACTTGAAATAATGAACAGTATGGATTTTGGAATACTATAATGCATTTTATCGCATTCAAATACATAGCATGAAACAGATGGCAGAGCACTAGGGAGAGAAGAGCAGGTTATGTGTAGTTTTTAATTCCCTCCTTCCAGCAACTTCTCTCTGTAGTACTGCACTGTAGGAGACAGTTTTAGAAATTCTATCTCTACTTTCCTATCAAGGACATAATACAATTTTCCATGTCTCAAATCCTTTCCAGTACTTAGTCTGGTATTTCCTCACATGCTGTGTTAGAGTTCTGTCTAAATTAGAGCTCTAAAATGTCTATAACATCTAGAGTTCCGTTAAGAGAAGCTTACTCATGAGATCCGATCAGCACCCACTTCAGGCTTCCTGGTCATTTAACACAATTTCCTAAGTCAAAGCTAGGGTTACAGTGGTGTGCTGGGTAACGGTCCCTCAGTTCTGTCTCTTTCTCTTTCTCCAGTTATATTAAAAAATAATTGACATACATCATTATATAGGTTTAAGGCATACAGCATGATGGTTTGATTTACATATATTGTTGAAATGTTTACAATAGGTTCAGCTACCTTCCATCTTTTCATATAGATGCAAGAAAGAAAGGAAAAAAAGAAAAAACAGATTTTCTCCTTGGATGAGAACTCTTGGGATTTGCTCTCTCAACAACTTTCCCATATATGGTTCAGCAGTGTTAGCTATAGTCATCATGCTGCACCTTACATCCCTGGTACTTATTTATCGGTTCTCTTTTTAACCACAACCGCAGGTGGGCTTGGCCAGGCCTTGGAGCTAGGCTGGCACTCGGTGCGGGGAGAAGGGGGCACGGCGGGGCGAAGACACCTGCTCCAGGGGCGGGGGCTGCAGCGGACGGCCGATGAGCTGCGCGGGGCGGGCAGAGAACGCGCGGGACGAGGGCGCGTGGAGACGGGCGCAAACGCAGACGCGCGCGCGGGGCCGCCCGGGGCGAGGAGGGAGAGGGTTTGCGGAGACGCCGAACGAACGTGGAGGGGTCGCCGCCTTCCCGCCTGCGGCCCGGCTGCCTAAGCCAGGGGAGCTAGGAGGGCGTTCCCCGCGGGCCTGGGCTCGGCCGCGCCCACCGTGCCCGCCCCGCCCCCGGCCGCCCACGCCGCGTGGGAGACGCGGCCCCACCCCGCGCCCGCCCCCGGCGGTGGTCGCGCCGCCCGCCGCGCACCGCCCACCCGCAGACGCGCGTGGCTCTCGGCGAAGGCGGCGACCGCGCTGCAGTCGCCGGGCCCGGGCAGCGAGCATCCTCCCTTCTCCGTTCTTCCCTCCGGCCCTAAGCCGCAGCCCCGCGGTGATGAGCCCCGAGGCAGTCCCGTCGCCGCCCCCCTGTCGTGGCTGCGACTGCGGGGAGCCGCTCGCCCAGCGGGTGGAGAAGGGCGACGAGGCCTTCCGCGCGGGCGAGTACGAGACGGCGGCCGAGCTCTTCCGCTCCGCTCTGGCCGGCCCGGCGCGGTCCGACCGCGGCCTATGCCTGCGGCTGGGGGACGCGCTGGCCCGCGCCGGCCGCCTCCCCGAGGCCCTGGGCGCGTTTCGCGGCGCCGCGCGGCTCGGGGCGCTGCGGCCCGACGAGCTAGGGGAGCTGGCGAGCGGCCTGGCGTGCGTGCCGGGCCCGCGCGAGCGGCGGTCGCCGGTGGAGAAGCCGGGCCGCGCCCCCGGGGAGGCGCCGAGCGGGGGGCCGTCGGCCTCGGTTCCCGCGGCGCCTCGGGACCTGCTGGACTGCTCGCGCTGCCAGCGGCTGCTGCACAAGCCGGTGACGCTGCCGTGCGGGCTAACGGTGTGCAGGCGCTGCGCTGAGCCGGGGCCGGGCCGGCCGCCGGTGCGCCGCGTCAACGTGGTGCTGAGCGGCCTGCTGGAGAAGTGCTTCCCGGCCGAGTGCCGGGCGCGCAAGCTGGCGGGCCAGGTGCAGAGCCTGCAACGCCAACAGCAGCCCGAGGCCGCTCTGCTCAAGTGCCACCAGGCCCTGGACCTCGGTAAGCGGGGGCTGGGCCACCTACACGCTCGCCTGTTGAGGGGCAGGGCCGGGACGGGAAAGCTTGGTTCGGCCGGCGGGGCTCTTGTGCTGTCTGGAGGCGGTGAGCGAAGAGTAGGGGCCAGTTGCACCTGCGGGCTGTCTTTTCCAGGACCTCCGTGGCCTTCCTGAGCCGCCCTGTGAGGCCAGCACTGCTTTTCACCCTATCTCAGCCGTATAGGAGTGGGGGGAGGGCCAAGGGTTTTAATTCGTCTTGCAGGGAAATGCAAATAGCTAACACCCTCGTGTGTTACAAGAAGGTAACACTCCCGGGCTATCACAAGAAGATAGCCTTGTGATGGGGCAGGGTTTGCTTTGGAGATTCAGCTGGTGCATCCAGGAAGGATGCTGTTACACTCCACTGTTTGGCCCTGACCTCCCTTCTCTCTCAAAGGCCGTTAGATGTCGTATTGGTGTGATTAGCTTTTTAGATGGTTATATACTAACTAGCAGTCTGGTTTATTTTATTTTATCTTTTAAACCGGAGTCTGTGACCAGCACCAGCCGCTTCCCGCCCAGCCACCACCTGTTAAGAATATATAATTTAAAGGAAGCCCAAACTTCGGTCCTGGTCATTGCGTTTGACTCTGAATGAGTATGCTCTATTGACAGTTGTTTAGGGTGGAGAGTGTGTGGATGGAGGGTGATTTGTTTTCTGAATTCGCTGGTTTTGAAACAGGGTTGTGTGTGTATGACTTAAATCTGTAGTCAAGAAGACTTGGTTTAATGTTTTGTTACGAAGAGTCTTATTGTGTGCTCTAGTCATTATGCATTTTATTGTAAACTAGGGTTAAGGTTTTCTCTTTTAGAAGGCACACCTGTATCCAAATTGGGAGATTCTCTGCTGGAATCGGGCAGTTAAATTGCTTTATGTAACAAATAATTGGTACCATATTTGAAACCAACATATCCGTACTTTAACAGGCTGTGTATTTTTTAGTTTTCAGTTATTTATGTATCAGTATATATGGTGTAGAGCCACACTATTCAGTAGAAATACTGTGTAAGCCACATATGTTACTTTATGTTTTCTGTTAACCCATTTAAAAAAGGTGAAAAGTAGCAGGTGAAATTCATTTAAAAATATTTTTTAACCCTATACCTTCAAAATGTTATTTCAACATACCTTTAATGTAAAAACATCCAGCTTTTACTTTCTCAGTAAATCTTCGAAATTCATTGTGTATTTTACATTTGCTACCCACCCCAATTTGGATACTAAATTTTCATCAGAAGTACTTCCTCTTGTTTAGATTTCTTAAAATTTAGAGTTGAAAAAGCGATTCTCATGTTGATGTCATTCCAAATTAACTTAAAAGTTATCCTCTGACTGAAGAGTATCCATTTTTAAAAATTCTACTAGTTAAAATAACTCAGTTCCTTTGTTGGACTAGACCTCTCTCTTGTTTTCACTAGCCACATGTGTCCAACGGCTACTGTTGTAAACAGCACAAGTACAGAACCTTAAAAAACAATTGCTGGAAATGTAACAGATCACAATACCAACTCTTGGAGAAGATTTAGAAAAGGAGGACTATTGTATGCGGCTGATGGGTCTGCATAGTTATACCCCTGGTACATTGTTTGGCAGTATCTGAAAATGTTAATTATGACCTTTGGCCAAGCAGCTTCAATGAGGTACAAGCATATGTGCACTGAAAAAATGTATACAGGGGTGTACAAGAGCGTATATACATCATTAGAGATAGCCCTAAAGTGGAACTCAAATGTCCAAAAGGAACAGAATGAATAAGTAAATATATTGTGATGTCTTTGTGGAATACTACATAGAAAGAAAATAAGCCAACTTCAGTTACATACTACAGTGTGGATGAATCACATAATGTTAATTGAAAACCAGACTGAAAAGCATTTTTAATACATGATTATATTTATCTGTAAGTCCAAACAGGCAAAATTACTATGGCATGTTAGAAGCAAGTAAGGGCAGTGATTACCTTGGGGAAGAAAAAGGGGAATGTTATTGTGAGTAAGTATGGGAGGGACTTGAGTGGTAGTGGTAATGTTCTGCTCCTTGACCTAGAAGATGGATGCACAGGTGTGTTCACTTTGTGACAATTCATTGTATTTTCCATTTATGTATTAGACCTCAATTTAAAAGTTTTAAAAACATGGATTATTGCAGTCAGTTCATCATGAGAACTTTATTCAGTATCCATTTTCCACCCAAAGATTGGAAAAGAAAGCCAAGTTTCCCTAGTTTAAAAATTTATAGAAAAAAGTTAACTTAGTAATGAATTAGCTCCCAAGAGAGGTTTTGTTATAGTAAAAAGTTTACAAATATTTAGATTTGGAAATGGCTGTGTTTAGACCCAGGCTGACCCTTAGTTATTTTGTGACCATAGACAAGGGTGGTAATCATCAATGCTGTTCCCCGAATGTTTGTATCTTTATAGCCTCTCCAAACAAGTACGATTGCATTCCTCGCCTGCTTGTGGTTGGGTAGAGCCATGTGACTAATTTTGGCCAATAAGTTGCGAGTGGAATTCAAAATAACTGTATGTTAAACAGAAATAAGCATGTGAAAAGATAACTCAATAGATAACTGTCTATTAAAAAGAACCAAATGGGTATTCTAGCCCTGGAAAATACGGTATCTGAAGTTGAGAATTAGACGGATTCGAAAACAGGCTGGACACATCCAACATCGGGATGGGAACACTCAGCAACAAGCCAATAGACAATATCCAAGCTGAATCACAGAGGAAAAAAACAGAGCATAAGAGAAATGGGGGACACAGAGAAAAGTTCTAAAATCTGTGGAATACGAGCCCCCGAAGAGGAGAGAGGGGGAAGGGGCAAGTGAAATATTTGAAGGAAAAATGGCTGAGAATTTTCTAGATCTGATGGGAAACTGTCACTGAACCAAGAGGCTCAGTAAGCCCAACAGGATAAACACAAGCATTCACTTCACACAACAAACAAAACGTATCTAAGTATCTTACAGTCCAGTTACTGAAAATCAAACATAAAGAGACATTTAAAAGCACTTAGAGAAGGCAGGATATATTTCCTTGAAAGGAGCCAGAATAAGACTGATAGCTGACTTTTCAACAAAATTATTAAAACTAGAAGATAATGGAGTAACATCTTGAAAGTGATGAAAAAGGGGGAGAAAAACCTACCTGGCATTCTTTACCCAGATGAAAAATATCTGTCAGAAATGAAGGCAAAATTAAGATGCTTAAATCCAGGTAAATAATAGGAAGGACTTGTATTGCCATCACAGTTGCGTGAAGTACTGAGCGGAATTCTTCTGGTTAAAGGAAAATGGTGCAGATGGTAGCATGGAACTAAAGGAAGGAATGAAGATCACTAGACAGAGTAAATACATGAATAAATATAAGAGAATATTGATTATTTCAAACTCTTTCCCTCTCCTCGGGACTTCCTGTTCTCTGACACATAACAGTATTGAAATTAGGCCAATTAAGAACCCTAAAATGGCCTCTAAGTGTTCAAGTGAAAGGAAGAGTCATGCATCTCACTTTAAATCAGAAGCTAGAAATCTTTAAGCTTAATGAGGAAAGCATGTTGAAAGCTGAGACAGGGCAAAAGCTTGGCCTCTTGTGCCAAACACCTAGCCAATCTGTGAATGCAAAGGAAAAGTTCTTGAAGGATATTCAAAGAGCTACTTCAGTGAACACATGAATGATAAAGTGAAACAGCCTTATTGCTGATATGCAGAGCGTTATAGTGGTCTGGATAGAGCACACCAGCCTCAACATTGCCTAAAGCCAAAGCCTAATCCAGAGCAAGGCCCTAACTCTCTTTAATTCTATGAAGACTGAGAGGTAAGGAAGCTGCAGAAGAAAACTCTGAAGCTAGCAGAGTTTGGTTCATGAGGTTTAAGGAAAGAAGCTGTCTCCATAACATAAAAGCGCAAGGTGAAGTGTTGATGTAGAAGCTGCAGCAAGTTATCCAGAAGGTCTAGCCAAGATCATTAATGAAGATGGCTACACCAAACAACAGATTTTCAGTGTAGATGAAGTACCCTTCTATTAGAAGGAGGTGCCATTTAGGACTTTCATAGCTAGAGAGGAGAAGTCAATGCCTGTCTTCAAAGCTTTAAAGGACTGGCTGCCTCTCTTGTTAAGGGCTAATGCAGCTGGTGATTTTAAGTTGAATCCAGTGCTCCTTTACCATTCTGAAAATCCTAGGGCCCTTAAGAATTATGCTACATTTACTCTGCCTGTGGTCTATAAGTGAAACAACAAACTAGATGACACATCTGTTTACAGCATGGTTTACTGAATATCTTAAGCCCACTGTGGGTACCTGCTGCTCAGAAAAAAGATTCCTTTCAAACTATTACTGCTCATTGACAATGCACCTGGTCACCCAAGAGCTCTGATGGAGATGTACAAAGAGATTAATGTGTTTTCATGCCAGCTAACACAATACCCATTCTGCAGCCCAAGGATCAATTTCAACTTTCAAGACTTACTGTTGAAGAAATACATTTCGTAAGGCTATAGCTGCCAGATAAAGTGACTCCTCAGGTGGATCTGGGCAAAGGAAATTGAAAATCTTCTGGAAAGGACGCACGATTCTAGGTGCTGTTAAGAACATTCGTGATTCATGAGAAGAGGTACAAATGTCAACATTCACAGGAGTTTGGAAGAAGTTGACTCCAACCCTCATGGATGACTTTGAGGGGTTCAAGACTTCATGGAGGAAGTCACTGCAGATGTGGTGGAGACAGCAAGAGAACTAGAATTAGAAGTGGAACCAGAAGATGTGACTGAATTCCTGGCATCTCAGGATAAAACTAGTAGGTGAGTTGCTTCTTAAGGATGAGCAAAGAAGGTGATTTCTTGGGCTTCCCTGGTGGCGCAGTGGTTGGGAGTCCGCCTGCCGATGCAGGGGACACGGGTTCGTGCCCTGGTCTGGGAAGATCCCACGTGCTGTGGAGCGGCTGGACCTGTGAGCCATGGCCGCTGAGCCTGCACGTCCGGAGCCTGTGCTCTGTAGCGGGAGAGGCCACAACAGTGAGAGAGGCCCACGTACTGCCAAAAAAAAAAGAAAAGTGATTTCTTGATATGGAATCTACTGGTGAAGATGCTGTGAAGATTGTTGAAACGATAACAGAGGACTTAGACTATTATGTAAACTTAGTTTATGAAGCAGCAGCAGGGTTTGAGAAGATTGATGCCAGTTTTGAAAGACATTCTGCTGTGGGTAAAATGCTGTCAAACAGCACTGCCTGCTACTGAGAAATTGCTTATGAAAGGAGGAGTCAGTCATTGTGGCGTGCTTCACTGTTTTATTTTAAGAAATTGCCACAGACACCTCAACTTGCAGCAGCCACCACCCTCATCAGCCAGCAGCCATCAGCATCAAGGCAAGACCCTCCACCAGCAAAAAGATGATGGCTTGCTTGAGGCTCAGTTGATGGTTAGCATGTTTTTTAACAGTAAAGTTTTTTTTGTTTTTTTGCGGGACGCGGGCCTCTCACTGTTGTGGCCTCTCCCGTTGCGGAGCACAGGCTCTGGATGCGCAGGCTCAGCGGCCATGGCTCACGGGCGCAGCCGCTCCACGGCACGTGGGATCTTCCCGGACCGGGGCACGAACCCGTGTCCCCTGCATCGGCAGGCGGACTCTCAACCACTGCGCCACCAGGGAAGCCCAACGGTAAAATATTTTAAAATTAAGGTATACACATTGTTTTTTTTAGATATACTGCTGTTGCACACTTGATAGACTATCATATAGTGTAAACAAAACTTTTATGTGCTCTGGAAACCAAAAAAATGTGTGACTTGCTTTATTGTGATGGTCTGGAACTGAACCCACAATCTTGCTCATGTATGCCTGTATGTAAAACTATGGGATGTCATTGCAACAATGCTTAGAGGGAAATTTATTGCTTTAAATGTCTCTACTACAAAAGGAAAGTTGAAAATCAGTGATCTCCAGACTTCTATTTCAAGATACTAGAGGAAGAAAAGCAAATCGAATCCCAAGGAAGTAGAAAGGAGGAAAGAAAGGTGAGCACAAACGTCAGTTGTAAGAAAGGAAAAATAGTGTCCGATATTTCTTATGAGCATTGGTACAAAAATCCTAAACAAAATATTAGCAAATTGAATCTAGTGATAAACTTAAAGAACAATACATCATGATCAAGTAGAATGTTACTTTGTTTGTTCATTGTAAATCAACCACATGTACAGAATAAAGGAGAAAAATCGTATGTCTGTTAAAATCTCTCAGGAAACTAGGAATAAAAGGGAACATTCTTAATATGTTAAAGAATATCTATAGAAACCATCCTAATTAAATATTGAATGTTTCCCCATTCACTAGGTGACAGGGTTGTTCACTGTGTCATCACTGCCACTCAACATTATACTAAAGATTCTAGTGAGTGTGATGAGGAGAAAATAAAAGAGCATCAAAACTGGAAAAATAAAACAGTTACTATTTGTAGATCATGTGTGGGAGTACCTAGAGACTCCAGAATAGTATTTGGACTATTATAAATTATAAGTGAATTATCAAGAGTGTTGAATATTGGGTCAATATAGAAAGACCAATGATAATTATAAATACTTAGTAAAGAACAAATAGAAAACAGAATTTGAAAACAACCCATTGAACAAAAAATTTCTTGGAATAAATCCTGAAATATCTGAAGGATGTTCACAACCTCTACACTGAAAATACAAAACATTTCTGCGGGAAATTAAAGTGGACTTAAATAAATGGAAAGATTTTATTTTCATGACTTGCAAGTCTGGGTATCAATAAGATATCTACTCTACAGATTGAACTGTAGACTCAATGCAATTTCAAAGTCTCAGCCAATGGTTTTGGTGGAAGTTGGTGAATGACCAAGGCAGTACTGAAGAAAAATAACAGAGCTGGAGAGTTTATAAAGTATCAAGACGTACCATAATGTTGCAGTGATTAAGAGCTGTATTGGCCCAAGGGGAGACACACAGAAACTGACACTTGATTTACTACAAAGACGCCAGTGGAATTCACTGGGGAAAGAAGCATTTTAAATAGTCTGAGCCAGTTGCTTATTCATATGGAAAAAAATGAACCTGGATACTTACCTCATACATTGAAATTACAATTAGATTTCTGAAAGAAATCATAGGAGAATATGAACTTGGGACAGGCAATTTTTTCTTGAATAAGACACTAAAAGGATGATAAAAGAAAAAATAACTTTGATTTGATTAAAATGAAGAACTTTTTGTTCCTTAGAGACCCCCTAAAAGAGTGAAAATGTGGTGTGTATATGTAATATGTGTCTTACTGAGAATGCAAGTCCAGAATATTGATAGAATGCCTATGGTTCAAAAACAAGGTCTGTCCAAAAAATAGGCAAAGACTTCAACAGATGCTTTATAAAAGTAGATCTCAAAAGGGCAATAAACATATGAAAGGGTGCCCAACATAATTGGTGATCAAATGCAAATTGAAACTAAAATAAGATCTTACTACATACCCGCCAGAATGGTTAAAATGAAAGTTTAACCATTTACATGGTTAAACATTTACATAGTTTGGGCAAGTATTTGAAGGAATTGGAACTCTTATGTTGCTGGTGGAAATGTCACTTGGTAGAAGTTAAATGTTTGGGAGTACCTACTAAAGCTAAGCATATATACAACCTCTGACACAGTGTTTCCACTTCTGAGTATATACCGAATAGAAATGAATGTCATGTCCACCAGGAGACACATGCAAGAACGTGTCAGCTTTATTTATATGTGCCAGAAACATTTGAGAAACAGCCCTCCAGTAGAGTAAGTAAATCAATTCAGAGTATTTTGTGTAAAATGCACAAAATAATATTACACAAAAGTTTATTTTTTAAAAAGACCACTGAGACCTACAATAATATGGATGAATCTCACAGAATGATACTGAGTGAAAGATACAAGGGTCCATTCCATTTATATAACTCCATGTATAAGAAGTTCAAAAATAGGCTAAAGTAATCTGTAGTGATAGACGTCTGACTGGTGGTGACCCTTTGGAGAGGTGTCCTAACTGGGAAAGTGCCCAAGGGAACCTTCGTAGATCCTGGAAATGACCATGGTGGTGATTACATGGGTGTAACATATGTAAAGTTCAAGATGTACACTCAAGATTTATGGACTTGACTTTCTAAGTCCTACATTAGTTTGAACAAATAACCTATGAGGAGATTGCTATTCATTCCTTCTATTCATTGGGAACACTACCCAGTTGTCATTGCTTTGTGTCACTTCATTCAGCCCTTTTAAAGTAGCACTTGTATAGGTCTCTACTTCCCTCCACTGCCTACTCACTGGACAGACTGTCCAGCAGTAACCCCAGCTCCCAGCACCACAGTGGCCCTGGGTGGCAATTGGAGGAGAACAGCCTTTGATCAGCCCTAAACACAAGCTACAATCTCTCTTCTCTTCTCACAAAGCCTGTTCTCAGGCTGTCCTCTTCTGAATCTTTTGCCTGTACAGGGGTTAATCGGTAAACTCTCTGAAATTTTGTGTTAGTTTTTTTAGAGGAAACATTTTTCTTCCATTTACCTTCTCTACACAAAACATTTTAAATTGTTTTTCTTCTTCCATTCATTTTTGAGCAATTCCTCAATAAATTCTCAGTATTATTAAGCTTAAGGCTGGATGCTTAGAAAATGTGTTGAGATCTATTTTAAATGTTTTAATAGGTTAAATTATGAAGTGCTGGCTTCATAAATGGGTTGTCAAATGCTAGAAGCCAGCAAAGAAAATAGTTTGATTCA
Source organism: Phocoena sinus (assembly GCF_008692025.1). Taxonomy (NCBI): domain Eukaryota; kingdom Metazoa; phylum Chordata; class Mammalia; order Artiodactyla; family Phocoenidae; genus Phocoena; species Phocoena sinus. The sequence goes on along the minus strand of NC_045775.1, from coordinate 84,237,975 downwards.
TTCAGCGTCTAGATGGGAAGTGAATTTTATTGCCCTCGGACTTCTGTAAAAGCAGCCTTTAGAATCTGAGGAGTGGAGGCTTAAACGCATTAGAAAAAGATTAAAAATAAATGTAAATGAAATGTGTGTTTCACTCGGGAAACTCAACATCAATTGAGCTAACACAAAGTATAAGCAACAAAATAGTGGAAAAACAGAAAAATTAGTGAAACAGGAAAAATTGAGCCGGTTAACAAGTGAGAAGCTGGTTTATTATAAAACTGGTAAAACAGACACGTTTGGCAAGTGTGATGAAGACAAATGCAAAGCACGAGTAGCATCAGGAATGAAGGAAAGTATAACTGCAGATATAAATACAACAGATCTTAAAATCAATACGAAAAGAACAATTTTAAGGGAACTGTAAATTACCAGAATTGATCCAGGAAGAAGTAAAATACTGGTATGGACCAAAAACCATTAAAGAAATTGAACTCAGGGATTTTCTCCTGAACAGAGGCACTACTGTCAAGCAAGATCTAACAAACTTTCAAGGAAGATTAACTCCCATCTTATTTTATCGATAGCTCATAAAACATTTTGGAAAGATTTCCATCTCATTTTGGAGGGTTAGAATAATCTTGTTACTGTTAGCAGGTAAAGCTTGCGCGGGAAAAGAATTTCTAGGCTGGTCTGACATGTACATAGATGCGCAAACCTTAATTAAACTTCTTAGTAATATTTTGAATCCAGCAGTGTAATAAGAGTTAAGGTCGGGAAGGAAGGCTTATCCAAGGAATGTAAGGATGATTCAACGTTAGACAAATCTTTCAACGTGGTTCACTGTAGTAACAGGGAGGAGACAGACTGCGTGTAGTAGATGCTGAAAGAGCATTCTATGACATTTAATGCCCGCTTGTTCGAATGCCTTCGTAGGTGTGTTTCCCAAGCTCAAACTGTACTTCCAGCAGCGGTTTTGTTTTGTTTTTTTGTTTGTTTTAGATTTCCTAAAGTCTCCAAAGAAGATTTCTGTATTTCAAAATGCATTCAACCATGCAATTGAGGGGCTTTCATCTAATATTCAGTTGAAAATGATTAATCTGCGATTATATTTAGTGTATATTGACATACTAAAGGGGCAGATATCATGAGAAGAATCTAATAGAGGGCTTCCCTGGTGGCGCAGTGGTTGAGAGTCCGCCTGCCGATGCAGGGGACACGGGTTCGTGCCCTGGTCCGGGAAGATCTCACATGCTGCAGAGCAGCTGGATCCGTGAGCCATGGCTGCTGAGCCTGTGCGTCCAGAGCCTGTGCTCCTCAACGGGAGAGGCCACAACGGTGAGAGGCCCGCATACCAAAAAAAAAAAAAAAAAAAAAAAAAGACTCTAATAGAATTCTATAAACACTTTCCAGGCAGTGAAATGCTCAATTTAAAATTATATGCGTGTGGATTCACATCAGTATTCCATAGTACCTGTGTGCCTTTTCAAAGGTGAATATGTAAAATCTCGTTACAGATCAATAGGTGAAGATTTTCAATCAATTTTGATGACAGGGAACACTAACTTTGAACCTGAATTGAGGAAAATGTTGTCTTCTCTAAGAGAATTCCATTTTCCTAATTGGTAGACCTATACTACAAAAAAAGAAGTAAATTACTCTATTTTGCAGTTCGTCAATAAAAAAGGTGTAAATATTTGTTTTCTCTCTTGTTATACAAATACCTGCATAATACCCTCAAGTTGACCTCTTTCCCTGCAAAGCCTAAAATATTTAATGTCTGGCCTTTTACAGAAAAAGTTGTTAATCTCTGCTCCAGCCTGTCAGTGTCTTTTTAAAAAATTCAGCTTTTCTTGTTTGGCTCCTCCATTCCTGCTGTTACTTTTCCCTCTTCCCACTTTTTTCCTTGTCATACCTTCTCTATATGATACATTTGTAGCAGTAACATAATTAATACCTGCTCCCCATGCCTTGCCTGCACCTTTAACCAGTTAACTCTGTAAACAAAGAGGAGATGTGGTAGCCTTTGGAAAGTACCAAGCGGTTACTTTGAGAAAAAGGTCAAGATCAAGGATTTGGAGCAGGTCAAACATTCGTCTTAAGTGGAGAGATGAGAACACATTTCAGGTGCCCAGAATTTTATTGATGAACTAAAATGCATACTTCAGCCCTATTTCAAAGACTACAGTGAGTATGGGTAGAGTGAACTCTGTCCAGCGGCCTAGAAACATGGCCATGATGGTTCTGCTTTCTTGAGCTCCGGCTTTGTCACGTTTCCATGGTACCCTGCCTAATCAGCAACTTCATACACTGTCATCACTTCACAGTGAGAGCACTGTTAGCGTCTCTGTAAGCTGTTCTTAGGTCCTTAGTAGCCTATGAGTACTGTAATTCTCAAGATCTCTTCCGTTTGAAGAATCCTGGGAAAAGGAGGATTTGTTTTCCCTTCTTTTCCCACTTACCTGAACATATTATGGGTACGAATCTGCACCCGCTCAGTTGCATAGAAAAACAAATTATGTTTTACTTTTCGGTTTTTAAGCGTGAATTTCCTTGTGTACTTTCAAGAAAATGATTCTGAATCTTTTCTTTTTAAATACCTAGTTATAACATTAAGGTGACCCAGCATCTACTCAGTAGACATTATGTTGCAGCTAGTGTATGGGTAGCAGTCTGTTTTTCCTGGTGCATTTTGAAACCTTACTCATTGTCTTTCTGATTTCCTGAGAAAAGCTATGTAACATATACTTATCAAACTACGAAACTCTACGTATGATTAGAGGAGGTGTTATTTATTTTACCTTTATGTTTGTTTTCTAATTTAATATTTTTAATGACTTAAAGATCATTTTTTAAAAATGCAGTCAGTTTTATTTATTTCCATTCCTCATGCCTTTCAGCTCCTGGTGACAGTCCGTTATTGCTGCTGCGAGCAGAGTTGTATTTATCCGTGAAGAACTATGAACAGGCTCTGCAGGACGCCAGTGCAGTTTGTCAGAAGGAACCTCTCCTGCCTAAGGTATTTGTTTGTGTAGGTTGGCTTTGGAGATAATAAATGTAAATTTATGGGATTTTTAAAAATTCTATTGAAGTATAGTTGATTTCCAGTGTTGTGGTAATTTCTGCCATGCAGCAGAGTGATTCAGTTACACGTATGTACATTCTTTTTCATATTCTTTTCCATTATGGTTCGTCGCAGGATACTGAACATAGTTACCTGTGTATGGGATTTTCTGAAGAATAAGGTCATTGTGATTAGTACCTACGGGCAGAGTACATTTCCCTCAAATTGTAGATAGTCTAAATGTAGCAATCCACTTCATAATAAACCAATTCAGTTTAAAAGACCGAGTTTCCAACTGGATCTGGATAGGAAACACTAATTCAGATTACTATTAGTAGATGGTTAGCTGAATAATATGCCTTAGGCACTGAACAAATATATAAACAAACTAATAGAATTTTATGAGTTGGTGAATAAAGAGGAAATGTTTAAAATGACAGTTTAAGTAGGAAGATACTATATTATTATTATGATCATAATAATAGTGATTAGCAGTTGGGCCCTAATATGCATGTGCATATAAATGGTGTTAGTAAAAGGGTGCATGTTTTGTATGTATTTATTTTGTAATAATTTTAATCTCTGTGTCTTGGTTGGAAAGGTCTGATATTACTTCCTCTAGTGACACGAAATAAGGTTTGCTAACCTAATAACAGTAGCTTAAGTTGTCCTTGAGGAAGATTAAGGAGCCAAAGAATAAAAGTTGTAACTTTTTTCATGAATTTTTGAATTTTAAACCCCTTGAGAGATTTTAAAGTTTTAAAGAACTTGTGATGAGATTAATGCCTATAGCATTCTCTATTATCTAATAAAAATGTTTTTTTCTCCTGCTGTATTGCTTTTTAATCATCTTTGTTTTAGAAACACTGAAGAAACATTAACCCAGCTTAATAGACAGGGATGTAGCTTGCTCTTCCTGTCTTCCTTCCATCCATTCATCCAACCAGTCATCCTTTAAAACAAAATGTTTTCATATTAGATTGAGTATTAAGATGGGTGTGGGAATGAGTCCAAGAATGGGAAGCCAACGTTTGTTGGACCAAGCCCGGAAATTCATTTTGCTGCTTGTTTGCTTCACTAAATACATTCCCTACTCGTATTTCTGATACTCTTTCTCTGATCCCTTGATCTTTTATTCTTCTGAGGTAATTTCTATCAGTAGTGATTGAGCCTTAAGGACTGTGAATTACAAGTCTAGTATTTCTGATTGACAGTAGACCTATGTTGCCCTTTGAAGCTAGATTCTTCTCCACGGTATTGACCTTTGTGCTAACAACCTGGCAGTGTGTCTCTGACAAAAGACAGACTTAATTACTACAAAGTTACATGTCAGGGAGGCAGCAAATGTATCTCTAGCCTTTGGGATTTTGGTTTTATTTTCAGGGTTTATTGTAAATCTGTGAATCTCAGTTCTTGATATATGTCTAGTGAAGAACAGCTCCAGCAGAAGTGCAACCTTGATAATCACTTTAAGATAGTAAAGGACAAAAGTTTATTTCCGGGTTACCATTGCAACTAAAGGAAGTGCCATTGGAAGGTGAATTCAGAGGACTGAAGGGAGGGTAAGTTGGCCAACTGTGGTTAAGATGAGATGGAAGCTTCAGTTGGGGCTGGTGCAGCAGGTGTTTTACCCAAGCAAAGCCATCCTTTCAAGCAAGCAGCCATGGCTGATACTGAGTCCAAGCTTTTGGTGCAAATAGAGATGGGCCAGTACTAGCAAATCATTTGTCCATATTCAGAAATATAACCCAGCAAATGGTAAGTTGATGCAGCTGAATCCAGGAAAGTTAACTGCCTCCTAAAACAAAACCCGGTAATCCTCAGACGAATACAACAAAATGCAGAGTTGATACAACATGTTATGTAAAATATCCAGTGTTAACCAAAAATACTAGACATGCAAAGAAAGAGGAATTGTTGACCTTTACTCAGGATAGAAGATAGTCAATAAAAATTGTCTTCCTGTGGGCCCAGAAGTTGCATTTAGCAGAGAAAGACTTCAAAGCAGCTATTATAAGTAAGTTGAGAGAATTAAATGAAATTATGTCCAAAGAATTAAAGGAAAGTGTGGTGTCTTGGAATTAATAGACAGCCCCAAGGGAGAAATTGAAACTATAAAAAACGGAAATACTAGAGCCGAAAAATACAAATGCTGAAATAAAAGATTGCTATATAAGCTCAATAGCACATTACACACGGCAAAATAATCTGTGAAACTGAGGACAGAGTGATAGAAATTACACAATCCAAAGAACAGAAACAAAAAAGTTTAAAGAAAAATGAATCTTAGAAACATATGGTACAATATATGTGTAATTGGAATCCCAGAAGGAGAAGCTAGAAATTGGCAGAAAAATTTTTGAAGAAATAAGGGCTGAAAGCTTTCCAAATCTAATAGAAAATATTAATTTCAGATCTAAGAAGCTTAATGACCCCAAAGCAAAATAAATACAAATAAATACACTCCCTGACACATCATAATGACTGCCAGTCAGTAATCCAAAGATAAAAAGAAATTCTTGAATGCACCAAGAGAAAAATGACATGAAGTGAGAAAAACGACATACAGGAAAATAATAAGATTATTAATGACATATCACCAGAAACTGTGGAAGCCAGTTAACATTGGAATAGCATATTCAAAGTGCCCAAAGAAGAAACCTTTCAACCAAAAGTCTATATCCAGTAAAAATATATCTTTAAAATGAAGCTGAAATAAAGACATTTTTAGGAAACACGTCTTTGTTGCCAGCAGATGTGTACTACAAGAAATGCTAAAGGAATTTTTCAAGTCTGAAGGAAAACAGTAAATTGTAAGTCAAATATAAAGGAAGTGATGAAGTGCCCCACAAATAGACCAAAGCAAGAACCAACTAACTACATGGTGTCTGCCTACAGGAATCAATTTTAAATGCAAAGATACAGACTTAAAAGTCTGTAGAAATACACCCTCAGAGGGATTTCACCCCATGGGGAAAGAAGAACAGGAGGACCTCAGCAATCCTTGTCACCACCATGGACCTCTGCAGCCTTTGCTTCCAAGGACGTTTACAGTCTTCACCAATCCTGAACCCAGATGATGGCGCTGCCCAGGGTCCTTCCGCAGGGTCTCCTTCCCAGTGCTGGAGCTCTCACTGTGGTGAGACCTGCGTTCAGGAAGCCAGGTTGCTGCTATGCCCCACTCACGAGGATGAGGGTGCCATAGGGCCTCACCACCTGTGGGAACCAGAGCTGCCTCTGTGCTGTGCCCTTCCCCCGGGGCCTAAGCGTTAGGGTCTATGCATCTGCTCCTCTGCCATCACGGGACCATGAAGCTGCTGCTCTGCGCCCCGCCCCCTGGGGCCTCAGTTGGGACTTTGACTCTCTGTCACCGGACTGTGCAGCTGTTGCTCTGTGCTCCGTCCCTTCCTCCTCAACTGGGACACCTCTGTGCCCTGTTATCCCTGGGCTTTGCTGCTGCTGCATCTTGCCCCCTCTTGACCCCCTTAAATACGAATCACTGCAGGGGGACCCAGACCCCGGTTCCATGGGTGATGTACACGCACTTGCACCTCAGATACTGACTCCATCATGGCAGCAAGTGAGCCTGTGTCCCAGGCCACAGGGGCCACGGTAGTTCTGCCTGCCACTGAGCTTGTGACTCCTGCTCTGCTCTGAATGCAAGTGCCTCGGGCCTGGTACCACAGAGGGATCCCCTCAGCTGGAACATCCCCCCACACGTAGAAGAGAAGAAGAGGGGAGGACTCCAGCAGCCCTAGCTGCCACTACCATTGCAGATACCCATGGGATGCTGGCTGTCTCAGCTGCTGAGTGTCCCCACGGTCTTTGCCAATGTTGAACTCAGCCGGCAGATCTGCATGGAGATGGTGCCAGTGCACCCCTGCCCAGTTGGTGCCCTCACAGCCAACTTTAGGTGAAGGGGAGTTTAGATGATCCACTGAAGCCAGGTCATGAAGATGGAAAATCAATAAGGAAATAATGGACTTGAACTTGAATAAGGAATAATGGACTACTGGATCAAATGAGTCTAATAGACATATACAGAATATTCCAACAAACAGCAGCAAAATATGTGTTTTTAAGGGCACACAGCATTCTCCATGATAGATCATATGCTAGGTCACAAAGCAAGTCTTAATAATTTTAACATGATTGGAATTTTATCCAGTATCTTTTCCAGACCCAATGGTATGAAACTAGAAATACATAATAGGAGGAAAGCTAGAAAAGTCACAGATACATAGGAATTAAACAACAGGCTTGTGAGCAACCACTGAGTCAAAGAAGAAATCGAAAGGAAAATAGAAAAATACCCAGAGACGAACCAAAGTGGAAGCACAGCATACCAAAATGTATGGGATGCAGCAAAAGCAGTTCTAGCAAGGAGGTTGTAGCAATAAACTTTTACATTAAGAAAAAAGTAAGATCTAAAATAATCTCAGGGACTTCCTTGGTGGCGCGGTGGTTAAGAATCTGCCTGCCAATGCAGGGGACGCGGGTTCGAGCCCTGGTCCAGGAAGATCCCACATGCCACAGAGCAACGAAGCCTGTGCGCCAGGACTGCTAAGCCTGCACTCTAGAGCCTGAGAGCCACAACTACTGAGCCTGCGTGCCACAACTACTGAAACCCTCGTGCCTAGAGCCCATGCTCCTCAACAAGAGAAGCCACCGCAATGAAGAGTAGCCCCCGCTCACTCAACTAGAGAAAGCCTGCATGCAGCAACGAAGACCCAACACAGCCAAAAATAAATAAATATAAATAAATAAATAGATACTAATGCTTTAAAAAAATTAAAAAAAAACAACCTTAAATCTCAGGAACCTAAAGAACAAACTAAGTTAGCAGAAGGAAGTAAAAAAGATTAGAGCAGGAATAAATGAAATTGAGACGAGAAAGACAACATAAAAGATGAACAAAACTAAGATTTGGTTTCTTGAAAAGTTAAAATTGACAAACCCTTAGCTAGACTAGGGAAGAAAGAGATGACTCAAATAAATAAAATTATGAGTGAAAGAGAAGACATTTGATACCACAAAAATACAAAGGTTCAAAGTGACTACTTTGAACATTTATAAACCAACAAATTAGATAATTTAGAAGAAATAGGTAAATTCCTAGAAACATACAGCCTACCAAGTCTTGAATCAAGAAGTAATTAGAAAATCTGGACAGACCAATAGCAATCAAGGGGATTGAACCAGTAATGGAAAAGCTCCCAGAACAGAAAATCCCAGAACCAGGTGGCTTCACGGATGAATTCTATCAATCTAAATTCATATCAGTCTATTCTAGCAATTTAAAGAAGAATTAATGCCAATCCTCACCAAACTCTTCCGAAAATTGAGGAGGATGGAGCACTTCCAACGTCGTTTTATGAGGTTAGCATTACCCCGATACTGAAGCTAGACAAGGCCACTGCAAGAGAAGAAAAGTATAGGCCAATTATCTCTAATGAATGTAGATGCACAAATTCTCGACAAAATACCAGCAAACCAAATTAAAGAGCACACGGAAGGATCACTACAACGGGATCAAGTGGGATTTATCCTTAGGATGCAGGGATGGGTCAACATATGCAGATCAGTCAGTGTGATACCCCACATTCACAGAATGGAGGATAAAAATTATAGGGTCATCTTTTTTTTTTTTTTTTTTTTTTTTGTGGTATGCGGGCCTCACACTGTTGTGGCCTCTCCCTTGCGGAGCACAGGCTCCGGACGTGCAGGCTCAGCGGCCATGGCTCACGGGCCCAGCCGCTCCACGGCATGTGGGATCTTCCCGGACTGGGGCACGAACCCGTGTCCCCTGCATCGGCAGGCGGACTCTCAACCACTGTGCCACCAGGGAAACCCTGGTCATCTTAATAGATGCAGAAAAGGCATCTGACAAAATTCAGCCCCCTTTTATGATATAAACTCTCAACGAATTAAGTATAGAAGGAATGAACCTCAGCATAATAAAGGCTATATATGACAAGCTCACAGCCAAAATCACGTTCAGTGGTGAAAAGTTAAAAGCCTTTTCTCAGTGGTCAGGAGCAAGACAAGTATGCCCTCTCTTTTCTTAAATCAATTTGTTTTTATTTTTGGCTGCATTGGGTCTTCGTTGCCGCATTGCATCCATAAAGCAAAAACAAAATGCTGTTGGAAAATACTGACCCATATTGCGTTTTGTTCATTTCTGTTGTGGGACTTTGTGTATTACACTTTGTGTTAGTTATGTCTGTCCTGTCTGTGTGCTCCCACAAGACTGTAAGCTCCTTGAAGACAGGAACATTGTAGTGACCTGTGATTACTGGGTGAGTGAAGGGTGGTAGACAGTCAGTTCTCTCTTAGCATGTCCCTTGGAACTGCTTTGGGCTCACATTCCAGGTATGGACTCCTGTGTTCTGATTGTGTGTTGCACTTGTGGGACATTCAGGTTTGCCCAGTTTCGAAGGCAGTAGAGCTAGAGCCATCCTCTAGCTCTAGAGGGCTTGTGTTTATTCTACTTAATGTGCAAATAAAACAGTTCCAGTGATTTTTTTTTAAATTTCAGGGCTGTTTGTACATGAGTATATCATCACACTGTTTTTTCAAATGTATATCTTTGGATGAATCCAGGGACATCACGTGAAAGCTCTGGCTCTTTCCGGACTGGGAAGAAGTAAGGAAGTGTTGAAGGAGTTTCTCTACTGCCTTGCTTTGAATCCTGAATGTAACTCAGTGAAGAAAGAAGTGCAGAAGGTGTGATTTCCTTTCAATGACTTTCTTCTTGAAGTCTTATTTTCAGCCTTTGTGTCCATGCTGAGTAGCTGCTACATGTAAAATGAACAAGAAATGTAGTTCTGAATCATTCAGGACAGTGTGATTTAAAACAAACAGTGATAATGATGAATTCATGCATTTGATAATGTAGCATGTTTCATGAGACGGTGTACACATACCTCAATTCTGCTGAAATAATGACACGTATTACTGAGGCAGGGTAGATGTGTGCAGCTGGGGAGGCAAAGTGATTTATCCTAGAGTTTGTAATTCAGGGACTGTAGTTTGTGCAGAAGCCCTGTAAGAGACATCATGATATATGCAAAAGTTATCAGTTCAGCTGCATAGGTTGACTTGAAATTTTCAGCAAAGCTTCACCAACGTGGAGCAGAAAACACCTGCTCTTTTATGCAAATCTTTAATCCAGTCCTATTGGAGGTCATCGAGTCACACTTGATGTAGGGACCTGCCCTATAAAAAAGCCTGTACGGTAGGTACACAGTCTTAGCATTTCCGATGACAAGGAGTCCTTGCTTTTACATCAACGTTTCCATACTTTAACACTGTTTATTTTCAACTTGTACGGTACACTTACCCTGTAGTTTCCACTCTACAGTTGAGTTTTAGTCTCTGGAGCAAGAGAAAAGTTTTTCCTCCTTAATTTAAACCCCCTTAGATATTAGAGAAGAGCTATCATCTTCGCCTTAACTAGTTCTTTGAACCTAACATCCTCTCCCCATAGAACAGGGTTGTCAGGTTTCCTCCTCTGGCTGCCTTGCTGTATACCCCAAACTTTAGCCCCTACATGCAGTGGCTGCAGGTGGTGAACGTTTATCTTCCCTGTGTTCACTGGGAGTTTACTTTTAGCCTCCCATCACACTGTTGGCTTCTGTTAGAACTGTAATTAGCCAGAAGAGCCAGATGTTTCTTTTTTAATGAGAACTTTCTGGCACTATTTTTTATCCTTTTCTTGTGTAGTTGACTGGTCTTTGTTGATCCTGTTAAGTTGTCACTCATTGGTTTTGATCACTGTTTCCACTTGTCAAAATAATATTGAATCGTGAGCTGGCTGTTTTTAACGATTCCTGCCTGCTTTGTCTCACTGCAACTTTCACAAGAATCGTAAAACATGTGTTACCCCAACTGATCCTTACAACAGCATCATGAGAAGTTGAGCCCGAGCTCAGCGACATTAAGCAGATTCAGGAAGGTCCCAGGACCAGGATTCAGGTCTTGTGGATTCTTGCCTGTCTGGTGCTTTTGCATGCAGACATGATGTTTCTCCTCCAGCATGTCACGGGTGCTGGGTATCTTCTGTCACAGACGGCGCCAAACAGTGCCAGCCTCCTGATGCCCATGAGATGTGGTACCCTCCCTGGCAGCCTCCTGCAGCTCTGCTGACCCCTCAGGGCCAGTGCTGAGGACACTGCCGTCCCTGCTGGGGTGCTGACCCTCACTGCCGCAGAGGTCGTGGGTTCTGGTGCGCTCATCTGTCACCTGCAGCGCAGTGGGTGCATTCTTCATTGAGGTTTCAGTGAATCTTCTACGCCTCTCTTAAGCCCTCGGATTCAGCTGAGTCCATGAGTTTCTGCAGGGCCATCGAGGGACTGGCCGGCACTTCCCACCACCACCAAAAGCTGGTGAACCAGAACTGTGTCCCTTCACCTTCTCTTCCTTTAAAGTTCTTACTGGTTGACTCTTCCGGTTCTCTTGTAAATGAAGCAGCCCTCTAGAACTGTCTTAATCCTGTGGGTCATCACAGCTCAGGTTCGGTCTGGGACCCCCTGCAACCGATCCACCCCACGTTTCTCTCTTACCCCTGAGACATTTAGGGGAGATTTTCTGTAGCAGGTGTGTAAGGACCAAACTCAAAGAGACTGTAATGCTTGTATTTTGTAATTGGTACGAGTAAGATGGACAGGAACTGGGGGCTCAAATGCCTAAGATGTTGACTGTGGTTTCAGACACACTTGAATTTTTAAAACATTGGCAGTTGGAATAGGGTAGTTATTCTTGTCAGTGTTTTAGGCCTGTTTGGCTTCAGAGTTTCCTCTGAGTCTTTCAGGTATGTGATGTATTTTTCAAAAGTGTCTTAAAATATATATTTTTCCGTCTTGGCAATGTTACAGGTAATGTGTGAGGTGTTTTTCCCTGCTTCAGAAAACGTGCCTCAGAATTTAACATCTTCCGTCCAAAGCAGACTGTTGAGCACAAGGTTAATGGCGCAGTGTCAGAACCACATGAACAGCCAGCCTCCTGTGGAGGGAGGTGGCAGTGCAGGGAGTCCTAAGGTGGGAAGTGCACGCGTTTGTCAATATTATCTTGATTAAGCTTTATGTAACTTTGAACATTTACAAGTTACTCACACGGTTGCATTACGTTAGCTACAAGTACTTCTTAAGACCAGTTCTGGCTTCTCAGCCTGAGAATTGACACTTCTAAAGGAATTTGAGGGAAGTAATGAAAATCACTGAAGACTGAAAGAAACTTTTAGAACATCTCCAAACAACCCACAACATCAGGAGGCTTGATATTATTTTGTCTTGGAGAAAAGAGAGCAGAGGGATGGTTTGAATATATGAAGATTGGTGTTCAGTTGATCTGTTTCCGGAAGAAATTATCCTTATATTTTACCATGAAAAGTGTAAAGTTCATCTTAGAAGTTAATAGATGAAACCAATTATGAGGGAAGAGTATATGCTCTCTTTTTTTCCAGAGATTTCTAAGAAAGGCTGCTGCATGGTATTTTTCTCTGATGCTGTGATTTCTTTAATATTCAGGATTCTTTTTTCTTACTTAACCAGAATCCATCTGAGAAACAGGATGGATTTAGAAACACCAATTCTTCGGTGTTCTATTTTATACTGGGCCTACACTGTGAGGAGGGTAAGGAAGTGTTAGAAAGTTTTCTTCCAGCGGCGCTGAGCACTGGTTTAAAGAGACAGTTTCCGAATGAGTTGGAGGATGCTCACGATGTGAACGGCCCTGGAAAAATTCCCAAGAAAGGTCAGTAAGGCTACTTTTTTTTTTTTTTTTTTTTTGCGGTACGCGGGCCTCTCAGCGTTGTGGCCTCGCCCGCTGTGGAGCACAGGCTCCGGACGCGCAGGCTCAGCGGCCATGGCTCACGGGCCCAGCCGCTCCGCGGCGTGTGGGATCTTCCCGGACCGGGGCACGAACCCGCGTCCCCTGCATCGGCAGGCGGACTCTCAACCACTGCGCCACCAGGGAAGCCCAGTAAGGCTATTTTGTCACTGAGTGTGTGACCCTAGAGTGATAGAATGTTGGCTGATGCTCAGTATACTTTAGAAACATTTTATATAGGTGGTTTAAAATTGATCATGAAATGAACATATCACCTTCAAGATTGTAGGACAGTTTAAATGTTTACCCCTACAAGGACTTCATAGTCAAAATAGCAGAGAAAATTTAGGTATAACTTCCACTTTTATTCATGCTTTACAGTTAAATTATGGCTGTATACAGTCAGCCCTCAGTATCTGCAGATTCAACCAACCACGGATCAAAAATATTCAGAAAAAAAAAAGTCCAGAAGTGCCAAAAGCAAAACTTTCTTTTGCCCTGTGTAGGAATGAGTTATCAACACATAGCATTTACATATATTACTATAAGTATTATAAGTAACCTAGAGATGATTTAACGTACAGGCACACCTCGTTTTATTGTGCTTTGCAGTTTTTTGTTTTTTTTTTTAACAAATTGAAGGTTTGTGGCAAACCTGTGTTGTCAGAGGATGGTTAGCACATTTGGCGATAAATTATTTTCAGTTAACGCATGTACATTTTTTTTAGACATAATGCTGTCGCACACTTAATGGACTACAGTATAGCATAAACATAACTTTTATATGCACTGAGAAACCAAAAAAAAAAGTTGTGTGATGCAGTTTATCGCGATATTCACTTGATTTCAGTGTACTGGAACTGACCCTGCAATATCTCTGGGCGATGCCTGTACGTGGGAAGATGTGCTTAGGTTATATGCAAATACCACACCATTTTACGTAAGGGACTGCAGCGTCAGGGGTCTTGGTATCTGTGGGGATCCTGGAGCCAGTCCCCACGGGGATGCAGAGGGACAGCTGTACTGCTAATCCCATCCAGCGTGGTTTGTTACATTGGTGTAACATACTTTATCCAGAGGAAATACAGTTATCACATGCTCTTACCCAGATGTGCAGGTGTTAATTATAGCATTTAGCTTTTTCAGAGGCTGATTCCTCACCCCAAAGGAACGTGAGCTCTAACGTAGGAGAAAGTGCAGAGCTCCTGATAGATGTGGCTGATTTTGAGTGTGCCCTTCGCATGAGGTAGGATGACACAGAGTCTATGCAACTGGGAAGAATTCAGCCTTTCTGAATTTTGTATCCCAAACATAACGGGCTTTTTATTGTTAGAGAAATTACGTATATCTCAATAACAATTGATTTATTTTCTAAAAATAAGATTAAGGAACTTACAAATGGAAAATGGATATAAGTGATTTCTAGAATTCTTACAAAAAGGTTATTTGAAAACGTCTTCTGGACATTTCTTGCTGAAAACCCAGATGTCTTCTCCAGGTTGCTCTTTGAGCCTGTCACTACGCCCTGTGGACACACGTTTTGCCTAAAATGCCTCGAGCGCTGCCTGGACCATGCCCCACATTGTCCTTTGTGCAAAGAAAAACTCTCAGAAGTAAGTCTTTCTTGGGAACTGACAATTCCTAGCACTTTTTTATTCGGTCTCAACCTATTTCCCCTTCACATCCAGCTTTAATTCCTCAGGCCCTCAATGCCCTTTCCCAGTCCAGGTCAAGTCAACTCTTTGCCTTTTGTGTGCGTCTGTATAAGTAGCATGGCAGTGCCAGAGTAAACCCACAAAATAGGGAAGATTAAATTTCACTTTAAATTCATAATCTTAAATCTGAGACCCAAAACCTTATTAGTCATTCTTTTTTTTTTTCTTTTTTTATAAATTTACTTATTCATTTATTTGTTTTTGGCTGCATTGGGTCTTTGTTGCCGAGCACAGGCTTTCTCTAGTTGTGGCGAGCGGGGGCTACCCTTCGTTGTGGTGCATGGGCTTCTCATTGCGGTGGCATCTCTTGTTGTGGAGCACGGGCTCTAGGCACACGGGCTTCAGTAGTTGTGATGCACGGGCTTAGCTGCTCCGCGGCATGTGGGATCTTCCCGGACCAGGGCTCGAACCCGTATTGGCAGGCGGATTCTTAGCCATTGCGCCGCCAGGGAAGTCCTTATTAGTCATCCTTACTGTGCTTCTCTGGTAGCCTCAGCTTTTCACTCTCCAGGTGGTTCTTTCATCTCTCTTCTCTCTCACCACCTGCTACTCTCCCTCCCTGACATTATGATACTCATGGAAAGGGTATACACCAGCAAGATGGGAATTGCCTCTTCCTTGCTCCAAGGGAACCCTTTCTTTGCTTCTCTCATGGAGTGGGGGGCGTCCGGGGACTTCCCCTCCCCCGCCCCTCCCCTCCTCCCCCCTTCTCTCCCTCTCAGGGCCGACCCCCCTGCTGTCACCTCAGTCCCTTTTGTCTTCTGAGACGACTCCCCTCCCCCCACCTCCTTGTTGACCCTTGACTAGGAAGAGAGCTCTTTGTCCTTAAGAATTAATTACCATGTGGTATTATTTAACTTTTTCTTTTGTTCCAGTTGTTGGCAAGCAGAAATTTTCATATAACTACTCTGGCTGAAGAATTAATATTTCGATATTTGTCAGACGAACTGTCTGACAGAAAGAGAATTTATGATGAAGAAATGACGGAGCTTTCAAAGTAAGTCTCCGTGCTCCAGGTACTTGGTGTTGAGTTCAGGCTAAAGAAGAAAATCCTTGTTAATCTCACGACTTTATCGCATTTTTTTCCCCCTGCTTTTGGCAGAGAAATTAGCCTCCAAAAAAATTAATTGCAAAGAGTTTATGTGAATTTAATTGAAAAAGTTTGTAAGAAATATTTCAAAAGTGTGTTTTGACAATATTATATGGTTGCTTTTTGTATCTAAATAAGCAATGCTGAATTTTTCAGAATTGAAAAGGCACAGGACATAGAAGGGGAAAAGGGATTACCACTGAAAATAGGCTTGACAGTTATTTTTTCTCTTTTAAAGTGATTAAAATGTTGTGTTGTAGTGACCCGTAACTATTGAGACCTTATCATTCTTCTACTCTTTTTTTATTTAGAACTCATTACCTTTGACGGCTTTCATCAGAATTTTTTTCTTATTTACTTTTCTTGAGATATAGTTGACATCTCACATTGTATTAGTTTCAGGTGTACAACATAATGAGTTGATATTTGTGTATATTGTGAAATGATCACCACAGTAAGTCTAGTTAACATGTCTCCGGACATAGTTACAAAAATTTTTTTCTTGTGATGAGGGCTTTTGAAGATCTACTCCCTTAGCAACTTTTTTTATTTTTATTTTTTTGCGGTACGCAGGCCTCTCACCGTTGTGGCCTCTCCCATTGTGGAGCACAGGCTCCGGACGCGCAGGCTCAGCGGCCATGGCTCACGGGCCCAGCCACTCCGCGGCATGTGGGATCTTCCCGGACCGGGGCACGAACCCGCGTCCCCTGCATCAGCAGGCGGACTCTCAGCCACTGCGCCACCAGGGAAGCCCTTAGCAACTTTTAAATACACAGCACAGTGTTGTTAACGATAGTCACCACGCTGCACCTTACATCCCTAGGGCTTATTTATTTCGTGACTGGAACCTTGTGCTGTTTGACCCCCTTCACTCATTTCACCTGCCCCCTCCTCTGGTAACCCTGTCTGTTCTCTGCATCTATGAGCTGGGTTTTGTTTATTTTTAGATTCCACATATAAATGAGCCCCTAGGGTGGTATTTGTCTTTCTCTGTCTGACTTATTTCACGTAGTACAGTGTCCTCAAGGTCATCAGAATGTTTTTATAGTGATCGTAAGCGTGGTCTCCTCAGATTAAATGAGAGGGCTTGGCAGGGAACGTGGCTCAGCTGAGAACTTTCTCAAGCTGTGGCCCTTGGCTTTCTTTTCCCACCTAAGCCTGAGGCAAACCTGAGGGGTTTGTAAGTGAGAGAGCTGAGGTTGGCTAGCTTCTGCTGTTTCACAGTGACTCTCACTCCCTTCTGTTTCTAACAGCTCCACCTCTAAGTTCACATTTCCCTCGCCCCGCAGTCTGACCAGGGATGTGCCCATCTTCGTGTGTGCCGTGGCCTTCCCCACTGTGTCCTGTCCGCTCCACGTCTTTGAGCCCCGCTATCGGCTTATGGTAAGAAGATGAGTGGAAACTGGCACCAAACGGTTTGGCATGTGTTTATCTGCGGAGCACGCAGGGTAAGAATTACCAGTGTTCAAAGAAAGGGTTCTAATTATATGTATCATTTGTCATTTTTCTTGAAGCACGGCTTAAGGTGATGTTGAAAACCTCTAGTGTCTCCTGTTACATAACAAAGTGTAAGTTCAGGGCCATCCGTGATGTGGTCCCACCCTTCGTTTCTAGCCTCATCTCCTACCCCTTCCTCTGGAACGTCTTACCTACTAGTCCATTGCCACATTATTCGCCTGCCTCTACAAAAAGTTCATGTTTTCATGCCTCCATGCTTCCCTCTGTCTGTAATTCTCTTCTAGCTCACCATTATACAAACAAATCTGGTCCAACTCTTTAGGTCTAAAAAAATTGTTACATCCTCCATGAAACCTTTATCCACACAGCCAGAAAACTTTCAGTCTTATAAAAACCCATGGTGCTTGGTTTTTTTTGTTTTTTTTAAATTAATATTTTGGCTGTGTTGCGTCTTCGTTTCTGTGTGAGGGCTTTCTCTAGTTGTGGCAAGCAGGGGCTACTCTTCATCACGGTGCGCAGGCCTCTGACTGTCGCGGCCTCTCTTGTTGCGGAGCACAGGCTCCAGACATGCAGGCTCAGTAGTTGTGGCTCACGGGCCTAGTTGCTCCGTGGCATGTGGGATCCTCCCAGACCAGGGCTCGAACCCGTGTTGCCTGCATTAGCAGGCAGATTCTCAACCACTGCGCCACCAGGGAAGCCCTGCTTGGTTTTCTATCTCTTTTTGTTTTGCATCATTTTTCTAGGGAAGATGTTCCGAATCAGCAGGCAGCTCCCCTCCAAAGACTGCTCTGGAGACCCCCGGTCCTGCCCATGTCCTGGCTTCCTGATCCTCTAGGGCTTTGTCGTTACTGCATGGTCCCGATGAGGACATTACATCCAAGTTCTAGCTGGTGGAAGAGGCCCTGGTGCTTGTAGGGGATCCTGGAGAAAAGGGGCCCATATCAGTCACTGCTGCTCACACCTCCAGCAGAGGAGGCTGGGAAATGTAGTCCATCCAGTTGCCCAGGAGTTAGGGGAGAATGGATGTTTAGGGCTATCTGCTAGTTTCCACCGTATATACCTAGGAACATATCTTTCTAAAGATGTATGTAGAACATTTATGGAGAAAGTTCTACAACTTTATTGAAAGATATTCAAGAATGGACAGAGATACTGTGTTCATGGGTACATAGACTCAGTGTCATAGAGAGATGTTCTTTTTTTTTTTTCATCTTTATTGGAGTATAATTGCTTTACAATGGTGTGTTAGTTTTTGCTTTATAACAAAGTGAATCAGTTATACATATACATATGTTCCCATATCTCTTCCCTCTTGCGTCTCCCTCCCTCCCACCCTTCCTATCCCACCCCTCTAGGTGGTCACAAAGCACCGAGCTGATCTCCCTGTGCTATGCGGCTGCTTCCCACTAGCTATCTGTTTTACGTTTGGTAGTGTATATATGTCCATGCCACTCTCTCACTTTGTTACAGCTTACCCTTCCCCCTCCCCATATCCTCAAGTCCATTCTCTAGTAGGTCTGTGTCTTTATTGCTGTCTTACCCCTAGGTTCTTCATGACTTTTTTTTTCTTAATTCCATATATATGTGTTAGCATACGGTATTTGTCTTTCTCTTTCTGACGTACTTCACTCTGTATGACAGACTCTAGGTCTATCCACCTCACTACAAATAATTCAATTTCGTTTCTTTTTATGGCTGAGAGATGTTCTTTTTACCCCAGTTGGTCTATAAATCCAAAGTAGATCTGGTCAGCAACACAAGAGGGTTTTTCGTGGAATTGCTCAAGCTGATTTTAGAATCATTATGTTAAAGACCAAGACCATGGTAGTTTTGAAAAACCAGCTGAGAAAGAGGGGAGAACATCCCTGCAATAAAATTACAAGTCCAAGTAAGTAGACCATTGAAACAGACTGTAGACATAAGCATATCCACTCATATTTGGACTCCAAATTTATATGTAATTTTGTGAGAAAAGGCAAAACTCCACAATAAAAGGTACTCAGACAATTAGTGGGTAGTCCAAATGGGAAAAAAAAAATCTTTTTTCTCTGCCTTATACTATACACAAAAAGTAACACATTTACATTCCCAATGTGAGATGTGAAAAACGAAATATTAAAACATTTAAGAGAATATTGGGGACTGTCTTTACAATTGGCAACAGGGAGAGATTCTTTTCTTACACAAGATGCCGAGAGCATTAGCGCAGAGAAAGAGATGAATACATCTGAAGTGTTAACATTTGATTCATCGCAATCAGCATAAGCAAAGTGAAAAAGCAGTTTCAGAAGTTCCACTTCCACTGGGAATATGGAACATCCAGAAAAGACTTACTACAGATAAGCTACTGAACCGAGGAGAGACAGGTCCTCCAGGGAGAGAGCAGACAGGAGCCCTGGCTCACCCATGGCCAAGCCCAGGAGAGGGGGAGAATTCAGCTGATTTTTTGGACAAATTTCTAATGGCCTCATGTGGGCAAACATGAGAGCCTCGATCCCCTGGATGCTGCAGAGTTGGCAGCCAAGTTCCTGGCCACAGACCGGGTGAGATGTTTATCGCAGGAACAGGTTTTGTGGCTGAGACCGACTTTGGAGGAGCTGACGTGTGAGCTGGGGCACCGAGGCCTCGTTTGAAGGGGCTCTTCAGGCGGCTCCATGCGCACTGCAGCTGTGGGTAAGACAGACCCTTAGGAAGCAGGGCGCTTTATTGGCGATCCAGGCAGAGGTGTCATAACTGTGCAGGTGTGTAACTTGGGAGTCCTCCCTCAGCATTGGTTCGCAGGTGTGTAGTGCAGTTGTTGGGTTCAGATCTCGGCTCTGAATCTTCCTGTGGCCCTAGATCAGTTTAATTTTTCTGAGCCTCCATGTTTCTGTGAGGCTTGCATGAATACGTATGATAAATTGCTCTGTGTAATGCTTGACATGTCGTAGGCACGATCGATACCATCAGGACGGGGGGGACAGTGGGAACCGTGACTGTGGGTAGGGTCACACGGGAGAGCTTTGGAGTGAGGATACAGTGTCCCGGGCAGCCCCAGTGTGTTGGGGACACGTGGAGGATGCCTGTGGTGAAGGGAGGGACCGGTCAGGGAGGGCGAGAGTGCTGGGTCAGTGACAGGTCAGCTGGGGCGTGCCAGCGTCACGTGTGACTCCACTGGGCTCGTGTTGGTAGAACGGCGGGGTCTTGAGGTGTGATGGGGAGACAGGGAGATGAAGACAGTGCTTTTTTTAAAAAAAGTTATTTATTTATTTATTTTTGGCTGCGTTGGGTCTTCGTTGCTGTGCGCGGACTTTCTCTAGTTGCAGAGAGCGGGGCCCGCTCTTGGTTGCAGTGCGTGGGCTTCTCATTGCGGTGGCTTCTCCTGTGGCGTGTGGGCTCTAGGCACACGGGCTTCAGTAGTTGTGGTACGTGGGCTCAGTAGTTGTGGCACACGGGCTTCAGTAGTTGTGGCACACGGGCTTCAGTAGTTGTGGCATGTGGGCTCAGTAGTTGTGGCTCACGGGCTCTAGAGCACAGGCTTAGTAGTTGTGGCGCATGGGCTTAGTTGCTCCACGGCATGTGGGATCTTCCCGGACCAGGGCCTGAACCCGTGCTCCCTGCATTGGCAGGCGGATTCTCAGCTACTGCGCCACCAGAGAAGCCCCGAAGACGGTGCTTGTAGATGCCTTTCTGCGGCAGTTTGTTGGGGAGGGAAACAGCATGGGGGAGGGGAGCAGAGTCTGAGAGGCGGGGGGTGGGGACAGTGCCCTAGTGCCCCGGCCAAGGGGGCTGTGGGGCCACATTTCAGGTCCACCTGTCCCCACCCCACTGGTTAGAAGGGCTGAGGCACAAGTACCCCGTCCCCGCCGGCCCTTCTCTTGCCATGTCACACATCAGTGTGTTTCTCATCGGCTGCTGGTCTCTTGGAGGAAATAACCTTGCTGCTCTGGCAGGGAGATGCTCTTTGTTTCGTTTGGTTTTTTATTCCTTTAAAACCCAGGATTGCATCTGGGGAGAACTGAAGACCCTCCTGCATTTTTAGTCTGGGTTGTTTCTTCCGCCTGTCCCGCCAGAATCTCAGAGTACGGCTGCATGCTGGAGATCAAGGACGTCAGGACGTTCCCCGACGGCAGCTCTGTCGTGGATGCCGTTGGGATTAGCCGCTTCTGGGTTTTGAGCCACCGTCACAGAGATGGCTACAACACGGCAGACATTGAGTATCTGGAAGATGAAAAGGTGTGTAGTCACACCCACGGTGCCAGCTCTGTCCCCTTGCCAGCTGCTGTTTCTGGTCATCTGTGGGCACCGGGCCTTGTGGGGCAGAGGGCAGAGTGCAGCGAGGTGAGCTCTGAGGTCTTGGGCCCAGGGAGCTGAGTGTGAAGAAGACCGAGTGCGGTGGCTCTCAGGGTCCCTCTTCTATGCTGATAACAAATCTGATGAGAGGGTTTATTGACTATCATTGTGGATGATGACTTTTGGGGGTGTATGTATATATTTTAAAATGGCAGCTTAAATAGCTACCACATGAAATAATTTTAGTTTTTTTTAAAAGAAAACTCTCCACTACATATGAATATTTGATTTGTATTATATAAATCAAATTGAGAATGGTCATGTGTGTTATAATCTGATTCCTCAGTTTACCTCAATTTTCATAAATGCTGTTGTTTTATAATCAGGAAGGACCTTAGTGCTTTATTCCCATTTTACAGATGGGAAAATTCTCTCCTAAAGCGGCTGAGCAACTGGCTGAAGCTTCCACACAAGAGGCGGTGATGAAGCCAGAACAAACCTGGGTCCCCTGGTCCTCAGCCCGGAGCTGTTCCTGCTCACCTGTTCCTAGGTGTCCCTACCTAGGACTGAGCCTTGCTGGGCAGTGAGAGGGGCCCCGGGCAGCAGGGCACATCCGTCTGAAGCCTAAAGGCCTCCCCCGGCATCAGGCTCAGGCCGTGAATGCACTGTTGCTGTAACATGTCTATTGGAATATAATGTGGTGACATGGAATATAATTTTTAAAATGTTATAACTCTTTGACTTGGTAATTCTGCTGCTGAGAAACTATCCTGAGGAAATGACAGCCCCTTCTCTCACACACACGCAAAGCCACTTTTGCGGACTTATATTACTTGTATTATTTTAAAGTGTATCTTACGTGAATGGTTGAGTAAATTATGACACACCTCCAATATAGGATTGCATGTACTCATTAAAAATGATTCATGGGACTTCCCTGGTGGTCCAGTGGGTAAGAATGCAAGCTCCCAATGCAGGGGGCTTGGGTTCAATCCCTGGTCGGGGAACTAGATCCCGCACGCACGCAGCAACTAAGACCTGGTGCAGCCTAAATAAATAAATAAATATTTAAAAAAAAAAAAAAAGATTCATGATAACATCGGGTCCGTGCTCATATTAAGAGAAACATCTGGATGTTACAGATGGACAGACAGACAGGGTAGGTAGAGCTCCACTGTGTAAAAAAAGTGAAGATTTCTGTGTTGAGCACATATCTTGTTTATAAAACACTGATGAATACTGAAGCGTTAGATGCCAGGAATCCGCTCAGCAGACGTGGCCGCAGTCACTGTGTGATGGACACGCGTGTGATAATGAACTGTTGAAAAGGTTGTCTCTTCTCCTTGGTCAGGTGGAAGGTGCAGAGTATGAAGAACTCACCGCCCTGCATGATTCAGTTTATCAGCAGTCTGTGTCCTGGTTTGCTTCACTTCAGGATCACATGAAAGAACAGATTTTAAGCCATTTTGGGTTAATGCCTGACAGAGAACCTGAGCCTCAGGTATACTGTCCTTTCTTCTTTTATCATGCTGTTATGTCCTGCCGTAATGTGCTAAGACACATTATGCTGGGGAAAACTTGGCAGTACCTGCTATGCTGTTTACTCCGTTATGGTCGCTTATGAACCAGTTCATTTATCAGCAGCCCAAAGAAGCCCCTGGTATAGTAGCATGCGCCTTTTGGAGCAAAGCAATAAATGCTTTCTGATTAATACTACATGAAGGTAATTTCTTTTCTCTCAGAAATCAGTTTATTCTGATCGGCTGTCAGCTTTTGTACTTTCTCCCACAAACATAGGAAGATTTAGTAGTAATTTTAGTATATTGGCAGGAACACTTTATGTTTTGCATGTAAGATCGCCCTGCACCCAATGAACAGGCGTTGGATAAATGAAGAGAAAATCCCCAACTCTCATTAAATCGGAAACTTTCCTAGCCCTCGACCCCATCATCGTGGGCTTTCTCCCTGCTCCCAGGACTGCTCTCAGTGACACTGGTTCTTTAAGTGATGAATGGGTTTCAGGTCTGTGAAGCATTTGTAAGTGCAGATGACTCCACTTCTCCGCATCTGGGTGGCACAGGTGCGGATGGTGTGCGCTTGTGACTGAGAGCGTGTAGTTCGTCCTACTGTACCCTCTCACCTGTCCTGGAGAAAGGTGGGCAGCGCCAGGTCTCAGCAGGTTTACGGTCAGATGAAATGTCTTTTGTATCTTTTCCATCCATTTTTATGTTCTTTTTCTGTCTCTTGGGGGCTTCTCTCTTTTACCCCCACTTGAGTTCTGTCTTTTCCAAACCCAAGACAGTGCTTTCAGCCTCAGCTCACCTCCGAGTCCTTTCTCACCCTCCACTCTGTTATAACCCCTCCTCCTCTGTTCTGTAGCCTGGATTCAGAAAGCAAGGTGATTAGACTAACTTGATTGAGGTATGAATCATTCTTTTTTCTAGGAGTTTTTGCTTACTAACCCCAATTAATCTCTAATTGTAACACATTGCATGATGGGAGTGGCTTAAAAACAACAGAAATTTATTATTGTACAGTTCTGGAGGTCAGAAATCCGACACAGGTCTCACCAGGCTGTGACCAAGGTGATGGCAAGACTTTATTCCTTCCTGGAGGCTCTAAAGGAGAATCCATTTCCTGGCCTTTTCTGGCCTCGAAAGGCTTGCGGTGTTCCTTGCCTCTCACCCGTTTGTCCGTCTTCCAGGCCGGCAGCTTGCACCTCTGACCCCTCTTCCATAGACTCATCTGCACCTGATCACAGCCCAGAACAGCTCCCTGCTGGAAAGACCCTTGCGATGAGGCTGAGCCCACCGAGGTGGGGGAGATCCAGCATAAGCTCTCCATCTGCAGGTCCCTGACTCACATCCGCAGTGTCCCTTCTGCCGTGTAAGCTGCCATAGCCACGGGCTTCAGGAACTGGGGGGAGACCATTAGTCTTCCTACCACAGAGGATTTTAGGTTCTTTGTGGGAGATATTTTTATGCCAAGGCCCTTCCCATTAATCATGCTACTCAGTCTCTCCCCACTCGGTGAGATGAGGAGGGAGAGGGAGGGTGTGAATCCCACAGAAGGTTGTTTTGTCCAACACTTGGGCCTTCTTCCCTTGGAGAGGAGACGGGTGCCTTCCGCACAGTGACGTGGGCTGCCCTGTGTACTTTGGCCTCTGTGTTACTCCTGATCTCTCACCCTGAGCTCTGGTGAGTCTAGAGCCACCCTCCCTGGTTCGCAGTTTGGATTCTGAAGTCAAGACATTAGGAGCAGGGCGCCTTGGATGCCTTGGTTCCAGTACCAGGACTATTGAGAACAACTTTGTGATCAGCTTTTGCTTAGAGCTCATTCCAGAAGTGCCTGCTTGGTTATGTGAAATAAAGGCTCTCAGGTCGCTTACTAGTTCATATATATGTACATGTATAATTAATAGTAACTATTAATAATATATAATTGATAGTAATTTCTTATATATATATTTAACAATAACTCATATATACAGATGTTTCATATAGAGGTACATTTGTCCCTGACTGTATTATAAGGTTTATCTTACTGTAACCCTCAAACTTGCACACCTACTGTGTGCTTTATAAACATTGTGCTGTATATAACATTTAAAACTTAAAGAACAGCAACAGAACATTGGACAGTCGAGGTAAAAACTATAGTCTCCTTTTCTGGTTGGTCATATGTTCTGAACTAGAGCTTTGAGAGAACGAGGGTGACTAGTCCATAGCGTCTCCCTGTGCAAGCTGCTTCTCTTGACACATTCTTCCTTTTGTGAGTTTCCTCACATTTCAGTGTGTGACGTGGCCGTAAGCTTTGTGTTTTGAGGGCTGAATGAATTGCGTGGTAGACCTCAAAGAGAAGACGGCATTTAATTCTTGTTCACGTGTCTGTGGGTAAACAAAAGACCATTTCGGGGGAACAGGCTTGTATCGTAGGTGCTAATTTTGTGCTTCCCTTTGTTTTGCAGAGTAACCTTAGTGGTCCTGCCTGGTCCTGGGGGATCCTGGCAGTGCTGCCGTTGGAGCGGAAGGCTCAGCTGGCCATACTCAGCATGATCTCGCCGAAGGAGCGTCTGCTCGCCATTCGGCGAATATTAGCCATCATCACGCGTAAGATGGATAGTCGGCAAGAGCTGGTTAACAGCCGGGAGAGAAATAATTGATTTTCTCTCTCAGGGTTTCTGGAAGCCCTTGTGTTTTTATGAGGAGTTCCAGGCACGGACGAGTAACATCCATCCATCGTGCTTTGTAAAATGCTTGTTGATAGGGTTACAGATTGGAACACTTAGCAAACCTTGGCCCCCTACTCAAAAGTTGGAAGTCTGTGCCTGGTGGCATCTGACTCTGTACAAGGTTAGCCTGAAATTTGAATGGATCCCACGGTTGGAAAACAACCTAAGAAAATCTCTCTGAACCAGATGCTTTCAGTGTGTAGTTCACTCACAACAGGGGATGACCCAGGTGATTGACAAGTGGTTTAGCTTTTGCAAGAAAGAAGACTCCCTTCCCAGTGAAGTGTTCCCATCATGCTTTGGAGGGAAATCACATTTTTATCTGGAAGCATATTTCTCAGAGCACAGGCTAACCAAAAACGCGCTTAGGTTTTGTGTGTCACTGTGAAGTTGTCTGTGAAGGAATCACACAGTTGTCTAGCGGCAGGGCTGAAGTTAGTCCTTACCCGAGGAGTAGTACAGAGCCGGTTAGAACTGTGTTTTATGTCCTGCCGTAGTTCTGATGTTGTAAATTGCATGTTTTAATGGATATCAAAATATAAGAAGGGTACCTTGGATATAGAAAAATCTGAAAGCAGTATAGTTGATTTGAGGGTATGTACTTAAACACACAAACACACACACACACACACACACACACACAACAAAGAATGAATAAAGGAAGCTGAAACTGTACATGCATTGGGATGTTCAGAATACAACCAAAGGAGTGCAAAGAACCCCTTGAAAACAATGCTGTCTCATTAATTCAGTGGATGTGAAGCATGTAGGAAATGTCATCTTTCTACTCAGATTGCCGTTAGAAACTAGGCCCATCAGTAAATTTGAGTTCACCATCCATCCACTAATATATGAAGACATTAAAAAGCTGCTATGAAATGGGTATCTGTCTATTCCAGGAAAACACATCAGGACAGTATACAAGGAGAAGGAGGCAGGTATGGGATGTAAACAGGTAGCAAGTTTTTCTCCAGCCCCAACCTGAAAATTATATTTGTTTTCTTTTTTAGTAAGTTTTACAATGATCAGACCAGATGTTATCTATTAAAAAGCAGTGGTGGGGCTTCCCCGGTGGCGCAGTGGTTGAGAGTCCGCGTGCCGATGCAGGGGACACGGGTTCGTGCCCCGGTCCGGGAAGATCCCACATGCCGCGGAGCGGCTGGGCCCATAAGCCATGGCCACTGAACCTGCGCATCCGGAGCCTGTGCTCCGCAATGGGAGAGGCCACAACAGTGAGAGGCCCGCGTACCGCAAAAAAAAAAAAAAAAAAAGCAGTGGTATAAATCCCAACCTCTAGTGCATATTGGTGATGTTAATTGGAATAACCATGTGAACCTGAGATACCGAATCGTTCTCGCTGGCCTGACAGCTGGTGCGTTTAGTTGGCTTCTTGGTCTGTGAGGTGGATGTTCTTAACGAAGAGATGGTGAGAACCAGACTAGAGAATAAATCACAGCTTTAAGTTTTGCTTTACTTATTCAAGGTATGTGATGTTTTAGGTTTTTTAAATATATTTAATGATACTGAATGTTGGTTTATCAATCCATCAAGCATTTTAATAGAAAGACTTTATAATTGTATTTGTTTTTACATTGTAGGAGTTTTCAGTAGCTAAAACTCAGTTTCATCATGGGAATGCGCAAACACTATTCTTGTGTAACTTAGAGTCATATAGAGAAAATTTGAATGTATTTCCCAGTACCTCTCATATTGTGAATCTCAAATCTCATTATGGTATAAAGGCAGTTTGGCCAGGTGACTTCTAAAATATTTTATTAATTCATGCATTGACAATAGTATTCATTACATCCTAACCTGATCATCTAAAAGGAAGCACAACTGCGTCTAGTGTGCCAGAGACCTTTGTTAGAAATGGTTAGTGACAGTGGGTATGCATTGACCATGCTTGGTCTTTCTCTTTTGGAAAAATCTTTTTCTACCTTAAAACCGTACAATTGCTGTTTCCATGTGAGGGTGTCCAAGTAACCACAGTGTGATCGTAATTTCTCCGGGAGCCTTCCTGAAATTAAGTGTCTGTGCTCACAGTGTTAGGGCTTCCCCATAACAACTGGATGCTATTGCTTTCTAACCTCACTCTTTAAACATCATAACTTGCATAGTTCTCGAATCATTAAGTTATCTCTTCCTGATGCCGTCTGCCCCTTTCTGAGTCATCTCCTCATCCTGAATATTCTCTCATGGAAGCGTGTTCAACAGTGATGATGCAGACTAGAGCAGCAAAAGTTTTTATTGTTTTTGTTTTCTGACAGCAGAGGGAATGGGCTGTGATCCCCTCATGCTCTGTCCAGCATCACACGTCCGCATCGTGCAAAACAGGAGAGGTTGGTGCTTCCTGAGCATTTAGCTTACATTGTTTATCATGAAGTCAAATGAAGGAAACAATACCCCAAGTCATATTAGGAAGGAAGCTTCCTTTTAGAAAGTTAAAAAAAAAAAAAAAGAATCCCAACTCCAGTTTGCTGTAAATCTAGCTAAAGGAGAACAGTCCCCTTTCTCCTCCCCCTTCCTACCTTTTTTCTGTGATAGAGATGTCATTTCTAAGGATTTCTCAGGAAATAATGTCATCTCTCGGTCAAAGTCAGAGCATTCCAGTTTAATTTTACTGAAAGTGTTCTGACCCTAATGCTCTAGTTACATCAGAATAAAAACAGAATCTATTTAGAGTAATAACAGTGTGGGGAGTAGTTTTTCTCCTTTAAATTTAGCTCTGGGAGTACAGTATACACTCTGTTAGGTATTTTTCCATTCACTCTCCTGAGTGGCTTGACTCCTAATTCCATCCCTGCCTGTGTCTTTGAAACGCAGCTGACATCCTGACAGGCAGTATTTTGAAAGCCCGGGAGATTTGGGGGGTATCTTGTTCCCTGTGTGTCCCTGTCTTCTGTATTGAAAGGATATTTTTGGAAGTTCCAAATTAGAAATTAAAAATTTTCAGGTTTATCCACGCAACCACCATAAGTTCTAACCAATTCACGTGCCACATTTTGGAGTGTGATCTCATTTTTATAACCAAAAAAATGTCTTTTCTCAAACTGCTCCTCCCACCCAAACCAAGAAACCCCGAATGTTTAATAATTTATATCTCAACTCTTAACATACGTCAGGTCTTAACCACGGGACTTTCGAATCATCAAGGAACAAATTTATAGATGGTAAAATTGCTGTGACCCATATTATCATTTTGTCATAAAATTATTTGAAAATTGGCAGTTGATACAATCAAAATACTTCATTGCCTGACCTAGCCGTATAGTCATTAGGATCTGTAAGCTGCTTTTAAAAAGTATTCATCTGTTTCTTCTCCTTCCTTTCTTTTTTTTATGTTTTCCCCCACCACTTAAATTACTGTTTAGAATTTCGATGCTGTCTTTCAAATAATAAAAAAAAAAGAAATATCAAAGATATGAGGAGGCAAGTAGCTCATTAGGAGGAAAATAAATGTGGGCGGTTTCTTTCTGTGTAAAGCACGAGGTTTCATTTTTCAGAGATATGCCCGTGGAGTCAAGCAGGGAGGTCCCTCTCTCCCATTTTAACGTGGGTAGCAGTGGCAACTTGCAGAAAGAAGCTCTTTGTCTTTAGCACCATCCCTACTAAAAGGCCCTGTTCTGATTCTGTGGTTCACCAAAACCTAATTCCCAGGGAAGCTAGATTTGAATGGGTAGGGGGGTATATGTGCCAGCCACACAGGGGAAGAATTGAACCCTGAATGTTGCCAAGCATCACCTCCTCTCTACTAGGCCTAGATGCTTAAGTCTAAGCCGTTGACTTCAGTCTCCTAGAAGAAGGTCTTTTCACCCTTACAGTTGCTCACATTAACTTCACTTACCCACCGCTAAAAAAAATTACCAACGTCTGCTGGATCCTATGACGTAGCTTTTAGTAGTGGATCTTAGGTGTATAGTCTAGTAGCGCATATTGAAATATTAGGATATGTCAGCAGCATAAAATAAAGAAGAAATTAAAGTGCCACCATTGTACTTGGCCACGCTGGGAACCGTATCTCTGATTTGTGCCTGGGTCTTAATGTGTAACGGTGACTGAGTGACAATACAGAGAGGTCCGTGCCATTGAAAGAAGAGTTTACTGTTATTCGCAGTTCTGTTAGAAATGAGAGGCATGGCCCTCGGGGCTACTTGGGGAAGCACCCAGCGTCCGGAGGCAGAGACGGCAGTGAAGGGAAGGCATGGGGCATTGTATTTTGGCAGGAAAGGGGAAACGGCATGGCTAGTTTGTGTAATGTCGGTGGGCTGTGGGCTGCAGGGTGGTCTCTCGTTGTCTGGTACCGGCCCTGGGTGATTTGGGCAGAGGAATATTGCCTCTTGGAGGGTAAGAGCCATCAGAGGAGGTGGCTCAGAGTGTGAGCACTGGGTTGTTGGGTTTTCTATGAAAGTCGTGCTCCCTTGTGAGCCCTTTGCTGTCTCTTAAGTATTGGCCACCCCAGGAGGGGCCATCTCTCCCCTGTCAGGGAGGCCCCCAAGAAGTCAAAATATCATAAAAATATTTTTTGAAAACATGATTAATACAATTAGTCCTCCGATGTTTTGACATCATATTAAGGAAACTTGGGGTGATAACAGAGACAATGGAGACATTTAGAGAATAGGGCATAAGTTACCTTAAACAGCATAGAAAGCATTTTTTTTTTTTTTTTTTTTTTTTATGCGTTACGCGGGCCTCTCACTGTTGTGGCCTCTCCCGTTGCGGAGGACAGGCTCCGGACGCGCAGGCTCAGCGGCCATGGCTCACGGGCCCAGCCGCTCCGCGGCATGTGGGATCCTCCCAGACCGGGGCACGAACCCGTGTCCCCTGCATCGGCAGGCGGACTCTCAACCACTGCGCCACCAGGGAAGCCCATAGAAAGCATTTTTTATGAGAGTAAAATAAAACACAGAGGAACACTGGTGAAGGTATAAGGAGTCCTTGAGGCCGGCTCATAATTAAGTTTCCCATTTATATGGCATTAGCCAAGATCACAGATCTGGAATTTTTGGGGGGAGGGGTTCATTAATAATATTTTGGGAGAGTTGTAAAGTGTGTTAAAAGTATTAGTCTGATAATAATATCTTGGTGTATTTCTTGGGTCAAGATGGCAGGTCGAGCAGTTGTGCTATTGGAGGGTATGATCTGGTAATTTAGTAAAGTATATTAGCGATTAGTGGTGTCAACCTTTTTTGGGAAAAAAAAAGATAATCAGTTCAGCCCACACAATTGAGCTTATTCATAAGTAGCAGAGGAACTGCAATTTGGGACAAGCAAACTATGGTGAACCACAGGCAAGTTTGGAGAGCAAAGGAGGAGAGTGTTCTTCATAGAGGAAAGGAAGAAGTTGGGAGGAATTTTTTTTTGAAGTATTCTATTCTATTTATTTATTTATGGCTGTGCTACGTCTTAGCGGCATGTGGGATCTTTAGCTGTGGCATGCGGACTTCTTAGTTGAGGCATGCGGACTTCTTAATTGTGGCATGCAGACTCATGGTTGCAGCATGTGAACTCTTAGTTGCGGCATGCATGCAGGATCTAGTTCCCTGACCAGGGATCGAACCTGGGTCCCCTGCATTGGGAGTGTGGAGTCTTACCCACTGGACCACGAGGGGAGTCCCAGGAGAGGTTGCTTTGAGCAAAAGTTCATCAGTGGAAAATGAGAGTTTGCAGTGGTGGCACCTTTTCATTGACTGCAAGCGAGGGCAGCTTGCTGTTGCCAGGCCAAGGGGGCAGTCTTCCTTCTCCCTGCAGTGCTGTTCAAGCTGTGATCTTGTGGATTCCTAATTCCAGTTCTGAGTTAGGGTTCTTTAAAGCATTTTCACAGTGGTATGTGTGTGTAACTGAGGGAAAGGAGTGGTTATGGGGAGAGACACAGGGCAGGAGGTTCTGGTGGAAAGCTGGAGGGCAGTAGTAGGAGAAGGCAGTGGGGAGTGAGCGGTCCTCTCCTAGGGGCTTGAAGGGTTGACTTCGGTAAGACAGCAGATGCTTCCTGGGAAAGTAATAATCACCATTAATTTTTGGAATGGTGTACAAATGGTACTGATAGTAACATCTGCCAGATTTCCCTTTAGGCATGGGAGCGTGGGGGGCTATGTGTGTTGACAGAGAGTGAGGAATATATATACCAGGATCATGGGCTAAGCAGACAGCAAGCTGAGAAACATAATAGAATGCATAATTTTGAAGGAAGCAAAGCAAAAATGTTTTGTGTTCAACTTGTACCTTAGGAAAGGCAGTCCATGGGCAGAGGTCTTAGTGTCCAGGGTGTAAAGTTGTCTACAGTGGCAGACTTGTGGTCTGAGATGTCATCTGAACAGTGAGATTTTGAGCCAGGGTGATGTCTAGGATGTGGGATTTGATATCAGTTTTAAATGGATACCCAGTTGGGTTGATGTGGGTTTCAGCACTTGATATGTTTGGTTGAAACAATGGCTTACTTAAAGAGTTTGCAAACCAGTGAAAGCTCCCAATTCAGTAGTAATAAGATTGACAGTGAGCAGGATGGTGTGCAGCTGTACCTGGCAGAGTTTTTGTTTTTGTTTTTTGGTGGAAGCTTATTTCTGGTTGGGTCCCATATCATATGAGTGACTGCCTAGCATGTGGGAATGTCTGTGATTAATGGGTCCTATTAAAAAATAAAATTCAACTGAGTAAATTTGAAGACCTAATTGGCTTTATTAAATGATTCATGGATCAGACAGCATCTCCTCTAGCAAGCGGAGTGATACCCTGGGGAGTTATACAAAATGGAAGGCTTTTATAAAAAAGAAGGGTGGGTTGAGGAGTACATTAGCACAAGAAAAATGAAAGTTCATTGGAGAAAAGTAAGGGTTCAGGGAGATGATGGCTTCTCATTGGCTAACTTGTAGCATTTTCCATTGGCCGGGCTTGTTGCTAGGCGAGGAGAAAATCTCTTCCTGCTGGGGTAGTGGAGATGCAAGGGATGTCTCTTCCTGCTTGAGGTAATTGACAATGAGTGGTAGGGTGTGAGAGCTTCCTCTGCAGGCCTTCCCAACTTCCGATGTTGGTTGACATTTTCTTTATTAATTTTCACATTTTCCCCTTTTTAACAAGATCTTTGTCCAGAAGCATTGCTAATCAAAAGCCAGGCTTTCTGAGTTCAGTAGCCTTCATCCCTTGATGCCAGGAAGGACCTTTCCTGAGTGTCATGTCCCATGTTAGATGGACAGTGTGTGGACTGGAAACCACTTCAGGCCCGTTTGAGTAACAAGCAAAGTAAGTAGGGAGAAGTCTCAGGTGTTTCTTTTCCAAAGGCTATATTCTGTCAAGGTCATAAGCATTGGAGATCATCTTGAAGTGCTGAGCTAGCAACACCTTATTAGTTATGTCATTTTTAGGGACTGTTAAGCCAGGGGTAAGTCAGATTTTTAGTGCCTGTGGGGAGAGAATCTCCTAGTTTAAAGAATTATTCTAAATGTCTTGCAAAGATGGATACTGCTGGTGAGATTTCTTAGTGAGTGGGGACAAATCTGATGTAGATAACCATATGACCATGGAGGTGAAGAAAGGGCTTTATCTTTCCAGGCCATTGTCAGAGTAAGAAGAGAAAGAGGGTCTCATGTTCAGTTAAAGTGTGAAATATTGATCCATGTTTTTGGGGCAGAAGCAGTCTACCTTGTTGACCTAAAACAGTAAAACAGCCAGTTATTTTACCAGCAAAATGGGTTTATCGGGGATCAACAAAGAATTGCAATTTGGGACATGCAGTCTGTGGTGAAACACAGGCAAGTCTGGTGAACAAAGGGGCGGAACATTCTTTTATAGAGGAGAAGGGGGAGTTGGGAGGGGCTGTTATAAACAAAGAATCCACTGGAGGAACCTGGAGTTCAAAGTGTAATGGCTTTTCATTGGCTTAGTCATGACAGTGTCTCATTAGCTGGGTTATTGCCAAGCAAGGAGAAATTCTTCCTTCCTCCTGTTGGGTAGTAAAGTAGTCACCTTCTTCCTGTTGGAGATGCAAGGCATGGCTCTTTTTGTTGGGTGTGCAATTGATGTCAAGTGGTAGGACATGAGAGCGCCCCCTTCTGGCATCACTACTTCATTTTAAATGAGGTTTCTGTTTATTAATTTTCACATTTCCCCCTTTTGATCAAGATCCTTCTCTGAAAGCATCACTGATCAACAGTCAGTTTTTTTTTCAGATTTAGTGGCCTTTGTTCCTCGATGTCAGGAAGGACCTTTCCTGGGTGTTGTGACCCATATCAGAGGAAAAGTGCACAGATTAGAAACCTATCAAGGTCATATTCAAGTAACAAGGAGGGGTAGGAGGGAGGTCTCTTGGGCATTTCCCATCTAAAATTTGTATCTTAGAATAGTGATACAAGTGCGCCCTCAAAACTAGAAGAATTAAACAGGCTCTTTGGGAAGACACAGTGCAGGAATAAACATGAAGCAATAGCTAATGAACTGTTAGCAAAAATAGCAAAACTTCAAAGACTTTTTTTGTTGTTGTTATCTCAGAAGAACTGTTTGGAACCAAGTGTTTTATCAGTAATACAGCCTGTAGCTTGCAAATTCAAAGACCATGAATTTGAATC
Organism: Phocoena sinus; assembly: GCF_008692025.1. NCBI lineage: Eukaryota > Metazoa > Chordata > Mammalia > Artiodactyla > Phocoenidae > Phocoena > Phocoena sinus. The sequence goes on along the minus strand of NC_045775.1, from coordinate 84,203,777 downwards.
AGAAACTAGGCTCAGTTAATAGTCCAGATGAAAGAGAGAGACTGTGAATCCTGAACTTTCTGATGGGGCTGGTCTGGACATCTTGGGAAAGCTGTCTCATCAGATATCATCTGTTTCAATTCTGGGGAATCTTTACCTTCAAGTCATCAGGTGGTGTGCAGGTCCAGCCAGGGTTTGGTTCTTTTTAAAAACGTGTCACATGAATCCAAGAGTCTGTTTTCTGGAGTTTTGGCAGTACCAGGGTTGGTTAGTGGTACCTGATACAGGCGTTTCCAACGAAGTTGAACAGAGTTTTTCCAGAGGTGTCTTTTTCAGTAGACAAAATCTCCAGGTTGCAAGGTGTTACGCTAAAGGTCCTTGTCTCCCTGGAGCACACTGTGAAAAGATTGCTCTATCAGAGCGTGGTTGGTTTTTTTGAACATCTTTATTGGATATTGGAGTATAATTGCTTTACAATGGTGTGTTAGTTTCTGCTGTATAACAAAGTGAATTAGCTCTGCATATATCCCCATATCTCCTCCCTCTTGCGTTTCCCTGCCACCCTCCCTATCCCACCCCTGTAGGTGGTCACACAGCACCAAGCTGACTTCCCTGTGCTTTGTGGCTGCTTCCCACTAGCTATCTATTTTACATTTGGTGGTGTATATATGTCCATGCCACTCTCTGACTTCGTCCCAGCTTACCCTTCCCCCTCCCCGTGTCCTCAAGTCTATTCTCTACATCTGTGTCTTTATTCCTGTCCTGCCCCTAGGTTCTTCAGAACCAGTTTTTTTTTCTTTTTTTAGATTCCGTATATATGTGTTAGCATACGGTATTGGTTTTTCTCTGTCTGACGTACTTCACTCTGTATGACAGACTGTAGATCCATCCACCTCAATACAAATAACTCAATTTCGTTTCTTTTTATGGCTGAGTAATATTCCATTGTATTAATGTGCCACATCTTCTTTATCCATTCATCTGTTGATGGACATTTAGGTTGGTTCCATGTCCTGGCTATTGTAAACAGTGCTGCATTGAACATTGTGGTGCATGTTTCTTTTTGAATTATGGTTTTCTCAGGGTATATGCCCAGTAGTGGGATTGCTGGTATCGTAGTTCTATTATAGGTTTTTTAAGGAACCTCCATACTGTTCTCCATAGTGGCTGTATCAATTTACATTCCCACCAACAGTGCAAGGGGGTTCCCTTTTCTCCACACCCTCTCCAGCATTTATTGTTGGTAGATTTTTGATGCTGGCCATTCTGACTGGTGTGAGGTGATACCTCGTTGTAGTTTTGATTTGCATTTCTCTAATGATTAGTGATGTTGAGCATCCTTTCATGTGTTTGTTGGCAATCTGTATATCTTCTTTGGAGAAATGTCTTATTTAGGTCTTCTGCCCATTTTTGGATTGGGTTGTTTGTTTTTTTGTTATTGAGCTGCATGAGCTGCTTGTATATTTTGGAGATTAATCCTTTGTCAGTTGCTTCATTTGCAAATATTTTCTCCCATTCTGAGGGTTGTCTTTTCGTCTTGTTTATAGTTTCCTTTGCTGTGCAAAAGCTTTTAAGTTTCATTAGGTCCCACTTGTTTATGTTTGTTTTTATTTCCATTTCTCTAGGAGGTGGGTCAAAAAGGATCTTGCTGTAATTTACGTCATAGAGTGTCCTGCCTATGTTTTCCTCTAAGAGTTTTATAGTGTCTGGCCTTACATTTAGGTCTTTAATCCATTTTGAGTTTATTTTTGTGTATGGTGTTAGGGAATGTTCTAATTTCTTTCTTTTAGATGTAGCTGTCCAGTTTTCCCAGCACCACTTATTGAAGAGGCTCTCTTTTCTCCATTGTATAATCTTGCCTCCTTTATCAAAAATAAAGTGACTGTATGTGCATGGGTTTATCTCTGGGCTTTCTGTCCTGTTCCATTGATCTATATTTCTGCTTTTGTGCCAGTACCATACTGTCTTGATTACTGTAGCTTTTTAGTATAGTCTGAAGTCCAGGAGCCTGATTCCTCCAGCTCCGTTTTTCTTTCTCAAGATTGCTTTGGCTATTCAGGGTCTTTTGTGTTTCCATACAAATAGTGAAATTTTTTGTTCCATTTCTGTGAAAAATACCATTGGTAGTTTGATAGGGATTGCAATGAATCTGTAAATTGCTTTGAGTAGTATAGTCATTTTCACAATGTTGATTCTTCCAATCCAAGAACATAGTATATCTCTCCATCTGTTTGTATTATCTTTAATTTCTTTCATCAGTTTATTTCATTAGTGTCTTATAGTTTTCTGCATACAGGTCTTTTGTCTCCTTAGGTGGGTTTATTCCTAGGTGTTTTATTCTTTTTGTTGCAGTGGTAAAAGGGAGTGTTTCCTTAATTTCTCTTTCAGATTTTTCATCATTATTATATAGGAATGCAAGAGATTTCTGTGCATTAATTTTGTATCCTGCTACTTTACCAAATTCACTGATTAGCTCTAGTAGTTTTCCGGTAGCATCTTTAGGATTCTCTATGTATAGTATCATGTCATCTGCACATAGTGACAGCTTTACTTCCTCTTTTCCGATTTGGATTCATTTTATTACTTTTTCTTTTCTGATTGCTGTGGCTAAAACTTCCAAAACTATGTTGAATAATGGTGAGAGTGGACAGTCTTGTCTTGTTCCTTATCTTAGAGGAAATGATTTCAGTTTTTCACCATTGAGAACGATGTTGGCTGTGGGTTTGTCATATATAGCCTTTATTATCTTGAGGTAATTTCATTCTGTGCCTACTTTCTGGAGGGTTTTTTTTTATCATAAATGGGTGTTGAATTTTGTCGAAAGCTTTTTCTGCATCTATTGAGATGATCATATGGTTTTTCTCCTTCAGTTTGTTAATATGCTTTATCACATTGATAGATTTGTGTATTTTGAAGATTCCTTGCATTCCTTGGACAAATCCCGCTTGATCATGGTGTATGATCCTTTTAATGTGCTGTTGGATTCTGTTTGCTCGTATTTTGTTGAGGATTTTTGCATCTATGTTCATTAGTGATATTGGCCTGTAGTTTTCTTTCTTTGTGACATCTTTGTCTGGTTTTGGTATCAGGTTGATGGTGGCCTCGTAGAATGAGTTTGGGAATGTTTCTCCCTCTGCTGTATTTTGGAATAGTTTGAGAAGGATAGGTGTTAGCTCTTCTGTAAATGTTTGATAGAATTCGCCTGTGAAGCCATCTGGTCCTGGGCTTTTGTTTGTTGGAAGATTTTTAATCAGAGTCTCAATTTTAGTGCTTGTGATTGGTCTGTTTATATTTTCTGTTTCTTCCTGGTTCAGCCTCAGAAGGTTGTGCTTTTCTAAGAATTTGTGTATTTCTTCCAAATTGTCCATTTTATTGGCATATAGTTGCTTGTAGTAATCTCTCATGATGCTTTGTATTTCTGCAGTGTCAGTTGTTACTTCTTCTTTTTCATTTCTGATTCTGTGGATTTGAGGCTTCTCCCTTTTTTTCCTGACGAGTCTGGCTAATGGTTTATCTATTTTGTTTATCTTCTCAAAGAACCAGCTTTTAGTTTTATTGATCTTTGCTCTCGTTTCCTTCATTTCTTTTTCGTTTATTTCTGATCTGATCTTTATGATTTCTTTCCTTCTGCTAACTTTGGGATATTTTGTTTTTCTTTCTCTAATTGCTTTAGGTGTAAGGTTAAGTTGTTTATTTCAGATGTTTCTTGTTTCTTGAAGTAGGGTTGTATTGCTATAAACTTCCCTCTTAGAACTGCTTTTGCTGCATCCCATAGGTTTTGGGTTGTCGTGTGTTTATTGTCATTTGTTTTTAGGTATTTTTAAATTTCCTTTTTGATTTCTTCAGTGTTCTCTTGGTTATTTAGTAGTGTATTGTTTAGCCTCTATGTGTTTGTATTTTTTACAGTTTTTTTCCTGTAATTGATATCTAATCTCATAGCCTTGTGTTTGGAAAAGATACTTGATATGATTTTAATTTTCTTAAATTTACCAAGGCTTGATTTGTGACCCAAGGTGTGATCTGTCCTGGAGAATGTTCCATGAGCACTTGAGAAGAAAGTGTATTCTGTTGTTTTTGGATGGAATGTCCTATAAATATCAATTAAGTCCATCTTGTCTATTGTGTCATTTAAAGCTTGTGTTTCCTTATTTATTTTCATTTTAGATGATCTGTCCACTGGTGAAAGTGGGGTGTTAAAGTTTCCTACTATTATTGTGTTACTATTGATTTCCCCTTTTATGACTGTTAGCATTTGCGTTATGTATTGAGGTGCACCTATGTTGGTTGCATATATATTTACAATTGTTATATCTTCTTTTTGGATTGGTCCCTTGATCATTATGTAGTGTCCTTCTTTGTCTCTTGTAATAGTCTTTATTTTAAAGTCTATTTTGTCTGATATGAGAATTGATATTCCAGCTTTCTTTTGATCTCCATTTGCATGGAATATCTTTTTCCATCCCCTCACTTTCAGTCTGTATGTGTCCCTAGGTCTGAAGTGAGTCTCTTGTAGACAGCATATATATGGGTCTTATTTTTGTATCCATTCAGCCAGTTTATGCCTTAAACTACATTTAAGGTAATTATCGATATGTATGTTCCTATTACCATTTTCTTAATTGTTTTGGGTTTGTTATTGTAGGTTTTTTCCTTCCCTTATGTTTCCTGCCTAGAGAAGTTCCTTTAGCATTTGTTGTAAAGTTGGTTTGGTGGTGCTGAATTCTCTTAGCTTTTGCTTATCTGTAAAGGTTTTAATTTCTCTGTTGAATCTGAATGAGATCCTTGCTGGGTAGAGTAATCTTGGTTGTAGGGTTTTTTTCCCTTTCATCACTTTAAATATGTCCTGCCACTCCCCTCTGGCTTGGAGAGTTTCTGCTGAAAGATCAGCTGTTAACCGTGTGGGAATTCCCTTATATGTTATTTGTTTTTCCCTTGCTGGTTTTAATACTTTTTCTTTGTATTTAATTTTTGATAGTTTGATTAATATGTGTCTTGGCATGTTTCTGCTTGGATTTATCCTGTATGGGACTCTCTGTGCTTCCTGGACTTGATTAACTATTTCCTTTCCCATATTAGGGAAGTTTTCAACTATAATCTCTTCAAATATTTTCTCAGTCCCTTTCTTTTTCTCTTCTTCTGGGACCCCTACAATTTGAATGTTGGTACATTTCATGTTGTCCCAGAGGTCTCTGAGAGTGTCCTCAATTCTTTTCATTCTTTTTTCTTTATTCTGCTCTGTGGTAGTTATTTCCACTGTTTTATCTTCCAGTTCACTTACCCGTTCTTCTGCCTCAGTTATTCTGCTACTTTCCTTCTAGAGAATTTTAAATTTCATTTATTGTGGTGTTGTCATTGTTTGTTTGTTCTTTAGTTCTTCTAGGTCCTTGTTAAATGTTTCTTGTATTTTCTCCATTCTGTTTCCAAGATTTTGGATCATCTTTACTATCATTCTTCTGAATTCTTTTTCAGGTAGACTGCTTATTTCCTCCTTATTTGTTAGGTCTGGTGGGTTTTTATCTTGCTTCTTCATCTGCTGTGTGTTTCTCTCTCTTCTCATTTTGCTTAACTTACTGTGTTTGGGGTCTCCTTTTCGCAGGCTGCAGGTTCGTAGTTTCCATTGTTTTTGGTGTCTGCCCCCAGTGGCTAAGGATTGGTTCAGTGGGTTGTGTAGGCTTCCTGGTGGAGGGGACTAGTGCCTGTGTTCTGGTGGATGAGACTAGATCTTGTCTTTCTGGTGGCAGGTCCACGTCTGGTGGTGTGTTGTGGGGTGTCTGTGGCCTTATTATGATTTTAGGCAGCCTCTCTACTAACGAGTGGGGTTGTGTTCCTGCTTTGCTAGTTGTTTGGCATAGGGTGTCCTGCACTGTAGCTTGCTAGTCATTGAGTTGAGCTGGGTCTTAGCGTTGAGATGGAGATCTCTGGGAGAGTTTTCACTGTTTGATATTACGTGGAGCTGGGAGGTCTCTGGTGGACCAGTGTTCTGAACTTGGCTCTCCCACCTCTGAGGCACAGGCCTGACACCCAGCTGGAGCACCAAGACCCTGTGAGCCACATGGCTTAGGTCAGGACAGAACGTTAACTTCTCATAATTTGCCAAGTTCCTTATGTCACCTACTCTGTTTAAGGCACTGAGAAATTTTGGAAAGCACAAACTCCTGCCCCCAGTCATTTAGGAATGACCCAGTTTCAGCATTTCTGCCAGCATGATTATTTTTAATAGAAGAAATTAGGCCTTTACAGTATTGACATATATCTCCTTTTAACAGCTGTGGATCAGAAGAGGCAGGGGCCAGTACGTTGGGTGTCCTGTGACTATCTCAAAGGGTAAGAGTTTATGAGTTGCCAAGGGGGTGGATCTGAGATTCAAAAGGACCAAAGGCGATGCTTTTGGCCAAGGTATTTGGACGGTCTGTAGAAAAGTTGCTAAATGAGTTTTAATGGTGCTGTTAGCACTTTACACTAACCCGGAGGATTGAGAATGGTGAGCTCAGTGAAAATGTTGTAAAACTGGCCAGACAGCACACACTTGTTGTAGCGCTTGACCTGTAAAATGAGTTCCTTCTGTAATGAAGCTCGAGAGGGCGTCCCCAGGAGGGGATAATCTTTTATAACAAAATTTTAGCCATAGAAGCAGTTGTATATCTACAAGGGAAAGCTTCACTCTGGTGAGAAAACATACAGACCATGATTAAAACATTTATATCTATGAGAGTGGGGAAGCTGTATGAAATCCATTTGACAAACCTTGAACGGTCCATCAGGCAATTCAAAATGTCCAGGAGTAATGTGAACACGTTTCCCTGGATTGTATTTTGGACAGGTGGGACAAGCAAGGTTGGTACGTCTTGTAGCTTTATTATTTTCCCACCAATATTAGTTCATGAGTGCTTTGTCACTGGACCAGTGGTTTAATGCATGTACCGTGGCAAGGAATGCTTATCGGCTATAGATAAAAATGTTTGTGGTTTTGCCTTTGACTAAAGAGTGAGAGTGTATAATTCAGCCTGTTGGGCCAAAGTAGCCGAAGGTAGAGGTGCTGTCTCAGTGACTTCAAGAGAAGTTGTAATAGCAAATACAGCATGGTGTTCAACATGTTCATCTTTTAAATAGGAGCCATCAGTAAACTGTGAAAAACCTACACTGGTCAGAGGAGTCTCCTCTGAGTTAATACGGAGAGTCAAAAGGTGTCTGTCAGTGTTAAACAGCCATGAGGAGTTTCGTCAGTGAAGAGGGAGGAAAAACAGGATTGAGGTTATCACAACATGAAAGAGTTATGTGAGGAGCAGTTAGCAGAAGGATTTCATAGGTGTAATGAGAATTCAGGAGGGCTTCACTGCATGGGTACAGAGATGGTGTATCCCAAAGATAACACCCAAAGATACACCATCATCCCATGATTCTCTCTTTGGTGGCCTTAACCAGAAGGGCAGTGGCAGGAATGGCTCTGAGGAAAGGGAAATATCCCAGTGCCGTAAGTTACAGCTGTTGGCTATAATACCCTATGGGTTGATGACGGTCCCCGTGCTTTTGGGCGAGTACTTCAAGGCTGTTCTCTTCCTTCTCACCTGCAAAGAGGGAACAGGAAGCTGATATTGAGGATGTCCAAGGGTAGGTGGTGTCATTAAACTTTTCTTAAAGACTTCAAAGCTATGGCATGTTGATCTCCTCTGATGGTGGGGTCAGGTTTGCTTCTTTTTAATAAACCATATAGAGGCTGGGCCACAAGAGAGAAATTTGAAATCCAGTTTTGACGGCAGCCAGCTAGCTCAAGAATACCTTGTAATTGGTGCAGAGTTTTAGGCTTTGGGAAGTTCAGGATGCCATGACGCCTACCTGGATACAAATGTAGTCCTTGTTCTGAGATTGGGTGCCCAAAATACTGAACTTGAGTTTGGGCAGACTGTAATTTTTCTTTGGAGACTTTATGTCCCTTAAGCCAAATGTTTCCACAGGTGGATGCTGTCCTCCTCTGAAGAGGTTTGAGAAGGAGAACAAAGAAACAAATCACCTATACAGTTGACCCTTGAACAGCATGGGTTTGAAGTGCCCGAGTCCATTTATATGTGGACTTTTTTTTTTCAGTAAATATGCATTACAGTACTACATAACCTGCAGGTGGTTGGGTCCATTGATGTGGATATGAAGGGCTGACTGTAAAGTTATACTCAGATTTTCAACTGCATGGGGGGTCGGCATCCCTAGCCCCCGCGTTATTCAAGGGTCAACTGTATATTGTAACAGAGTAGAGCCTGCAGAAGACTTTATTTCACCCAAATCAGGTTTCAAGATTTGTGAAAAGTAAGAGAGACTTTGTGTGAAACCCTGGAGCGTTACTGTTCACGTGTGTTATTGTCCTTCCTAGGTGAAGGCAAAAAGATATTGGCTAGTTTTTTCAACTGAAATACCGAAGTACACACTGTATAATTCAGTTACAGTGAAAAAGTTTGCTTCCAGGGGAAATGGATGTCAGTTGTGTGTGAGGGTTCGGAACAGTAGGGTTCAAGGGATAACAGTGTATTGCTTGGAGGACCTGGATAAACCTCTCTCCTTGGCCCTTGGGTTTTCTCACAGGCAAGATAGGAGTGTTATAGGGATCAACGCAAAGGATAATGAGGCCCTGAGCTTTGTAATCTTCTATTATGGGCTTTACGCTTTGAAGGGCTTTTTTACTTACAGGGTATTGACCAATTCCCTAGGGAGAAGTTCTGAGGGATCTGTCTGAATCTCAATGGGAGGTGCACTATGGATTTTGTCAATATGAGTTGGAGATTTTCCCTATAAGTAAGGTGGTAGCTGATTCAGATCAGTCTTCAGAATCAGCTTCAGTGCCATCAGAGACAGAGCAAATAAAAGATGCCTAAGGGCCGTTTAATTCACCTGATTGGCTACTTTGATTTCAACTGTGTCAAGTTCTACATTTATTTTCCCCTTTTGGGAGAAAAAAATTTCAGGATGATCCTTTTCTAAGAAGTCTAGGCTTAATAAATGAATAGGGGCAGAGGAGCTAAGGCGAAAGGGATGAGTGTCTCTCAAAGAGCCTAAACAAAAGGGACTAGGTTCAGAGACAGGACCCTCTTGATGTTAGAGATCCCCACTATTGCAAGTTCAGGGACTGAAACTTTAGTTAGTTCATAGAGTGGGGAAGCCAATAGAGAAAATTTAGGAACCTAACCAGCCAAACCTAGGAATTCACCAAGCTGTTGCTTGGTAGTGGTAGACTAGGAAATCCTGTTAGCCGAATTCTTTTTGGAGATAGCGGAATCCTTCAGCGCTTAGATGGTGACCTAGGTAGTGAACAGTGTCTGGAGATAATTGTAATTTTTCCTTAGAGACTTTGTGTCCTTTTCAGCTCACTGTTGGAGCAAATACAAGGAGTCTTCTGTGGATGACTCTTGGGTAGCTGAGCACAGCAGGGGATCTTCTACATACTGTGAAAGGGTTGATTTCCTGGGAACTGTAGGGCGCTTATGTCTCGGTGGAGCATTTGGGAGAAATAAGAAGGGGCCCCGTGAGTCCTCGAGGCCTGAGTGTCCAGGTATACTGCTGATTGTTCCAAGTAAGGGCAGGTAGATACTGGCTTTTGGGGTCTAAGGGATGTTGAAGAAAGCTGAACAGAGGTCTACGGCAGTGAAGCGTTTCAAATCAGGTGGAACCTGTGACAGAGGGTTTTGGTTTCAGGACAACTGGCAAAGGGGTTACCTGCAGTTGACCTTTGAACTTCATGGTCTGAACTGCGTGGGTTCACTCTTGTGTGGATTTTCTTTCAGTAACTAGTACTACAGTGTTGCACGCTCCAAGGTTGGTTGCATCTGGGGAAGTGAAACCACGGATGCGGAGGGTGGATTGTGAAGTTATATGCGGATTTCAGCTGCACAGGGGTTGGCGCCCCTAATGCCCATGTTGTTCAAGGGTCGCCTGCATCTTACTAGTAGCTCTCAGGGCATGGACAGATCGCCGTCCCCGTCCGTTAAGTTTCCAGACCAGTAGGATGGGCGTGTTGCAGGTCTGGTGCAGGGATTGGTTAGCTCCTGCTTGCTTAAGTCTTCTGCTTTGGCTGTACGGCCTTGTATGGTCTCAGGCTTCGATGGACATTGAGGTAACTTAGGGAGAGGTTTAGCTACATCTGTCTGAACCTTTATATTAGGTTCCACACTTTTTATTCTTCCAATGTCAGTATTACAAGCAGCCCATAAATGTTTGGGTATGTCAGTTAAATTAGGGGACTTTTGTTGAACTTTCTCTTCTCTGTCTCAGAAACACTACAAGGAACATAAAAGGTCAGGTTCAGGTTGGTCAGGAAATTCTAAGGTGAGTTTTCCATTGGAAGCAAAACGTATTAGACCTTCTCATTTGGAAAGGAGATTTCCAACTGATAGAATGACGGGGGCTGGGTCGCATAGCACAAAGGAAGTTTCTTCAATAAAAGGTCCCAGAGTCATTTGTACCAGTTGAGATGAAAATTCTCTGAACTTTATTAGATACCCCCACTATGGGAACCTCCTTTTTACTCCGAGGAATTTGTTGTCCTGTGAGGGTGGGATTTAAAGTAGAAAATGCAGCTCTGGTATCATCTAAAATTTGGCACGTTTTTTCATTAATTTTTTTAGTTTCCCCTTGGTGGTTTATGGGAACTACTGGTAATAGTTTGAGAGCAATCTGTTTTTTCAATGTCCCAGTTGATTACAGCTGTGACACCAGTCTTTGGACCAGCATTTTTCAAAAATGGAACCCTTAGGGGACTGCAGCGCAGGTGGTGTTTTGCGTCTCTGGCCCTGGAGCCGTTGTATCTGTAAGGCTGTTAGTTCGGTAGATTTCTGTTTGCAGTGTTGCTCCGGGGTCCTTTCAAAATGCTCAGCTGCCGTCACGAGTTTAGACAGGCCTGTGGCCTCCCATCCTGTCTCCTGCCTTCTTGCCAATCCATTAATCTCAAGAGATAATCCATTTACAAAGAGGGCACCTAGAGCAGGCTGTGTGGGTTATTTTTCGTATGGAACCCTGAATGCCAGCAAAGGAGAGCTTCCAGATGGGCTGTAATGTCCACCACAGATTTATCTTTCCTTTGTTTGCATGACTGGATAATAGACAAAATCACTGCAGGCAGGGAAATTCTAGGAATGGCTTGTTAACGGGAAGTTGCTGTTTTGTGAGCCCTTTCTGGTTAAGGATCTCGAATATCATTCTTGGGGTTTTGCCATTTTGTTTCTTTACTTTTTTTTTTGCTGCGCTGGGTCTTTGTTGTGGTGCGTGGGCTCTTGTTGAGGCACGCAGGCTCTTCGTTGTGGTGTGTGGGCTTCTCTAGTTGTGGCATACGGGCTCTCTAGTTGTGGCATGCGGGCTCAGTAGTTGTGGCACATGGGCTCAGTAGTTGTGGTGCGTGAGCTCTAGTTGTGTGTGGGCTCAGTAGTTGTAACACATGGGCTCTCTAGTAGCAGTGTGTGGGCTTTCTAGTTGTGGCACACAGGCTCAGTAGTTGTGTGTGGGGTCAGTAGTTGTAGCGTGTGGGCTCTCTAGTTGTGATGTGCAGGCTCTCTAGTTGTGGCACGCAGGCTCTCTAGTTGTGGCACGCAGGCTCAGTAGTTGTGGTGCATGGGCTTAGTTGCCCCACAGCATGTGGGGTCTTAGTTCCCCAACTAGGGATTGAATCCACATCCCCTGCATTGGAAGGAGGATTCTTAACCACTGGACCACCAGGAATGTCCCGCTGTTTTGTTTCTTGCCTCCATTTTGGGGGCTACCCCAGGTCCTACCACACGTGTACAAACTGATAAAGATCTGGCAGTCCAAGGTCACAGGCCCAGACAGTGACTCTAAATTCTTCAAAAAAACTTTTGGGGCTCCTCTCTAGGTTTAGAAAATTCTTTATAGTTCTTTGTTCAGTCTTAGACCAAGGGATGAAGGACACCTGAGAGGGTTCATCTGCAACCTTGGGTAGTTTTATTTTAAATGGTAATTGTTTGATAGTCTCTCTGTAGTGAAAAGGTATCTTAGACGGAAAGTTAGTAAAATAGGAGTACTCAGGTGAAAAAGGATGGGGGCCAGTAAGAGTCACATCAGTTGTGACGTCTGTCCTAGCATCTTTTGTGTTAGCTACCTTTTTTGTCTTTAATTTTTCCTTAGCCTTTTATTTTTGGCTGTGTCGGGTCTTCGTTATGGCATGTGGGATCTTCATTGCAGCATGTGGGATCTTTATTGCAGCATGTGGGATCTTCCACTGAGGCGCGTGGGATTCTCTCTAGTTGTGGCGTGCGGGTTTTCTTTTCTCTAGTTGTGGCACGTGGGCTCCAGGGCGCATGGGCTCTGTAGTTTGCGGCACGTAGGCTCTTTAGTTGAGGTGTGCGGGCTCAGTTGCCCCGTGGCATGTGGGATCCTAGTTTCCCGACCAGGGATCGAACCCGTGTCCCCTGCATCGTAGGACGGATTCTTTACCACTGGACCACCAGGGAAGTCCCCCTTAGCCTTTTGTAATGAGTCTGTTAATGAAGCTATTTTGGAATCTTGAAGTGTTTTGTAATCTTATGCATAGCAATTAAAATAGGTATCCCATTCTGTCTGTCCAGTTTGGGATCCTTTGCTCTCCAATGTATTTCTTTGAACAATCTTGTCTAATTGGAGCATTCCCCATAATGGCCATTGTCATTCTAGGTTGTTTTTAGTAAAATTTTTCCAGCTTATTAGATAATTGCAACTTCCAGGATTATAGTTGTTAAACATAAAATAATCAGGTAGTAGTATACTCAACTCTCTACATATAAAGGATCCCCCCTCCCTTTTTTTAGCCAGGCCTTTGGGTTTCCTGGAGCCACGCTAATCTGGAAAGCGGGAAAAGGACTGAACTTGCAGGCCCCAAAGAATGGGTACTGTGGACTGATTCCGAACAAACAGGGACCTGTAGCTGCCACCAGCAGTTCCCGATGTGGAATCTGGAGACAGGGCTGAAGGTTTTGTGGTCTGAATGGCTGGGGGCTTGGCCCTGAGCAGAACTGTCTGCCAACTCAAGCGGCTGCAGGAATCATCTACCAGTTCAAGCTGACCCGCCCTGTAAAGGAAAGCCAATTCGATCAGGAGCTTGAATGCAAGAAGAACCGAGCTCAACCAGGAGGAGCTTACCAAATTAAAGACTTCTAAGGACTGAAGCACACACCAGCTAAAGCAGACAGCTTTCCCAAGACAATAGGGTCAGGCCTATATATTCTCTCCTTTCTGCCTTTTCTCACCTTGTTGTTTCCTTCTCTATCCAGGAGAAACAACGCCCTCATTCCCATTACCCAACCCCTAGCAAAAGGAGGAAACCTTTCTGCCTGTTGCGTCTATCGTCAGAAACCCAAATCTGCCCATGATGGCAGTGACCCTTTAGTCTTCCCCGGAGCAAACTTCTCCTTCATCTCCAATGCGACCGTTAACTATACCCACAGACCTTTGGGTATTTCTTACCAAATCAAACCTTTACAGCCAGGTGCTAGAACAACTCAGGGAACTCAGGAAAGCTCTCCACTTACGTTCAGAGTTTACGCTACAGGATATGAAATGGGACCAAAGAAGAGAAGAGACCCGCAGGGCCAAGTCTGGGAGGGGCCCCAACGCAGACTTGCCTTGGGGTAGGCTCAAGTTTGAGAACCACTGCTCTGGCCAGCTGAAACCCCTGCAGCGGGCTCTAAGGGCTAAGAAGTGCAGCTTGTGTACTTTCTAAAGCAAACAGACCAACAGAATACCCCAGGACAGAGTAATGAGCAATTTGTTTCTGTGCTCAGTGGACAGGAAATAAAAAACTGCATACAGTCTAGGTTTTCTAGTGTCCCACTTCTGCCCCAAACACAGTGTATTGACTGTCTTGTCCCCAAGCCTCACATGTGGAGAATTAAAATAATTTTGGTGGAGAAAAAAAAAAAAAAGAGTAAGTAAGGACCACAGAGGGTAGCAGGCCTTTGAGGTCTACTTATCGTTCAGGCTGGAAAACCATGGCAGCGTGTGGCAGACAGCCTGAGTTGTGGCCATGGAGGCGCCAACAGCCAACTGGGCCTTCAGAGGCAGCGTGGGCTACTTGGTGACCCTATTTAGCAAGTCAAGAGCAGTCGGACACGTGCCCCTCTGTCGAGCGCCGTCACCCTGCTTGCTGTACCGATTGTGTTAAAATATACCCACAGGATTTTAATTTATGGAGGTGACTGAGTGACGGGGAGGCCGATGCCATGCCACCCTGGGCCGCAGGGAGAAACACCAGACCCAGTCAGGAGGCTGGAGTGAGGGGAGAGCGTGGGACACAGCTTCTGTTGTAAGGGCGGGGGATGCAGCGAAGGACTGGCTAGTTTGGATAATGTCAGTGGGCTCTGGGCTGCAGGGTGATCTCTAGTTGTCTCGTACTGGCTCTGGATGATTCGGGCAGGGGAATATTGCCTCTTGGAGGGCAAGAGCCATCAGAGGAGGTGCTCAGAGTGTGGGCTGTGGATTGGTTGGTTTTCATGTGCGAGTCATGCTCCCTGGTGGGCCCTTTGCTGTCTCTTAGAACTGGCTGCTACCCCGGGAGGGGCCAGTCTCTCCCCAGTCTGGGTGGTCCCCACGATGTCAAAATGTCACAAAATATGAAAAAACATCATTAAGCAAGCTCATTGTAGCATTCTGGCTACAGCCTCTGTAAGAGGTTTGTACTCTGGAAATAAGTAGGTGTTTTCTGCGGGGCGTGGGCCTGCGGGCACCCTGCGCTCTGTGACTGCAGACCCGCTGTTGCAGTCAGGCAGCAAAGGCACAGCTCTGCAGAGCAGGGGGCTCCCAGGCATGTGACAGTCCCCAGGTAGAAAGATCGAGCCTAATCACAGTAGAAAACACTGAGGAAGTTTGCCTGGGACGTCAGGACAAAAAGGGAGTTTGCAACTTGGATTATCTCTAATCTTTTACCTCCAGGGATCATTTTAAAACCTTGCGTTGGGACCTTCGTTATTTAATATACTCTTCTAATTTGAATGGTTTGGTCACGTTTTTCGCTGGCGTATATTCTCTCTCGTGCTGCTTACCCACCCCTCCACCCCATGCACACAACTGTCCACGGAACTCTGGCAAAAAAACAGGTCAGAGGGTTCTATCTGTATATTGCTCTTTCATGCGTGTAGAGGGTGGTGTCTTTATAGCATCTTAATTTTATAGTTGTGAAATGATTTTACTAGTTAAGAATTTGATGTGTATTTTTTTTCTATTTAATTAGAAGGGCAGGTGTGGACATAAGTCAATGGAGATAAACTTTAAAAATCATGCTTTTTCCTGTTTAGAGATAGAATATGTCATCACACTCATAGAATGTAGTTGATTCCTCCGGCCTTCCTTTTATTTCCTAAGTTCAAGTCAGGATTAAAGGTGTAATAACAAGATTTGGCATTTCTTGTTGCTTAAGTGAGGCCCAGACTTCAATGTTGTGATGTTTACTTCGTGTATGCTTGTACTGTTTGCTTTCTTTCCTTGGAATTGTATTATCTAACGTTTGGTATTTGGAGTAAATATAAGTGTTGTAAACGTTCGTTAATAAATAATTGTGCGCAAGTAATAGGGTAGAGTGACTGGAAATTAGATCCGGTCATTGTGTAGGATATTGTATTAATTTTCTGTGGCTGCTCTCCAACCAGTTACCACAAACTTGGTGGTGTTAAACAATAGAGATTTACTATTTTGAAGTTCTTGGGGTTAGAAGTCCGAGATCAAGGTGTCAGCAGGGCTGTGCTTTCTCCAAAGGCCCCATGGAAGAGTTCTCTCCTGCCTCTTCTAGCTCCTGGTGGTAGCCAGCAGTCCTTGGCTTGTGGCAGCGTAATTCCATCTTTGTCATCATATGACTGCCTTCACTGCGTGTATCTGTGTGTCCAAATCTCCCTCTTCTTATATAAGTGCACCAATCGTTGGATTTAGGGCCAACCCTGATCCAGCGTGACCTCATCTTAACTTGATTACATCTGCGAAGACCCAGTTTCCAAAGAAGGTCACATTCACAGGTTCTGGTTGGACATGAACTTTGGAGGAACACTGTCTAACCCAGTACAGATGTGGAATTATTCCACCTTAATTCAGGAGTAGAAAAATAAGGGAAGTCAGCGGCTTTGCCTTAAAAACAAAAATTACTTCTTAAAATCAGTTCTGTCCAAGGCAGATAAGATTTTATAGGAGCTGAAGCTTGTATAGTGGTTTTTCTTTTTTTTTTTAGGGGTGGAATTCCTTAAGAAATTCCTTAAGAAAAGGAATGTAAAATTCCAAATACAGAGTTAGGTATGAAAATGCATATTTATTTAGAATTTTTAAAGAAGTAAATTAAAAGTTTTAAAGTTGGCATATACCACACCCATCACAGAATACTGAAAGCCGTTTTTATTAACTGTCTGACGCCTTTATGATGCTTTTCCTTCCTTTTTTTTTTTTTGGTTGCATATGCTTCAATCGCCTCCTCCTATGACAGTTTTGTACTGTATTAGTTTCTTAAGAGATAATGATATTTAAATTCTGTCTCTCGCCTGGTTGTTGAAAAAAATTGTCATTTCGGAGTTTCAGTTTCACAAGTTGTTATTGGTAATGTCATTTAAATTGTTAGGATTGTTGTCTAAATTTGGGAAAGCCTAAACTGAGATTCTTTTATATGTGAGCTGTAAAATTCAGGCATTTTTCAAGATATCTCATAGACTGGTGACTAATCTTAAATCCTTCATCACCGTCCAGTAGAATTTTCTGTGATGATGCAAACGTACATTGGAGCTAATATGGTAGCCGCTAACCACAGGTGGTTATTGAGCACTTAAAGTGTGATGAGCGTGGCTAGGAAACGGAATTTTTAATTTAATTCCATTTTAACCCTTTGCTCTTCACCCAGAAATCTGCCCACTCCCAGCCCTGGGGCCAACCTCAGTGCCCTCTTGTGGGCCCCCCTCCAGGCCCAGTGACTATGTCAGCAGACTAGAGCCTGAGCCAGTGAATTTGGTGAAACCATCTAAGGATGTGGAGGTATGAAAAAATCTGTCTCCTTCACTCACCTGCGTGTGCTCAGAATGACTGTTGAATCAACATGTTTAAGAAGGGAAAGGCGGGGCTTCCCTGGTGGCGCAGTGGTTGAGAGTCCGCCTGCCGATGCAGGGGACACGGGTTCGTGACCCGGTCCGGGAAGATCCCACATGCCGCGGAGCGGCTGGGCCCGTGAGCCATGGCCGCTGAGCCTGTGCGTCCAGAGCCTGTGCTCCGCAACGGGAGAGGCCACGACAGTGAGAGGCCCGTGTACTGCAAAAAAAAAAAAAGAAGGGAAAGGCTTATCGTTCTGGAACAGACTCCTGTTTATGTTCTCGAGGCTTCTTTCAGCATGAGGTCCCATGTGTCAGTCAGGATAGACCACGATGCTACAGTAACAAGCACACCCCCAGATCTCTTGGTTTTCAGATGGTAAAGGTTTATTATTTTACTTCCATGACATATCTATGAATGGTGGGCACCAGGGATGCATGTCCCAGATCCCCTTCAGTGCGGGACTGGTGGCCTTCTGCTGGGAGAGTGTTTTGCTGTCAGCCCCTTCAGGTGACGCCTCACACCAAGTCTCATCCCTTCCCAGAGGAGCTCACATTCAGTGGTTGATCAAAGTGATAGCATAAAGGCTGCAGCCATCTCAGCCCAACATAGGACAACTCCGAAGGGTCCTTTTAGCTCCTGAGTTCCCTGTGAGCCCAGCTGAGGCTGCTGTTGCACCTGCAGTCTGGCTGGACTTCCCCCTTTGCGCATTCCCCCTTCCTGCCCGAGGTGTGAATCTCACAGGTGCTATTTCTAAGGGCACGCTTTAATAAATATCCTGCAGGATGAACTCTTGTCTTAGAGTCTGCTCCCCTAGAGCCAACCTGCAGTGGTTTAATACCAGGAGTGGGCCAAGAAATCAAGTGATAAAGTGGGGTTTTGGAGTTGGATTACTCACCACTTTCTGGCAGTAACTCCCCATCGCTGGCCATAGGGCCTCTTGCATGAAGTCACCATCTAATGGTTAAAACTTGCACTGGTGGTGAACTGGGATGGTGTACTAGCAGAAGGAAATGCACTAGTTCATGCAGGGTGTCAGGCCTTTGAGAAGTGCATGTAAATAGTTATAAGGACAGTGGAATTGGGTAGCTATTGCTAAGACTGATCGATGCTCTAGAAAAAGATAAAAAGCTATGAAAAATTTATCACCAATCAAAAGCCCTGGGAAATTTTGAATACCCAGGTTCCCCTGAACCTTCTGAAGCTTAGAGATGATGCCAGGGCTCCTTCCTATAGGGCGAACACCATGGGCCCTTCAGAGTCTACCCCCACCTACCCTCCTGGTCACTAAGCTTATAACTGGGGTTAAATCACAATAAAACCCACGCATAGACGTTCTGAGCCTGATTAGGGGTAGGGGAGAGTGCTGTATCCCAGAGGAGCGACAAGACCTTGCCCATGGGTACCAGCAGAAGGCAGAAGACTGTGCCTAGGGTGGGATTCTGTAGGTGCTTCATCAAAGGGTTTGGAACGTAAAGTTGAGTAAGAGAGAGCTGGGTGATGTGGGTGCAGTCTCTTGGGACTCCATATCTGTCTAACACACTGGGAGGACTCCAGGAGATGGGAGAATGCCCTGGTGAAAGGGGTACCAGAAACCCTAAAATGCAGCCCAGAGCTGATGTGGGAAAGTGCATTACGGAAGCCAGCCCACTCATGGCCCTCGGGATCGGAGAATTCCCGAGCAAGAGAGGCCACGTGACAGACATAACTGCCAGAGGCAGGTGAGCTGTCACGGTGGAGGGAGGGATGCTGCTGACCCACACATGGGTACCAGGATGGTTATTACAGCAAAGTGTCCCTGGGCAGAACAGACGCACAGCCGCCAAGGGAGCTGCTCAGTCCGTACCACTCAAATCAAGGAGCTGGGACCAGGAGGTCAAGGGGAGTTACTCCAACAGAAAATTCACATTCCTTTGCCCAGTTTCCGTATCTGAGTCAGTTTCAGACCCAGAACCCACTGCCTGAAGAAGAGACCAGATCCCCAGGAGGAAGGGGACGGTCACACCATGGTAAGTTTCTCTTGGGCCTTCTGCAAAGGTCCCTTCAGCCAGTCGTTCAGCTAACAGTGCACAAGGGGAAGAGGAATATTTCACATTTCGAAGACTCTTGGACATAGGATCCAGGTCTCTATTGTTATCCAGGCACGCGAAACATCATCCTGGCACCCCTGTTAGAGTGGGGTGTACGCAGTCCTGGTCAGGATCTAGCTGCCTCTGGGTCCATTGGTTCGCAGACTCACCAGCCCGGGTGGCCATTTCCCTGGTCCCTGAATGTGTAATCAGAATAGACCTACCTTAGGGTCTTTGGCCTGAGAGGTAAGAGCTGTCATAGTGGGGAGGGGCAAGCAGAAGCCTCTGAAACTATTCCCCCCTTCCTCAGCCAGATGGTGAATGGAAACAATACTGCGTCCCAGTGGGATGGTAGAAGTTAGTGTTACGTATCAAAAGGATGCACAGGTAGTGGTCCCAGCACTTCTCCATTTAATTGACTCGTCGAGCCCTTGCAAAATCCCAGTGGATCCTGGAAAATGAGAGTAGATTCTCCTAATTTCAAGTGGGCATTCACCCGGGTCGCAGTCCGCCACACCAGATGTTATGTCTTTGCCAGGATATATTAACTTATTTGAGGCAAAGGGTGTACAGACATAGATTTAGCAAATGCATTTCCTGTGAGAAAAGAGGCAGTTTGCGTTCACATGAAACAAATATATACACTTATAGTTTTGTCCCAGGACCAGTGTTGACCCTTCTGCCCACCGTCATGATATAGTCTGAAGAGACCTGGATCATCTGGAAGTTCTGCAGAGCATCTCATTAATCCACTGCACCACCTGATACCGTCCTAACCAACCCGCATTAGCGAGAAGTGGCCAGGGCGTGGAAGGCCCGGGTGGTAGAACGTGCATTGCAGAGGGCGGGAGATAAACCCTACGAAGATTCAGGGCCTGCCGCCTCAGTGAAGCTTTTCAGGGTCCAGTGGCGAGAGGCATGCAGGAACAGGATATCCCACCCGAAGGAAAGGACAGACGATCGCATCGTGCACCTCCCACCGTGAAGAAAGAAGCACAGCATCTTGTAAGCCTCTTCAGATTTGGGAGGCAGCATGTTACATGTCTGGGGATTCTGCTCCAACCCACATATGAGATAAAACAAAAAGCTGCTGACTGGCGGCAGCCCAGGCTGTGGTACAAGGACCCCTGACATTTGGAGCGTGTAACCCGGCAGATGTATCGCTGGTGGGAAAGGAGCTGTGTGCCTTCTATGGACAATCACAGCACATACCCCCTTGCCTCTGCAGAGCAATACTGTGCCTCTTCCACTTTTAAGAAACACTCCTGGTACCCTGCGGGGCCCTGGTGGAGACGGGACCCTTGACCATGGGCCGTAAAGTGGCTGTGCAGCCACAGATGCCCATGATGGGCTGGATTCTGACACACGCCCCCAGGACAAGGCTGGGTGGGCCCCCAGGATCCATTTTAAGATGGAAGTGGTATATCTACAGTCTCACATAAGCCAGAGCGGGGGGACAGCAAACTATACAACTCGAAGCCCAGATCTCTCTATCACCCACGGTTCTTGCTCCAGGGCAGCTCATCCGTTCCTTCCTGTGACTGGGAAATGGTGTATGACCAGATGAAGGAGGAAGAGAAAGTCCAACTCTAGTTCATGGTCAGGTGGGCTTGGTACGTATGTGGAAGCTGAAAATAGATGGCAGCTGTATACACCCGCAACCAGGGGTGGTCTTGAAACGGTAACAAGGCAAAAAATCACACTCTTAAATCTGAGCTCTGCAGGTTGAGATGTCTTGGTTCCCAAAGGTAGACTTCTGCCTGGGAACATGTGAGACTCATTGAGTTACAAGCTGCCGTCTTCATCTGGGCATGTCAGAGTCACCATCCTGATGGGGGTGTGTGCCCAGAAGGACGAGGCAGGGCTGCTGCACACTGGGATGTGTGAACCCAGGTGATGCACATGGCTGCCACTTGGTCCTCTTGCTCAGTGTTGATGGTGGATGAACAAGCAACAACTCCAGCCTGAGAAGGGCACGTAGACCAGCGTTCATACTTCACAGAGGTGAGGTTCTGAGTCATCACATGGATTAAGCCACTGAGACCAGCAAAGGTGCTAGCTGAGGCGAGGAGAGCCTGGAACAGATGGTCCAGAAGGGGGATAGTGTTATCAGCTGTGGCCTTGAAACCAGCAACAGAGGCATCCTATTAACCTCCTTTTAAGTGTCCCCCAGGAAGAGGAGGAGGCCCCCGGGAATCTTGAAGGAGCTGCTTCCGGAACATATATGAAGAGATGTGTCCAAGAGGCACAGATCGGTTTATTGATTATTTCCACCAACAACCTCAGAACTGAAAGATAATTCGTGGTACTTTGTGACAGGACAATAGGAAACTTGGACACTCCAGAAGGGCTGTGTTTCTAGGACCTGGACCACCCCCTTTCCAATCCTTTTCAGCAGGAGGGGGCAGTGACAGCTCTGTCATGAGAGAGGAACTCCCCCCCGCCCCCGGTTCTTCAAACCAAAGGTTGCCATGGAGATGCACTGTAGGCTTGACACTGTCAGAGGTCCCTGTTTCACATGAAACCTCAGAATCCGACTTTGGAAAACATAGCAAGTGACTGGCCATTGTTTCAGACAGCAGAAGAAAATGAGAGGCAGCGGAGGAAACGGTAGCAAGTAATAGATGCATTCCTCTTACAGCAGTAACATCAGACCAGACTGTGAAGCTGTAGGTCAGTTGCTGAGTGCCTGGGCCGTGGCTCCCCTAGGATGCCCACAACACAGGCAGCAGCACAGGAGAGCAGGTCGAGCTGTGTGTCCAGATCCTTTCTCCTCTGTTTCTTCACCACTTCAAGACAGTTTCAGAAATGCACTTCTGAGGAAAGATCTTATATCCAGTAAAACTCTGCGGAGCAAAGACAAGCAATTAGCAATTGGCATAAACAGCCCTGGCAATAAGTAGCAGGACCCTTACAAGCTCACCTTACAACTGAGGGCCACCAGATGGATGCTGTGGCCACAGCCAGGGCCTTGGAGCCAGAGGAAGGGAGGGGGACGAGGTGGGGGGACACCCAGTTTGCACCAGAGGTGAGTTTATGGTGCTTTCCTGTGCTTTCTGGCTGCCCACCTCTGGACACAGCTGGGCACACCCTCAACTCCAGCTGCTGTTCACGTGAAAGGAGGCTCTGAGAGGCCCCCAGGCCCCTGCCGAGACTGAAGCCAACATGAGAATAAAGCTAAAGCTACATCAAAGCAAAATGTAGCACCCAAGTAAGTTGTTATATTACAGGACTGTTTTTAACTCTAACATGTGGCATTTTGAGCCATATCTGTGCAAGTTAGTGAAGGGGTGCTTGTGGAAGGGCAGGGATGGGGGAGGATTGGACTCCTGCAAGGACCTTCCCCAATTCAGTGGTTCTCCAGGTGTGGGCCTGGACCAGCAGCTTCAGCACTGCCATCTGGGAGCATAACTCATCTCAGCTTAATTTACATCCCCCAGCAGGGAGAGGGAAGGTTTTCTCCTTGCCCAGCAACAACCTAGCCAATGAGAAACCACAGCAACGCCTAACTCTCGCTCTCATCCAATGAACTTTCGTTCAAAACAGCTCCTCCCAACTTCCCCCTTATAGAGAAGAACGCCCCTCTCCCGTGTCCCCCAGCCTTGCCCATGGTGTGCGTGGCCTGAATCGCACTTCCTCTGCTATTCCCGAATAAACTCAAACTAAAACACCTTGCATGTACTCTAACTGGCGTGTAGCCTAAACAATAAGATGTTTGCCCAAGTTGTTTTAGAGGAACTCGGGGTCAGCTGTGTCTAGTTTGAGCTGAGCTGGTTGAGACCGGAGTGGACCACCAAGCCTCCAACTGGACGGGTGCGAGTGTCCACTCAGTGACCTTTTGGTGTCAGAGGGCCCCAAATCCCACCCTCAGATGTGCTAAACACCTCAGTTTTCTAAACGTACAGAGGCCTGTAGCGTAGTCACACCTGGGCAGAAGGATGATTACTGCACCTTTTTCCAATCGCCTTTCCCCATACCCCCAACACCCCTCATGTCTCAGACCTGCCCTACTGCTTTATACTTGATCCCATAAACACCCCTTGCTTTCGGGGCCTGTTCTCCCTTCTCCTCGCTTGGCTGCCTCGTGAATAAACCGTCTCTTCGTTGCAAACCTCCGGGTCTCACCATTTGGTCTGGCTGCCTGTGGAGCAAGACGAACCTGCTTGGGTAACAATTGGGACCTCAAGACAGACAAGACAGGTCCAACTCCAGAACCCACAGGCTGAGATGATGGAGCTCTTGAATGACGCTGCTCCCTCAGCAACCTGTGTCAGCCTCCTGGATTCCAATCGTCTATACTTTTTATTTCCCTGCCCTGGGCTCTTCAAAGGCAGGGACCCAGTCTTTTTTTTGTTTGCTTGTTTTTGTGGTACGCGGGCCTCTCACTGCTGTGGCCTCTCCCGTTGCGGAGCACAGGCTCCGGACGCACAGGCTCAGCGGCCATGGCTCACGGGCCTAGCTGCTCCGCGGCATGTGGGATCCTCCCGGACCGGGGCACGAACCTGTGTCCCCTGCATTTGCAGACGGACTCTTAACCACTGCGCCACCAGGGAAGCCCAAGGACCCAGTCTTAATTCATCTCCCCAGTATGTGCACAGAGCTCTGCTTTAGGCTCTCATAGATATTTGGTGTCTCAATGAATAAAGGAAGAAAGGGAAGGACAGCAAAGGGAGGGGAGGACAGGATGGGGGGAGTGTGGGAGGGGCAAGTACTTGGGAGAAGTTCCTTCTAAACGACGGGGTGTTTGGTGCCATCTGCGGTACTGCAGAGGACTGAGGTGCAGGGGTGTGAGCTGTGGGCAGGGCACCCCGTCAGGGGCTCAGCAGGTCTTAGCTGAGATCCCAGGACAAACGGCTTCAGGAGAACAAAGCACGATCGCCCTTGCACAGGCGTTGGTTGTGGAGCAGAGCGCTTCCATAGGCCCACTCTTGGCATTTCTTCTCATCCAAAATTCTAGGCAGGGGTGGACTTCCGTTTATGGGAGAGGCAAGCGGGATAATTCTGGCTATAAATGTAGCGCCCTTTTCCCACTGATGTATATCATGTATGCCATCATTTCTGGTTGGTCTTCGATGGGCGGCCTGTCACAATGTCTAGTTTTAAATTCCTCTCTCCTTGAGCCATTTTGCCAACTAGATAATACTGAAAACTATCTTATACTTAAAAATACTGGAGAGCTCCAGTCAAAGGAACCCTGGAGTGAGTTCTTTTATGAAGCCAAGAGCCTTTTTACAAAGCAAAAGGATTTTTTCTGTTTTACACGTTTAAATGGTTTTTAAAAAATTCTGACCCAACTGTACAAACAGAAAAAGAAGACGCTTTGATGGGATGTTAAACCGAAACAGCCCAGAGTCACGTGGAAGTTCCACCTGTGGCTTTAAGTGAGTCAGCAGCAGGTCAGAAAAAGGATGAAGGGTCTCCATGAAATGCACCCGGCAAACTTGCTTATTTTGAAACAGACCTTTCTACTGAATGCTTCCCCACCCCTTCCCCACGGTGGAAACAGCAGCAGCAGAAGCAGCCGCCTCCTCCAAAAATTCTCTATTTACAATCAAGAATCGTTAATAACTACGCCAAGGGAGCCGGTGTGAAAGGTAGCCCTTGGGGCAAAATACGTGGCTGAGTCCTGTGATTGTTCCCCTTCGAGTGGTGCTAGAGTGTTAAGACCATGGAGTCAGATCTAGGTTCAGATTTTGTTTCCATCACTCACTAGTTGTAGGGCAGGTAACAACCTCACTAAGCTTCATTTTTCTCACCTGTGAAATGGGAGTAAGAAACTCTTATCTGGCAGGATTATTACGAGAATGGATGAGACAGTGCATGTAAACACAGCAAGCACTGAAGAAATAGAAACTGTTATCATCACCACTAGTTACAGGTGAGGCGTCTTTCTTTTTTCTGCCTGGAACTCAGAAGCAATGAGTGGAGCTCTAGCAACCCTGTTGGGATCATGATGTAACTTTGTGAGTGGAAGTCATGCTTCAGGACTGAAGAAGCAGAGGGCAGAGGAATTGGGGTCTCAGATGACATCGTGGAGCCCTGGATCATAGCGGTCCTGGGCCACCTACTTCTGAGGGACTTTAGGTTGTATGAGAGAAAACGCCCCCTACCTTGTCTAAGCCATCATGACTTGACACACGTTAGTAGCAGCCATGTGCAATTCCTTGCCGCGTGGCTTTAAGGAGAGACCTCCTAAAACTTCTGGCCCTCACTTTCATTTCTGAAATAAAGGAGGGGCTCAGATAACCCCTCTGGACTGTCCCCTCTCACATAACAGGCTCCTATTTCGACCTTCTGAGTCTGGGGGTTACACCAAAGCAGAGTTTTTGCCTTGATCTTTTTGCTTAGTTGCAGCAGCCTGGTTTGGAGGTGGGGCAGGGGATGGGGAGGAATGGGGCAGGTGGAGGGGCCAGTAGAAGGTAGCAGTAGATCTGAGGTTAGCTCAAGATTAGATCAAGACCTTGAGGTCCTCATCACCGTGTTGCTGTCCCCCTAACACTGCCTACAGGGGTGCGCCCTCAGCCCACTTCCCGAGCTCAAGGGTTGTCATGGTCAGCATACCAGGAGGATATTTGTTCCCATAAGCTCAGCCGACCTCTTCCCAGTCAGAGCTGCTTCGGTTGCCTCTCCTCCTCAGCGAGATGAAAGCAAAACGTCTAACAAAGGACATCAATCTCGTGATTTTTTAAATGAGGAACTACAGCAGCAAGCAGCCGTATTGGGAAATGGCCACAGGGGGTCGCTGCGCGCTCAGTAATGAAGGGATGGACGCCAGCC
Organism: Phocoena sinus; assembly: GCF_008692025.1. Lineage (NCBI taxonomy): Eukaryota > Metazoa > Chordata > Mammalia > Artiodactyla > Phocoenidae > Phocoena > Phocoena sinus. The sequence continues at coordinate 84,177,936 of NC_045775.1, read as the reverse complement.
CTCGGGGAAGGGGAGGCTGTCTAGGAGGGTTCGGATTTGAGGAAGGAGCTGCCCGTGGAAGGGATGGAAGATCTCCTTTCTGCACAGCTGAGTCCCCCACTGCAGCCGAGAGGGAAGAGCCTTAGTGTTGTCTTTGACCCCGAAACCAGGCTTGCAGAATATTACTGTTATTGTTTTCATTGTGATAGGATTTTGGAATTCTCATGTAATCTTTTCTGGCTCACAGATGATGAAAGCTATAGATCCTCTCTCTAAAAAGGTCAAATACCCACTACGATAAATCAAGGCCAAAGCCTGGAGCCCAGGGGGTCCTGGTGGTAAGTAAGTGTCTAGCTCCCCTTGCTGGATGGATGGTAAGAGAACTTCAGGGCTGCCCTAGTCACAGGTTTGAATCCCACTCTGGCGGGGTGACCTGCTTTACTTACTGGACACTTGCTTTTCTCACTTATAAAATGGGAACTCTGAGTTCCGCCTTGGTCGGGAGTTAATGTGGATACAGCACACGGAGAGCCGTCAGCAGGTGGCCATGTGCCTCCCAGGTTGGAAGCACAAGAAGAAGAGGCCTGGGGAGAAGCCGGTGGGCTGGGATGTTGCTACCAAAAGTGGGGGCCAGGGGCTTCCCTGGTGGCGCAGTGGTTGAGAGTCCGCCTGCCGATGCAGGGCACGCGGGTTTGTGCCCCAGTCCGGGAAGATCCCACATGCCGCGGAGTGGCTGGGCCCGTGAGCCATGCCCGCAGAGCCTGCGCGTCCGGAGCCTGTGCTCCGCAACGGGAGAGGCCACAACAGTGAGAGGCCTGCGTACCGCAAAAGGAAAAAAAAAAAAAAAAAAAAAAAGCGGGGTCCAGCAGCTGGACGTGCAAAAGCCAATAAGGTGGCAAGGTTGGTGGAGAGGAAAGTTTGCTTTATTGTGGAGGCCGGCAACTGGGGATGGGGTGTGGGGGAGTTGGGGGGAAGGCAGACTCGTGTCCAAAGGCCGATGCCCCTCACTGACAATCAGCGGGCCAGAGCTTTCATGGGCGGAGGGAGCGGGCTACACGCAGAAACGGCACAGTCGGCTCTGACCGTCGTCTTGAACTTGGTCGTCGGTCGTCTGACCAGCGTCGTCGTCTTGATTGTTTTAGGTACAGTTAGCCTTCAGTCCCAGGGTCGGCTTGTTCCCATTTCTTTGAGGCCGGTTCTCAGAATTGTGGCAGCCTGTGTCATGGCTACAGTCTGGTCATCATGTAGTTAACGTCTTCCACCTGGAGGGGGTTTTAGTCTCTGTAAGACAGCTCACAGGAGATGGCTCAGAATATTAGCTGTAGCTTTTAAGGAGGAGCTAAAGGTCCTTGACTTTGCTTAATGACTCAACTATTATTTTTGTCTTGTTGGACTGTTTTCCTTTGTTTCTGCACTTTCTCACTTCTCTAGTTAAACTTTTTCTTTGGCTAAAGGTTTTCCAGACAAAAGGCAGGAAGAGGACATGGGCAAGGACCACAGGGCCCTGCTCCATTTCAGTATGAGCTTGGATGTGTTTGCACGTGGCCGGGAGAGGCAGGTGGATGGGCAGCCTAGGGCTCAGGGGAGCTGGAGGGCTCTCGGGTGGCGCAGATGCATGGGGTGTAGACCAGTGGTTCTCAAACTTCAATAAGCTCGGGAGCACTGGAAGGCTGTTGAAACAAAGATCGCTGGGTCAGCGGACCCTGAATACCGTGCAGTTGTAACCAGCTCTTTCAGGATCCCCAGCAGGGGGCCTGGATTCGCTGCTTTTCAGTGGTTGGTCTAAAGGCAGGGATGAACTTCAGAATTTCTGGTCGGTTTGGAATTGTGCCTTAGGAAGTGTCTGGCACACCATCTTCCTGTTCCTTTATTTTTGCCCCCAAAAGATTTCATTTGACCAAAGGGTTCCCTGGCTTTAAAATATTGGAATAGTGCCTTAGGAAGTGTCTGGCACACCATCTTCCTGTTTCTTTATTTTTGCCCCCAAAAGATTTCATTTGACCAAAGGGTTCCCTGGCTTTAAACCATTGGAATATCATTGGTCTAAACCAGTGGTTCTCAAAGTACGTTCCCCAGATCTGTGACATCAGCATCACCTGGGAACTTGTCACACAGCCAATGTCTTGGGCCCCGCCCCCTACCTGCAGATCAGAAACTTGGGTGGGAACCAGCAGGCTGGGGTTTAACAAGCCCTGCAGGTGATGTTGATGTGATTTAAAGCCTGAGAGCCGCTGGTCTGAAGGAAGTGTGGGCCCGGTGCTCGGGCTTCGGCCATTCTCCCGTTGGCAGATTTACTCCTAGCATCCTTCCCCTTAGCGGCCCTTTCCTCTTTGGCATCCCCATCCCCTACCTTTCCCACCTCCCCTCATCAGACTCCAGGTGTCTAAAGATGCTCGCCCCTCTCTCTGCTCCCTGAGCTGGCACCTTGCAGTAGATAGTGAAGGGCTCACCAAGTACACTAACTTCTACCAGTCCCATAAAAGGGGGTAATGAAGTTCCTGCCCAGATTTCCACTTGCAAAAATGCATGCTTCCTTAAGAAAAAGAGAAAGTAAGAATCCAGGGCCAGATGGGGATGCTGGGATATTTTGTGGCCTTTGGGCACCCCTCAGATGGCTAATGATGACGGTCACCATCATCATTAGATGATGGTGATCTATACATCATTATAGAGTATAATAGTGTTACTGAGTCCAAGCTCGTACTGCTCGCCACACAACAGGCCAATAAATCAAGAGACGAGTTGCTGGGGCAAAGAATAGCGACTTTATTCGGAAAGGTGGCATGCTGGGAAGATGGTGGACTCCTACCCCTAAGAACCATCTTGCCTGAGTTAGAATTCAGTCTTCTTTTATACTAAACGGGGAGACAGTAAAGTCAAACATTTCCTGGGTCCGGTCAGACTCCATAGGGGACCTGTTACTTTCTTCCATCCTGCAGTCATTCACAGGTGGGCCTGATCAGGATGTTTCCTGTGAGCTAAACAAAGGTATTTTTAGCTTAATGCTCATTACCTGGGAGGCAGGGTTCCCAAAGATGGGCCATTATATATAATTTAAGCTTATAGGCAGCGTCCCTTTAGTGATTAACTTTTAGCAAAAGCAATAAAATACAAAGGTCAAAGTAAAAGAAACACATCCAATATGGAGTCAGATTTGTTCTTCCCTATTACAGTAGCAGCCTTTGCACCCAGCCAGGGTGACCCCTGCCCCACGCTGACCCCCCACCCCACCCCCCAGCTGTCTTCCCCCCAGGCTGCTGGGTCCCTGAGGAGACAGGGCCAATAGGACAGCTTGTTTGAACTGATCGGGTCTCCACCCCTTAAATTGTTGAGGCACTCGTATCGAGTGAGCCCCAGATTCTCAGACTGAGGAAGGAGTCCATGTAAGTTCTGAATTTCCCTGTTGCTTCAGGAGGCAGAAGCTGTGGCGAGTCAGATCAGGGGCTTGGCTGTTTCTCTTGGCATCAGACAGCTTCTTGGTTTCTTCTGTGAAATAGGGATGAGAGCAGTACCTGCTTTCCAGATAAAGCGCTCAGCACAGAACCAGGCGTCCTGCTATTACCATGGAAACCAGGAAGCCAGAGCATCCATCCTTCCCGGACAGCCTCGTGCGGGCACCCCACTCGGGGCCGTGGGTGCCCCCAGCCCAGGCCGAGCTCGGAGTCTCATCACCCCTTGGCGTCCTTGTCTATGAGCAGAGGCCGAGGGAGGAAAGCTCCTCTGCTCCCCCGAGCCAGTCATAGTAGGTGGATGTTTCTAGCCTCCGCAGGCCTTGGAGTGGATCCTTCTGGAGCCCACCCTTCTCTCCCTGCGGCTGAGCTTGAGTCAGCAGTGGGTCCTTGGGCACGTGGGGCTGGGCCGCCGCTCACAGCTCAGCGTCGCCTTACTTGGCTAAGCCCAGGAGGAAGCAGGCATCGGCCATGGCACCTCATGTGGACTCTGTCCAGTGACAGCCATCCTTCTGGCTTCGTGTCCTGGGAGCTCAGGGCCGGGAAGCCTGGATGAGGGGGGAGGGGAGTGGCAGCCAAGGGCGGGGGGAGTTGACTCACGGTTCTGTGCAGGGCGGACCCTGACCACCCAGCATGATCCCAGGCTTTGGGAAGGGAGACACTCCAGGGGCCTCCATCCACAATTTCATGTCATTCTGCCAGCAATCCAGGGGAAAGAGTGGGTGAAAATCAGTGACATCTGGGATCCCCAAAAGGCCATCCCTGGCTGCTGAGCTCCAGGCTGTGCAGCCTCGGGTGTGGCACCCTCCCTGCCAGCCACATCCTTGACCTGGTGGCACTGCAAGGGACATCTGATCAGCTGGTCCAGTGCAGAGCTTCTAGCGGGGGAAGAATGTCTCAGCTCCACTCTGGAAACAAAGCTCTGGTTTTGTTGGCACCGCCCACGTGGAGTGGAGGCCACGGGGCCTCTGTTTGCCCCTCTGGATCTGTCTCTTTCATCCCCAGGGCCCAGAGTGGTGCTTCACCAGAACAATGTGGGGTGCCAACAGTCACCCCAGAGCCAGAGAAAGGCCACGCAGCAGCAAGGAAGAGGGTGTTAGCCCCGCACCTGCACCAGAGCCATCCGGTTGTCTGCCCGGTTTCCCCAGCCTCACAGCCACGTGAGGGGAAGGACGCGTGAGAAGGAAGGGCAGCCTCTCTCCCCGCAGGGGAACTGGCCCTGGGCCCCTGCAGGCACAGTCAGCATGGGTCCAGGGGTAGAGGAGGGGGCGGGAGCACAGCCAGAGCTCCTGGAGGAGGGTGCAGGGTGTGCTTTTCTGAAATGTGCAATAGTTAATTTATCTAATCTATATTGGTGGCATTCGAGTTCTAATTTTTAGCTATCATCAACTACATGAAAGAATACCCCATACCTATATCTTTGTATGTTTGTCCAATCATCTACTTAGGATAAATTCCCATTAAAATGGAAAGCCCATGTGAAGAAGAGACAGCCTTAAAAATCTTGTTCATCTTTTTATCTTTAGTGTCTATAGTATCTGGCATATAACACAATCTCAATATATATTTGTTGATTAAATAAAATTTTTTGAAGTGGATTTTTTTTTAAATAGCTCATGTTTTGTGGGGTGATAGAGATTTAATGCATTTACTATTTGAAGTGCTTCACATAGATGAGGGTAATTTTTTTTTTTATAAATGTATTTTTATGTATTTATTTTTGGCTGCTTTGGGTCTTCGTTGTGGCGCTCGGGCTTCTCACTGTGGTGGCTTCTCTTGTTGCGGAGCACGGGATCTAGGCGCGCGAGCTTCAGTAGTTGTGGCACGCGGGCTCAGTAGTTGTGGCTCACAGGCTTAGTTGCTCCACGGCATGTGGGATCTTCCAGGACCAGGGCTCGAACCCGTGTCCCCTGCATGGACAGGCGGATTCTTAACCACTGCGCCACCAGGGAAGCCCCTGAAGTGGAATTTTTGAGTCAGAGGATATGCATATTGTATATTTTAACATACATTGTCAAATTGTATATAGAAAAATTATACAAATATAACCCCATCAACAGTATCTGGAGATACCTGTTTTTCTTTGTTCTTGCCAGTCCCATCCACTGGTGGACAGGACCCAGTGGATGCCAAGTTCTAACCGGTCCGGTGAGGACCCGGGGAGAGGATGGGGGGTTCCTTCCTCCCCTGAGCCTAGAGAAAAGAGAGAGCCCCCCACCAAAGTACCCTGTGTGCAGTAGGTGCTCCATACAACTGGACCCACACTGCTCCCCTACCCATGGCCCCCGGGGCCTGGGTCAGCTTTTCCTGCTGTGTGGTTTCTAAGGACTCTGCTTCCTCTGGCCGTGAAAAGTTACCTGTCTTTAGCGTCAGTGTGTGTGTGCGGCAGCTCTGTCGGATCGCCTCAGATGCTCGGCCGGGAAGAGCTCAGGTTAGAGCCGGGAGATGAAGCGGGCTCAGCAGCCCCGGTGTAAACACAGGTTTGGAAGGACCAGGGCCCCGGGAGGCGTGCGAGCAGAAGGAATGCCTGTGCCTGGTGGAAGAAGTGGCACCCTGCCTCCTGCGTATCTCTGACCCATAGGAGTGTTGTTGATCCAGGAAGAGCAGGTTTTGCACACATTTTTGTGATCTGATGCAATTCTACCTTCAAAAGGCCCTAAATCTAAAACCTAAGATGCAGTAAAAGAAAATAAGCTCCAAAGCCACGGGAAGTGATTTTGAACTTATTCAGAATGTCCCCCTCCCCTGAGGAGACTTCCCTGGTTTACCCTCAGTCTTTCCTTGCTCCCAGCTCCTCAGCCCCTCGGGCCACAGCCCCAGCCACACTGTAATCTCACAGTGGCCACATCTAGGGTGCCGAGGACGGGCCTGAGCACTTTGCAGGTGCTTCCCTACAGGTGGGTGTGATCGGTAGAAGGGGGCACCAGCCCTGAGAGCTTGTGCAACGGGAGTGGCTTAGCTCAGGATTTGAGCCCGTACGGCTGCCTTTTCCTTTTCTCATCTCTTCCCTGGCGTTCGCCTGTCAGGAGCTGTGAGGGTTAATTTCATGTGTCACTTTGGCTGGGTCATGGTGTCCAAACATTATTCTGGGTGAGTCAGTGAGGGTGTTTTTGGACAAGATTAACGTTTGATTGGTGGACGGCGAGTAGGGCAGGTGGCCCTCCATCCTGTGAGGGGGCCTCGTCCAATCGGCTGCTGGCCTGAATAGAATAAAAGACGACCCTCCCCCAGTAAAAGAGACACCTCTCACCTGAAATCTTCAGACGAGAACATGAGCTCCTTGTTCTATGAAGCCTCCAGCCTTTGGACTTGGCCTGGGACAGTGCGTCTGCAAATTTTAGTCTTGCCTACCTGCATGATCACGTGAGCTGGTTCTTCGTAATGAACCTCTTTCTCTTTACATAGATACACATCCTGTTCGTTCTGTTTCTCTGGAGGGCCCTGGCTAATAGAGGAGCCTTTCGTAGATGCTGTGCTTTGGGCAGCCCCAGGGCACTCAGTGTAGCACCCAACCCGTGGGGGCAGTATAGCATTTTTGAAGCCAGGGGTCCCTGTGTAACGGACCCTCACCCCCGAGAAGGGCATTCGCTCCTCCCTGACCCCTGCGGGGCTGTGGGAAGAGGTATAGGCTCAGCGAGTGGGCAGGGTGGTGGGGTGAGCAGAGCCGGGACGGCAGGACAAGAGTGATTGACCAGCGTCAGGTCAAAGCAGAGAGAATGTCAGCCTGTGGCCCCCCAGTGGGCCCTAGACTGGATGCCAACCCTTGTCGCTGTTGGCCAAAGCAGAGGGCAGGCTGTGTGGAGTGGGACCTGGGGGAAGCAGCAGAGCTGGGTGTCCCAAAGGTAAGTCCCAGCGTGCACCTGGGGGCGGGGGCTGGGGGCTGTAGGGGCCGTTCATCACGGAAGTAGCAACTTAGGTGATAAGAAACGGCAGACTGATCGTTGTTTGGATTTTGTTACTGTGTTTACCTTTTGTGTGTGTATGTGTGTGGTACGTGGGCCTCTCACTGTCGTGGCCGCTCCGGTCGCGGGGCACAGGCTCCGGACGCGCAGGCTCAGCGGCCATGGCTCACGGGCCCAGCCGCTCCGCGGCATGTGGGATCTTCCCGGACCGGGACACGAACCTGTGTCCCCTGCATCGGCAGGCGGACTCTCAGTCACTGCGCCACCAGGGAAGCCCTGGAAGGAGGGCTTTAATAGATTCTTGGGGTTGAGGTTCTATAGGGATGAGTATCACTTTCCCGAGATGGGTCCAAGCCAGCTGAGCCGCCGGACAGCCATGACACGTGACCTCAGGTCTCCTTCATAGCTAGAGGTGAGATCCGACCTCGTGGGACAACCACCCCCTTGCCCCCCAAGACCCACATTCCGGAGAGCAAGGGCTCTGCTTGCTCGGCCCTCCCACCTGGCGGACCCTCCCATCTGAGGACCTGCCCTGACTCGGGGAGGACGAAGTCAGTCATGGAACCACGTGGCCAGAGTCCTCCCCACGGTTCTCTACCCTCCTGCCCAGGTGAAATATGAAAAAGGAGACACAAGAGTGTCCAGTAGTCATTTTCCTGGCCATGTTGTGCCCACCAAACCCTGGCCTGGGAGTCTCCTTCTGAGATGTGGATGGAAGGCAGGAGTGGAGGTGGGATCCTGAGGGTCCCAGCTGGACTTCTCCCCCGAGGGTCCAGGTAGCACACCCTCACCCAGGTAGCCTCTGCGGGCAGGTGAACGAAGCCTGAGCTCCCACTCAGCCGACTCTGCTGATTGCTTCTCCATGGACCCTCTGCCACCGCGATGCCCGCCCCTTACGTCTGGGCATCGTCACTTCATGGCAGCCCTGGAAGCAGCTGCAAACTGCCTGGAACCCTGGACCTGGGCGAGGGTGTTATATTCTTCAGGAAAGAGGCAGGTGAGGTTCAAATAATCACCCTATCAGGTAATCACACAGGATACATGCCTCTGCACCTGGTTCTTCCACTCGCTACAGTCTGTGCGATTCATTCATGTTGTTCTGTGCCCAGGGCTTCCTGCCCTTTCAGTTGCTGGTGGCATTCCGTTGTATGAATATACATATATGCATTGAGGAATATAATTAAGACCAATGTACTTTGTGTAATTACTGTATTTGTGTTTTCCTTCAGTGTAAAATTTTAAAATGCACCCCAGGAATGTGTACCACCCTGTACAAAGTCTGGCAGCTGCACACAGCTGAAATGAGTTCTCACACTACTCTTTACTGTAAAACGTATACAGCCAATTGATTCGCACAGACTTTTTTAAAAATTAATTAATTTCTTTGTTTTTATTTTTGGCTGCGTTGGGTCTTCGTCGCTGCGCGTGGACTTTCTTTAGTGGCGGCGAGCGGGGGCTACTCTTCATTGCGGTGCCCGGGCTTCTCATTGCGGTGGCTTTTCTTGTTGTGGACCACGGGCTCTAGGGGCACGGGCTTCAGTAGTTGTGGCATGCGGGCTCTAGAGCACAGGCTCAGTAGTTGTGGCGCACGGGCTTAGTTGCTCCGCAGCATGTGGGATCTTTCTGGACCAGGGTTCGAACCCGTGTCCCCTGCATTGGCAGGCGGATTCTTAACCCCTGTGTCACCAGGGAAGCCCTCGCAGAGACTTTTAAAAATGTTTTTCTAGAAGTCTTGTACCCATAGCCATCCTACGGTCACATCTCAACAATGATTTGAGAAATGGAGTGGTTTCAGTGCTTTGCATGATTCTTGTTCCTGCTATTTTCTGTGTCTGTTTTCATCTTGCTTGCATTTACAAAGCTTAACTGATTACTCTGTCATTTGATATTTGGGGGATTAGGATCTGAAAAACAAATCTACATGGTTAGTGAAATTCACGAGACCACTTGAGGGTTAACAGAATTTTCTGTCCATGATTTTCTTATTTAAGTTTAGAAATGTCATAGATTTTAAATTAAATACCTTCTTTTTCAGTTTATACCTATAACTTCAGTGCGATTCGCTATTTCTTGCAAAATCTGCTATCGGTACTATCAGTCTTTATAATCTTATCCCCAACAACAGGGTCACAAAACCAGACCACAAAGAAATGGCGCGACACTCTCGTTTGTCAGAGAACTCAGTCGCATCATATTGTAAATGGCGAAAGCATCACCATAAACGTCTATTGTTCATAAGACAGAGCGAACCAACAAAGATGTGAGTCACTCATCTGTCAACGACGTAAGCAAGTTCTTTGCTAAATTAGATAATAGTTTACAAACACTGGAAGAGTATTTGCTCAGTTTCTGAGCTATTTGCAGTGTAATTGTGACAGGCATAGCACTCTTAAATGTCATCTGCCTTAGTCACATGTTCGCCCGTATTTTCTCCAGTCTAGACAAGCATCCAAACAATAAGCCCTGGTTTGCAGTATTTGCCAATTTCCTTTGTGTAAATGCTCCCGACACAGTCTATTTCAAGCCGACATGTCATAAAGAAGTGACACCTAGGCTCACATTCGAAGGTCAGGTCTGGGTGAACTGGATGGCCAAAGGAGGGGATGTTCCAGGCAGAGAGAAAAGCATGAGAAAATGCACGGGGGCTCCAGTGGAGCCTGAAGGACCATGTGAGACCGTGGAAGACTTTGTCTACCCAGGAGAATTGACAGTAATGAGAGCTGATGTTCATTGAACGAACCCACTGTGCCTGTTTCTGAGCTAAGCATCATCTCATTTAATCCTCCTCAGAATCCTATGAAATAGGACTTTGTTTTACCCCCTTTTTACACATTAGGAAACTGTATGGCTTAGAGCAGTTGAATGACGCACCTAAAGTCACACAGTAAATGGTAGAGCTGGGATTTGAACCTAGATTAGTCTGACGCCAGAACTCTACCTACAGCCTCTTAAAGGGCTCTCCTTTCTTATGGAAATCCAGGCAGAAAGTGACAAGACCTGAACCAAGGCTGGCTGTGTGGGGTGAGATAGGGGAGGGAAGCGGTAAAGTGGAGACTGGGGCAAGATCCCATAACCAGCTGGGTGTGGGAGGTGAGGAAGGGGGGGAAATATGTCAGTGGAACTTTTAACGTGAAGAGTTGAGTGATTGTTGTTGCCATTAACCAAGGCAAGGAATAGACTAGAAGGAGGGGTTTGAACAAAGCGGGTTTGGATATGCCAAGTGGAAGGCAGGCTGAGGCATCCAGGTGGAGAATTCTAGGAGGCATCAGAAACACAGCCCTACTTGTGGTTGCCAAGGGGGAGGGGGGGAGGGGGAAGGATTGGAGTGGGAGTTTGGGGTTAGCAGATGCAGGCTTTTACATATAGGATGGATAAACAACAAGGTCCTACCGTAGAGCACAGGGAACTCTATTCAATGTCCTGAGATAAACCATAATGGAAAAGAATATGAAAAAGAATATATATACGTATAACTGAATCACTTTGCCGTACACTAGAAACTAACACAATATTGTTTCCAATCAACTATGCTTCAATAAAATAAATGTAAAATGAAAGAAACATGGTTCCGGACATTAGGGGGGAACCTGGCCTATTGGTCCAGGTATGGACGTCGTAAACCTGTGGGTGGCGGTCTCACCTGTGTGCATGTGAAATCAGTCAGCGGGGTGACAGCCTTTGGCTTCAGTCAACCAGACACTAAGAGCCAACAGGGAAGGAGAGTCTTCATGCTTGGAGGTGTTCCCACTCAGTCAAGCGTTCCTGGAAGGCCGGTTTTGATTACCGCAGATTCTAGTCAATAGGAAGGAAGCAATCCTTCTGAAAGTTGCCGCAGTACCTTATTTTCAGAGGTAAGCCATCTGTTACCTTCCACTGGGAGGCCCCGCTTGAATGGAGAGCCAACCCTGCAGACCCCAGGCTGGGGCCGCCCTGCCCGGACTAGACCAGGAAGCTGCTTTCCTGGAGACCCCATCCTGCTCTCTTTGGGTGAAGGAAGGCGGGGGGAACAGGGGACTTTAGACCCTGCTGACTGAGAAAAAGAGAGGCTGCCAATCCCTGGAAGCTCTCTGCTGGCCACGAAGCTGAGAGAAGAGCAGGTGTTTTCATTCACAGGAGAGTAAGAACCAGCTGTGGGGCCTGCAAGATGCAGATTCCTGGGCGCCTCCAAAAGTTCAGATTCACTAGGTCTGGGGCAGGGACCAGGAATCTGCATTGTAATGACTCCCTGTATCAGGGTTCTCCTGTATCAGGAGTTTTGACTAAATGTCTGGACACCCCATGGCCCAGGCAGGCTGGCATAAAATCCTCCCTCACCTACCCCAGCTGAGGTGGGCTGAGGCTGGGCAGGCCTGAGAGGACCATGCCAGGAGCAGGGAAGATAGAAACCGGGAAGGAGTTTGAAGACGGGCCAGCTGAAAGCCAGGGAAGGGTCGCTTCCTCAGAACCTTGTGGGGTTCAGAAAGGAGGGAGGCTCAGCTGTGTCAGGGAACCCGGGTCAGGCAGGGCTGCAGTGGACCCTGGGCTCTCGCCCTCCAAAGGTCACTGAAGGCCTGGGTCAGAGCAGCCTTTGTGGAGTGGTGGGCAGGCCGGCTGCACTGGACGGAAGCTGGACCGAGGATGCGGAGGGGGCCAGCGGGTGAAGGTTGCACAGGCCAGCCGTGAAGGCGGGAGAGGCAAGGCGGAGGCTGGTTCCATCACCATGCATCCATCGGAGGTGAGCCTGGGGCCTGGCTCCCCGGCTACAATGGGTTTGGGTCTCCCCTTTCTGCAGGTCTTGGGGACTCCGTTTTCCTCCATCACCTCTGGGATCTGTCTTCTCCAGCCCTGGCTGCAGAGTGGGGCGTGGGCTCCCGGGCACTCTCTCCCTTCTGCTGACCCCAAAACATGTATGGCAGGTCTCTTCGTCTTCCGAAACTGCTGTGAGAATCCCTGTGACAAGAGTCAGGGTTACAGAAAGCACAAATGTGGGCACTTTGCAAAGATTCCTAATTTTTGCGGTTCTTGTAGTTCCTAACTGCTTCTGGGGATGGCAAGTGGAAAGATGACAGGGCTTTTTACATACATTTCAAAAGCCTAGGGCCAGGCTTTTGAAATAAAATGTTGCATAATACAGAAAAGTATGGAGAATATATTCCACACCGTTGGTCTCACTGACAACTGTCTCAAATTCTAACAGGTTTCCATGTGTGATTCATATTTATTTATCTTTTTATTTATTTATTATTTTTCTTTCTTTTTTTCTTTTCTTTTTTTTCATATTTATTTTTAAGAAATGGGAAATGGTAAGAGATAGAGTAGACTTTTAAGTGCTGGTGTGCCCTCCCTCCAAAGCCTGTGTGTGCACACATGCATACAAACATAGATGCACACACACACACACCAGGCAGCGAGCGCTGGGATCTCAACTCCTCTCGCCCGGCAGAATCCCCGCCGTGCAGCCTCCCAGGACCATTGAATGTGGGGCTCCTTGGAGGAACTGAACAGCTAAAAAGGAATCTCAGTCACTCACTTCATCCTTGAACTTGGGAACATCCTTTGCACCGTTCTCTTTTTCTCAGTAAAACAGTCATCTTAACCAAGTGTGCAGTCTCAAACCCGGGCCACCCTTCCCACTGTCCTGTCCATGCTGAGCTGCTGTGCTCACTCTACAGATACTCTGTATTGCGTGACTGTGCTTTGGTTTACAGATCTGTCCCCCTCTGATGTCCATTTAGGTTCTTTCCTAAATGAAAGCTCCAGTTCACATCGTTTACCAGCGCTGGGCGTTGCGGGACATTTTCCATGTCAGGCAGTTGGATGTGATTGAAACACATCAGTCGAAATTGATTAAAATATGGTGCCTCATTGTGGGTTTTTTTCAATTCTGCCCTGGAGTTTTTTTAATTTATATTGCTTTATTTTTTAAAATTTTTATTGGAGCACAGTTGATTTACAATGTTGTGTTAGTTTCAGGTGTACAGCAAGGTGAATCAGTTATACATACACTCACTCTTTTTTAGATTCTTTTCCCATATAGGTCATTACAGAGTATTGAGTAGAGTTCCCTGTGCCACACAGTGGGTCCTTATTAGTCATCTATTTTATAAATAGTAGTGTGTATATGTCAAACCCAGTCTCCCAATTTATCACCCCCCCTTTCTCCCCTGGTAACCATAGATTGTTTTCTACGTCTGTGACTCTGTTTCTGTTTTGTAAATAAGTTCATTTGTACCATTTATTTAGATTCCACATGTAAGCGATATCATACGATGTCCTTCTCTGACTTGCTTCACTCAGTATGACAACCTCTAGGTCCATCCATGTTGCTGCAAATGGCATTATTTCATTCTTTTTTATGGCTGAGTAATATTCCATTGTATATATACCACATTTTCTTTACCCATTCCTCTGTTGATGGACATTTAGTTTGCTTCCATGTCTTGGTTATTGTAAATAGTGCTGCTATGAACATTGGGGTGTATGTATCTTTTTGAATTAGAGTTTTCTCTGGATATATGCCCAGGAGTGGGATTGCTGGATTATACGGTAGTTCTGTTTTTAGTTTTTTAAGGAACCTCCATAGTCTTCTCCATAGTGGCTGCACCAATTTACATCCCCACCAACAGTGTAGGAGGGTTCCCTTTTCTTCACATCCTCTCCAGCATTTACTGTTTTTAGATTTTTTGCTGATGGCCATTCTGACAGTGTGAGGTGATACCTCACTGTAGTTTTGATTTGCGTTTCTCTAACGATTAGTGATGTTGAGCCATGTTTTCGATGGCTTTTTGGCCGTCGATCCTGGGGTTTTTAAAAATGTTTATTGAAATATAGTTGATTTGCAATGTTGTTAGTTTCAGGTATACAGTAAAGTGATTCAGTTATACACGTGTATATACATATATGCCTCGTTGTGGTTTTAATTTGCATCCCCTGCTTCTGGCGAGGCTGAGGATCCTTTCTTATGTCATTAGTCATTCTGCTTTCTTGATAGGGCTGTTTCTTCATGTGAGACAGTGTCTGTGGACCTCCACCGCTGGGAAGGAGGGATTAAAGATACTGGCTGAGGGTGATGCAAAGGATCTGGGGAAGCAAGAGGGATGGGACCCAGACACGGGAATAATTAGACTCAGATTGGAGAGGGGACGGATCCTCTGACAGGAAGGGAAGAAGGACTGACCATTTATCAGGTAGAGGCGGCCGATGGAATGTCAAGGAAGCTCATGCCGCAGGGCCTTTGTTTTCCCCACTGGGGTGGTGGCAGGCACGTGAGGGAGGCCGTGGGCCTGGAGAATGATGCTCTGGGGAACAAGTAACCAGACCGTGTAAAAGAACGATCAGGTGGCTTTGAAGGGCCTGTGGAGGGTTTGCCTGGACCAGCCCTTGGCCGTCGAGCGCTCCTGGAGCACATGCCAGCTGCCCTGGATGGGGGTGGTTGATCTGGGGGCTACCGGCTCTGACACAGAACAAACGGGGGTGTGACCACAAACTGGGATGGCGTGGGTTTAGGCTCTGAGGTGCATCTCTGCCCCTGACGTGGTCTAGAGATGTTCAGGAAGCTTCAAATGGCAACGTCTCACTGGCAGAATGACCCCAGCAAAGGGAACCTTCGGTGAAGTTGTGAACTAACTCGGTAGCCAGGGGGATTTGTTCAGTCACCTAGTCCTTTTACTGGAAATCATCTTCAGGTGTTCTAACAGGCCACGCCTCATCTTGACTCTAGTCACAGTAATTCCACTGAATAGTTGTGTTCTGAAAGTGATATCCTCAGTTTGTGTTCATATCAAATTCTGGTATTCATTTCCTGAATGGCTCCCATAACCAATCACCCTGAAATGGATGGCCTGAAACAACGGGAAATTATTGTCTCATAATTCTGGAAACCAGAGGTCCAAAACTAAGGTGTCACAGGGCCGGGGTCCACCCGGAGGCCATAGGAGAAAATCTCTTCTTTGCCTCTTCCAGCTTCTGGTGGGGTTGTCGGCGTTTCTTGATGCATGGCTGTACCTCCATCTTCACGGGGCCTTGTCCTCTATGTGTCTCTTATAAGACACTTGACATTGGATTTAGGGCCCCCTTAGGTAAACCAGGATGATCTCATCTTAAGATCCTGACGTTAATTTATCTGCAAAGAACCTTTTTCTAAATAAGGTCACATTCACAGGTTCTGGGGATTACAATGTGGACATATCCTTCGGGGGGGGGGGCACTCTACTACTTGCTCAGGCAAACCTACTAGAAAGCAGATGAAACCTTGAGCATCTAAGATGTGTGGCTCAGAGACCCCTGCAGAGGAAGGGCCCTAGGGGTCCTGGAGCAGACCTCATCCAGGCCCATTGCACAGAGGAGAATACTGAGGCCCAGAGGGGAAGTGGCAAAGCCCAAGATAGACTGGTGAGACTTCCTCTCCTCAGACACAAATCCTCGTACCTAGAGACAACATCCCCTCACCCTTTCTGCAAACAGCAAACCTTGTTTGAATGTCTTCTCTTCAATCCAGAGGTCATGGCCATGAGTAGACTCAATGGTACTTACTCAGGGCAGCATATAGGGAGCAGTAACCTGTTGATTTTGGCTGAAGCTCTTAATGCTTCTTGGCTTGTGTAAATGACCGTCCTTTTCTTAAATTGATGCCTGGAATCCATATGATTTTTCTTAAGGAGCACAACTGATTTTAAGTGTCACCTGTTGTAAACCTCCCTGGCTCACCTGCAGTATATTTCAGAACAAAGGTTTATTTGTCATTGTAAGGTTTTTGTGGAGGGAGATGGGGCGGGTGTGTGACAAGCTGGAGGAAGGGCCTGTGTTCGAAATCATCCCTGATCTTTCAACTGTTAAGCTGTGTGACCTGGGCCACTTAGCTAACCTCTCGGAACCTCTTCTTCTCCACCTATGAAATGGGTCGATGACCCCCAGCGCTCAGAGTTGGCTTGAGGATTGGTGAAAAGTTGGTTGTGAAAGCACCTGGCACGTGGTTCCTACTCAACAAATAACTTTGAGTTTTGCCTTTTAAAGGAAAGGTGCTTACAATCTAGAAAGGAAGGGAAGACACAGAACTTAAAGTAACAGCTAACACGTGTGTGAGACCCGGCTCCAAGCGCCTCACGTGTATTTACTCATTTCATCTTCTTAACGACCCTACAGGGCATGCGCTGTTACCACTCTCATTTCACAGACGGGCAAAGGGAGGCTTAGTGCAGGGAAATGGCCTGCCCGAGGTCGCAGCCAGAGCTGGGGTTTGCTGGGGTGAGAATCTTCCTGAGCCTTGATGCTGCCTCTCCAAATTTTCAGAAGGGATGTACCAAGGCAGGGGAAAGGAGTTCAGGGTGGATTTGCAGCTTCAGAGAGAGGACACCTATGGCTGGAAACACGCAGAAGGGCTCCAGGATGCCGGTGGCACTGAAAGGGCTGTGCTGGATTTGAACAGACGTGGGCTTCTCAGGTGTCTGCCCAGGGGGGCGGCCTGCTCTCCTCACCTCACAGCGGCTCGTCCAGAGCTTCGGGAAGGGCAGCCGGCCCCTCTCCAGCAGGGGTGGAGACGCTGCAGGCTGGCCGGACTTCAGGGGCCGAGGAAACACTGCTGACCTTCGAGTCTACTTCACCAGGTAGGGTGACAGTAGTTCTGGTCCAAATCGTTACATTCTAGGGTGTTATTAACCATTCATCCAGGACAGGAGGTGTCAGCCAGGGCTGTCCCAGCAAACTGGGTCATGCAGTCACGCTGTTACTGAGCAGCGAGCTGCCTGGGCCTTCAGGACACAGGCGACCAGCCCAGCACGGTCCCTGGCGGGGCTCAGGGGGATTTGGGTGGTAGGGCTCAGGTAAAGGCGTCCTGAGCAAACAGAACGTGAAGGGCAGAGCATCTCTCGAAGCCCCGTGCGAAGGGGGGTCGGGAGGAGGAGCCAGCTAGAGACGGAAACATCTCACTTGCCTGGACGCACCTGGACCACACACCCTGCAGCCCCCGCTGCATTCTGGGAACAGAGAAGATGCTTAAACTTCCCACCCAGAAGGGACTTTCTCGCTCACGAAAGGAAGACACCGCTGGGGTTGTTATTTGAGTAACTTGGGTAAGAAAACACAGCGTCTGCTCTAGTCACTAGAATTACCCGGGCAAAAATAGCCTCGAGGGTGGTTTTTCTTCTTTTCCCCAAGCCAAACTTTGAGAGGGTTTGTGGTGTGTCCCACGTAACCACGTGTTCCAGAACTCTCAGTCCCCCTTATTCTCACCGGGGAGCGGAGGGGCCCTGGGGGGAGATGGGGGCCCATGCCCAGACCGCCCCTACACTCCTTGTCCCGCCCCTGCAGGAGGCTGTGCCTGCAGGAGGGGATTATGAGTCACCTGGTCCCTGAGGGGAGAAGCAGACACAAAGCAGGGCCCTAAGGATATGGCGTGAAGACAGGTTAACTGGGTTGGAACACAGGGAGGGTTGCTGCCAGGCTGCACAGGTAGCTTGGGAGGGGGAACAAGGGGAATGAGGACAAACTTGCCCTCTCCCCACCGGGGCCCTGGCCAGGGATGCTGTGGAACCGGCCGCTGCATCGGTGAGGGACTGCAGGAGGGCAGCTTCCCAGAGCTGCAGGCTTTGTGAGGCAGAGGAGAACAAGACCAGGGACCCTGCAGTGATGACCCAGGCCTCCCCCTGCATCCTCACCCCCGGCTCCATTCCGTGTCACCCAGGCCTTCCAGGGACCACGCTGCAGTGTGACTAACACACAAGTGCCAAGCTTCTCTCCGGAGCAGAACCTACCCACTTACCAGTGGCATCGCGTGAATTTGCTTTGCTTCCAAGGGAATAGATAACTAGTGTTCATATGATGTCAGGGAATTGCTAATCGTGGCGATGGCGAATGTAGCCGTGTGGGAACTTGTGGAGCTGTAGTTAGTGATGGCAGAAAAGGCAAATATTTGGTGGTTTGGTGCTGCACCCAGGTTCTCTGGAGGAGACGAGAGGTGAGGCTTGGCACTGAGCCAGGCTCGGAGCCCCGGGCCTGGGACTCCACTCCCTCCTGCGAGTGCAGGGTGGGCGGGCAAGTTCAAGGCGGCGTGAGGACGGAGGACAGCCGGGGGGCTCGTGTCACCGGGCCGGCTGCCCCAGGGACTGGGTGTTGCCTGTTCCCACCCCAAGCTCACACACTTTCACACACTTGCACGTGTACACACACACACACTCATGCTCACATATTATCCTCGCACACACACCCATACATAATATCAAGTTTACACACCAGGCACACACTCACCTCAATGACACATACGCCTGGTCTCACGCACACTGTCAGAATCCACACACACACGGCTCTCACATGCTCACACTCCTGTATACAAACACAACACGCACACAAACATGCACAAACGCACCTTAATCCCAATTAGAGCTCTCTTCCTGGTTCCAGAAAGGAGGTAGTCACGTTAGTGTCTTGGGCTCAGATGGCCTTGGCTTAGATCCTGAGCCCCCCTTATTACGTTGAGAGAATAAAGTCCTCACCTTCCACGTTCTCTGGGCTTTGAGAAGAGGACCAACCTCCAGGGGGCGACAGAGAGAACATTAGCAGTGCCTGGCTTAGTACATTCTGCTAAGATACTTCAACTTCAGTAAATGTTGGTGGAAACAGTACTTGCAAATGACCGCAAAGAAAAAAATGTCAAGTGTGAATGCATATCTTATCCGGTAAATAATGCGTGATGTGCAGAGGGTGATGTGCGGCGTGGAGCCTCAGAAACCTGTGGGGAACCACTTGCCCCGCTGCCGTCAGTGTACAAGGTGCTTCTCGTGTGCGCTCAGTGTTGGAAACCAATGTGAGTTTAGATCCAGAATTACAAAGCCTGCTGCCCAACCAGGCACCCAGATCTTGGGTTCTAATACCAACCTTAACTAAAAGGAACCAGGGCTTGTTGAGGAAGTGGTTGATTCCAGGGCCGGCAGGAAAGGTACAAGGTGAGACTGGAGCATCTTACAGTGTCAGAGAATAAGGGAGTGCTCAAGGAACACGGTGATGGGGGCAGGTCAAAGGGACAGAGGAGCCAAATGCAAGCACTTTCCAGTGGCCAAAGCTGGAACATTGGAGCAATAAAATATTAGAGTATAAGCAGCGTATAAAATAAATATCCATGAGTCCATACTGACATGAATAAATGATAAATAAATAAACAAATGGGGGATTATAGACAAGTGTCTCATACAGAAGAATTCCAAATAATTTATATGGATACTTCTCTCTCAAGGAGGCAGAACATAACTCCCCAGTCCTGAAGTGTGGGCCACGCATAATGGCTTCCAAAGAGTATGGTATGAAAAGAGGGGGAAAAGAGTAACTTTACAGTGGAGAATCCTGACAAACCCAGCCTCAGCCAGGTGGTCGAGGTCAATAGCAACGGTAATAAGTCATGTACCCTTGATCGGTAACCACTTCTGGGGTCTTCCTCCCCAAAACCCATTATCCCAGTTTAACCATGAGAAAAATATCAAACAAACCCAAATTGAAGGACAGTCCAAAAAATACCTGAACAGTAATCCTCAGACCTGCCAAAGTCAGCAAAAACAAGGAAAGTCTGAGAAACTGTGGCAGTCTAGAGAAACCTAAGGAGACATAATGACTAAAGATAACATGGTGTCATAGGTGGGATCCTGGGCCACACATTCTTTGCTCTTCCACTGAAATATGGAATTTAATTCTTCTCCCCTTGAATCTGGGCTGGCCCCACTTTACCTATAGAATGTGGCAGAAGTGACTCTGGGTCTTCTGAGCCTAGGTCCTCAGAAGCCTTGAATTTTTGCCCAGACCTTCCAGAACACTTGTTCAGGAGGAGGGCAGATGCCAAGTAAGAAGTCCAACCTCCCCAAGACCACCATGCTGTGAGGAAGCCCAAGTGAGCCTCATGGATTAGAGTTACAGTCAGCCCCCCGCTGTTCTGGCCAGCCCAGCAGATTCCAGACATGTGAATAAAGACTCCTTTTGATGGTTCCAGCTCCAGCCACTATCTGACTGTAACTGCATGAGAAACTCTAAGTGAGGACCACCTGTATGAGCCCAGTCAGCCCATTTTCGGAATTCAGTCAGAATTCCGAAAAATAACTGGGTACAGGGAGTGACAGAGAGTTCCAGGCAGAGGAACAGCATGTGCAAAGTCCAAGACTGTTTCCTTAGACTTTCTTTAGAGAATCAGTCTTCTAAAAACAGCTTAGAACCAGCTCTTTGAACCAGGTGTAGTACTTGGCCTCACACACTGAACAGATATAGAGGGATATTGAATCCATCCATGGACGGACTGGGGAGAGGGGTGATTCATACACCCCTTGAGACTGTAGCTAAGTTAGCTTGGGTTTGGGTGCATTACATTTCTCCTGGGATTTAACAGGAGTCTGAGGACTCTTTCTAAGAACTGGGGTAGTGTTTTAGATTTTTTAAATGGTGTTTTCTAAGCCGACCATAATTATGCTGAGAACTAAAAAGACACACCCCTAGTTGGGTATAAAATAGATTCTTTAAAAGAATCAAGGGAAACAATAGCATTTGGGTTAAGAAGTATGAATTTTCCACTTCTATGTTGACTTAGTTTGTAAAAATAAGCATCTCCTCCTTGAGTTCTAAGAGTCTGTGGGTTGGAATGCATTTGGTAAGACTAAATGTGAAATAAAACCAAAACCTAGGAATTCCCTGGCGGTCCGGTGGTTAGGACTCTGCGCTTCCACTGCAGGGGGCACAGGTTCATTCCCTGGTTGGGGAGCTGAGATCCCGCAAGTGGCCGCATGGTGTGGCCAAAAAACGAACCAACCAACCCCCAAATCCAGAGGAAGCTGAGAGAACTCTGGGGTCGCTGGCCGCTCCCTGAGTGCATTAAAAGGCCCCGGCTGTGTATGAGCCTGTCCAGGACCTGGGGGGTGAGGTTGAGGTCCCCAAGCCTCCCTGGAGCAAACGAGTGAAGGTGGGTTTTGGACTGAGGCCCTCTGAGTACTCAGCCCCCTTGGTCTCCAGCTGGCACTCTGTAGCCACCACCCTCTTCCACCTTGGAAAGAGCCCGGTGACCGTCCCCTTCCCCCTCCCCAGGCCCTCAGAGAGTCAACCCCTACAGAGACACCCTCCCCCCGACCCTCCCTCGCCAGGCAATTAGGGAGCTCCACCTGGAGCTTTCTAGAAGTGAGAGGGAGACGAGGGTAGGAAAGCATCCCGCCTCCTTCAGGCGGGGTCCCTGCCTGGGTTTTTCTCTTATTGAGGTAAAATAATTCACATCTTACGCTCTTCCTGCCCAACAGAACTAGAATATTTATAGAAGTGTCAGGCCTGCCCAGCTTTGCTTTCCACTCCCCACCCGTCCCATATGCTAACGCCTGCACAAGGCTGTCTCCAGAGCCAGAGGGGAGTGGCTGACCACTTGGCAGATCCCCAGCTTTTGGATTCCCTTTTATCCCACCTCACGTTGTTTCCAACAGGTCACATTCTCCTGGTGCCCAGAGGCCCGCGTGCCAGCAGGAGGGCTACCTCTGTCTCTTTGTAGCTCACAGGACTTAGGGCAGGAAGTACTGAGACAATAAGTCCACAGTGCTGCCAGGAGGGGGGTGATCTGAGGACATGAAGGGAGGGGACAGATTGTCCCTGCTCCCTGGGGGGAATCCCTCTTAGCTCAGACCCCAGCTGGGAAGCCACTCTTCTCTGCAAAGAGGCAGAGGATGAATCTGGAGTCTTGGCAACAGATCAGCTGGGGAGCAAGGGGTCTGAGACCAGGAGACCCAGGGGCCCAGGCTGTGCAGGCTACAGGGACACCACTGCGGGGCACTCCACACGGGGGGTGGCACTTTGCAGAGTCCCCGGTGGGGGGAACCAAGCCTTCTCTGCAGTCCCCCCAGTAAAACTTCCGGGGCTCAGCTCTGAACCCGATCCTAGAAATGATGTCCCAGTGCAAACTTTGCAGAACAGGCAAAATCCAGAGAAGAGAAAATGCAGAAGCCGAGGGATCTGGCTCAGCACAGGGCAGAGACCGTCTCTTCTCCACGTGCTGTTAAAAACAGTCTCACTTTTGGCGGTGCGGAGAATTGAAATTAATGTCAGAATCTGTTTCTATTACCTGGAGATAGTTTGATGCGTTTATGCTCAAGCTAACTGTATGATAAATTGCCTTTTATCCTCATTCTAGAGCAAGGACCATCTCTTCCTTAGATTGTCTTTATGGACCCTCATGTTCATGGAAGGTCTTCTGGGGTTTGTCACAAATATATTTCTGGTTTGGGTGACCAGAGCACCAAAATGAGCCACAGTCACGCTTACAGAAATTGTGTTAAGAAGTTGCCTTCCTGTCTGGTTCTCCAGCTAATCACATGTGTAGTTGGAAGCATTGAGAAACAGCCTGTCTCCATTGGTTTCCTCACAAAGTACATCCTGAGACAAGGTCTGATGTGACTGGTTTATTCAGGGATAAATAAGCAGACAGACAAACAAATAAATAAACTGGGTGGTCCCAGAGAGCGGGGGTGAGGGAGCAGAAAGGGGAGAGATGTGTTATCCAGCTGGACACCACAAAGGGTCACTAGATGTTGCTTCTTGGAGCTCTGAAGAATCTTCTGGAGTAAAGACTCAGAACCCTCTACCTGAGCATTGAAGTGGGGAGCATTGACTCCCCTGCCGTCCTCACAGGTGTTAACTCTGCACTTTCAGGTGATGTGTGTGTGAGACCTTTCCCCCGGGCATCGCATCTCACCATCAGAAGACCTGAAATGGGTGTGGTGAGACAGGAATCAGCTGTTCACACCTGTGTGAAGCTGGTTGCAACCTGCAGGGACCTGGTCCCCAGGTCAGTGGCTGAAACAGGAGGTGAGGCTGACAGGAGCTGAGGTGATGCACCAAAAGTGCCCCCCACCCAGGTGTGGGCCCAAGCGGCATAGGGTAAATGGTTGGTACTCAGACCACGCTTCTCCGTAGAGAGCGTGTTGCACATAAATGGAACTAGATTACCCTGTAGAGCAGTCCACAACCAACTCAAGCCACATCTGAATGCACTGCTCAGGGGAAAATAACCACATCTTCAAGGCGCTCTCTGCGGAGGACAACAGAAAAGCCATCACATTGAGGAAAATCGTGTTTGTGAAGTTCACCTTGAATGCTAGTGCTTGAGGAAAGAGGGTTTCCTTGGAGAAATCGGATGAGTAGGTAGAGGTTCATGGAGATTGAAAGGCACTTCTGGGTACTTTCCAGAGCTTTCGAAACAGCATTGGAGTGTCATTGCACCTATCTCCACGGCAAAGGCAGGCATGTCTCTTCCTGGGTGCACCTGCATCCCCAGCATCACTTTTTTCTTTGATTAATTAATTTATTTATTTTTGGCTGCGCTGGGTCTTTGTTGCTGCGCGCGGGCTTTCTCTGGTTGCGGTGAACGGGAGCTACTCTTCATTGTGGTGCGCGGGCTTCTCACTGCAGTGGCTTCTCTTGTTGCGGACCATGGGCTCTAGGCACACGGGCTTCAGTAGTTGCGGCACGTGGGCTCAGTAGTTGTGCCTTGTGGGCTCAACAAGGAGCGCAGGCTCAGTAGTTGTGGCGCACGGGGTTAGTTGCTCCGTGGAATGTGGGATCTTCCTGGACCAGGGCTCAAACCCATGTCCCCTGCATTGGCAGGCGGATTCTTAGCCACTGCGCCATGAGGGAAGCCCCCCAGCACCACTTTTACATCATTCATCCCTAATTCTGGTTCACATTTGGCTCCCAAATGCAAGGGAAAGAGGGTTAGGAGGTGTGTACAGAGTTTCCTGGAGAAACTCCAATGAGTTTCAAGAAAATAAGGAAGAGGAAGGGGTTAGAGAGAGTATGGGTGGGCGTGTGAGAGAGAGTGTCTCTAGTGGAATTAACTCATTCTCTACATGTAAATGTTTACCATAAGTGCCCGGCATACAAACAAGTTCTGTTCCGAGAGCACGTTTGTAAGTCTAATTTGTTCGTAAGTCCAACAAAGTTAGCCTAGGTACCCAACTAACATAATCGGCTATATAGTACTGTACTGTAATAGGTTTATAATACTTTTCACACAAATAATACATAAAAAACAGACACAAAAAATAAAGAAAACATGTTTAACCTTACAGTACAGTACCAGCTACATCACCGCTGCTTTTACGATTGCTTCCAGACATCCTGGGCTTGAAATAAAGACACTGTACTGCTGTACCTATACAGTGCTGTACAGTAAAGCACACAAAAGCACAACCGCTTGTAGGAGATGCATGCACGTGACAGTGTACACCAGACACATGAACTAACTTATGTGACTGGACATGCGAACGCACGTTCGCATCTTTGAAAGCTCACGACTTGAAGGTTCGTATGTAGGGGACTTACTGTATTGGATACTTGAAGACAGAAGGACCATGGCGGGAGGCTGGGAGGGCGGGGGGAGGCACATGCCTTATACTGACCGTCTTCTCAGCAGGAAGCAGGGCAGCGTGAGGAAGCCAGCTGCAGCGCTGCGCTAGGGGGTGCTGTGGACCCAGGAGGGCTGGGTGGCTGCCTGGCAGATGGAACCAGCACGGAGTGGGGATGGCGGGGGGCACGGGTAGGTACGGTTCATGCAAATGGAGACACGTGTTTCCTAGGGTGAAGGTGCAGGACATGGGGATCCCAAAGGTGAACGAACTTGCATTAAAAAAAAAAGTGTTTTGCTAATCTCTCATTGCAATGGAGAAGAAGCTTCGAGTGTTTCCTGCAATGTTCTCGCAGGTAAAGATTTGTCTAAAATGCTCAGAGGAGGCTGTCATAGATTTTGATGCATGTTTCATAGTTTCTGGCATACCGCTGGATCTCACAAACAGATT
Organism: Phocoena sinus; assembly: GCF_008692025.1. Lineage (NCBI taxonomy): Eukaryota > Metazoa > Chordata > Mammalia > Artiodactyla > Phocoenidae > Phocoena > Phocoena sinus. Next base: position 84,152,835 of record NC_045775.1, on the reverse strand, counting down.
TATGAAAACGCAATATTTATTGTACCATATCCATGCTTGAGTAAACGTGGTTACACTGCAAGGAAAAGAGAGGTCGTGGCCACAGCCTCAGTGACCAAGCTGGCGCTGAGTGTCCAAGATGCAAGGATGGGACCCAATGTGGTTGGCCTGGCTCTGCCCTCTTGGGTTTGTAACCCTGGGGTCACCCTGCCTTGGGGAAGCCCCTGCATCTTCTGACTCTGCAGGAAAAGAACAGCTCTCTCTCCTTTCCGCCCGGGCAGGCAGCAGACCAAACTGAGTATTAATAACACGTTCAGAGACAGGGGCCTCAATCTTATCTGAGCCCGAAAGGAGTCGGACTCATTATGCTGTCTGCCACCCTCAACTTATCTAAGGGAACACACAGCACGGATTCATCCTTCAGTCCCAGCTCCCCAGCGAACCTTCGCTCCTTGGAAACCTGAGAACGTTTGCTTCAAACATGGCCCTCTGGGCCAGGCATCAGATGGGCTTGGCTGCCCCCCAACCTCCCCAAGTCTGGGAGGCGGGGGTCCCGGCAGCTGGAGTAACTCTACCCCTGCACAATCCAGCTTCTTTTCTTTTCCCGGACAAGGTTTATAAGGCAGAGTGTAGCCTTACCACAGACATTCCCAGGAGGGGCCCTGAGCTCCTGCATCACGATAGCCCCCTTCAGCTCCCTGCAAGTTCACGTTAAGATGGGTTTTTAGATAAAGTGGGATTGATACTTAAGGCAACTCGAATTTGCATGTGATTGAGAAACCACCTTCCACAACTCGATGGATCGTGCTAACCCTTTTGAGGGAGGGGAGCGGGGAGAGGGATGCTTTGTCTACCCCCAGGCTGTGTGCAGGGGCAGGCATGGGCTTGGAGTCAGAAACAAACCAGACTGGAGTCCAGGCTACCTCCCTTGCTGGCTGTGTGACTTGGGGCAGGTTACTTAACCTCTCTGTGCACAGCTTCCTTACCTGGAAAAGGAGGGTGACAACAGCCTCACAGGGTTGTTGTGAGATAATGATTTTGAAGCACAGTCCTGGGCACAGAGAAAGAGGTCAATACAGGTTAGCTATTATCATGAGGTCATTTCCTTAATCCATTTAAGCCACGGAGCCAACGGCTTTGCTGTTGTTGTTTGATACAGGGCGTAATCGACAAGTGGCCAGTGTCCCGTGCAGAGAGGCCACCACCCAGGAAGTGAGTGGAGGGACCAAGAATCAGACCCCGGGCTGTGATCCATTCCCACCTGATGCTACGTCCCAGTGGTCCAGGTACTTGCCGGCTAAGGATGCTGGGGATGACGGAGTGCTAAGCGACGCCAAGTAAGAAATTACATTGTGCACAATGCATGATCCCTGCATTTGGGGGGCCACAAATGCCACGGGCGCAGGTGTGTCCCCTTTCCACAGTGGGATGGGACAACATGCTCCGTCTGTAGTGAATATGCCCTTTTATTTACCTGGCGATGTCAGTTCCAGACAGCCTGGGCCTGGCTGCTGATCTGAATAGTAATCAGCTTCTCATGTCTCCCTCCCTGTCTTTACGAGAAGTCAGGACACTAATAGCCTCCCCAGGGAGGGGCTGCAGCCTTGCCGAGTGAAGCCTCATGCGTCCTCATAGGCGGCAGCCGGGGATGAAAAGGATTTTTCAGCTTGGCTGACAGTTTCATTTAAAAAGCAAAATAGAGTAAACACTTGTTTCTGTTGGCCACAGCAGAGTGACGTTTGTACTTTCGAACAATTACTCAAAAGTACTTTCTAATGGAGCCTCCATTTTATTTTGTTCGTTTTTAAAGTTTCAAGTCTCTTGATTTGCCATTCGGTACCCCAAGAAATCATGACCACAGCCCTATACCCCACTCGAGTCTTCTGTACACAAACGGGGTTGCGTTGGAGGAGCCCCCTACGTGTGCAGGCACCCAGAGAAAGGACGTGGGCTGTTATAAGAAAGGCTTTATTTTAATGTTCTTGAAACTGGATCCAGCCATTCTTTCATTTGGTATTTACTCGCTCTGTGCACGGTTGGATGGACTGAGGTCCTGCCCTTGGGGGCTTCCATTCAAGCAAGAGTCTGGAAGCTTCAGCCCAAGGATTGTTTTCGTCGTTCCTGCTGCCCAGACCCCGCTGTTAAGCCCTCCCTGTTGCCTCTGCAACGCCCCCTCCAGGTTGTGCTGGGGATGCAAGGCAGGAGAGAAGGTGCAATGCCCAGCGAGGAGCTGGTAGCGGGGAGGTCCCCCCCGTGTCCCCAGCTCAGAAGCTTGGGCCTCCCTGTAGACGTCCAGCCTGCACCATGCCTGTCACCCAACCCCTGGGAGGACACAGATAATTGCTGGAGAGGTTTCCATTCCCACGACTAAATTTATTCCATCAGAGTTTTTTCTTTGCTTAAGTCTAATTGGTGCAGTCATTATGTCAGAGTGAATGTTGTTATTTTAGTCAAAAGCGGTCAACTAGAGAAGACATTCTGTATTACAGCTCTCCTCCCCGTCCTAGGGCTACGATCCTTAGGAAAGAGCCAGTGAGACCTATGTCCTGTTGCCACCAACCCAGACCTTCCAGGGCCCTCAGAGAACAAATAGAAAACTGGCCTGCTGGGTTTGACCCAAATAATCTTAAACAAGGTGGTGAATCTACATGTGTATAGACTACGTCTATGTAGATAGAAAAAAATAGCTCTGCACTGCTTTCCTTCTAGGATGTGTTATTCTATCCTGCGGGATTCCTCACCATCCAGGATGCTGGGCACAGTAACGGGGGAAGTGTGTATGTTTGTTGAATGAATGAATGAGCTATTGCAGAGTCCATGCGTGTGACACTGTGCCATGTTGCATGAGGCGAATTGAAAACCACCTCTACCTTTAGTGAGCTCGTGTCCTGTCTGTGGGTGTTGGGTGACAGTTACCAGTGATGAGGAAAAAACCCAAAATGGAATTCATGTTTATGCTTTCACCCAGCAAAATGCATATCAGATGACAGAAAACTCAGAATGTCTGTAGGTAAAATTACAGTGCAAAGTTTTATAAAGTCATCAAGGTAAATCCTATTTTGCAGAATTGCCACAAAATTGTGAATGTTCTCATGGCCCTAATTCAGAACACGTTCCTTAAACAAAGAACATCTTGGTTTGATTCCATTTGTTTTGAAGCCCATATCGTATGGATTTTTTCTTCAGCGTGTTATAAATATGTAAGGATAGTAAGTGAAAACTTACGTCATTTTTCAGATGCACAGATTTCCAGTCAACAATTATACAGAGGACTAAAACACGTAATCAACATGCATATAATCTAATTCTCATCTAATATTTAGGACTTTCTGCTTAGGGTATCCGCTCTCTGTTTTTGTGTGTGTGTACATATTTACGATCTGTCAGTTAAGACACAGGTATCTCCTGCAGGTGACACAGCACTGCCCTTGATATGTAGATGGTTCTTGGAAGGTTTCCTGAGAAGGGAGGGAAATATCATGGAGAGTCCATCATCCTATTTTAGGCTGAAAGCATGTAACTCTGACTTTGTTGTATTTTAATGTGTAGCCTTACACTGAGAACTGTTGTAAACAGTCCAGGTTTCTCTTTGTAGAATGTTGAAAATGAGCTGTTGTATTTGTTTGCTAGGACTGCCGGAACAAAGTACCACAAACAGGGTGGCTTAAACAACAGAAATGTGTTATCTCCCAGTCTGGAGGCTGGAGGTCCGAGATCAAGGTGTTCGCAGGGTTGCTTCCTTCTGGGGGGTGCGAGGGAAGGGTCTGCTCCAGGCCTCTCTGCTTGGCTTGAAGATGGCCGTCTTCATGTTCACATGGCCTTCCCCTTGTACCTGCGTCTGTGTCCAAATTCCCCTTTATAAGGACACCAGTCACCTTGGATTAAGGGGCACTCTATCCCACTGTGACATCTTAATGAGTTGCATCAGCGATGATCATATTTCCAAATGAGCTCACGTTCTGGGGTACTGGTGGTTAGGACTTTAACCTGTAAATTTGAGGGGGACACACTTCAACCTGTAACAGCTATGGAGGGGTCTGCCCCACCCCCATCCTCCTTCTCCCTCTTCCCCCCTCTGCCTCTTCCCGAGCCTGTCCCCAGGGGCGACTGAAACACCCTTAGAGACCTGTCCTTCTGCATCTTGGAGATGACTTGGTTTTCAGGGATCTCACCTGATGGCAGTCATGCCCAGGAGGGGTAGTGACATACCGATTTCAGTTCACTGTCTAGCGCCGTGGACCTCCACCCGTGTGCCCCAAATCTGCTCTGCAAATTCCGATCGGGGCGTGAATCGTTACAGAACTGTGCCTTCGGCCGGTCACCCTCCCGTGCTCAGAGACGTTGGATATGAGGGACCACAGATGGGGTGAGAGCCGGTGTACCTTGCAGCGAGTCAGAGACGGGAGGCAGGGGGTCGGGTCAGGCTGGCACGCTCTAGTGCCAAGTGCGTGACAGCAGCAGTCGGAGCTTGGAGCAGGGACGGTCCGCTCACACAGGGATGCAGGGCCGAGACCTGAACGACTGCAGATGCTTTTAGGCAACATGACATTGTAGGCGTGATGGCTTTGCAATTATTGCTGAGGTTTCTTATTGATTTTGGAATATCTTTTGAGGTTAACCTTCTAATGTATTCAAAAGGGCATCACAAACAGAGACAGAAGACAGCCTGCTTTCGGCATGTCAGGCTTTCGGTCTGGAAGGGACAGGAGACGTCCCTGGAAAGAACCAAAGGCAAAAACGCAAGGCAGCGATATCAGAGGGAGGGGAGTTGGGCAGAGCTGGGTTTGAACCCTGCCCCCGTCTCTTTCTGGCTGGATGACTTTGAACAAGCTGTCTGACCTTTCTGACCACCTGCTGACCCCTCATGTGTTCAATGCACATCGCAGTGCCTGCCTTGGGGAGCTCTCATGAGGGTCAGGGTGCCCACAAGATGCACTGTAGTGGCTCCAGTATCGTTGGTGACTTTATCTTTCTTCCTGGGCCCAGCCCCGCCCGGCAGGAAAGGCATAAGTCCTGAAAGACTGTCTCAAGTTAACACGATGGCTTGTCTTTGCCACAAAAGCTGCTCTCAGGGTGAGAATGGGCCTGGAACTGTCCCCCACCTGCCCCCTCTTTGCTCACTGGGCTCCTGACCAGCTGCCGAGTTCTGCACGCATAGCCGGGACCTCGCAGCTTCCTGAGCAGCGGGGAGGCCTCGGGCAGGAAGGGAAAATGAGGGTGGCCAAGGCTGCGCACACCTGGGCTGGATCAATGGCCACGCTGTGGAGAAGGCCCCCCAGGGCTCTGTGGCTGGGTGTCCGTCATCGCCTGTTGGGGCCCGGGTTTGTGTTTCAAACACTTGTTCGTGTGATTTGCACGTCCAGTAACTCATCTGTAACTGCCCTCCCTCCCAACAGTCCCCGTCACCACTCGTATTTTCTTCTTCCTAATACATTTCTCCCTGTCTGTGTGTCTGTCTGTCTCTCTTTTCCTGATTTTCTTCAGTCAAGGATAGATGGGGAAGCGGAGGCCTGGGATGAATGAAATTACTGGAGTGGGAAAGGCTACTTAGGTTATTCTAGGCTAACTCAGTGTTGGGTGGCCAGCTCTCACTGCCCCGGTCCTAGCAGATGTGATGGTGCTGCCATGGCCAGCAGAAATCACTCACCTGTACTCCGCTGACCTGCCCGCCGAGCCCAACTCAACCAGTCCTTAAAAAGGACGCCTCACCCAGCTGCAAGTTACAGATAAGAAAACCGAGACCTCAAGAGACTTAAAAATTCCTCGTTCAAAACCCACAACCAACTGCAACTCTCGGATGCGATGTGGGGCTCTAAATGAACCTGCCACATGGCCTTGGCCGTACCTCCGCTTGTTTATTCACAGAGGAGATCCGTGTCCTGACGCCTCTGTGAAGTATCTCCTCATCTGCTCAGGTGTTTACGAACATCATGAATAACTCCTGCGAATATTCACTGGATAGAAATGTGTTTCAGAACTACGCTAGGATGAGTCCTACCTTTGTTTTCTTTTCATTTCTTTTTTAAAAAAGTTTATTGAAGTCTAGTTGATTTATAATGTTGTGTTAATTTCTGCTGTACAGCAAAGCATGTCAATTATACATATACATTCTTCTTCATATTTTCCATTATGAGTTTTTTTTTTTTTTTTTGCGGTACGTGGGCCTCTCACTGTTGTGGTCTCTCCCGTTGCGGAGCACAGGCTCCGGACGCGCAGGCTCAGCGGCCATGGCTCGTGGGCCCAGCCGCTCTGCGGCATGTGGGATCTTCCCGGACCGGGGCACGAACCCGTGTCCCCTGCGTCGGCGGGCGGACTCTCAACCACTGCGCCACCAGGGAAGCGCTCCATTATGGTTTATCACAGGATATCGAATATAGTTCCCTGTGCTGTACAGTAGGACCTTGTTGTTTATTTTTTTTCTGATTAAATGATGCAGTTACTTAAGTTCCAAAGTTACTTAAAATTCCAAACTTTCCAGGAATGTGCATCATTTCTCTTCTAGCGATGCACTGCCACATATTGGTGCCTGACTCTCTACCTTCTTCTTCTGCACTGATATTAACTCTACTGTTGTTGCTATTGATTATTTCGGATGTGGACTCATACCATCGAAGCTGCCCTGAGCTTGCACTTTTCACGTTCCACATCAGGACAAACAGGTCTAACTCATTCTTAAGACGTGTAGTATTCCACATGTGAAGATCCCAACATTTATTTAATCTTCAGAGTTCATCTGGGTTACTTCTATATTACAAAGCCACAAGGAACATTCTTGAGTCTTTGAGCACTTATAGAAGAGTTTTGGAGCCTTAAATCTTAAAAGTAGGAATACCAGATCAAAAGGTATGACCTTGAAATATTTCAGTAGATACTGCAAGTCAAAAAGGTCTACTGATTTACATGCTCACCAGCCATGGACCTGAGCATCCATTTATTTCTTACACCCTCACCAATGCTGATTCTCAGTGGCCCATTTTTGGCTTCACCAATCTGATCAGTGAAACAATATGTCATTGTAGTTTAATGTGCATGTTTTATCTCCTGAGGAAAGCTGTGCCAGTGGCTTCCCAGGCTTGGGCTGGTTCCTCCTCCTGGCCAGTCTGCTTCTCGATTCTTTTCTCACCCCTTCATGTTTATGTGATTGGGAAATGCCCACGAATTTTAGTGGGCACCTCAGCAGAGCCTAACCAGAAAGACAAACCAGCTTCAAATTCATGCCCTAAGTTCAGAGCAGAGATTGTGACGTTTAGACCTGAGGTAACAGCACACGATTCCAGCAAAGAGTCAGTGCACCGTCGTCAAGTCTCATCACCAAGACACTTTCTGGCTGTCTTGATATAACAGAATGATGGCAAAGGGGATGCCAGCACTCAAGGGTGGTTCTGTTTCATAGGAAGGTGGCTTTTCTCCACTCAGGCAACCTTCTCGACAAGCTTTCAGAAGGTGATGTCCCACTGAAAGTCAGCTTTTGGGGACAAAGGTGTGGCCATGGAGTCTCAGCCCTGCTACCTGCTGCCATCTCCATCCTTTCCAACCTGTTTCCTGCGATTTCTCATCTCAGCACAAGGCATGTGCTGGTTGATTGTTTCCTTTGTCCCTTACCTCCCCACTAAGATTGTAAAATTCTTGGGGGCAGAGACCAGATCTTATCCTCCTTTGCTGCGCACCCAACTCCAACAAGACTCACCCGGGGCGGGCATGGATGTGTCTGGTGCTGCCCTGGGTCTGAAGGGCTCCGGCGAGTACTGTACAGACTCCCCAGGGGGTTGGACCCCTCCCCATACCCCTCCTCCCCGCCCTGGCTCCAGTCTAACTTCACCTAATGAGGCCTGGAAGTGAGCCAGTCCCAGAAGTAGCCAGAAACCTGACTTGTCCAGGTGGCCCTCAGACCACCGCCAAAGCCAGCCTGGACCTCTGTCCCCACGTGAAACTTCTCACGAAACATGTGTTATGTTTCTCCTCTCAGACACACGCTGCTGAAATTAACACGTCACCACCGTCCTCAGCAGGGTCCCTGCCTGATGGAAGGCAAAGCTATACCCACTCATGTCCCCACAGCTGACTTTTTCAAAAAGAAAAATGCTTCCGTTTGCAGCGCTATGTATATTTCTTTCATTTCTGAAGATTGGTGTTTGAGTACCATGTTGCTTTCATGGTACTTGGCCTAAACGTCATCAAGCTTGCTTTAGGTAAGCTTCACACCTCCCAAGTGTGAACAATATAACTCATTCAACCCCACTTCTAAAAAGAGGAAACATGCAAAGCTCATTAGAGGTTCTCGGGCATTCTTTCAGGAGTTAATTGCCACATTTTAAACCGCATTAGAGCCTTTTCAGCTCTCTTTAGGAGCCATTCCTAAAATCGAGACTTTATTGACACTTTTGGACACATTTGCTCTCTGACACCTTCTATGAAAGGAAAAATTCCTTTCCTTAAATTTTCCTACCTGCAGAAGAATATGGTGGATATAATATGAATGAAAACTTGCAGAGGGCTGTGATCTGGGAGGAGAGATTGCATTACAAATGACCAAAAAATGATTGAGGGGTCAGGAAATGGAACGGTCAGGCACGCTGGAGTAACTCAGCCTGGGGAAGAAAGACACTGATGAGTGACTTAGAAAAAGAGACCTAAGTTCTCTTCATTGTAAACCTTTCAAACTTTTAAAAATTGGTGAGCATTTCCATGCAGTTCTATGTATATTTTAAATTTCCCTTTGAAACTTCCTTTCTGACCAATGGATATTTTAGAAGTATCTTGTTTAATTTCCAAGTGTTTAGAGATTTTCCTGCATCCTTTTTTTTTAATAAAGTTAACCATTTTTAAAAATTTGTTTTTGCTGCGTTGTGTCTTCGTTGCTGCACGCAGGCTTTCTCTAGTTGCGGTGTGCGGGCTTCTCATTGCGGTGCCTTCTCTTGTTGCGGAGCACGGGCTCTAGGCGCGTGGGTTTCAGTTGTTGTGGCACGTGGGCTCAGTAGTTGTGGCTCGCAGTCTCTAGAGCGCAGGCTCAGTAGTTGTGGCGCATGGACTTAGTTGCTCCGCGACATGTGGGATCTTCCCAGACCAGGGATCTAACCTGTGTCGCCTGCTTTGGCAGGTGGACTCTCAACCACTGTGCCACGAGGGAAGTCCCTCCTGCATTCTTCATCTTACTGAGGTCGAAAAATTGATTCCATTATGGGCAGAGAACATAATCTTTATGATTTCAATGCCTTTACATTTTTTGAGATTGTTTTATGGCCTAGGATATGGTAGGTCTTGATGAATGTGTCATGAGCACTTACAAAAAAATGTATTCTGCCCCTGTGGGGTGAAGTAATCTGTATGTGTCAATTAGATCGTGTTGGTGGACTGCATTGTTTAGGTCTTATCTATTCTTGCTGATTTTTTTTCTAGAAATTCTCTCAGGTGCTGAGAGGAGGGTGTGGAAGTCCCCAGTTAGAACTGTGGATTTGTCTCTTTTCCCTTCCAACTCTATTGTTTTGTTTCATGGATTTTTAGGCTCTGTTATTTTGTGTGTACCTACTTAGGAACATTATATTTTCCTGGTGGATTGATCCTTTTATTATTATGTAATTCCCTCTTGAACCCTGGTGAAGTTCTTTGCTCTAAAATCTACTTTATCAGATATTTATATAGCTACTTCTGCTTATGTATTATTAATGTTTGCATGTTATATCTCTCTCAGTACTTTTGCTTTCAACCTACCTATGTCACTGAATTTAGTGAGTTTCTTGTAAGTAGCATATAGTTGAAATTTTTTTATATTGAAGTATAGTTGATTTACAATGTTGTGTTAATTTCTGCTCTACAGAAAAGTGATTCAGTTATGTATACATACACTGTTTTTTTAAAAAATTATTTTCCATTATGGTTTATCACAGGATATTAAATACAGTTCCCTGTGAGTTGAAACTTTTTAAAAATCCCCTAAAGCAATCTCTGCCTTTTTAAAAATTGAAGTATATTTGACTTACAATATTATATTTTAGGTGTACAACATAGTGATTCAGTATTCTTATAGATTATACTCCATTTAAAGTTATTATAAAATATTGGCTATACTCCCTATGCTGTACAACATATCTTTGTAGCTTACTTATTTTATACACAGTAGCTTTTACCTCTTAATCCTCTACCCCTATCCTGCCCATCCCCCCTTCCCTCTCCCCACTGATAACCACTAGTTAGTGTGTTTTCTGTGTCTGTTTCTGTTTTGTTATATTCATTCATTTGTTTTACTTTTTAGATTCCACTTATAAGTGATAACATACAGTATTTGTCTTTCTCTGACATTTCACTAAGCATAATACCCTCTAGGTCCATCCATGTTGTTGCAAGTAGCAGAATTTAATTCTTTTTCATGGCTAAGTAATATTCCATTGTGTGTGTGTGTGTGTGTGTGTGTGTGTGTGCGCGTGTGTGTATACACACACGCACACACATCTTTTTTATCCATTCGTCTATCGATGGACACTTAGGTTGCTTCTATATCTTGCCTGTTGTAAATAGTGCTGCTAAGAACATTGGGGTCCATGTATCTTTTTGAATTAGTGTTTTTGTTTTCTTCAGATATGTACCCAGAGGTGGCATTGCTGGATCATATGATAGTTCTATTTTTTGTTTTTTAAGGAAACTTGATACTGTTTTTGGAATAGAATAGCGGTTGTACCAATTTCCATTCACACCAGCAGTGTACTAGGGTTTCTTTTTCTCCATATCCTCACCAACGTTTGTTATTTGCAGACTTTTTGATGATAGCGATTCTGACGGGTGTGAGGTGATATCTCATTGTGGTTTTGATTTGCATTTCTCTGATGATTAGCGATGCTGAACATCTTTTCACATGCCTATTGGCCATCTGTATGTCTTATTTGGAAAGATAATTATTCAGCTCTTCTGCCCTTTTTTTTTTTTTAAATAGGGAACATTTTTATTTATTTATTTTTACTTATTTTTTAAAACCTTGGTTTTATGTATTTATTTTTTATTAATTTATTTTATTTATTTATGTTTGGCTGTGCTGCGTCTCCATTGCTGCATGCAGGCTTTCTCTAGTTGCGGCGAGCAGGGGCTGCTCTTCGTTGAGGTGTGTGGGCCTCTCATTGTGGTGGCTTCTCTTGTTGCGGAGCACAGGCTCTAGGCGCGCGGGCTTCAGTAGTTGTGGCTCACGGGCTCTAGAGCGCAGGCTCAGTAGTTGTGGTGCACGGGCTTAGCTGCTCCATGGCATGTGGGACCTTCCGGGACCAGGGCTCGAACCCGTGTCCCCTTCATTGACAGGCGGATTCTTAACCACTGTGCCACAGGAAGCCCTACCTGGACTATTTTCTATTGCAAAGTTGGGGGTTGGAAAATAAGGGGACTGTGTCACTTTCATCTCGTGGTGGAGGGTTGGAAAAAACAACACAGTCATCTTGTTGTTTCTCCAGTTTCAGCCTCTTTGTTTTCCTCTTTCCAGCTCTCAGAGCTCTCCTTGGTTGCCTCTTACATTAAAGCAAAAATATTTGTGACTTAGTGCCAGACAAAGAGTTCTTAGACTTGACACCAAAAACACAATCCAGTTGGTAATTTGGGCCTCATCAAAATTAAAAGCTTTTGTTCTATGAAAGACCCTGTGAAGAGGATGAAAAGACAAGCTACAGACTGTAAGAAAAGTAAGATTCTAAACCACATATCTGATGAAGCAATAGTATCTCAAAACTCAATAGTATCAACATTGTGAGAAGACAAGCCACAGCCTGGGAGAAAACATCTGCAAAAGTCACATCTGAGAAAGGACTGGTATTCAAAATATACAAATAACTCTTAAAACTCAACAAACAACCCAAATAAAAATTGGCAAAGAGATGAACAGACACCTCACCAAAGAACACATACAGATGGCACAAAAGCATACTAAGAGATGCTCCACATCGTACGTCATTTGGGAATTGCAAATTAAAACACCAATGAGACACCACTACATACCTATCAGAATGGCCAAAATCCAAATCATTGTCAACACCAAATTCTGGTGAAAAGGTGGGATGACAGAATTCATGCATTGCTGGTGGGAATGCAAATGGTACAGCCACCTTGGAAGACAGTTTGAAGAAACTAAACATACTTTTACTCTATATTCCAGCAATCTTGCTCCTTGGGATTTACTCACATGAATTGGAAACTTATGTCTGTACAAAAACCTGCACGTGGATGTTTATAGCAGCTTGATTCATAATCACACAGACTTGGAAGCAACCAAGATATACTTCAATAGGTGAATGGATAAATAAACTCTGATACAGCCAGACGATGGAATGTTATTCAGTGCAAAAAAGAAATGAGCTCCCAAGTCATGAAAAGACGTGGAGGATCCTTAATGCATATTACTAAGTGAAAGAAACCAATCTGAAAAGGCTACATGTATGATTCCAATTACATGACATTCTGGAAAAGGTAAAACTGTGGAGACACTAAAATGATTAGTAATTGCCAGGGGTCAAGGGGGAGATAAGGATCAATAAACAGAACATAGAGAATTTTTAGGGCAGTGAAATTCTTCTCTATTATATTACAGTGGTGGATACATGTCATTATACATGTGCCCAAACCTATAGAATATACAACACCGAGCGTGAACCCTAATGTGAACTATGGGCTTTGGCTGGTGATGTATCAGTGTAGGTTCATGGGTGGTAGTAAATGTACCACTCTGGCGGGGCGAGTTAATGGTGGGGAGGCTGTGCATGCGTGGGGATGTGTACTTTCTGCTCAGTTTTGCTGTGAACCTAAAACTGCTCTGAAAATAAAGGCTATTTGGAGTATAACCTCAGCAGTAAAACAAGAGCAACTCAATCAGAAATAGGGCAAAAGACACGAACAGACGTTTCACCGAAAGGTATACAAATGGCAGCTAAACACATGGAAAGATGTTTGACATCATTGACTTTCAGGAAAATGCAAATTAAAATGATCACAAACTGATCAGAATCGCTAAAATGAAAAACTAGCGACAGTACCCATTGCTGGTTTGGATGTGGAGAAACTAGATCACTCACACATTGCTGGTGAGGACGTAAACTGGTCCAGCCATTCTGGAACATAGTTTAGCAGTTTCTTATAAGACTAAACACGCAATTACCATACGACCAAGCAGTTGTGCTCTTGGGCATTTGTCCCAGATAAATGAAAACTGAAGTTCATAGAAGAAACTGCATGGACGTTTGTAGCGGCTTTATTTGTAACAGCCAAGAACTGGAAACAACCCAAATGTCCTTCAATGGTTAAACTGTGGTGCATCCACGCCATTGGAATACTAGTCAGCAGTAAATAGGATCCAGGAATTGACACATGCAGCTATATGGATGAATCCCTTGGATGGATGGGTCTGGAGGGAATTATGCTGAGTGGGCAAAAAAAGCCAGTCCCCAAAGCTTACATTCTATATAATTCCATTTATATAATTTTGTTGACATGAAAAATATAGAAACGGAAAACAGGTTAGTGGTTGCTAGAGGTTAGGGACAGACGGGGTCAGGAGAGGGAGGTGGGTGTCTATAAAAGGTGAACAGAGGGATCCTTGTGAGGGAAGCTTTCTGTGTCTTGATTGCGGTGGTGAAAGCATGAACCTACCCAGGCAGTAAAATTGCACAGAACTCAACACCCACACACACACACACACACGAGTGCAAGTAAAACTGGGGTGATCTGAATAAGATCAGTGGATTGTGTCAACCTCGGTCGATACGCCGGTTGTGCAGTTGTACTATGGCACTGCAAAACGTTGCCGCCGGGGGACGCTGGGTGAAGCTGTCTCTCTGAGTTATTCTGAATCTACAGCTCTTTCAGAAGTTTCAAATTGTTTTTAAAAAGGGCCAGGGAGCCATTCACTTCTTTGGATGAACTGAAACTCGGCTCTGCATGGGCAGAGCCCATGTGTGTAACCGAGTATGAAGCCTCTGGTTTAGTGTTCATGGTTTGGGAATTCCATGCGCCTAACCGGCAGCTCTGCTGTCCCTCTTGAATCCTCCTGGGTTCCGAGTGGTAGGTGATGAGCACAGTAGATGGAGCCCCTCTTGGCCACTCTTCCTCCTCCAAGTACCACTGATTCCAGCTCTCCGCACGCCCAGCTATGGTGCTAGTGAGGCTTTCCCCAAAAGAGAGAACTTGTTAAAGGTGAGGTTTTCCTATAGGTAATACTTCCCTCTTGTTGTTTGTTTTGATGAGAAAAACAGATGCATTGTGGTAAAAAAATAGTTTCTATATTGATATTCGTTAATAGATGTGACATGTTATGACTTATTAAAAATGCTAACAATTCTTTATGGTTAAAAATTAAGCATAAAACCTCTAACATGATAAACTTGAATAATTATGTGTGGTACTAATGGAGGTTAGCAGTAGGGAAGGCATAGTGAAATCTTTATGGTAAGTCCCCTACATACGAACCTTCAAGTTGCAAGCTTTCAAAGATGTGAACGTGTGTTCGCATGTCTAATCACGACGTAAGTTAGTTCACATGTCTGGCGTACATTGTCACGTGCGTGCATCCTCTACAAGTGGTTATGCTTATGTGTACTTTACTGTACAGCGCTGTATAGAGGACAGCAGTACAGGATCTGTATTTCAAGCCCAGGACGTCCAGAAGCAAGTGTAAAAACAGCAGTGAGGTAGCTGGTACTGCTGTATTTTTCAAGGTGCTGTACTGTCAGATTAAAGATGTTTTCTTTATTTTTTGTGTTTGTTTGCTTTATATGTATTATTTGTGTGAGAAGTCTTATAAACCTATTACAGTACAGTACTGTATAGCTGATTGTGTCAGCTGGGTACCTAGGCTAACTTGGCTGGACTTACGAACAAATAGGACTTACAGATGCGCTCTCGGAACGGAACTCGTTCGTATGTGGGGGACTTACTGTATTGTTATTTGTAACTTAGAAGAGCTCAGCCAGAGCGTTATCTGATGAGAAGCTTAATTAAACCTTTGGAAACACAAATAGAAAATATCAAGTCAGTAATTCTGTGCAGAAGTCGAAGTTCTCCCAGTTCCCAAAGGAACTCTGTGGACCTCTTGCCCTCTTTATGTAGATAACCTGGTGTCTTCCTCAGGGCTGATTTTTTTAAAAGGATAGTATCATGTTATGTTATAAACCTTTCTCCAAGACAGTAAAACCCTTAACATCATTTTAGTAACTTTATAATGTTCAGTGGGGTAGATATATCATCATTTTCTTAACCATGAGACATGTAAATTATCTGATATATATATATACACGCATCATGGTACATATATATATACACATATCTCCATGGTATTTATTATTGTCTTATGTGATAGTCCCAGCAGAATTACCAGATGAAAAAGAATGAACATCTTGATGTAATATGATGCATTTTGGTCCAAAAAAATCTTTTTCCAGAGGTGTTGTGTAAATTTACATCCCCTAGAAGAGAGTTCACCACCAGAAAGCCTTTCTAGAATCTGGTGATGTACATTTAAAGAGAAACATGTGCTAATTTAATAACGGGAAAATGGTATCCCGTAGTTCTTTTAAATTGCTTTTTCTTGGTTGCTAGGTGGTAATACTTTTCCCCTGTGGGTCTGTTAACAATTTGAAGTCCTTTTTGGAAATTGTTCATGTCCTTTGAGTAATACCTATGAGTGATTCCATCAGTTTTACTGACTATGTCAAATTCCATTGAGAAGTGTAACTGTAATTTACTTAAATCATTTTTTTGCTATTGGACACATTGTTTCTGAATTCTACTATTGAATGATACTAATTCTTTTATTCACATAGAAGATGTTAAAATGTGTTATTTGTGTCAATTATTGTCTATATAGCAGTGAACCAGTCAGACAAAGGGATTTGCTTTCCCCTGTAGGTAGGGGAGACAGACTCTAAACAGATAAGCATATGATATGTTAGTAGGACTGAAGTGCTAGGAAGGGTGAGGGGAGTAGAGGAGGTGGGTCGCTGGAGTCTATGCTGTTTGACAGAGAGTGTTCAGAGAGGGTCAGACCAATAAAAGAGCAGGAAGAAGTAGGGGAGCAAGCCAGGCAGATATCTGGCAGAAAGTATTCTGGGCAGAGGGTAGAGCAAGTGCAAAGGCCCCGAGGCCTGTATTAGAGAAAGGACCAGGAGGCCAGCATGGCTGGTACGCAGTGAGTTAGGAGGAAATGAGGGGATGTGAGGTCGTAGCGATTGCCAGCAACCAGATGTTACTGTACGTGAGATGGAAAGTTAGTGCAAGACTTGGGGCATGTAAGTGGAATGATACAGATGATTATGGCTTATATATATTTTTAAAGGACCACTCTGGCTACTGCATAGAGGATAGATTATAGAGGGGCACAAAGGGAAACAGGGAGAGACCAGTTGGGCCATTTAAATATTCCTGGTAAGGTTATAGTGTAGGTAGTAAAAAAAAAAAAAAAAAAGGTTGGATTTTAGACATGGTCTGAAGAATTGGGTGGTGGGTTGACTGTGCACGTGAGAGAAAGGGAGCCAAGGATGACTCAGAGGTTGTTTGGCTTAAAGTACCGTTTATTTAGAATGGAAAACCGTCTGTCTGCCCCAGGGTTCTGTTTGGATGTAGTGAGTTTGAGATGATGCTTAATCTGTGGGCCGTTGACTACGGATCTGCCTCTCCTGGGAGAGGCCTGGGCTGGAGGTATGAATTCCACGGTCATGAGCAATTAGGAGTAGTGAAACCTCATAGGGAGTGGGTGTAGAGAGAGAGGACCAGAGATCTGAGAACTGAGCTCTGGGCACTCCAGGTTGGGTTGGTAAAGAGGAACCAGCCAAAGAATCTGAAGAGGCGCCTTGAGGTAGGAGGAGAGAGGAGAGAGGATGGTTCCTGGAAACAAGGTAAAGAAAGAGTTTCAAGAAAGACAAGGCGAGTAAGAAGAGGGCTGGGAACTGAGAGCTGGGTTTGGTGTGGGGACGTCAGCAGAGACCTTAACTAGAGCTCTCAGTGGAGTGGTTAGAATGAAGTTCAGGATGGAGTGAACTGATCTTTTTAAAAGGAAAGGTAATCATTCTCTGGACTTTGAATTTTGTTTATTTCTCTACTTGGGAAAAGAAGGAGAAAAAGTTTCCCTTGAAGCTGCCTGATGAACATGGTGGCCTTGGCTTCACTCAGCCAGTTAAATTGATCCAGAAGAAACTCTGTTACAGGGTCAACCAGGTCTTTAGGTACAAGTGGTAGCTGCTTGGGTGATGGGATGTCAAGCAGTGTAAAAAGTGTCCTTACTCAACCCCAGTCCCTTCAGTGAACAAATAGAAAACTTCTGCCTTTGTGTAGCTTACAGTCTAGCAGAGAGAAAGACACTAATGGAATTGACACATAAAATGCAAAGAAAATAGAGGTTTTAGGGTGTAGGGATGGAGATTAAATTTTAAAGAGTAGTCAAGAACAACCTCACTTCTTGGTTTTTTTTAAACTGAAGTATAGTTGATTTACAATGTGTTAATTTCTGCTGTACAGCTAAGTGATTCACTTATACATATACACATATTTTTTCATATTCTTTTCCGTTATGGTTTATCCAGGATATTGAATAGAGTTCCCTGCGCTCTACAGTAGGACCTTGTTGTTTATCCATCCCATATATACTAGATTGCATCTGTTAATTCCAGACTCCCCATCCATCCCTCCCCCATCCACCCTCCCCACTGGCAACCACAGGTCTGAAGAGCAACCTCACTTTGAATGTGAACCTGTGACTTTCTAGGGGAAGACCGTTCCAGGCACAGAGGGAAGAGCAAATGCACGGGCGTGTTTAAGGAGACTACTGACACGGAAGCAGGTGGACAGGCAGACAGAGTACAGATATGAGAGCAGAAAGACAGGTGAGAAGCCACATCAGGGGGGGCCTTGTAGGTCACAGTAGAGACTGGCTTCTATTCTGAGTGAGACTGGAAGCTCTTGCACTAATTTTAGCAGAGAAGTGACATGATCTGACTCATGTGTTAACAAGAACACTCTGGCCCTGGGGTGAGGGTAGACCATGGTGGGTGAGGTGGAAGCTGAAAGCGCAGCTGGAGGTCGTGGAGCCACCTAGACGAGAGGCGATGGTGGCCTGGCCCAGGAAGGAAGCTCCATAGCCGTTCACTCCCCTTGTGGGGTTCTCATTCAACCCTTGCAGACTCCGTGGGGGAGGAGACCTCGAACATACCTTAGAGACAGGGGGAGTCTAATTAATGGGAGCAGTTTGACAAGCTCTCCTCTCAGAAATAAGAGAACAAATGAAAAATAAAAGCCTATGGGTTCCATGCAGGAAGGAAGCCAATAACTATGGTCCAGGAATGACTGTGAGAACTCGGTTGGACTTCTTGAGTCCATCCAGTTCTCCATATGTATTACTTTTGCACATTAATTCCATTTCTAGGTAAATGATAATCAATAACAATGAAAATGCCTCTCAGATACAGCAAGAAATGAAGTCTGGGAAACTAAACTTCCTTGTAGCCAGGCGGAAGTGGAAAAGAAACCACAGGAAACTGGGTCTATAGTGGCAACTCTGAAGGGCTCTGGTCCTATGGGGTGAGGGAGGTTGTTGTTGATAATAACTCTCCAGGGGCCTCTGAGCTATCCAAGAGATAGGGGAAGAGAAAACAAGAGCAGTTGTTGGGTTTTTTTTTTTGTATGCATTTCCTGGGGGCTGACTCTAAGAAGCCATGTAATGTGAGCCAGCCTTCTCTAGCTTTAGAGGAGAGCTACAGGCATCTCGGTTAACACCTGCCACATCTGGTGCTGGACTGCAGAATGATGGAGATTTACTTCCATCATGCTTTTGCTCACTCACAAGCCTGTATTTTGGACCAAATGGCTCAGGAAATTAAACTGGCTCAAGAAAAGTTTCTAGATGCTGCGGCCACCATCTCCTTGCTTGGAAGAAGAAAAAGGACTCAGCTCCAAGTGTCAACTCTGTAACGTTTCTGAGATTGTTCGCTTTATGGTGACTTGATTCTGTTAAGAGCTCCCCGTTGTGATCTGAACGCGGGTTGGAAAAGAATTTCCAGACACAAGGCAGAATGAAAAGAAGATAGAATTTATTAAAGGGAAGGGTCGCTGCCAGAACAGTGGGCCGACTTCCTGATAGCCAGGGAGAGTCGACCCTGAGCAAGGGTTACTGGTCTGTTTTTATAGCCAGGGAACAAAGGAACCTGCGAGTCATCTACTGATCGGGTAGGGAATGTATACTTGCAGTGTGCAGAGCGTGAGAAGAATGGGACAAATACCTTTCTTGGTATGGGACGGGAAAGGGACAGGGCATGCTGCTTGGGAGGGCTCTGGGACATTGTAATGGTCGCAGTGTGACAGAGTGATAGGAGTCCTGTAACTCTTTGTTCCGGCAGTGTTGGCCCTTTGAGTTTTTCTTGTTCTTTGTCCTTGGAGCACCACATTCCCCAGTTGAGACAGAGGGAAAAAAAAAATAGAAAATCTGAATAGACCTATAACAAGTAGAGAGATTGAATTAGTAGTAATAATAATAATAAACACTGAGAAAAGCCCAGTCCCAAACGGCTTCACTGGTGAATTCTACCGAACACTTGAAGAATTACAAACTCTTTTAAAAAGCAGAAAAGGAGGGCTTCTCGGCGTTTGGGTGTTAACATCAACGTGAGGGCCTGAGTCAGGACCATCGCTGCAAGTGGGCCCGGGAAGGTGATTGTTCCTGACAGGTCTGTGGAGGCGCAGGTTCAGAGATTGGTGAAAGTTACCTCGGGTTCTTGTGGAAAACGACTCGTTTCAGAGCACACCCCTGCCACACATGGGGTGTCCTTAACTATCCACAAGCAGACAGGCTCTGGAGTCCCCAAAACCAGTATTTCTAATGACAAATAGGATTCCCTGTTGGTGGAATTTGGGGAATCCAGTATACCTCCCTATCCCCAAATTAGCCCCTCACTTCCTCACTCAAAGAACTTTGCAATTCAGATTAAAGTCTTGGTTCCTGCAAGAGACATTTACACTTTAGTATGAATGAATTCAAATCCATTTCGTGCCATATGTGGAGATAAAAACAGAGATTGGATACCTCTGTGGACCAGAAGATAAACTGGGAAGCCAATCATTAAAAAAGAACCTTACTTTTTTTTTTTTTTTAAGTTTTTTGGCCGCACGCATGTGGGATCTCAGCTCCGTGACCAGAGATTGAACCTGCACCCCCTGCATTGAAGGCAAGGTCTTAACCACTGGACCGCCAGGGGAGTCCCAAAAAGAACTTTTCTTGATTCTCAGTGTGGACTTTCCCCCTTCTACTAGTGGAGCAAAAGTAGAGGAAGATGCCTTATCCTTGGATAAAGTTTTATAGTTGATAAAGCACATGCATGATCTTATTTGGTCTTTATAGTAAATAACTCATGAAGTAAGCATGAATGTGATGCCCATTTTTCAAGAGAAGCACGTAGAACCTAAAGATAAGGACCCCCCCAGGCCACCCTGCTGTTAGACGGCAGAGCCAGAATTTCCGCCTAGGTCTCTGAACTCCAAATCATGTGTTCTTTCAACTATGCTAATGTGGACGGAGCCTCTTCTGTCCCCTTTTCCACAGACAGAGAGTTTAAATCTCAGCTAGTACCCTTTAAAGCGACACGATAATTCTTTACAAATAATTTCAAAAGAGTTTCTTAGATCAACTGAAAAATGAAGGGAAGAGAAATGACAAGCACTCTTTTTATAAATTCATCTCTACAATACTTCAGCTCATTTTTTGCCCCCAAACACCCCATCCTGTAAAGGATACGTAGAAGTGCTGGGCCGTGAGCCTGTGTTTGAGAATTCACTGTTTTAATTCAGGCCCTTGATGCAGCAGCCGTGTTCTGACAAATAAATCGAGGCACGTTTCAGAATTGGCCCTTGCTGGGTGGGGGGAGGGAAGCTTTGATTGAATTGCTATAAACCCTAGGAGAAATGCTAATGGTGTCAGCATCCGTGAGGCTAGGAGTCAACAGGAATCTGCCTTGCCCAGGAGTACCTGTGTCAGTGGCCTGAAAGTGGGTCAGGGTTTTTTTTGAAGATAAACATTCTTATATTTCCACATTAAACGCTATGTAGGTCACTGCCTACCTAAGGGCTCTCCGTTGATACTGAAGCTGTGAGAATCAGAGTTTCTGTCACACGGGGGTCTGGTGGCTGACAAGTGGCTGCATTTGTTGCAGGGGGAGGGGGGCAGGATGGGAGAGAAAGAAGGGAAGGGCAAACCTGTCCCAGGTCCTCCCCTGGGGGAGTGGAAGTCTTGGGAGATGCTCAGAGAAGTACAGACGCCCCCGCCAACCCAAAGTGGGGCACTTTGATAAAACAGGGACCTCCCAGGACTCTAGGAGGAAACACGAACCACACCCCCGTGTCAAGAGGACTTGGTCACATCCATCCTTTTCCTCTGGCTGGTAGGGGGCCTCCTGGGGCCAGGAGCAGGCCCCCAGGGAGCCTAGAGAGGTGTCCGCTGAGTTTGGGGGTGCTGCTGAGGGGGACCCAGCACCGTGTTTGTTCAGCAATGTGATTTGGCATCTCTGCATCTCGGAGCCCTGAGGCGAAACCTGGAATCCTCCAACCTAGGTAGGACTCTGGCAATGAGGACTCCAGAGTGGGGCTGAAGGATGTCACCCCTACGCCTGCTAACTGGTCTTTCTGTGACCTTGGGGTTTCCCGCCTGCTTCCATTAAAACATTCAAGTTAGAGAAAAGCCTTTCTGGGAAAGAGAGGAATGTGTGTGTGTTACATTTTCAATGAAGCATCTGGATGGTTTTTAAAGGTACACCTTAAAGGAGTCAGACTGCCGAGGAGTGGAAAAGAACAATCGTATAAAGTGATTTTGGCCACGTGATGTCATTTCCCTGGGCCTCAGTTTCTTCACCAGTAAAAGGAAGAGGGTTTAGGCTGGTTGATGGAACGTCTGGGGGATTCCCTGAAGACCCTCTTCTGTGTAGGAAAGCCTGGGGCGTGAGGAGGTCGCAGGGAGAACGGCCAGGACCTTGGCTGAGGCTGTGTGCACGGTCACAGAGGGCTCTGCATCCGAGTGGGGCATCGGGACTCGCACTAACACCGTCTCCAAAAGGAGTGCTTGGTTCTCTGCACCTGATTCCCCTTCCCAGCCAGTACCCGGGATCCAGCTTTCAAAGTGAATATATCTAACACCGGTGAGCAGCGGGTCAGGGGGACCTGAGTTTGCCTTCAGGCTCACCCACCGGCTGTCTGGGGACATCGGGCAGCTCACTTAATTTCTCTGAGCATCTCAAAATCTCTTTATCAGTAAAACGGGAACAATGATTTTCTAGATCCTACTTTATGGGTTTGTTGTGATGGTTAAATTCATGGCAACTTTCTAAGCAGCAGGCCTGGTGTACAGAAATTTTTGCAATGAATGATGATCACAACGGGGACAGGACTACATCTGGCCCATCTTGACTTTGGCCCTGTATGAAGGTCGCTCCTTCACGTATCTGCATGCCCGTTACATGGGAGAACCGTGCAAGCCCACCTGTATGCCTTCAGAGAAAGGATATGATCCCGGGCTGTAGAATTCCTCAGCTGAGTGTTTGCTCAGCACGGGAAAGAAGTTGTATCAACAGTATTTAGTTGTGGAAAGTCTGGGAGGAGGAGACCTCGTAGTCGAGAGAGCCGTGGTGGACAGTGGGGGACCAACCAGATCCCCATCGAGACTTGCGCCCCCAGATGCTGGAGTACTGCTGAAGACGGCCCCTAGCTATCAGCCCTCTTCCAGAATAACTGCTCCGTGCGGGGGTAAAAAGGCCCAGGTCTGTCCCCTCACCTGGCTTGGGACACCTCTGAATGGTCCTGCCTGCTGCAGGGCCCCCGTGGCATTGGCCAAGGCCTTCACCGAGTCTGCAGTGCAGCCCGGCTTCTCACCTGGCTCAGTCCTGCGTCCTTCCACAGAGGAGCACAGGGGACCCCTGATTGAGGGGGTGGGATGGGAGGGAGTCAGACAAAAAGAGGAGGTTGGACTGCATGACCTTTGAGGCGTCGTGGGTCTGTGATGTTAAGCCTGCACCTCACAGCCCCAGGGAGTCTGGGATGCTCACTAATATGGCAGGTTCCTGAGCTCTCCCTTGGCCCCAGCTGGACCCACCAAATCGGACCCACTGGACTTCATTTAGAACAAGCTCCAGAATGATCCTGCTAACCACTGAGGGAGAACAGCCCCCTTAGAAGGTGGGCCTTGTCCTCTTGGCTCCAGCAACAGGTACAATAAGGCAAAAAAGTTCCAAGTCATCTGAGGCCAGCATGGGATTTGGTGGATGCGTTTCTGCATAAAGGAAGAGGACACAGACCAGCCTGGACATAGTAAGTCTTTCACAGGTGCACCTACCGCCTGTCTGCTCTCAGGCACGCATGCTGTCCTCACACCCTCATAATGAAATGACCTCCAAGTTAGAACGGTTTCGTTTTTCATATTTCCCTCCCTCATATTTCGCCTTTTACTCCAAATATTTTTTTTTCGAAGAGGTAATTTACATAGGTTCTACCAAAAAGCATGGGCGTCAGAGATTATTTGCAACTTTCAAATGCAATTAGCAAAGGATGTTGATTCCCATCCAAAAAAGGAAGAACTTCTAATGGACGATTAAATGTTTATAGGTCACCTTATTATTAATTTATTTCCTCAGGAAGTCAGGAAAGCACCCAGATTTCATAGCCGAGTTAGTCATTCGGTTCTCAGCCTGGCCACACAAAGTAAGTATGAATCATATCAGTAACATGTGCAGTGAGATTCGAATCTCGGTTTTACTGTTCTCTTAATCTCCACTTCGGCTGGCCTCCAGCCTCGTACCCAAACACTTTCTCTCCGATCAGCCTTTGCATTCAACGGAAACATAGTCGGGGCAGCCTCAGAGAAAAGAGCGTGCTTTGGAGCACACCGAGCATTGTGAACGTCCCAGCTCCAGCACTGGGTAGCTCTGTGACCTCGGGCAAGCTGCTGTACCTCTCTGAGCCTCACCTCCCTCACCTGTAAAATACGGGTAAACCAACTCCTTCTCTGGCAGACGTCTTAACATCTTACAGGGCTTCTAGCCTGGAAGCTCCTAGCACATAAAGGGCTGCACAAATGGAGGTTATTTTCCTATCTTCCAGTGGGATTAGCTGTCCCTGGGTGCACAGCAGGCAGCTGGCTACATCTCCTGCTCACGACTGGACGTATATTTAAACACCAAGAGCAGGCGGGTAGAAGGGCAGGGGGAGGATGGGGACGGTGTGCAGATACTCACCACTTAGCCCGGGAGGCAGAAACAAAATGACAGATGACAGTACAAGGAAGCAAATGCTAAGCACCAAATGAATGGCAAAGATGAGAATTCCAGGGTCAACGTTCCCAAGGTACGAGACCTGGGAGGCGCAGTACGGCTTTCCAAGATGGTGGTACCCAGCCTTGGCGACACAGCAGCGTCATCTGAGGAACTGAAACCAAGTGCCCATGCCTGAGTCCCGCTCCCAGGGCCTCTGATTTAATTGGCTTGGTGTAGAATCCAGACGTCTGTACTTGCCGAAATTTTCGCCTTGATTCCAGTGTGGGCCAGGTGGGGATTCTCTGTGCCAGGGAACAAGGCCTGAAAAGGGCAGGACATGTTTACCCCAGACGTGTGAACAGCGCTTTTCTGTTCTAGGCGCTTTCACCTACATGGTTCCAAGAGACCCGGGCAGGTGTGGGGAAGGGAGGGAGTCAGAGCCAAGGCCAGAAGGACAGTGATGTTTCCATCCCAGAGAATACTGGGGCTGCACCTGGGCTCTGTGCTCTGAACGCTGTCATGTCCCCCCGTAGCACTTATTCCTTAAAGAGAAAAGATTGTCCCTTCAAACACATAAGTGGCCCATAGTAATGGCAGAAGTGCAGCCAAGTCTTTGGAGCTCGTGCAGTGCTGTTACCAAGTCCAGGCTTGTGCAGCTCGCTGAATGACAGGCCAGTAAACTGAGAGACGACTTGTTGGGGCAAAGGAATAGTGCCTTTATTCGGAAAGCCAGCATGCTGAGAAGGTGGTGGACTCGTGTCCCAAAGAACCATCTTGTCTGAGTTAGAATTCAGGCTTCTTTTGTGCTCAAAGGGGAGGGAGTAAACTCAAGCACTTCCTGGTTTTGGTCCGCCTCTGGAGGGGATGTGTTACTTTCTTCCTTCCTGCAGCCGTTCACAGGTGGACCTGGTCAGGATGTCTCCTGCAAGCTAAACAAGGGTATTTTAGCTTAATGCTCATTACCTGGGAGGCAGGCTTCCCAGAGATGGGCCATTATGTGTAATTTAAGCTTATAGGCATCGTCCCTTTAGAGGTTAACTTAGAATACAAAGGTTCTTCCCTATTACAGTTTGAGGGTGCCCCCTCCCAAACAAATGACGCAAAACTACAACTACAAAAAAGTCTTATGCTTTGTTAACTTTAGGCTAGATGGGCCACTGGGATGGGGTACGTGTGTAGTCTCTCATCTGGTTAAATAGCTGTGGCCAAGATCCCATGGCTAGTAACCCGTAGAACTGGCATTGGAATCCAGGTCTAACGCCATAACCTCTTAGCTACTATTGGAAACCCTGGTGTCTGCCCTATCTAGATTCATTAAAATGTTCTTATTTGAGGGTGGCGCAGTGTTAAGAATCTGCCTGCCAATGCAGAGGACATGGGTTCGAGCCCTGGACCGGGAAGATCCCACGTGCCGTGGAGCAACTAAGCCCGTGCACCACAACTACTGAGCCTGCGCTCTAGAGCCCGCGAGCCACAACTACTGAGCCCATGTGCCGCAACTACTGAAGCCCACACGCCTAGAGCCCATGCTCCACAACAAGAGAAGCCACCACAATGAGAAGCCTGCGCACCGCAACGAAGAGTAGCCCCTGCTCACTGCAACTAGAGAAAGCCTGCGTGCAGCAATGAGGACCCAACGCAGCCAAAAAAAAAAAAAAGTTCTTATTTGAGTGTTGGTCCCGTGGTGGAAATTATTGCTTGCTCACAGTATTTCAGATGAAGCTCCCCGAGCAGAGTCCTGAGTAGTAGATTCTATTTCCATCCCAGGTTCTGTCCCAGGCAGAAGTGTTTCCCAGGACAGATGCCAGGAACCTTCCCCCACAGGGCAAAGCCCCATCTCCACACTGAAGCCCTCCCTTAGAGAGCGGTCCAGGAAAAGCTCCAAACTGTGAGAGGGAAACCTCAGTGTGGCTTACTGCTGCCTTCAGCCAAGCTGGGACATTTACGGGCTGGCCCTGCCAGATAATTTTCAGGGATTTAAAAAGCTGAGAACTGGAACTAAGTCCTTTTTGGGAGGCAAGAAGCCAATGAAGATGCTGCTGCTGGGGAGCCCGAGGCCCCGCCTGAAGAGCCCACCCCGGGCTGGGGATGGGGAGAGAGGGAGTCCAGTGCAAGTAGTGGGGGGCAGGGCCAGGGGGACGCCCTCTCCTCAGAACACAGGCTGCCCAGCCCCGCACCTCAGCCTTTCAGCCTATGACACCCTTCGTGTCCCTATGGAGCAGAAGCTCCTGCTTCAGAGTCTGTGTGTCAGGAGGGCATCCCCCAGCCCTCTCACTTCCACACCCTTCATGTGACCTTCACCGATGCTGCTGAGCTCTTTTGCTCCAGGTTCTTCCACTGAAACATGGGAGCTGCTTATAGCTTCCTTGCAGGGTGTTTGTGATGATGACAGAGGAAGTATGCAAGACACCGGGCCTGGAGGAGGGTCTCAGGAACGCGCAGCTACACTCGCAACTAGCTTTTTATCAGTAGAAAATTATAGGCATTTACTGCTTTTTAATGAGTAAGGAGTAAGACGGCTTACTCTTGCAGTGAGCTAGACACTGCGGACCTCAGGGCAGAGATGGGGACATTGCCCCTCCCTGAATCCCCGCAGTCCCTAGAGCAGAGTGCCCTGAAGGTGGTCTCAATGGTCAAGAAAGGTTTACAGACTGGCTTGGAGCCAGTAGTGCACATGCTCAGAACCTGCAGTGCCTGGAGTGGGGGCTGACTTCACGAAGCACGTGTTGCTGGTGGCTTGTAGTGAAACCTGTGACCGTGATACCGGGAGTGGCCCCCAGCGTGGGCTTGGGCAGAAGGCAGGCCAAGTCACACTAGAGCAGTCACGGGTGAGGCTTGAGGAAACCTCCTCTGTTGAAAGGATTCTTGGGGCTTCCCCGGGGGTGCAGTGGTTAAGAGTCCACCTGCCAATACAGGGGACACGGGTTCGAGCCCTGGTCCTGGAAGATCCCACGTGCCGTGGAGCAACTAAGCCCATGTGCCACAACTACTGAGCCCACGAGCCACAACTACTGAACCCAAGTGCTGCAACTAGTGAAACCCGTGCTGCTAGAGCCCGTGCTCCCCAACAAGAGAAGCCACCGCAATGAGAAGCCTGTGCACCGCAACAAAGAGTAGTCCCCACTTTCTGCAACTAGAGAAAGCCCGCGTGCAGCAACGAAGACCCAACACAGCCTAAATCAATCAATCAATTAATTAAAGAGGGAAAAAAAATTTTTTAAGAATTAAAAAAAAGAGGGAAAGGATTCTTTTTGGTACCTCATTACCGATGGTTCTGATGAGAGGTGTGTGACCTGCAGGGCTCGGAGCTGGGAGGGCTGGAGTCCAGGCCTGGCTCTGATGGTGGCCAAGCGTGTGACCTGAAGATGGCATTCCCCTCACTGAGGTCCCAGAGGCCTCGTTAACTGAGTGGAGGGGAGGCCTGGATGATCTCCAAGCTGCTCATGCACTGGATTTTACCTATTGCAAAAGTCCAGGAAAATGCATCTAATGAACTAACCAGCAATAAGTATAGTCAATGGATGGATACATCAATCAACCAGGTATTTACAGAGGACCCATTAAGGGTCTAGTGTGGCTATAAACACTTCAGGGCAAGAGATAGGCTGCCTGCAGTGGGGCTCTTGGCCTCTAACCCTACAGCACCTCTAACCCTACAGTGGACATTGTTCCACCCACTGCAGTGGCCTCTCCAAGTTCTATTGCCCATATCTTTATTTGAAAGCCTGTCACGCACACTGATCTTGGTTTCTAAATGCCATTCTCCAATACAAGGAACCAGGGCTCCCGGGAAAAATGCCTGATTCCAGGTCTGAGGCAGGAAAGTACAAGATGGGCCTGGATCTCTTTGTTATGCCAGAAAGCAAGGAAGCGCATAAAGAATGATGGGGACATGTTAAAAAGGACTCAGAAATTAGGAGCCAGCATGAAAGTGTTCCCACTGACCAAGCCTGGGACAATTTGAACATCAAAATAAATAAGGGCAGTCATAGATCTTAAACCACTAAAATAATAGGGATCCATGAGTCCACACTGACATACAAACCCACACACAAACATACTTAGATACCCACATGCATGCAGGAAGAGGGGAAGAAGAATGCCAGCTAATAAAAGTAAAAAGAATGATGGGATTGACAGAGCCACCAATTTGCAAAAGTCCTGGTAACAGCTGAATCAGGCAAAATCATCCATTTTTCTAAAATTATTGGGTGAAGATTTGGTGAAGAACAGGTTATAACAATAATTACAAAGGGAAAATTGATAAATTTACTACAGATGAGAAACCTAGTAGACTCTACCATCACCCTTCATCAATAAAGGGACAAACTGACAGCAGGCGCTGGTCCCCTGAGAAGAGCAACATCAATGTTAACACCTTATTGACCGGAGACGTAGTAATAGGTCTTTTGTTACCTGAACGTTATGGATCGGAGACGTATCAATACATTTTTAGAGACTGATACAATTAACATCACCGTGTGAAGTTGTTGGAGCTTAAAATTGATCACGGGTTCATTATACAACTTATGATTGTCGTTATCATTCACATTTTGCTCCGTTAGGTTTTTGTTCCAACCTTGTGTATATGTAAAATTTTCAGAAATAATGCATCATAACATTTTGAGTGGAGAAGTTTCTGGTGAATTTTATGCAGATACTCTCTATGGTTGTCCGAGCGACGTATATACTAGTGTCTCAGAAGATGACAGCTCTTCAGGATATAGTTCTGATTCAAACGATGTGAATATTAGACCAACAAAAAGACAAAAGAACCTTAGTGATTGATTCTGATAGAGAAAGTGAAAATGAAGCTCACGGTGCTGGAGAATGCTCCTTTGCTTCTGCAGAAGAGTGAAGACAACATTTCATGAAAATTAGAAGACTTTATAGGTGTGTCAGGTATAACTATTGAATGTAATAACCCACAAAGTGTTAGTGAAATAGCAGAATTAATTTTTGGTAATGACTTTCTCAAGTTGGTCACTTCTCAAACAAACTTGTATCACCACAGAATAAAAAGTCATAAAAAGTATGATAAGGCTTTAAAATGAACTGAGGTAACCAATAGTGACATGAGAAGTTTCTTGGATTAATAATTTTGATGGGACAAATAAAGTCACACTGGAGGGACTTCCCTGGTGGTGCAGTGGTTGAGAGTCTGCCTGCCAATGCAGGGGACACAGGTTAGATCCCTGGTCTGGAAAGATCCCACATGACGTGGAGCAGCTAAGCCTGTGCGCCACAACTACTGAGCCTGCATTCTAGAGCCCGCGAACCACAACTACTGAGCCCACGTGCTGCAGCTACTGAAGCCTGCGTGCTCTCGAGCCCGTGCTCCGCAACAAGAGAAGCCACCGCAATGAGAAGCCCGCGCACCGCAACGAAGAGTAGCCCCCGCTCACCGCAACTAGAGAAAGCCCACACGCAGCAATGAAGACCCAACGCAGCCAAAAGTAAATAAATAAATAAATGTATTAAAAGAAAGAAAGTCTCACTGGAAAGAATATTGGTCGACTGATCCCTGACTTGAAAGCCCTGTCTTTCCAAAGATTATGACAAGAAGGTTCGAACAAATAATGACATTCCTTCACTTTAAAGGTAACTCCGAAACTCCACTTCCTGCAGACAGATTTCAAAAGTTAAACCTTTTTTGGATTATTTTCTACCAAAATTTCGGTTAATCTATATACCGAAACAAGAGCTATCACTTGATGAGGCAATGATGAAGTGGAGAGGACGACTCAGACTCAAAATCTATAATCCCAGAAAACTTACAAAGTATGGAATTTTGGTCAGCATGGTTAGCAAAAGTGAAACTGGAGATCTATGCAACCTTGAGATTTACACAGATGAAGGAAAGAAACTGCAAGAAACAATATTATTGGTCCTACAACCTTATCTTGGTTCATGGCACCATATTTACCAAGACAATTATTACAACAGCGTGTCCACATCTGAACTATTGTTGAAAAATAAAACCAGAGTTTGTGGGACTCTAAGAGAGATCGTGGTCTACCAAACCAATTGAAGGAGAAATCTAAAAACCTACAGAGGGGGAAAATGACATTCTTACGGAAGGGAGAAGTGATTCTTCTTATATGGAAAGACAAGAGGCTAGTCCGCGTGGTGACAGCTATTCATGACGCCTCCATAACATCTACAGGAAAGGAAGACAGGAGGACTGGTCATCAGATAACGAAGCCCACATGTATATTAGAGTGTAACAAACATATGAAATGAGCTGATCAATGAGATCAATATCTGGCAAACTTCAATATCCTCTGGAAAACTCGAAAATGGTATAAGAAAGTGGGTTTCTATTTGAGTAATTGCAGTTTATTCAATGGGTTTAAAATTTATTATAGCCTTAATGCACAGAATAAAATGACTCACAAGCAATTTTTGCTAGCAGTAGCTAGAGAATGGGTAACGGACCATCCTGGGGTATGTAGTGGTAGTACTGCACCTGGTCCTTCTTGTGGAGTTTCTAAAAGAGCCTCCCCACAAAGATCCACCTTGTCGATTATCAGGTAAAATAAAAGAACATATTCTAGAGGAAATAATACCCACAGGACTAAAAAACGTGCTGCCAGAAAGTGTCGAGTCTGCTCTTTTCAGGGGAAAGCACAGTGAAACACGGTATATTTGTAATGGATGCTCTGTTCCCCTGCACAGAGGTGTCTGCTATACTGCCTATCATGCTCTAACGAAATATTAGAATGCTTTAGTAAGACATGTACAAAGTTTCAAATAAATACATTAAGTGCAAAAAAAGTTGATATTTACTCAAAAATATTCACTTTCATAACAAATTGCCGGCCATAGGCGTTAGTTTCTGCAGAAATCCCCCCGGTCAGTTATGTGTTAAGTTTCCTGATTTTGGTAACTGTGTGTTATGGCAGGAAGGCACGTAAGGTGTCCCCCATGAACCCCACACCGGCTTGGGGTTCTCACGTTATATGATCCTCTCCCTCTGAGACTGGGCAGGACCAGTGACCTTTTTCTTTCTTTTTTTTTTAAATTGAGGTATAGTTGGTTTACAATTTCAATTCACTCACCCTGGGACCCAGCTTTGTCCGTCAGTGAGCCAGCACTAGCCCCTGGGTCCCCGGGGGCTCTGCACCCAGCCACCTGGCTCCACCCACCAGCAGCCGCATCCCTCCTACAAGGCAGAGCCTGGCAATGACGAACTGGACCCGGGTGCCAGCCACACCTAACAGACCACACGTAGTAGTCAGCCCGCCGCAACAGAAGGACCCACGCGACCCACATAGGAGGTACCCCTAGAGCATATAGCTCTAGTGACCAGAGGAGAGTGTGCTACTGGGACACATAGGACATCTCCTACAGAAGGCCGCTTCTCCAAGGTCAGGAAATGTAACCAACCTACCAGATACCTAGAAATAAAGACAGTTAATTAGGTAAAGTGAGGCGACAGAGGAACATGCTCCAAACGAAGGTACGAGATAAAACCCCAGAAGAAGAACTGAGTGAAGTGGAGGTAAGCAATCTACCCAAGAAGTTCAAAATAACAGTCGCAAAGATGATCAAAGAACTTGGGAGACGAACGGATGCCCACAGTGAGAAGTTAAGAAGTTTTTAACAAAGAGTTAGAAAATATAAAGACCTATGGCCTTTTTCTAACCCACAGAATATGGTGAAGTGGCTGGAAGGGCTCGATTACACATCCACCACGATGCGATTGCATCCCACCTCACTGGAGTCTCTCAGGCTCTTGTTGGGTTTTTGTGTGTGTGTGTGTGGTATGCGGGCCTCTCACTGTTGCGGCCTCTCCCGTTGCGGAGCACAGGCTCCGGACGCGCAGGCTCAGCGGCCATGGCTCACGGGCCCAGCCGCTCCGCGGCATGTGGGATCTTCCCGGACCGGGGCACGAACCCGTGTCCCCTGCATCGGCAGGCGGGCTCTCAACCGCTGCGCCACGAGGGAAGCCCTCTTGCTGGTTTTGAAGAAGCAAGCTGCTATGGTTTTGAAAAACATGCTTTTGACTTAAACATTTCCTATCCTTTCCTGCAGTTGAGGGAAGTTACTCTTATCCTGATCTCCTATTTTCTGACATTTTGAACTTGGATTTGCCTTGACTCTCCATTTGTATTCATGTGGGTCGTGGGTTGAAAAGTTCATCCGAGGCATCATGGTGAAACTGGAACACCTCACTGTTTGCAGCATCCCCAATTCATTGTTTTTAAACGCATGATTTCTGTAAAGAGTCAGCTGGATTTTGCAGGGATTGGGCTACTTAGTGCCGTGACCTGTAATTGTGATGCATCAGGCCACCTACTGGCTCAGGTCTCCTGGGGGGAAGCCGTCCTCTGCCGGACTTGGTCTGGATGGCCCCCAACCCCAATCAGAGTATTCTGGATCATCTGTTCATGCAAATTTTGCTCTTGCCAGCTTCTAATATGAAAGCCAAGTTGGGGAATTCCCTGGCGGTCCAGTGGTTAGGACCCGGCACTCTCACTGCCGTGGGCCTGGGTTCAGTCCCTGGTGGGGGAACTAAGATCCTGCAAGACACGCAGCATGGCAAAAAAAAAAAAAAAAAAAAAAAGCTGTATTGGTAAGGTGACGACAATAACAGCAGAGGTCTTTTGAAACAGCTGCGAAGTGAAAGTCTAAAGAGGAACCTTGTTATCATTGGAATTGAGGCAGAAGGGGCTGGAACCCAGCCTGGAGTTTCCTGACCAGTGAACAGAAGGTCATAGGCACACATCTGCCTCTCAGTACAACGTGGTATAGTCACATAACTTCGTGAAGATGGCAGCTGGGGAAGGAGGGACTCTGGAGAGCCAGAGGAGCCAGGATTGGTGGTAAATTAGCTCCCCCAGGATTACCTGTGCCTTGGCATGTCCATCTGTAAATGGGCCCCTTTCCTAGAAAGGGAATAAAGACGGACCGAGGCGTTTGCGCTGTTCCCAGGCCATTCAGAGCAGAGACAGCCGGGCGACATGGCCCAGCCTCACCCCTGCTCTTTGATCGGTGCCATGTCCCCTCAGCTGCAGCTGTGGGCGCAGAACAGCAGGCCTTCAGGGTCCCCGAGAAAGGGTCGTTGCCCTTTTAGCCCATTATGAGCCTATGGCTGGTCGTGCTTTTCTCATGGAAAGAATTCCTTTATTCCCATGCTCCAGTGTTCTGATAACTTTCAGTACGTGGTCCTTTCTTTTCCTGGACAGACGATGGCATCATAAC
This sequence comes from Phocoena sinus, assembly GCF_008692025.1. Lineage (NCBI taxonomy): Eukaryota > Metazoa > Chordata > Mammalia > Artiodactyla > Phocoenidae > Phocoena > Phocoena sinus. The sequence continues at coordinate 84,119,416 of NC_045775.1, read as the reverse complement.
ACTTCTGTAGGAAACAAAGCCCCAGCAGCATCTTCCCTTGTTTAATTGCATCCAACATTCTGGAAGAACCCAAAGGTTTTGCCTTTGAGTCCTGGGTGAAGCAGATGAATGCCATCCTTTCTGTGTTTTCTAAAAGAGAGACAGGAAAATCTTGCATTTGTGCTAAAAAGTATTCCCACCTTATTGAAATTCAGGCTTGAACTATCCACCCTGAACACGTCCAGAAACCCTTTCTCTAATTTTGGAAGCAGTGATCTCGGGAGAGGAGTTTTCCATCTGTCTCCTTATGATGCTAAGTTGTTAGTGCTGTTTATTATTTATTACATTTTCCACTTTATGTGAAACTCTGATTTTCTTTTTTGCTGGGTATTAAGAATTCAATCGGGTTGGTACAAAAATAGGGTTGGCATCCGCTCCTGCAGACTGATTTTTTCGAACAGCGTATTTCAGGGGAGGTTTGTATTTATTTATTCCCGAACTGCTTTCATTCTCAGCTGGTACTTGATGACTACTCTGGTTGTCTACACCCGTGCTGTGTCGTGTCAGAGACGTCTGAGTGACGAACGTGCTCAGTCAGCAGTAAAGAGATAGGTCTTCCAAGGCTCTGCACACGTGGCTGGGGGGCTGGGCTCTCTGCCCCCACAGGGGAGAAGATGACATGGGCGCTTGGCCACATACAGATGAGTGGCAGCGCGGGGGTCTCACGTTCACAGCAAACGCACGGCCTCAAAGGAGGCAGTCTGTGGCATGTGCTTTTAAAAACAAGCACATTGGGACTTCCCTCGTGGTCCAGGTAGTTAATTAAGACTTCGCTTTCCAATGCAGGGGGTACAGGTTTGATCCCTGGGCAGGGAGCTAAGATCTCACATGCCTAGAGGCCAAAGAAAACCAAAAAAACCCCACCAAAACATAAAACAGAAGCAATATTGTAACAAATTCCATAAAGATTTTAAAAATGGTCCACACCAAAAAAATCTAAACAAACACATTAACAGGCTAACAACTGACTTTCAAGACGTCTCCTGGTCCTCCAGGGCAGCCAGGACTGTGGCAATGATGTGTGTTATCAGGTGAGGCTGCCCAGGCCAAGGTGGAGAAGAGAGATGTGTTTCTCAGACATGGGGCCTCCAGCTGGCCAGTGCCCCAGAGGGGATCCTGCCCCTCCAGCCTGGTGGGGACACAGCTGAGAGCCGCCAGGGTTCCTGCACACCTCAGTCACACACTGACAGATAGCTCAGGAGCCGGAGGAAGGAACGGGAACCATGGTGCCAGCATTCTTGCAGTTAAAGCTTTATTATTCACTCCCACAAACGAGGGAGTCCTCTCCGTGGCAATCCCTGGACGCCCATCTCATGCTAGCAGAGGCTCGGGGGGGGGGGGGGGTGGGGGTGGTGAAATAGCTATGAAGAAGGCTTATTTCATTGCAACCGAGTTGAATCATTTTCCACCCAGCATCTTGTTTATAGAAATATCCTATCAGACATGTAAAGGAAAAGATTGGTATCTTATGCATCGTAATTAAAGTATTGCTTTTCTCCATAAAACATTATCTAGATTATTCCCCAAAAAAAGTGTCATTTGCAATAGTGAGTATAAATGTAACATTACCAGCTAAAATAGTATAGAAAACATTACTTACTGGACCATCTCCCCACAGTTCTTTTGATGTGCTAGTTGGAAATAAACAGACTTATCTTTGCTGTCGTCCAATGCTGTCTTTAATTTAAGAGATGTTTTAAGATGAAATCTCTATCCAATTCTGTATTGTATCATATTAACACACACAATTAGTAATGCTTTATCCGTTATGAAGAAAAATGATGACTGCTTTTAAGCTAAATTACCTTTATTATGGTAGCACAGCCTGGAAACCACAAAATATTTACCCAGTGTATGTACATTCTTATTTAATTTTAACACTGCTTTTATCAACCAAATTAACCAATGAATTTTATTAAAGGGAACGTTATCATAGAAGAGCTTCCCATACTGCATTCCATCTGCTTTAATTTATGTAATTTTGATAGTTTCTTCATTTCATTTTTAATTAAGAGGAACACATGGAAAATTGAACATTTGGGTCTAATTTTAGCAGAATTTGGAATCGTTAGACCTATGTTCTTGTTAATATAAAGATTGTCAGCGTTGGGACTGCAGGGCCTGAGTCTGTTCACTTGAACCCTCACAAAGGATGTTCAGTAAACACGATGATGTGGGGCTTCTCTGGTGGCGCAGTGGTTGAGAGTCCACCTGCCGATGCAGGGGATGCAGGTTTGTGCCCCGGTCCGGGAGGATCCCACATGCCGCGGAGCTGGCTGGGCCCATGAGCCATGGCCGCTGAGCCTGCGCGTCCAGAGCCTGTGCTCCGCAACGGGAGAGGCCACAGCAGTGAGAGGCCCATGCACTGCAAAAACAAAAACAAAAACAAAAACAACGATGCTGTGGTGATGTTGGACACATTGCTACAACCTTGAAACTCCAGAAGACAACCCACTCACCATGGTGATTTTACACTGAAGGAAGCCAAGCAGTTCCTTTTTATACTTTAAGAAATACAACTTGCAGTATAAAGGAGGAGAATGTTACCGCGTGAAGCGCCATACAGCTCAGGCTGGGAGTGTGCATCCCAGCAATATGTAAACAAACCTTGCTTCCTTTGGCTCTGGAACTGCCGTGGGACCCAGGCTTCTCTGATTCTCATTGTGGGTGTGTAGACAGATGGGAGAGATGGCAAGAAAAGAAGAGCTTGTATTGAGGAGTTTCTTGACCTTCTCGAGCTAGGATTTTTTCTTTCTTTCTTTCTTTCTTTTGTAAACATTCTTTAAATTGAAGTATGGTTAATTTATAATGTTGTGTTAGTTTCAGGTGTACAGCGAAGTGATCCAGTTTTATATATATACACACACACACACACACACACACGTATATATTCTTTTTCATATTCTTTTCCATTATAGGTTATTACAAGGTATCTAATATAGTTCCCTGCACTATATAGTAGGTCCTTGTTGTTTACCTATTTTATGTACACTAGTGTGTATATGTTAATCCCAAACTCCTGATTTATCTCCCCTCCCACTCCCACTACCCCCTCTGGTAACCATAAATTTGTCTTCTATGTCTGTCTGTTTCTTTTACATTTATTTACTGAAGTCTAGTTGATTTACAATGTTGTGTTAATTTCTGCTGCACAGCCAAGCAGTTATACAGTATATGTACAGTTATACATATATATATATATATTCTTTTTCATATTCTTTTCCATTATGGTTTATTACAGGATGTTGAATGTAGCTCCCTGTGCTCTACAGTGCTAGGATCTTCTTAATCTAAACTTTCCTGACCATTCCCCCACCCCCAAAAAATATCAAGTGTAGTAGCAGCGTGTCAGTGGGAGTCAGTACATCCTGGGGGTAGCAATTTACAATTTGGAAGATACAAGCTCAAATCTTGGCGGACTTGAGAATTTGAATTCTGCTAAATTTTTAATTTTCTCTTTGGAAACCTCCTGGGAGACAGAACTTATGCCCACTTTAATTGCTTTCTTGGGGGGGAAATCAGAGTGATTGATGTTTGAGAGGTGCATCTTGGTGCAGAGTCAGTGAGCAGAGAGGTGGTGCCACTGGTGTCGTCGCAGCCACTTCACGTGTGCCCCAGTTCACAGGTGCTGGGGCAGGGCAGCTGGCTGTCTCAAAACTGCTTCAGGTGGATCTCATGGTAACTGTGCAAAAAAATAGGCCCCATACGATGGGCCAGGCCCTTGGCATTGGCCCTGACTGGCAAGTTCTACCACGAAAGTTTGTGGGTTTATGTAAGAATCACGTTCAGGGAGATTGTGATAAAAGTACATTAAAAAGAGTGTGTGTGCATTTCCCATCATTGGCATCTCATGTCCTATGGCTGAAAGGCTATTGATCAGGACATGTGGCTCCTTCTGTTCTTAATGTGGACATTTACTCGTGTGACCTGAAGCAAGTCACTTGATTTCTCTAAGCTTTGGTTTCTTATCTATAAAACAGGGAAATACCTGCCTAATCCGTAAAGTGTAACAAATAACGTGTGTTCAACTAATGCTCAGGATCTTCTAAAGAGAGTGAGAGAAGAACATTGTTTTTAAATAGTTAAAGACATTACACAGGCAAACTGTCACTGTCATTATTTTCTTTCTACTGAAATCTGTGTTACTTTTTATTCCCACTAAGCCAAAAAAATCTGAACATATTACTGAAAAATAGGTTAGAAAATGTCCAGGGATGAAAGGAAATGATTTCCAATTGCAAAAAACCCAAAAGGATGTCTCTGACAACCCAGGTCTAGATGGGATGCTCAGGGCATGACTGATCTTATAAACATGAAAATAACCAAAGGATATTTTATCAAATTGGAAACAAATAATTTGAATCTATGTTCTTGCCAATATTCAAGTAGCAATTTGCCAGTAGTGGTAGCAATAGTAGTATCATTATTTCCACTGAGTTATGATAGCCACCTGAAAGCCAGGGTTGTAATGAACAGCCTTACAAAACTTTAGAGCAGGCTTAAATAAAAGTATAACGTATCAAAAGCGTCTTTACACCTCACTTGAACGAGTACTTCCCAGCTATGGAAGTCTCATAAAATTCAGAACCTGGTAATTTGTACTTAATCTCTATAAATACCGTGTGTTGGGGAGACCCACGCCCCCACCCCTGTGAGATGGCAACTAGACATCAATATTTTCTGCTGTATAAAATGGCTTGTCAGGAGTACACATATTAATTTGACCCCAAGGGAGAGAAGGTGAGAGCAAATCAACTAGAGTGAGCCATTTACATTCTTTATTTCTAAGGATGAGTTCTCCATTTATTTTCATCTTCTAATCGGGCACTTGCCAAATATATATAAATCGAATTTTCTGTCTCTGTAGCCTATGTGTCTCCTTACTTGGATAGGCCTTGTTTTTAGGAAGTAACAGTGTTTTAAAATTACATATTAAATAGGAAAACAATATCAGTCTGCATATAATTAGTGAACATAAGCAGATTATTTGCAATCAACGTCTACTTAGTGCCTTATTACCCTAATGGAAGTTATTGTAAGTGATGATAAAATCGTCAGAAAGAAGTTATGCTAAATGATGATAAAATTGGCATTATTAAGTAGTAGTAACCTTTTACCTTCTGCTTGGATTTAAAAAAAAAATACGCAAATTCATCCCTAATGAGAGACTCTGAAGGGCCCATTGATGGCCTTTGGGCCAATGAAGGTACTGTGGATTGAATGACTGTGTCCCCACCCCCGCCCAAATTCATATACTGAAGCCGTAATCCTCAATGTGATGGTATGTAGAAGTGGGGCCTTTGGTAGGGAATTGGGACATGAGGATGGAGACTTTGTGATGAGATTGGTGCCCTTGTAAGGAGAGACAGGAGAAAGATGATATCCTTCTCTTCTGCCATTGTGAGGACACAGCAAGAAGGTGGCCATCTGCAAGCCAGAGAAAGAGCCCTCACCAGGAAATGAATTGGCCGGCACCTTTATGGTGGACTTCCAGCCTCCAGAACTGTGAAAAATAATTGTCTGTTGTTTAAGCTGCTATCTGTTACAGTTGCCTGAGCTAAGAGAAGGAAAGACAGCAGCTCTTACCCACAGCCAGAGGAGATGTCGGCGGGCAGAGGTGAGACGGACAGGTGGAAAAGCTCTCATCCTGTTGTTGGGACACTTTGCTTGGCTTTGCCCACCTGGTGCCTTTCTCTCTGTTCCTAATCTGTGGGTTTTGTTGAATCTGTGACTCCCAGGCTTGGTGTTGGGAAGGAATCTGACATGAAATGATCTTTCTACAGGCAGAAGTTAGACAAAAGCGATGGTGGGTGTGCAGACTGGGAAGGAGTGAGAGTCCTGGCCAGGAGAGAGGGCTTCCCTGCCTCCATAGAGGAACCAGGAGTGGGCAACAACGAGGAATTGCCCTTTCTGGGCCGGGTGACTCACTCACACCCATCTGGTACCCACGTGACTCCTTCGTCTCTTTGATTAGCACTTACTGGACACACCAAAGGGGAAAATAAATAAATATGGATTTCTAAGTTAGTGTAAGTGACTCTGGCTTCTCCCCTAAAAGCCCTGATGCTATCTTCATGTCAGCAGGAATGAGGTTGATGAGGCAGATGTGAATGTGTTTTCAAGGATGAAAAGAACAGCAAGTCACTGGAGAAGGGCATGCGGGTGAGTCTTTGGCTGGCAGCTCCTGGCTTATGAGGCTCCTTAAAGAAGGAGCAGTGGGCTTCCCTGGTGGCGCAGTGGTTGGGAGTCCACCTGCCGATGCAGGGGACACGGGTTCGTGCCCCGGTCCGGGAAGATCCCACATGCCGCGGAGCAGCTGGGCCCGTGAGCCGTGGCCGCTGAGCCTGTGCGTCTGGAGCCTGTGATCCGCAACGGGAGAGGCCACAGCAGTGAGAGGCCCGCGTACCGCAAAAAATAAAAATAAAAAGAAGGAGCAATATGTTTTGAAACATCTTCTGCACTAGGATATAAGCTCTGGGGCCTGGGAGGTGCTCGGCACGTCAGTACTAGTGGGATAAAGGCATATATGATGATCACTAGCACCCTGACTTGAAGTGAGGAAACCAATTATCCCCCTACTTCCAAACTTCTCCTCTTTATATCACGCTGATTCCTGCCTCTGTCTTTGGAGAGGCTGGTGTTTGGAAGCTCTGGTCATTTTCATTCTTTTTCCCCTGCCCATCCCATTCCGTTGGTTGGCAGATCTGGCCCTTTCTGATCTACAGTGCTCTTTTTATTTCCTCCCTGCGTCTGGCCCTCTGGCCTCATTAGCTACTCCAGCCTCCTTACAGGCCTCCCTGCCTCCACAGCATACCCCACAGTCCAGGCCAGATCCACCTCCCTCCAGTACAGCTGCGATCACTTCCTCTCTGCTCAGGAGGTAGCAGAGGTTCCCTGATGTCTGCAGAATAAAGTCCAGGTTGCTCGTGCGGGCACAGTCTGAAGCTCAGACTCACTTCCTCAGCCTGGACTTTTCTGGGTACATGACATTTTGGTGGGGCTTCTTTGAAGCCAGGGATATTTGGCATGGCTGTTTTAAAATATAGGTTTTATTACTATTCAGGTATGGGAGGCCCCATTGAAAAGATAGTTTGTGACTCACGGTTCCCAAGAGGAGGGGGCACGCCATGCCAGGCAGGGGCACAGGGGAAGCACCAGTGTGGGTCAGGAGGCAGAGGGAGGGAGGGGAGGATGTGGGCTGGGCAGGTAACAGTCTCTACTGTGGTTCCTGCAGAAAGGAACAGACCAGGCAGGGAAAGCTTGGGAAGCGAGTTTAGGATTGATGAGCTTCAATAATTCCAGCAGGCTCTGGGACTTAGGGGCTGTCGCTAGTTGTCTGGTACCCTGCCGTGGGGTGATTAGGTCAGGGGAGTAGTGGCCCTCAGGGTAAGAGCCTGAAGTGGAGGCGGTTGGAGTGTGGGATCTGGATAGGTTGGTTTGCATATGAAAGGCGAACTCACAGGCCTTAGGAATTGGCAAACCCGTGGGAGGGGCCTTCTCTCTAGATTTATCCACTCCCCAAGGTGTCAGAGCATCAGGAACACAGAAAATTAAAAAACATAATTAATACAATGGTCTAACAAAGAACCCCCAATTATTTATTTATTTATTTATTTTTGGCTGTGTTGGGTCCTCGTTTCTGCGCAAGGGCTTTCTCTAGTTGCTGCGAGCGGGGGCCACTCTTCATCGCGGTGCGCGGGCCTCTCATTGTCGCGGCCTCTCTTGTTGCGGAGCACAGGCTCCAGACAAGCAGGCTCAGTAGTTGTGGCTCACGGGCCCAGCTGCTCCGCGGCATGTGGGATCTTCCCGGACCAGGGCTCGAACCCATGTCCCCTGCATGGGCAGGCAGACTCTCAACCACTGTGCCACCAGGGAAGCCCCGCAAATTATTAAACTATTGCATAATGCCTAGAATTGTCAGCCTCCCCCTGTTACTGGGTGGTTCCCGTTCCTAAGACCCACTCCAATGCAGAACTCCCCTCCATCCATTTCTACCCCCAGTTCCAGACTTACTCTTAATTTGCTAGCACGTTAGACTTGGCTTTTCCTGTTTGCCGCACAGGGAATCGCTCATCCTCACGTCGGGATACCCCACACCTCCATCTCTGCGCCGGCAGCCACTTCTGTGTCTGAAAGCCTGTCGTGGTCCATTTCCTTCACAACTGGCTATTAACAATCCAAACCAGTCATCTGTTCAGCTAGGTATTTGCCATTTGCCAATTCACAGTGCTTAAAATAGTCTTCCAAACTATTTTGTTAATTTTTAATGGGTTCTGTCTGTGCGCCCAGACGCCAGTTCCTGAGAGCAGCCGCTCTCCTCAGCCTCCTGATTATTGAAGAGCTTGGCTGAGCCCCCAAAGGCTTTTTTTTCCATCCCATAGACTTTTATTCCAGCTTTAAAATAACATAAATTCCACCTGATTACTCACTTCCCTACTTTGTTCACACTTAGTCATTAATCAGTTTTATTAAAAATGATGACGGACCCAAGTTGCCATCACATGTGAGAATAGTTACCCTCAGGATTGGCTTGAGAAAATCCTCTTTTGAATATCTTAAAAAAATTTTTTTTAATGAACAAAATGATGAGAGTGGGAGATTACCATTTCCCTTAAGTTTTTCAAAATCTTTCTTAAGAGGGACGTATCATTCCATCTTTATAATCTATTCTACTGTATTTTAGTAGCTTTTACAAAACTTCCTAAACATGTATATGAAACAGAGGTCAAGCATACTTATTACAAACTTTAATTAAAGTCTATTCTCTAATCTGACATTTAAGTGAATTAGTAGATATAAAAAATGTCTTTACGATTGAGTGTTCTCCCCAAAATCTCTCTTGTGACTCAGGTTGTAAAACACTCTCAAACTATAATTTTGCTCCCTGCCATTCATCGTGATGACGCTTTTACTGCTCTCTGGATTTCTAGGCTGTGTATAGAGGCGTATGTAGGAATAAAGGACATCCAACTTGGAGTAATTAATTGCAGTTAATCCCATGGGACCCAATCATGGCACAAAACGTGGCATCAGCCAATGTCGAACTTGCTTATTACTGAAGCTAGTCAGTGTGGAACAGAGCTTGCTCGAGTGGATGACATTGATAATTTTGGACACGTGCTAAGTATCTTACATAGATCTTCTCATTTAATTTTCAGAATGACCCTATGAGGTAGCTACTCTAATGATCCCCTTTTGACAAGTAAAAAGCTGAGCCAAGGCTAGGCGAGCCTGGGCACCTTGCCCAGCAACAGACTGACTCTGCCTCGGGCTGAGGGTCCCCTCCACTGCACCACCTCCCTCGTCACGTAGAGACTCAGCCACATTCCTTTCCTCGCTGCGGCCACATGCGCGCTGTCCAGAGGGCACAGCTCACCATGACGATATGCCCTTGAAGAAAATAAAAGAATTCCTTACAAGACGCCCTGGAGATTTGAGGAATACATGTTGGCAACCCTATGGACCAGGGACTGCAGGACTTTAACTGTCTCCGTGTAGACTGGAAGCTCCCTGGGGGCAGGACCTGCGTGACTTTTCCGTTCATTATGCCCACCAGCCGTCAGCCTGGTGCTGGCTACCTGGCAGCACTCAGCTGAGGAAGACGCCAGCTCTGGGGACAGAGCTCCCGCCTGGGAGTTCACACGGGAGTCAGGACGTCCAGTTTTTTTGTTTTTTTTTTTTAGGACGTCCAGTTTTGACCCTTGGATACCTTTGCCGGGTGACATTAGCCAAGTCCCCTAACCTCTTTGAATCTTAGCTTTCTCGTCTCTAAAGATAGGGATGAAATCTGATCCCTGTGGCAGTTGTGACAACAAGTGAGAAAATTATTGTGAAGGTGTTTTGTAAACTGTAATTACTACAGACATGTAGTTTAGCAAGTTCCAGTTGAATTGTGACACACTTATGCCTTGGCTTTCCAGGCATCTTTGCCGCCCCAGGGACCCCAGTTTCTGAGTCCATGTTGGACAGGTGCCCTGGGAAGGGTAAGCATAAAGGTGGGTATAGTTGGAATATAGGAAGTTCACTCCAAAGCCCCTCACAACCAAGTCATTCTGCCGGCCGTGCTCCAAGGTGGCTGGAACCACAAACTCTAACGTTAACTGTCATTGCCACGCAGCCCGTGCTGTCCACTTCTCATGAGCAGATGATGCAAGTCCTGCTATCATCCCCATGTAGTGGTGGGAGGACCAAAGCGCACAGAGGCTGGAGGGTCCCTCAAGGTCAAGGAGCGAGGAAGAGGCAGAGGCAGGCTGTTGACCAGTGCGTCTGACCACCCAGCTGTGGATGGCCTGTCTCTACTCTCTGAGAGCTTGAGAAGTTCTGTAGGGCTAGAAGAGCTGTGTATCCCGCCCACGGGGCCCAGGTACGTGGGGGGTTTGGAATGTCACAGATGCAACTGGTCATTGAAAAGCAAATCTTCCTCTGCACTCATGGGTTCCTCCCAAGCCCTCACTTAAGTCAGCGGAACAGAGAGAAATGTCACTCTTTTCCTCTGACTGACCTTTCTGGAAGATGGATGGGTCCAGGCCAGGCCCTGGAAAGCTGATACGCTGGAGGTATTTGCGAGGGCAAGTGTCAGTGCCCCGGTGGACAGGGAAGGCTGGCCTGGCCCGAGAGAGAGGGGAGGGGAGGGAAGAGGGGGCTGGAGGGGGCAGTGTTTGGTTTGGGGATTTTTGGGTTTTTTTTTTCCCCTTTATTTATTTATTTTTAAATTGAAGTATAGTTGATTTACAATGTTTCGGGTATAGAGCAAAGTGATTCAGATATATATATATTCTTTTTCAGATTCTTTCCATTATAGGTTATTACAAGATATTGACTCTAGTTCCCTGTGCTAAACAATAGGTCTTTGCTGATTATTTATTTTATATATGGTCGTGTGTATATGTTAATCCCAAGCTCCTAATTTATCCCTCCCCACCTTTCCCGTTTGGCAACTGTAAGTTTGTTTTCGAAGTCCGTGAGTTCGTTTCTGTTTTGTAAATAAGGTCACTGGTATCATTTTTTGAGATTCCACATGTAAATGATGTCCTATGATACGTGTCTTTCTCTGTCCGACTTACTTCACTAGTGTGATCAGCTCTAGGTCCCTGCCTGTTGCTGCAGGTGGTTTTTGTTCTTTATTGAGGTGAAATTCACAGAACAGAAGATGATCTACTTCAGAGGGGCATTTAGCACGTTCACAGTGGTGTGCAACCATCGCCACCCTCTACTTCCAAAGCGTCTTCATCACCCCCAAGGGAGACCTTGTGGAGGAAGGTTTTGATGTTGTGAGCAGGCAAGTACGTGATAGAACTCCCCAAACGCGTCCCAACCTCAACCTCCAGGCGGGTTGGATTACGATGCTTTTGTGTAAGTGGATTCCAATGGGGGACCCAAGAGGAGTCTGTGTCTGACCCCCCATCAGGGCAGAGGACGTGGGAGACACAGAGGGTGGGGTCCGGAGTGAGAGTGAATCTGGGGGTGTTCAGGAGTCAGCTGAGGACTTGGGAAGCCAAGGTTCCCTCAACTCCAAGGTTAACGAGGCCCCAGCTGACATCTGGGTTACATCAGCAATTTGCCGAAAAGGCAGCACCCCAAACAGGCACAGAACATCTCTAGGACATAAAATGCCTTCCTCGGAGCTGTACCCACTGTACCTTGCATCACAGAAGCCACTGTGCTTCAGACAGCCGCCGTAAATTGTCCATGAAGCAGAGGCTTCTTTCCTATTGGCTCTGGAATCCTCTCCAAGGCGTGGCCCCATCTCTGGCTGTTTCTGCCTTGGCCTGAGAATCACGCAAAGCAGGCCAGAAGGGAAGAGGGGAGGGGAGCCTGGAGCTCCTGGCCCTGCTGGCAGTGGCCCCCTTGGGAAGCCAGGGTCTCCGGCTTCGTGGAGCCACAGACAGTACCAGTGACAGAGCAGCAGGGCTCCTTCCCCAGCCGGGCTGAGGCTGAGCCCCTGAGCCCCTCCCCCACTGCTCCTGCTGCCGGCCCCCCTCCCTCCTGTCTGGAGTCTCAGCCACATTTTTCATTTCCCTTCTGGTGCATTTCTGGTATTTCTTAGTTGCTTTACCGAAAAATCACTTTGAAGAACATCTCTATTCTTGAAAGCAAAGCATACCTCTGTCCTCCTGAGCTCAAATTGTATTTTATTGAGGATTCCCTTATATTGTGATTATTTAATGGACAATCTGCCCTGCTGGGAACGGCAGCAAATATAACTATTGACAGGAAAAAAAAAAAAAAAGATGCACTTTCTGAGACACATTTGGCAAAGTAAACCCAGCTTCTTACAAGAAAAGAATGTAATGAATTTTTCTCTATTTTTAGTCATGCATAAATCCCTTTAATACGGTTGAGCTCAAAATTCCATATTTGTCTTGGTCTGAAGTGAAATCTACAGGATAAGTTTAAAGGACAGCATATTTGCCCACCACTGTGTATTGAGGCTCCCCAAGTGGAGCAGAAGTTTCCTGGGCCCTGGGTGTCATGGTGATGCTGAAAACGCGACCTCTTGTGTACCGGTGCCGAACTGAACCTCGGAGACGGAGTTTTGGGTGAAGTAGAAAAGAAGAGCTTTATTGCTTCGCCAGGCAAAGGGGGCCACAGCAGGCTAATGCCCTCAGAGCTGTGTGTTCCAACCCGTGAGGATTTGGTGAGGAGTCTTATAGCAATGGTTCAAGGGTGGACGGGGTTGCTGATGAGGATCAGGGTGTGTGCAGGGCCTGACCTCCTTTTAACTGGACTCAGGTGGTCTCTTGAAGAACTTCCCTCTGGAACATCTTCCATTTGTTGGGGGTTTTAGTTCTGCAGAGGGGCTTAAAGATACTGTTATGCATACCCCTTTAAGGGGAACCAGGACCCTGCCGCAAGTCTGCACTGTTGTCTCTTGGCTTCTCCTCCCTTGTCTCTGCATCCCCTCCCTTCCTGGATGAGCAGCTGTTTGAAAGACTTCCTTGCCCAGGAGCCCCACAGGGTTCTGCTCGGTTTCACTCGCAACCCTAGAACTGGGGCCCTCAAACTCAGGTGGGATGGGAAAGAAAGGGCTTTCCCTCAGCTTTCCTGGGAGCACACTGGATGGGGACAGAGTGTCCACTGAGGGCCTGGGAACACCAGTGTTGATGTCTAGTCAGCATAGATGGGAGGGGATGCCTTTGAACTTGGCCCCTAGGGCATTTAAATGAAGGCCCAAGCGGCAGGGGAGAGGAGGTGACTACTGAAATAAAAAAATGAAGAGAAAGAAAAGCTGTAGTACTAGGGTCACTGTAAAGCTCTAAGTCTCCTTATTTAAGGATTTAAATTTTTTTTGTTAGTCACAGTTAGATGGCGAGTGCCTGCCCGACCCACGGGGTGTGGCCAGGCTTACGTGGAGGGAAGGAGCGAGGCCTGACACTGATAATCAAAGGCGACTGAGTGGACTTCACTAACAAGGGAAGTCAAGACCACGAAACCTAGAGCCGTGCAAGGGACACACGCTATCACTGGTCCCGCGGGGACAGAGGCACTGGGGCGGGGACAACTGAACAAGGAGGCGTAGTGCTCCTGACTCTGGAGGTAGAAGTCCCCAGAGGACACACATGTGAGGGAGCACACCCCTGGCGGGACTCTGAAGGGACTGTGCGTGTGCACTGGGGGGAGGCGAGAGTGGCCGGCTAAGGACCCAGTGGGCTGCAGCCCCTCAACCATGCCTTCCTGGGGGCTGTGGTTTCAGAGCCTCACCCACACCTTCTTACATCAGGCAATCCCACTGGAATGGAAGCACAGCATTCCAGCACAGTTTCCTGTAGTCCAGAGGACTCACCCGTCCTTACCACGTGCCAGCTTTAGTGGGTAACACGTTCAGAACATCTCAGACCCTGGAGGTACAGGCATCACTGTCTAGGGAGTGTGTCCACAGCTCACCTCCTCTGACACCCACCAAACCCAAACCTGCTGCCGTCACTGCAGTGAATGCGCTGCTGCTGAACGGCCGCACCGTCTCCCCTCCCCTCCCCTCCCCTCCCCTCCAAGGACCAAACCAGACTGTAGCCCTGAGTGCTTGGCAAAGAGCCAGAAAGGCAGGCGAGTGGTACTGTGCTTTTGTATGATGGTCTGTGCTTCCTCATGCACCAGAACAAGTTCTCATTTGTTCCCTGTCGACCTTCAACGAGGCAATGAGGCAGAGGTGTTCATCTTTGTTTACTCACTGAGAGATCAAGCCACAAGAGGCTCAGCCACTTGCCGGGGATCAAACGCCCTGAACTAGAGAACAGGCCCCCAACTCCCCTTCTGCCCACCCTAACCATTGGGATGTAGACATCCTGTTGGAATGATTTTTAAAATATCCTTTTGAAATGGACACATAACTCATTTTTTAAAAATCTCCATAAAGTTTAAGGTTACAACATACAGAGGACATTTTCCATGAGGCTGCCCGGTATCGACAGCACCAATCAGTGGAGGGCTGGATATCGATCAGCTTTCTGGGTCAAAACACTTTGTATAAGTTCCCATTAAAGCCTTTTGAAGAGGACCTTTGCTACCTTCCAGATCTTTAACTGCCTTTTGTCTTCTCCCTGAGCTTTAAGGTATAAGCAGCCCTACCCTGAGCTCCCTCCACTTGGTCGCCAGGTGTGTCTGCGATGGAGCCATTGCTGGGAACCTATATGACCTCTGGCCTCTGGGTCTTCCTTAGGGAGGCAACAAAATGCACAACTCTGTCTCGGTCTCATTTCTCAGCCAGATGTTTTGGTCCATGTCGAGCAGACATGGAGTTTGAGTAATTTCTAACTGGATCACAGGGAAGAGTCTGCTCCAAAGATTTCATCCTAAACTTGCACAATCCACGCCATTTTTATTCCCTCAAGGGCAGAAATTGATTGCCTGCGCTTCCTGTAATAGATGGAGGAACCTAATCCTTCACAAATGTTCCTTCTTTTATATGAGCAAAGAGAAGGACCGAACAGAGCCAGATCTCACTTTTTAAGGGAATTAAAATTGGAGATGAGGACACTAAGGCAAGTTTTCTGTTTAATTCAGAGCTACAGGGAAATCTAGATTGATCACAGAAGTAGTTTCCAACCTTCCCTATTATACTGAAAACAAAACGTGCTACAGATGCCATTGCCAAAGCCTGAACTCCAGCTGTGTTTGGTAATTGAAGAAACAAAACAAAACCCCCCAAACTCCTAAGTATTTTTGTTTATAGATTTTTATTCCCAAGGATTTAAGTGGAGAACTTCTGCCTTAATGAAGGACTGGGGTTTACGAAGGGTCGCTGACTCAGCAAACACATTTACCTATGATAATAACTGCAAACAAGGCAGAAACATCCATACGTATAAAAATAATGAACAAACCAAACCAAAGAGACCAAGAACAACAATAACAAAAAACTAAAATAAATGAAACAAAATATTATGAAAACAATATTTTCCCTCCTGACTGTATCCTCAGCTCACAAGGGACCTCTTCTTGGAAAATCTCTGCACCAGGTGTTTTCTGTTTGCCCCTCATCCAGGTCCCTTCTCTCTCCTCCTCTGCCCTGTACTGTGCCCTGGGAGGCTGACCTCTGCAGAACATGTCACCTAGCACCCTGCCCATGCAATTCCTGGTGGGATTCAGCCAATGAGAGAGACTGGCAGGAGGTTGGAGGGCAGGAGGAAGGAGAGAGAGGTTGGGGTATTTCATCCTTACTTGCTCCATATAATGGTGTTTCCTGAAAACTGGGTTCACCTCTTGGTGGGTGTCGAGCCAATAGACACAACCAAGCCAAAGATGGGGAGAAGGAAGCATTTATTACTTGTGACAAGTAAGGAGAACACCGGGGATCTTTCCCCAAGCAGTATCTCCCCTCACAGCAAAAATGGGAAAGTTTGAAGCTAAGGTACGTGCATATTCATGAAGGGGCTTGAGCAGAGGAGAACGCAGCATAGAATTAGGGCAAAGGTCGACAGAGTCCAGGCCTTAGTTGGTTGAAGTCAAGAGGGTCAACGTCATCCTTCCATCCTCCACCAGGGGATGGAGGGGGGCTTAGTTCCTGCAGAACTCAGAGACTGTATCAGATTGTTACGTATATTCCTTGAGCAGGAACTAGGACTCAGTTTTATCGCTGAACTGTTGTTTCTTGACTGCTTTCCTTCTGTCCCTGTGTTCCCCCTCTTCCCTTAAGATCATTGATTACTGAGTCCTGTCCAAGGGCAAGCATTGTAGTCAGGCTTAGGTCACAAAATGGCTTAGATCAAAATGGCTTCTCTCATGTCAAGAAAGCCGTGCCTGGTTCTTTTTCTCTGGGGACCCCCTGCCCTATCTGCTTACATTGGTGCCAGGTTTCTCCTTTTGAACAGGCCCCCAGAACTCCAGCTCTTCTTTGCTCCAATGGCACCATTTCCTCTTCTTGCCCCTCAGCCCTTGGAGAACAATGGCTTCCAGTGTTGCAACGACAGTGTTCGTGAGCTCAGGTCCGGCTGCTCACTGCCCGAAAGCCAGTACTCGAGAGACCGTGTTGGTCGGAAAGGAAAGGCTGCTTCATTCAGGAGGGTGGCAACCTGGGGAGAAGGTGGACTCCTGTCCAAAAACCAACTCAGGATTCTGCTCGAGTGTGAAAGTTTTTAAAGAGAGAATCATTTGGGGAGGGGCTCAGAGTCTTCATTCTCTTCTGCTGTGTGCAGACTTTCTTCTGATTGGCTGGTGGTGAGGTGACAGGGCAGTGCTCCAGGAATCTGGTGCTCAGCCAGAAGTTACCATCCTCCACCTGGGTGGGGGTCTTAGTTCCTATAGAAGAACTCAAAGGTATTGTTACATATGTTCCTTGAGGAGGACCCAGGACCCTGCCGCATCACTGCACTATTGTCCTTTGGCAGCTTTTCCCTTGTTTCTGTATTCCCCCCCTTCCCTGGTTAAGCAACTTTTGAATCTGTCCTTTGGAATTCAGGAAAGGTCAAGGAAGCTGAATAAAGCCTATTTCCTACAAACAAGAAAAGAGGGACACAGAATGGATTTGTACTAGGAGGGCCCCACAGGGTCCTGCTTTGTTTCAACAGACCCGTGTTTGTTCCTTACCCTGCCCACAGCTCTGTGACTGGTCCCTTCACTAAACTCTTCAGTTGAACCGTCTGGCATGATTTCTGTTTCCTGCTGGGACCCAGACATAGATTCTCTTGACCACTGAAGATTAATTAGTCAACTACACGCCAGGGCCCCTCTACCTTCTTCTCTGATACAATTGATCACCTCCACTGTAATCTCATATTTCTGTTGGTTTCCCTGTTAGACTGTGAGCTCACTGACGTTCAAGGCTGACTCCTTTACCTCCCACCCCCAGCCCTGAGCACACCATCAGCCCTAAAATGGGCAGTCAGTTGATACTGCTTGAATGAACATGTAATTGCAGGTTAAACAAATAGGGTCTAAATGCTCTTCTGAGACAAACACTAGACTCTCTACTTTTCACTTTCACCTGTACCTTCATTAAGCACCTGCTGCTTGCCAGGCCCTGGGCCAGGTGATGGGGCCAGAACCATGAACAAGACAGACACACTCATGGCCCTTAAGGCAGTTCTAATCTAAGGGAGTATTGAGGGAGCCGACAAGAAGATGGGTGGTTACAATAGTGTGTGATAGTGCTTTGACTAGGGCAGGGAAGAGGGCTTTGTAAACATCCCTCCCCAAATCAATCCAAATTAGGGGTGGGCTGGCAGGGGAAGTCTAAGCCAAGACTGTCAACCTCAAATGCCTGCAGGGCCAAGCGGGCTAGAAAAGTGAGTCAATCCAGCCAGGTGGGGGCTGAGTGAACTGGAGAGAACATGCCTTATTTACCTACAGTGGGCCACTGCCCTTGGCTTAAGCGAATGGTGTCCTGCGACCACGGGAGACCAGTGTCCCCGATGTTGAAGAAATATTAAAAAGCTGGGTTTTTATTTTTAAATGTCCAGAACTAATCCAAAAATATAAAAACACTAAGGGAAACAAACAACACGTATCAGTAAACCAGATGCTGCCTGCTTCCCACTCCTGGCCTAAACTACTGCTCAAAAGAATGAGCCAGAGTTAGCCAGCTAAAGTCCGTGTGTGTGTGCGGGGTAGGTGCTTCAGTGGGAAAAGGGTTCCAGGTGAAAAGAACAGCATGAGAAACTACCCAAAACATAGGCAGAGTCTGGCAGGCTGAGAAATTTAGTGCAGCTGAAGAAGAGAATGGGAGAGAGACGTGGCAATGGATGAGGCTGGGTAGGCAGGACCGGACGATGGAGGGTCTCATAGGCTTGGGGTGGTGGGCACTGCTGATTACCTTGCCACTAGCCATCCTTCTTTACTACTGGAATCTCTATGTTGTTTAGCTGCTAGGCAACATGTGGTTGAGAGGAGAGATGCCCCTCCTTTCTTGCATGTATCTCCTCTGCCCGTGTGTATACGCCATTGGGCTTTGCTTGTAAAACACGAGTTCTAAGAATTTAAAGATGGTGAGAGCAGAGCATTAAATCCCAAGCCTGGGATCCATTTGAGATTAGGGTTCCAAGAGACCTTGCTGCTGGCACCCATGAAGCAGCACTGCCTGGAGCCCAGGGCCTCAGGCTGAGGTTCACAGCAAGGCAAGCTGGGTGCTAATGGGGAGTGAAGCCCGGGGGCAGGTCTCTAGGGGGCTACCTAGATTCTAATTATTGACTTAAACAACTTTATAATTACATTTGCAGCAAATTTATGTTTTTATGTACTTCTACCAATCTCTATGTATTCTATTTTCCAATTATAAAAATGTAAGTAAATGATGGAGATAAATTCGCCGTGAGTCTAAGGAATTTTCTAAATTTCCCTCTTCTGGGAACTTTCTCTTTGCTTCCATGATTGTTTTGGGTGTTTCTACCTTATCATTCCCTTCTCACTTCTCAGGAGTAATTCAGACTTTTAAGTCCCAGATGGCATACTTCTTCATGATCCTGCCCACAATAAGGAAACCCAGAGTAGTATTCAGGGATGAATTAAAGGGTTAACCTTTTCCAAAAGTGTTATGTCAAGAACCGTATCACACATCAGAGAGCACAACCAAATCTCTTCAGCATACAAGCAATGTCCATTCTGCCCCCTCATGGCCAGAAATGACCCTCAGGGTTTCTTCCATAGAGGCTTTTTTTTTTTTTTTTTTTCAGTGAAAGACCAGAAGAACTCCCTCTCCTGGAATAACAGGATCTGCAGACATCTTAACTACAGGTTTGCGCATCCCCACCTCCCTCCCGCTGGTGTGAACCCGTTGTGCCTCCTCCAGCTGTTGGGACAGTACTATTATTTGTGCCCTGAGGGTCTAGGATGAAAAGGGCTCTAGTCTCATTGGATGGGTAGGCTGTGTATTCCTTGCCCACCTAACTGAGTTGTGAAATGGTAATTTCCAAACGAGGGGGCTAGACTACAGCAGAGTCCTCATATCAAACGATCCATGTGCAAAACATAACATCGTTATTCACAAAAGCCAAAAAGCAACCAAAGGGTCCTTCCAAAGAGGAATGACTGAACAAAATGTGGTTTATACATGCGATGGACTATTATTAAGCCCTAAACAGTAATGAAATTCTGACACATGCTACAATGTGGATGAACTTTGAAGACATTACACTAAGTGAAATAAGTCAGTCACAAAAGGACAAACACCGTACGGATCCACTTATACATGATCCTAGAGTAGTCAAGCTCAGAGAGACAGAAAGTTGAATAATGGGAGCTGTGGTTGGGTGGAAGTGGGAGTTACTGTTTAATAGGTACAGAGGTTCAGGTTGGCAAGAAGAAAAAGTTCTGGAGGTGGATGGTGGTGATCACTGCACAACGGTGTGAATGTATACTTAAAAATGGTTAAAGTGGGGGCTTCCCTAGTGGTGCAGTGGTTGAGAGTCCGCCTGCCGATGCAGGGGACACGGGTTCGTGCCCTGGTCTGGGAGGATTCCATGTGCCGCGGAGCGGCTGGGCCCGTGAGCCATGGCCGCTGAGCCTGTGCGTCTGGAGCCTGTGCTCCGCAACGGGAGAGGCCACAGCAGTGAGAGGCCCACGTACCGCAAAAAAACCCACAAAAAACGGTTAAAGTGGTAACATTCATTTATATTTACCATGATAAAAATCTATATCTCATTAAACCTATTTAAACTGTATTAATAATTATAAAATAATTTTAGATCAGAGGAGAGATGGCTGAAGGCACAGACAAAATGGGAAAGGGTGACATTCCAGCCCTGGCAGGAGCATTAAGGACTCAGAATTTGGAGCTTTGGATGTAGTTTGTTCTCAGAGCTGGAGAGGAACGGTCGATGTTATAATCCACCTCCATGTCTTACTGTGCCAACACAGCCCCAAAGACCTCCATCATCCAGTAGTATCACCAGAAAATATGCAAATGACTCAATGGATCTGGCAACATGGTAACAAATCACCTTAAAGAAGCCAAGGCCACGCACAGCCTGGGTGTATTCACTTTGCAGGAGTTAACAGCGCTCACCTGAGATCAATCTTCAATAATACAAGCCCGCAAACCCAGCCCTAGAAGAGGAGGCAAAGCAGACGAGGGTGGATGGCGTCTCAGAGGTGCGTCTTGCAGGGTCCCCCCAGGAAGGAGGTGAGGACAAACCCGTGGACCCCCACTTTGCAGTTAACAGGTCACATTAGTGCCGGGGAGGGGAAGCCACACCCACCAAGCCCTGCTGAGAGGTCCCACCCCCCCCAAAGCTGGGTCCCTGGGTTCATCCCGGGACACTAGGTAGGATGTGGGTGAGGAGACAGAGAGGGAGGGAAAGCTAGTCAAGAAGAATTGACCTGACTTGGTAGAGGGAAACGTGTTAAGAATCCTAGGGGCAAAATCTCCCTAAGGGTTCAGAAGAAAATATCCAACAGGTCAGCTGACCTCTTCTCTCTGACTAACTGAGCTCCTTGCATAAATAAAAAGGGTCAACATTCAGCCAGAAAGCAAAACGGGTTTGTTCCCCTTAATCCTGCATACAAGCCTCTGAACTCCTGCAGCCTCTGCGAGGGATTTCAGCTACAGAAGCAAGGCTTTCCCAGCGCTTTATTGTAGCCTCACGCCCAGAGACGACGGTGAGAAGGAACAACTCTTGCACAGGTGAGCAATGATTTGCAATGATTGGCGAGAGTGGAAAACGGAATGAGGGCGGTTGGGGCCAGGCTGTTGAACGGGGCTGGCAAACGGCTCCCTCGCTGGCTCCCAGCACAGGGCCTCTGCACTTGCCATTCCCTTTGCCTCGAATACTTTCCCCACACGTGTTTGAAGGAAGATTTTATTATTTTCCCTGTCTGATGTTAAATTATATACCTATTTGTCTCCTATGAGGGCATATCCTTTGTTGTGTTTTCTGCTGTGTCCCCAGGGCCCGGGAGAGGTACCTGGGACATGACAGGCTTCAACAAATACTTGCTGAGCAGTCTGGCTTGCTAACTCGCAGCAGTAGCTAGCGGCCGTTGGGAGGACTGTGTGGAGAAAGATTTGAGCATCAGTATACAGTAATCGACAATGACTGGTGTTTTGCCCAGCGTGGGGAAGCAGAGCCAGAGGGGAGGTTGGCACCACTGATGCCTAGTATTGGGGTTGAAAACGGTGCTGGGTTTGTACTTTCCTGACATATTAGCCGGTAAGTCAGTATTCTGGGTTGATGGGTGGAATGAATGTCACAGTGAAGATCTGGTGGGGGAAGAGATTCCAGCTGGCAAGGCACACAGGTCAGGGCAGAGCGGGGCTGTCATGGGATTTAGCCTGGAGCTGGAAGGCTGTGCTCGCAGGAAGCCAGAGATCTGGGGGAGGCCCTGGGCACGAGGAGGCTGCGTGGGGACACGGGGCTTGTTTGAGAAACTGCCCAGGGTCAGGGAGGGAAGCCTGAGACACAGAGGGGCTGGTCTATCCGTTGCCACCCCCTGGTCTCCATGGCATCCTCATGTCACCCAGAGCTGTTTCACCACCTTGCTGGTTCAGAGCAGAGCTATGAAGAGTTCACAAAAGAGGAGTAAGCAGGGAAGAAATAAGCCCACAGATGAATGTCACTAGACTATATCCTTTTTTTTTTTCTTTTTTTTTTTTCACGGTACGCGGGCCTCTCACTGCGGGATCTTCCCGGACCGGGTCACGAACCTGCGTCCCTTACATCAGCAGGCGGACTCTCAATCACTGCGCCACCAGGGAAGCCCTAGACTATATCCTTTTAACACTCCTTAAATTTGGACTCCTTAAATACAGCGGGGTCACTGAGTATTCTTGTGTAGTCTCTCGGGTCCTTAAGCAAAACGACAAAAATGAAACCTCCATCTCCTTTTTAGGTTGGTGAATTGGTCAAGCAATGTCAGGACTCTTTTTCATTGTTTTTTTGTTTTTTAATTTTTATTGGGGTAGAGCTGATTTACAATGTTGTGTTAGTTTCAGGTGTACGGCAAAGTGAATCAGTTATACATATACATATATCTGCTCATTTTTAGATTCCATTCCCGTATAGGCCATTACAGAGTACTGAGTTCCCTGTGCTATACAGTAGGTCTTTATTAGTTATCCATTTTATATATAGTAGTGTGTGTATGCCATTCCCAATCTCCAAATTTATCCCTCGGTGCCCCCTTACCCCCTGGTAACCATAAGTTTGTTTTCTACATCTGTAACACTATTTCTGTTTTGTAGGTGAGTTCATTTGTACCCTTTTTTTTTAGATTCCACATACAAGCAATACCATATTTCATCATATGTTAAATGCTAAGTTAACTGTGAGCTCTTAAGCAATTGTCCTCAGTGCCATGCCAGACCCAGTACAATACTGCTGGTTTCCCAGGGCCAAGCTGCTCCCTCTCTGTCTCTCTCTCCAAAGCAAAATAAAAGAACAGCACTGAGCATCTTAGAACCACATTGCCCAGTTTCTGGGATAGGACACAGAATCGACGGGCCCATCTTTATTTTTCCCTACAAGATGTGTTCTTGTGTAATAATCTCTTTCCCATTTCCTAGAGTGTCTTCCAGCAAACGATGGCAAACATAATATAAACACCACTTGCGGAAGAGATGGTCTTTTATTAGTTCTTAGAAAGGCCTTCATTTCCTTCCAGGCTCATCACTCTAACTAGAAACCCGCTGATGGTTGGGAGTGAAGCAAATAGATTAGAACAGTAAACACCAGGTTTTCGAAATATGGTTATGCTTCTAATGGTAAAATAATTATAAGCTGGGGCCTTAAAGCATGCTTCCGTTTACCCCCAGGAAGGATTGTACTATTACAGCGTGATGCTAGATTAAGACTGGAGTTTTAAATGATTGAATTGTGTCTCTCTTGAAGTGGTGCCGCTTTATCTCTAGAGATCGGGAGAAAATAAAATTTCATTTCATATTTAGAATATTTTTCACCTGAGGAGCTGTTTGGATTTCAGAACTGATTTCTCATGCAGGAGAGATGGTTAAATGTCAGGAAATTATGCAGAGTTCCGTGTTGGGGATCACCACTTGGGAGGATGTAGCCAGCCACAGCAACCAGTCTTGGTTCTGGTACACAGGTTCTTTTTATGCAAACGGAATTTTACACAAATGGTCTCAAATCCCAGGCTATTCATTTCTCGATTGTTTATCGGCTCACTCTTAAGCAAGAATTGAGTTCAAAAGCATCCTGGTTACAGACCATCCATACAATCCGTGCCACCCGCATACCCCTTTCTGCCTGAGTGTGGCTTTGTTGATGCCACTTGAAATGACCACCCATTAGGATTTATTTTTGCCAATCTACATGCCTCAGCCCAGACGGGGCAGATCATTAGCGGGTGTGAAGGGAGGCTCAGGAAACGAGCGCCCCTCCAGCACTTGTCATTTCACTGTGTGACTGTTGCCTGGTCTGATACAGCAGAAAGAGCGACAAGGGGTGCTTTTCTCCTGCCCAGGACACTGAACTCACAGAAAATGAGACAGCACACGGGGCCGAGGCAGTCAGATCTCACCAGAGAGACTGGGATAAATGTGTTTCCCCAGTTGCTCAAGGAAAAGATTCCAGCGGATGGCAGGGGGCCAAGGGACAAAGAAAGCTAAAGGCATGATGGGAACGACCCTCTGAGGCCGCAAGGTGAAGAGGTGGGAGAGCCAATGGCAATCAACCAATTACTACGAAGACGTCAAAGGCACTGGCTGTGCATACTGAGTTTTCGAATCTCTTGCAGAATGAAAGGCTAGCCCAGTGTGTACCGTCTGACAGATGCAGGTGGTACATGTGGGCATCTTCTGGGCCTTGACTGACCTGTCCTCTCCCAGGCCTGCACCTGGAGAGCAACCCTGCAGGTCAGAAAGGTTGGACCTCCTGGAAGATTTCCACAATTCCTGGAGGCCTGTCCCTTCCAGGGGGATTTCTCCCTCCACCCAGCTGTGCCTGCATTTCCCCTCAGTGGGCTAGGGGATCCCTTCACCCCCTCTCCCCGACTCAACAACAAAGCAAGACCATCTCAGGATGCCTGGGAGGAAAGC
Source organism: Phocoena sinus (assembly GCF_008692025.1). Lineage (NCBI taxonomy): Eukaryota > Metazoa > Chordata > Mammalia > Artiodactyla > Phocoenidae > Phocoena > Phocoena sinus. Next base: position 84,094,956 of record NC_045775.1, on the reverse strand, counting down.
TACAGCTTAATGAAAAAATAAGTGAGGGCCTATCTACCTATCAGTAACTGTTGTTTGATAGTTATTAATGGATGGCAGAGACAACATGTAAAAGTTATCCTGGTGACTTTGTTAAAACAAAGTAAAATTGGTCAGAGTCCATAGAGGTAAATTTACTCCTTTTAAATAGCATACTTTTAAGGATGACCAACCATCCTGGCTAGCTCCTGGACAAACTGGGGTGGTTGGTCACCCTACTTCTAGTTAATATCACAGTAGCTGGTTTAGGTTATTGAAAGATAAACTATTAAGTGTTTCAGACCTGGATAGCAAAAATCTAACAGGTGATTCACTCCCTTAGCTTTATCTACAGAAGTAAAAGCATTAAGAAAACCCAATGACTCGGGAGTCAGGAGCTTGAATCCTGGCACCCCACCTACAGACTGTATGAACTTGGGCAAGTTGTCACTCCTTCCCTCTGCGCCTCAGTTACTTTATCTATAAAATGGAGATGTTAGAGCATATCTCAGCGGGTTGTTATCTGAATTCAGTGAGCTAATACATGTGTGATATTGTGATTTATAAGAAGAAATATATATTTGGTCATCGTCCTTTTTCTGGCACAGAGATCCTAAGACCTTTGGAATTTCTTGTGATGCGAGCAATAAAGGTGTCTTTTGTTATGTTACTGAGGTACAATTTGGACTGAACCTAAGGATGGGGGCTCATTGCCAGGGGAGCCAGCCCTGTGCTTCGGGTGCTGGAACTTTCAGTCCACTCCCTGACCTCTGGGGAGGGGAGAGGGGCTGGAGGTTGAGTTCGGTCACCAATGGCCAGTGTGTTAATCAGTCATGCTTGTGTAATGAAACCTCCATGAAAACCCACAAGGATGGGTTTAGAGAGCTTCTGGGTTGGTGAACACGTGGAGATGAGGGAGAGAGTGGTCCCAGAGAGGGCATGCGAGCTCCACACCCCTTCCCCATCCCTTGCCCTAGGGCATCTCTTCCCTCTGACTGTTCCGGAGTTACATCCTTTTATAATAAACTGGTGATCTAGTAAGTAAAATGGTTCTCTGAGTGCTGTGAGCTGCTCTAGCAAATTAATCAGTCCCGAGGAGGCGTTTGTTGGAACCTCTGACTTGCAGCCAGTCGGTCAGAAGCACAGGTGACAGCCTGGGCCTGGGATGGGTGTCTGAAGTCGGGGTGGTCCTGTGAGACTGGGCCCTTAGCCTGTGGAACCTGAGGCCGTCTCCACATAGACAGTGTCAGAATTGAGTTGAATTGAAGGATACCCAGCTGGTGTTCAGAGAGTTGCTTGCTTGGCGGTGGTGGTGGGGAAACCCCCCCCCCCCCCCCCCCCCCCCACACACACACACACACACACAATGTTATACACCACACTCCTAGTGAGCTGTGGTCTCCAGCTCATCCTGGGGAGTGTGGTGGAATGTTTCCACCATTTCCACATGGATTTAAAGGTAGGCTTTTTCCTAGTGAATCTTTAGGAAGGAAAAAAAATGACACATAAAAGGTAATTACATGTGGTTTTCTTCACTGTCACATTACAAATATTAATTATGTGGAAGATTATTTCTAACATCAAAACTTTTACGTGCACGCTGGTCAGTTAATTTATTCAACAAATAATCAGAATTGCATTTTGTCTCTGAGAATTTACAGATGCTTCCTGACAGATCATTTATTGAGGAACTTCTAGGTGCAATTTGGTGCTGTGAAATTGTCAGTCCTTGGAGAGAGAGTGAGAGGCGGGGGGGTGGGGGTGGGGGGGTGTGCTGAGGGGCAAGCTCCAACGTGAAATATTTGAGGCCAGGCAGAGGCCAAGACATAGCGGCCGGAAGTGGAAGGGACAGAGGCTGACCTGGCTCAGGAAGTACAGCTGGTGGTCGGGTACCGTGGTGGACTAGGTACAGTGGTCCTAGTTTTAGAAACAATTAGCTCTAAGTGACCAATCAGGCAGCCGAGGGGAAGCAGAGGGAGGCTGAGTCCTAGTTCCCAGACACCTGCCCGCGGCATCTAGAGCGGGAGCTGTGGGCCTCTGGAGCCAAGGACCTGGAGACAGAGGTGGTGAGAGGCAGACAGAGTCTAAGAGCCAGGGGGGCTGTATCTCAGGGAAGGACACTAGTCATAAAGGGAAACCAAGGATGGATAGGACCACAGAAAGACGCTCTATGCCAGATAGGAGGTAGGGGATGTGCAGGTTGGGTGGAGACGTCTGGTTCTTCAGGTCCTTGTCTGATTGGAAGGAAGGGAGACGCAAACGATGGCAATGGCATTGGGGCTGCAGTCCCATCTACCTTACCTGAGACCCAAGCATCCCCAGATTGGGGCAGGAAACTGTCAATCTATACGTCAGTTAGGGACCTGTCAGGACATGGAGAGCACGTGCAAACTGGGTAGCTGGACGATTTAATAAAGGAGCTATTTATAAAGATCTGTGCAGAGTATAGGGAAATCAACAGAAGCCAGAGCAGAAGTACTAGAAATAGTCAGTTCCACCCTCAAGCCTGAGCAGAACCCAGGGAAAGCAGTGTTACATGGGAAGGGCTGCCTGATAGAATATGTGGCCTTCCATGGAGGGGTACACCCAAGCCAAGGCAACACGGTACGCAGGGGGATGGCAGGAAAATACCTCCACCTCGCCTTTCTCCCACCTCCGATACCTTTTTGGTACCTCTCACTGGCCACATCAGCCAGAAGGGAGAAGGCAGGTACGGCTGTTAGTGTAGAGTCCGTACAGGCCAGCCTCACCGGGCACAGAGTGGGCAGAAGAAGGGTGCGGAGTAGATCTGGAGGGACCATGGGAGGTAACCAGAAGACTTCACCCTCTTTGTGTCTTAGGTTCCTCACTGTTTTTTATTTGAGAAATAATTGGTATCCTCAACCAAGGGCACATATAGTCCTCTTGGTGATGGTATCAGGGCCAGTTTAGCCATAGTCCCTCCAGAATCAAAAGCATTAGCACAGCTAGTAAATTTCATATGAGGACAGAAAACAAGGGTGACAGCAATTCATCGACAGATGCACAGATGCTACAGTCCCCGTTTTCGTAGCTGGTCACAGGCCTAAGTTGTAACATAGCTTTCTCCCCCCACCATGCATTCCATGTGCCCCCTTCCCTCTGCCAGTGTCTTGGCTGGACAGCAGAGGGGGACAGCATCAACAAGATCTTCATTTCTGCAAAATCTGATGCATTGGGGGGCCTTGCCTTGATCAGTTGACAGTTTCTCTTTTGTCCAGAACTACTGGGCAAGTGAGGATGACAAGGCACCACAGGGCATCTCCTGGATTGCAGACATAATTCTTCTTGCTCCTGTTCTGTAGCGGTCACCCAACCTCCCTTCTGATCAGAACCCCAGACAACACAGTGACGCCTTTCTTCTAGTGGGTCAATGACAAGAGGAGGCCAAAACGACCAGAAGACCTTCCAACAGAGCAGAACCATGACTGTGGCCCCAGGTGAAGTCTTCCTCCCTTGGATACTATTAACTCTAAACCATCTGGAACCAAAATTGTGGGAACAGAAAGTACAAATTCCTTCAGGTGTTGTCTGGTGTATCAGTGAGAGAAGCCACTTCTACCTCCAATCCTTGGTTCCCCAAATTCTGGAGGTGATGGTACCATATACTAGCAGCTGGTTTAAGGCTTATACTTCATCCTGAACGTGTCTGGGCCTTCAGAGGGCCGTTGCACCATTCTATCAAGACAGCTCTAGCTAGCTAATGGGACATAGGGGAGACCAGTGAATTCTGGGCCGTGATCCCATAGTCCCAGTTTCTTTGCTCTGAAATGTGTCCTCTAGTTGTAGGACATCTTGTATGGGATACCACAGTGGCAGATAAAATATTCTCTAGGGCCACAGATGGTGACACACACCTGAAGTGCTCCAGGTGAGGAAGGTTAATATTTCCCTAGAACTACAAATGCCCGCCACTTCATGATATAGGTGGTTTAACACAATCAGTTTGCCGCCAAGGCTGATCCACTCTTAATACCCCACAGTCATTCCCTTTTTTCTTAAAGCCTCATTTTTTCCCTAAGAAACCCAACTTTACTGCATATCAGCTCAACTACAAATTGAGAGCAAAGTCAGTACGTATTACTTTTTCAAACCAGACTTGAGACAGTGGAAGATAACATTGGCCATTCTTGTATTTCTGCTGGTGTCCGGATGCTGGGGCTTTTGCCCTCACATCCCCATCCTGGTGGAACACTGAAACAGGCATCAGGACTCCCCACTCGGACGAGTCACCTTCTTGTGTGTCCTTTTGTGGTGCGTGATCTTAAGGTTTCCCCAAGCCACCTGAGAGACTGAAGTAACTTGGCTCTGTGGAAGCCTGGAAATAAAAACGTCCTTGAGAAGCGTTTGTGAAATCTCTCTTACTGGAATGTGGATTAAAAAGGCTTGCTGGGGTACGCGGCTAAATCTTTACAAATGTTTAAGATAAAGCGCAAATGAGAAAAACATGTTCAGTGAGTCTTTTTGGTTTGGGCTAAACTGTGTTCTTGATTCCCTTCTACTGAAATGTGTTATGATCAGGGAGAATGACCGCAGGCCAGATGGTGAAACCATTGTCCTTTTGTACTTGGGGTGACTTCCCCTCGAAGAGCTATGCTGCTTCTTTCTGACTCGGTCTCATTTTCTCTCTCTCTCTCCCACCTCACTCATGACACAGAAGGCAATATTTGGGGTACTTTTATTTAGTAACATTACAGCGACCATGGGTCACTAACAATGTTCTGGACCACTGGCAAGCTTTTTAGATGGAAGTGGAAACTTGGGTGGGCTAAGGTTCTTACTAATTAAGATCGCTGAAAAGAAACTGATAAAAAATGGCAATGAGAAGAAAGTAGATTGTGTGGGGAAAAAACTGGACTTTTATGATTTTGTAGTATTTTTAAGTAAAATTATTTTGGAAGTATAACATACATACAGAAAGTGATACAAATCATAAGTAGCTCAAGGAATTTTCCCCAAATGAATCACGTGTAACCACTACCCGGATCAAGAAACAATATTGCCGCCCCCTCGGAAGCCCTATTTGTGTCTGCTTTCATCGTTTTATTACTATTACCCCTAAGGGTAACCACTATCAAGACTTTTATCCACAGCAGTTTGTCTAGAGTTATAAGTATGCACACGTTTGTGAATTGGCTCTCTCACGCAAAATTGTGTTTGTGGAATGTATTCATGGTATTGCATGCAGAGTAACACATTCACTGCTAGTGGTCTGGAGCAGGGACAGGCAAGTTACCCCAGCCCGTCCTTGTATGGCCCACCAGCTAAGAACGGCTTTTGCATTTGCAAAGAGTCATAAAATAAATACACAGTATGCAGCAGCGACAACATGTGGCCTGTAAAACCTGAAATATTTACTCACTACCCCTTGACGGAGAAAGTTTGCTGAACCCTGCTGTAGAGAATTGTGTTGTACGACTATACCACAATTTACCGTTCTATTCTACTGCCAAGGGGTATTTGGTGGTTTTCAGTTCTTATCTATCATGAAGCGTGCAGCGCTTGCATGTGCGTTTTGGTGTCTATGAGTACACATTTCTGTTGGGGATATACCCAGAGGTGGAATTATTGGAGTATAAGGTATGAAGATATTCAGTGTTAGTGAATGCTGCCAAACAGTCATACAAGTTGACACACTTATCAACAGTGATTGGGAATTCTAGTTGTTCCACATCCTTGCCAATACTTGGTGTCACCCATCTTTTTAATTTTGGTCATTTCAGTGTATGTGTAGTGGTATCTCCTTGTGGTTTTGGTTTGTATTCACCTGATGCCTCATGGCATACATACGTTTTCATGTGTTTATTGAACATTTACGTATTCCTTTTGTGACATAGCTGCTCACATGTTTTGTCCAAGGTTTGTCTGTATTTGCCTTACTGATTGGTAAGAGTATCAAATTATTTGTTAGATAGGATTGCAAATACCTTGTTCTACTCAGTGATTTGTACCTTAACTCCGCAACGGTATCCTTCGATGAACAGAAATTCTTGATTTTAATAGTCTAACTTACCGGTTTTCCTTTTTGGTTCAATGCTTTTTTATCCTATTTAAGAAGTCTTGGCCTACCCTCATGTCACACAGGTATTCTCCAGTGTTTTCTTCTAGAAGTGTTATTGTTTACCTTTCACATTTAGATCTACAGTTCATCTAGAATAGGTTTCTTTGTATGGTGTGAGGTAGATATCAAGATTCATTTTTGTCTCCTATAGTATCTAATTGGTCCAGCACTGCTTTTGGGAAAAAAAAGGATGATTTCTCTACTCTACTACAGTGTCACCTTCATCATGAATCAGTTGCAGTATATGTGCAGATCTGCTTTGGACTTATGAAGGTGTTTCGTAGGAATTCATCTATGGATGAGTAAGAACTTCAGCTTCCTCCTGTAAGAGTGTCTTGACACTTCTTGGCCCTTTCCGTTCCCATATAAATTCATTGAATTGAAGAGGAAAAATGAGATTTTTATAGTATAAAAAGCAAATATGATATATCCCTCCATTTATTTAGGTCCTCTTTAACTTCTCTGTATGCTGTGTTGTAATTTTCAATGCAGAAGAATTACAGTTGACCTTTGAACTGCATGGGTCTACTTATTTGCAGATTCTTTTCAAAAGTAAATAATACAGTGCTGCTTGGTCTGTGGTTGGTTGAATCCTCTCATGCAGAACCACAGATTTGGAGGAACTGCTGATATAGGGGGCCGACTATATGTTATATGCAGATTTTGCACTGTTGAAATGACAAAATTATATAGTAGAAGAGAATAGCTGTTGCCGGAGGTTAGAGATAGGAGCAGGGGTTAGTAGTAAGGAGGAGGCAGCTGTGGGTGTAAGGGTAGCATGAGGGCTCTTTGCAGTTGAACTGTTCTGTATCTTGATTGTGGTGGTGGTCATGGAAATCCACCCATGTGATGAAATCCCATAGAACTAAACACACACACACACATGCACACATATACACAAACGAGTGCCTGTAAAACTTAAGAAATCTTAATAAGATCAGTAGATTGTATCCGTGTCAATTTCTCAGCTATGATCTTTACAAAACACTAGTTAAGCTTTTTAAATAAAGGCATTGAGAATTTGGACAAAAACGAGGACAGTAGAGTGAGAAAGGAAGCATTGTATGTAACATGCAGATAATAAAGGATGATAACCTGGGAACATTTTTTCTTAAAAATTTAACTAGAACCTCATCAGTTTTATTGATGTTCTCAAAAAACTAGTTTTTTGTTTCATTAATATTTCCCTACTGTTTTTCTATTTCACTGATTTCTGCTTTGATCTTTATTATTTCCTTTCTTCTGATTACTTTAGGTTTCATTAGCTCCTCTTATTTTTGTTTCTTAAGGTTTAGTCTTTGAAAATTTTTTCTTTTCTAATATAGGTGTTCAGTGCTATAAATTTCCTTTTAAATATAGCTTTAGCTGCATCTCAAACATTTTTGATAGGTTATGTTTTCATTTTCATTCAGTGCAAAATACTTTCTCATTTTGTGTATTTTTTCTGAGATCCATAGGTTATTTGGAAATCTCTTATTAATTTCCAAATACTTGAGGATTTCCTGAGGATTTTTGTTATTTATTTCTAATTTAATGCCGTTCTAGAGAGCATACTTTGGATGACTTCATCCCTCTTTACATTATTGAGAATACTTTCATGACCTGGAACCTGGCTTATCTTGGTAAACGTTCCATGTGCTCTTGAAGAAAATACGCATTCTTTTGTTTTTGGGTGGAGTGTTCTTTGATGTAAATTAGGTCAGCTACATCGATAGGGTTGTTCAAATCTTCTGTATTAGTTCTGATTCTCTGTATACTTGTTTTCTCAATTGTGGATAGATGGGTGGTGAAATCGTCTTCCATAATTGTGAATTTCTCTGTTTCTCCTTGCAGTTCTTTCAATTTTTACTTTATATATTTTGAAGGTCTGTTTCAGAAACATAAATATTAGAATTGTATGTCCTTTTGATTAATTTATCTGTTTATCATTATAAGTGACCTCTTGGTCCTTGGTAGTTTTTTTGCTCTGAAAGTGACTCCATCTGATTTTAATAGAACAATCCAAGCTTCTTTTGACTAGTGTTAGCATGGTGTATCTTTTTCCGTTGTTTTACTTTTAACCTCTTTGTGTATTTACATTTCAGTTGGATTCTTGTACGCAACATATACTTGGGTCTTGATTTTCTTTAATCCCATTTGACAATCTTTGCCTTTTTAATTGAGGTGTTAAGTGGTCTACATACATCTTCTTTATCCATTCATCTGTTGATGGACACTTGGGTTGCTCCCATACCTTGGCAGTTGTAAATAATGCTGCTAGGAACACTGGGTTCAAATTAATGGGGGTTTTTTTTGGATAAGTATCCAGAAGTGGAATTGATGGGTCACACGGTAGCTCTATTATTAGTTTTTTGAGAACCTTCCATTCTGTTTTCCACAGTGGCTGCACCAGTTTCCATTCCCACCAACAGTGTAGGAGGGTTCCCTTTTCTCCACATCCTCCCCAACATTTGTTGTTTGTTTTCTTTTTGTTGACAGATATTCTATCACAGATGTGAGGCGATATCTCATTGTGGTTTTGATTTGCATTTCCTTGCTGATTAGCTATGTTGGCCATCTGCCTTTCCTGGAAAAATGTCTGTTCTGATCTTCTGCCCATTTTTTAATTGAGTTCTTTGTTTTTTTGGTGCTGAGTTGTATGAGCTATTTATATATGTTGGATATTAATCCCTTATTGGTCATATCATTTGCAAATATTGATATTTTCTCCCATTCAGTAGGTTGTCTTTTCATTTTATTGATGATTTCCTTTGCTATGCAAAAGCTTTTTAGTTTAATTAGGTCCCATTTGTTTGGTTTTGCTTTTTTTTCCTTTTACTTTAGGAGACAGATTTTTTTTTAATTGCTGTTATTTTTGTCAAAGAGTGTTCTACCTAAAATTTCAGTTATATTTTTAATTTCTAGAATTTCCCTTTAATGTATTAGAATTTTCTATTGAAATTCTTCACCATATCATCTACTCTTACAAACTCATTCATCCTATATGTGAATGTGTATAGTAACTGAAATATCTTGATCACCTTTGTTTCTATTATTATTGCCTATTTTCCCCTTGACCTTTTTAATATATACTTGATGTTTTATTTAAATGTCAAACATCATGTATGAAAACTGAGGAGACTGAGGATTTTTTTTTCTTCCTTCAGAGAGGATTAATGTTATCTCTGACAGATAGCTCAAATATGGACAGTTTACCTTAATCCTTGGTTCAAAGCTATGTTATAGACTTTGCAAGACTGAATCTATATTTAATTCAAGACTACATTTAGTATGTACTACAGACCCTCAGCTGAGAGCATGGATGTTTATCTTCCCAGATATACAAGACCACTAAAACCTCTGCATAATTTTCCAGCTGGTTTTGTAGAGGTTTCTGAGCATTTTGTATTGCACAAATTAAGAATCAGGAAGTGCCTCAAGGGGAGAACTGCTATGGAGTGTCAGGCTCACTTTCCTGAACTTCTCTTCCTTCTACATCCTGGGCCCTTCAAGTCTTGGCCACCTTGGCAACCCCACACTCCTCTTTTGCCTTTGCATCCCTGTGAGATTAGCAAAAGCTCTTCTGGCTTATCTGATTCTTGATAACCTTCTTCTGCCCAGTTCAACCTTACTCTCTCTGTATCAGGTATCAGCAAATGTCCTAAGCGGAAGGATGGAATGAAAATGGTTGCGTTCTCAATGGGTTTCCATTTTCTTGAGAGCTTTGGCCCCTCAGATGCTGGCATTTGTCCCAGCATCTCCCTAGTGCCCTCAAACAAATTTACTGTGTATTTACTTTTCTACTTCTTTTCAGCTGAAGCATTTGTCTACTACAAATCACTCCACCATAGCCTAGAGAGAAATACTCTCTAGGATTTTAATAAAAAACAAGTGTGCACACGCAGATGCCAAAGATTCTATACTATTTTTCATTTGACTCTAGTTGGTCACACTTACTAGTACTAGTGTTCATGAATCTTCCCATGGTATCTTCTGTTGTGCCCATAGTAATGAAGTAACTAATTGCGATGGTAATAACAGTGGTGGTGTCTGTGGAAGAGTAAAGTTTTGAGATGTTAAACTTTCCAATATTTCCACCTTTTGCTTTTACCACTTTTACAGAGAGTTTGTTCTGTGTCCATTGTCCCATGTGAAAATATGACAGAATGGAGAGTGAAGAGGTCTATGAGTCTCTGGCTTTGGTGTTCCAAAAGCCTAGGCCTTTAGGACAACTTAGAGAATGTGAGGCCTCAGCAAAACTCTTGAGAGAAACAGGCTGGAGAGAGTAGAGGTCTCGCTGCTCCAAGACAAGAACATAATTCCCCACAGTTGATGGTGATAGAAAGTGATGGGAGAGAGAGCCGCAGTATAGCAGATGCCATTAGTGCCCTGCCCCAACCCTCTGGCCCCAACTAACCACCTCAGAATATGCCCGTCTGACATCCAACTGCCACGGCCTACACCTCTATGCCTGAGGATTTTCTCTGGCTCCCAAATCTCTTTTTTTTTTTGTGGTACACGGGCCTCTCACTGTTGTGGCCTCTCCCGTTGCGGAGCACAGGCTCCGGACGCGCAGGCTCAGCGGCCATGGCTCACGGGCCCAGCCGCTCCGCGGCATGTGGGATCTTCCCAGACCGGGGCACGAACCCGCGTCCCCTGCATCGGCAGGCGGCCTCTCAACCACTGCGCCACCAGGGAAGCCCCCAAATCTCATTTTGCCTTCATCTTTGGCAGACTGAAAGTATCAGACGACTAGTCCCTCCAGCAAACAGCTTTCAACCAATGACAGATAGGAGTCGGTATATAAATACTCTAGTCCCCAATCCGACTTGTGTGTTCTACATGGGTTGCTATGTCATTTCCCCAGAAGGTTAAGTCCCAGTTAACCACAGCGGCTTGATAATTCCTTCTTCTTGCTGCTTCCCTTCCCTGTCTCTCTCCCCAACTCTCCTACCAGTGTTTTCTTCATCTCCCGAAGAAACCATTTGCTCTGGAATCCTTATCTCGAGAGCCTACTTCTGGGGGACTCTAACTAAGACAGGGCTTAGACTGGTGCAGATGCTCCAGGACCTGGTTCCCAGACAGTAGCCAGAGGGGACAACAAGACTCCAGAGATGAAAGGCCGAGGATTCAGGGGGGGCTGTGGGCCATGAGGCATGGTCAGCCTCGCAGAATGTTTGTTGAGGGAGCATTAAATTAAGAAGAATCTTCTGCACTAGTGAGTGCTCTGTTTCCTAGTTGGGTAGATAGCGGTAAGCTACATTTTGAAAGTAAGTAAATGACTCACCAGCTAAAAACAAGTACTTTTGTCTGCAAGGGTAGCCTGGACTAAGCTTTTTATCAGGATGAGCTGTTCTGTTCCTTTTGCCTTTATTTGCCCTGTATCAACCATCAGAATGTTCAAAAACAGGGAAATTATTATGAATGTATAGAAGCAAATGGATTTTAATGATTGTTTTAGATGCCATTCATCTCAGATCTTCTGAAAGTTTTCAAAAAGGAGCCAGAAGTAATTGTTTTTCAGATTTGTCTTAAGTCATTCAAAGTATGATACAAAACGGAGTGATTTCCCTCTCAATTCCCTTTCTAAAACTTCCATTTTGCTCATTAAACACTGTAAATCCAGTGAGATTATGAAACTGGTGATTCAGTTAAGGCTTGAAAACTTAGATATGGCCTCCTGGCTTCAAAACACCAGAAAGCACTTCCTAGCAATTGAAATGTTCATGACTGCCAGCTGACTCAATACATTCACTCAGGCTGTATAGGTGGCATTTTTCTGCGTGTGCCTATGTATACACACATTTGTCCCCAATACACACACGTGTTCAGCTTACTCCTCACTCCATTTCTTCTCGCTTCAAAGTAGAAGGAAACTTTCTTCCGCATGCCTTTAGAAGAGAAACGGCAGGAGATCACAGTAACCCAGTATTAATCACCCAAATCACTCCAGTTATGACGTAATATAGGAAACACAAGTTGTGAAACTAGAAGATCCATAACAAATTGAGCACCTTTAAAGCTTGTTATCAGTCAAACATTCCTCTTCCCTTAACGTCAGAATCTACGGAATCAAGAAATCGACATGTTTTCAGTCAGTATGACAGATATTTTTATTGGTCCCTCTTATGTCCAGTTTCTCTCTTCCCACTCTGTGTCCTGAGAAGCTGAACTCTATATAGGTAATCAGTGGGCTCCCTTGCTCTCGGGATTCCATTTGGGTTTGGCCAATGGGTGTCACTGGTAGGAGACCAGAAGACAGTAGAAGGGTGATGTCAGGGTAATTAATCTCCAGGTCCCTCTCAGCTGGGTCACTGCAAATGGCTTGTGTCCTTCTACGTAAATCACCGCTCCTTCGAAGCATCCCTGCCTGCCAGCTACAGATATGCTCCCTGGGTCACAGGAGGCGGTTAGAAGAATGGAGGTGGCTGGTAATGGCTTCCTGATGTTGCTAACCCAGATATCCTTCAGCCTCCTTTACTGGTTTCCCCTAACCCTGTCCAACAACATTAAAAAAATTTTTTTTTATTAAACTCTCCTCAATTATAGTGTCTGAGTGAGTATGCCATCTGTTTCCTGCAGGGACCAAGACTGATACAGTTTGTCCCTCCTCATTTGTCAGACGTTAAGCAGAGCAAGACAGTGCAATGCCGTGGATTTGCGATGCAAGTCAACTGCAAAGTGAAATTATACATTTTGCAAAAGACGGTAAGATTTCATGAAGCAGATAAAAATGGTGTTGGAGAGCTCTTCGAATCACATGTAAAACTATTATCTAAGGCGGTTTAGCAGAATTCCTCTAGTTAAAAATTGAAGAGAAAATCCACGCTTAGGCATTTCAAAAGAGAGTGATTTTCATGTCAAGGATTAAGAGAGGCATTAGGCAAACATACAAATCCTTTGCTGCTGCTGCTGCCGTTGCTCCTTTTTTTTTTTTTTTTGAGACACTTTCTTTATGCTTGTGTCATAAAAGTATCTGAAGTGAAGGATGTCCTTATATGCCATCCTACTGTTTTTTTTAGGAATATTGCACCCAAAAGCCACCCAAAGAATACTCAGTTTATTTCTTGTTTGTCTTAAAAATTAACATGTAATGGCAATTATAACCTACACTTTAATAAATGTAAGATAAACTTACTTTCATAATTTTTCACTTTATTTTTAAAGATTAAGTCATAGTCAAACGTCTTATTTCTCTATTGAGTATCAAGTTTTCGTCCCCAGTTGAAGTGGATTCACTCAAAGTGGCTTTTTTCCAGTGACCTTTGGCTCAGAGGACCATCTGAACATCCTTGGAGGAGCTGCAGAGGCCACTGGGGGAGAAGAGACTGTCTATTCCTTAGGAGATTTCTGAGGGCATCCCTTTGGATTTGGGGTTGGCCTCTGGAATCACACAGCCTGGGTTTCAGATTCCAGCTTCAACTCTGCTAGCCCTTTGGCCTTGGCCGGGCCCTCAGTCTTGGGAATCCCATCCCCAGTCATTGTTGAAGCACTTAGCCCAGGTTTCTAGCACGGGGTAAACACTCAGTTACCATCAGCTCCCAGCAGAATTACTGGAATTACTGTGCAGTCAGTACTTCTATTTACTAGGCTTCTCTGTTAACATTATATCCGTTTACTAAAATTAAAACAGTAAATATTGCTTATGTTTCCACCAGTTTCAAAACGACAAGGTTTAGAGAATAAAAGGCAATGGAATTGAAACAGGATCTCTACCTTTCAAAGAAAAGAATCCATAAGTTATATAGAAATATCAAAACAAGAGAAGTAGCAAGAAATATCAAAAAAGAGAAGCCTGAAAAATAACAGAAGAAAAGGCAATTAAATTAATTAAGACAATAAAAGCAAATAGGGAAAAATCCTTTTCTAAAGGGCAAATACCAGCTGAAACATAAACTCTAACTAAGCTACTAGACTCCTAATAGAGAAATCAAAATGACAAAGAAATATAAAAATTAAAAGAATAAATAAAGACTCTCAGGAATATGCAAAACGTAAAGGATGCAGGGGAGACAGTACTTATACAAAGTTAAATTCAATGTAAAATGCATTGTAATTATAATGAGAAATGGAATAATTTAATAAATTAGTATAAAGTATAATTAATAACAAAATGAAAGCAAGCAGGAACATTTATGTGCCCCCAAACATAGCGTCAAAATATAGAAAGCAAAATTTTAAGACAATTAAAGAGTAACTAACAAACCCCAAATGCAGGGATATAGCAACACACGTGTATCAGCCAATGGCCTACTGAGTATGAAAATAATAACCCCTTCTTAGCTTCCATACCTTAGAGCAGAGTTTCCCAACCAAGCAATAAACATTCTTGGGCCATAGGACCTCCTAAGTCCTTAAGTTGTGTAAGGGTCTTAGGGATGCTGAAAACTTCAGTTTGGTCACCCCCAGCCTTGAGCAGCTTTTCCTGGTACTTCTCAGAGGACTGATTAAACAGACTGTCTGACCGCATGGCCTGCAGTCCCTGAGACCAGAGAGAGACAGTAGGATAAGTGACATCCCTCTCTGCCGCTGCCGCCCAGTACACTGAGCTTGGCAAGGAAGTGTCTGCTACCTGGGCATCTGATTTGACAGCCACCTTCAGAGAAGTTCCTGTCCTGGGGCAGGTAAGTCCAGGTAGGGGGACAGAGGGGCAAGTTACACAGCAAGCACGTGGCTGGGAGTTAGGGAGGTTGAGCAGGTACCTGGCCAAGCCTCAGGCCTACATCTCTGTCGTGTGATTTGGGTGCTTTGTGGCAGGCGGCTGTGCCTTTCTTTTTTAAAATTTTTTCATTGGAGTATAGTTGATTTACAATGTTGTGTTAATTTCAGGTGTACAGCAAACTGATTCAGTTATACTTACATATATATCTATATTTTTTCAGATTTTTTTCCCTTATAGGTTTTTACAAAATATTGAGTAGAGTTCCCTGTGCTCTACAGAAGGTCCTTGTCGGTTATGTATTTTGTATATAGTAGTGTGTTTATATCCCAAACTCCTAATTTATCCCTCTCCCCAACCCCTTGCCACCTTTTGGATATGCCTTTCAATGCTAGCAGAACTGTGACTCGTCTGACAGTGTATGTGCAAACTGAAAATGAGAGTTTCCTCACTATTTAAAAATATTCCTGTAAAGCTTCATTTGATACAAAAATCCATTTGCATTTCACAATTTATTTCACCAATACAATTTTCAGATGTAAGGTGTCAGATGCTTTAAATACCATTTTCACTGTTGTAGAAGTTTTTGTGGTTATTTATAAAGTTTAAGTTTGTCTTACTATAAAGGAAGCTTGTGTCAATAGTAACACTGAAAGACAGAAATTATTCTTTAAGAGTCTTGTTTAGGAATTACATGCTGCATAGAACAAGAGAATAAAAAGGAGTGTTTCATGAAAGTTAAAAAAAATGCAGTGATTACACTTAACCAGTGGGAGAACTGATACTTCAGTATTTATTCTAAAATATTTGTTTCTAAAGTAATACTTCAAATATATGAGGCCAAGAATACATACACACACATATATATATATATATATATATATATATACACACATATATATGTATGTATAACTGAATCACTGTGCCGTACACCTGAAACTGACATGACATTGTAAATCAACTATACTTCAATTTAAAAAATAAGTAAATAAATAAAATTGTTTAAAGAAGAGAAAAAGAGTAAAATGAATGAGATAGACCTACACAGAATACCAGTTAGCATTCTGAATTGAAAGCCACATACCTGTTTTGAAGCCAAGGACACCATTTAAAATTTATTTTGGTCATGCAATGTAGTTAAACCTACATGGCATCAATTGAATGATTTTTTCTCCCACTGGCATGCTTTAATAACATGTATGAAGTCTTATCACTGTACCGTTCCTGTGCTTTCAGCATCTCATTTATATGCAAATTCTCGTGTATGCGACTTATTCTCTGGTAAACGGTGCCGGTGGATTGAGTGGCTCCGTAATTATGTTCCATCCCCATCTACCCTGTTTGTTTCTTATTTTATCCCTGCCACAGTCCCTGCTTCGTGTTCCAGTCATGAATTACTGAGCAGCTCCCGCAGCAATTTTTCTTGTGTGTGATGGGATGCATACCTCCCTCCCCTTGATCTGTTACCTATTTACCTGTACTTTCTAAACCCAGTGCATGAGACTTGTCCCTTCTTCCTTTTGATTGTTTCCTTTGTTACTTCCTTTTAATCTGGAAGTCTTTGGTTCTAATAGAGATAAGTCGTTCCACTATCTTGGCCCCTTCCCTCTTCTCCCTCAGTGTGCTTTATGTGCTACCGAAATTTACTACTACCAGTAAAATGATTTTATATACGTGTGTGTGTTTGGGGCTGCTCAGGAGAATTTCATGTGGGATGGTCATGCCAGGAATAAACATTATGCTTACAGATTTACATATAAACACAATGTGTAGACTTGTTTTTACACATACGTACAAAGGTACGTGAATAAAGTGTGTATGTGTGTGTGTGGAGAGTCTACGTGTGCCCTGGAACAGTTAATACTTGTGTTTGAACCCTAGATCTATCATTGATTATTTGTGTGACCTTGGGCAATTTCTTAAACTTCTCTACTTCATGTGCCACACTGGTAAAATAAGGATAAGAATAGTATCTATTTCACAGGGTTTTTGGAGGATTAAATAAATAAATACATACAAAGTGCTTCTTGGGGCATTGTAAGCATAAATGCAATAAATGTCAGCTATTTTTCATTATCACACAGGACAAACAATAGATATAGACACACACAAAGAGGTCTCAATTAGATTAGATCCTTCTGTTCACGCAACCAAAATTCACAGCACCTGCTGAGTGCAAGAGGCCTCGCTGGAGTGCTCAGAGGGGTGTGGAGATGGGGAAACTCTCACCTGTGCATCTGTGAGCCTGCACATTCCTACCGGGTGAGGACTGAGGCGAGCCCCCTCCCTCAGTAGCCAGTCTCCATACCTAATCTGGCAACCTGGCAAAGGAGGCTGCCCACACCCACTGTGTGGTTGAGAATGATGATGAAGCCCCAGCTGGCACTGACCAGCCCATCCTCACCCATTTACCACCTAAGCTGTTCCGTTTGCCCAGCAGGGAACTGCAGGATTCCCAGACACACCTTCCCATCCCACCTTCCTAGAGAGGCTTCCTCATGCAGCCCCCCTTGGTCCAGCGTGTGCTGCCCACGTGGGCTTGTTTCCTGGTCCCGGCAGACAGGACCAGCCGTGTTTCCTGTGCTCTCGTTCCCCACTGTGGGGCATGAGGATGTAGGATGCATCACTTCCCTGCAGGGAGGGCTCGAGAACTTTGCCAAGTACACAGGCAATTGGCTCAGGGGAGCAACCGCTCCACAAACACAGCCCTTCCCCGGGGCAGAGGTAAAGCCCTAACTTTCTCCTGCTGGAGAAGCGGGGCGGGGGTGGGTGGGTGGGTGGGGTCGGGCATCCTGCCGCTGACCCGCTGGGTGCACCGCATTTGCCCCAACTCTTCCGTCATCCTCGCTCATCACTTCCTGCTCCCAGCTCCAAACACACCCGGCAGTATCACTTTCACAAAGGGCTTTGCAGTTTGCAGCCTGCTTTGGAAACTGCCCCCGTACCTATGGGAGGATGTGTCCTGTGCTTCCCAATTTATAGATGAGGAAACTGCAGCTCTGAGATATTATAACTTGCTCCAGGTTGCACAGGAGGACAAGGTTAACACATGACAGAACTTGGGCTCGTAATTGGTTTCAGCCAGCTGCAGTGTAATGACCTTTTCGTTCACGGGCTCCCTCAACAAATCCTTATTGAGGACCTAGGTCACGCAGAGACAGGCGTGGACAGGGCTGGCGCCACCCCTACCTTGCAAAGCCTCCAGCCTCCAGGAGAAGATGCACAACGAAGTAACTGACTAAGTGTAATGGGTGTTGTAGCAGAAGAAGTACTTTTATTAAACATGGTGCCAGGGACCTCCCTGGCCGTCCAGCGATTAGGACTCTGCACTTTCACTGCTGACGGCCTGAGTTCAATCCCTGGTCAGGGAACTAAGATCCCGCAAGCCACACAGCACAGCTGGAAAAAACAAACAAACAAACATCGTGCCAGGTGTTTTACCAGAGGATGGAAATAAATCTGAATGAAGGCATCTGTGACTAGCCCCAACTCTAGGGACTTGTTTTAAAAAAAAAATCATAATTATTATTGATAGTTGTCAGTTTTTTATTACTTTTTCCTTCTAGTTAATTTACAATGCTGTGTCAGTTTCTGGTGTATGGCAAAGTGATTCATTTATACATATATGGGTATTCTTTTTCATATTCTTTTCCGTTATAGTTTATTACAAGGCAGTGAGTATAGTTCCCTGTGCTCTACAGTAGGTCCTTGTTGTTGGTCTATTTTACATAGAGTAGTTTGGACTTGTTGCTGCTTACATCCCAGGCCCGGGATGGGGATGTCTGTACGGGGAACACAGGGATGCTGGCCGAGAGGGGCAGGCAGTCTCCCCCGAGTGCCCCCTGCCAGGGCTGGCACTTGGGGAGCTCATACAAAAGCACGGTGACAAGATGTAGCCCAGAGCATTCAGCAACCTGCAGGTGGTGGGTTATTGCTGGGTGGGCGAGCAGTGGGAAGTGAACGGAAAAGGGAATGAAGGAGGCCCGGCTGGGGATGTTCGCACAGACCCACCCTCGACAGCTGGCAGAAAATGCGTTCTCTGACCTGTTACAAGTGTACACTAAAGGATTAACCTGTTTTTTGTTTTTAATGAAGGGATTCTGCCTTATCAGGAGTAGGTCTCCTTGGTATGAAATTGATGCATTTTATAAGGAGTTTTCTGAATAGTAAGGTAAACAAAATAGCCATAACGATAATCCCCACCACTTACCGAATACGCTTTACATCCTGTTCAGACACGATGTGGTTGAATTTACACCATCACTCTGGGACGTGGGTGTTGCATAGATGAGGAAGCTGAAGCTAAGTTACGTGCCCAAGGGACCAGAGGCAGGATTCGAACCCAAGTCCTTCTGATGTCAGATCCCACCCTCTTAACCACCAAATCGCCATCGTACCATCCAGCACAGAGGCAAATGCTACAGTGGCAGTGCACAGGCATAATGAATTCTGCCTCAGAGAGGAGTAACGAGGAAGGGTCTCGTCAGATAGCCATTGGAAAGAAAGACATCCCCCAAAGAGGAAATGATGTGGGAAAAGACAGAGTGGTCTAGCGTAGCCTGGGTGTTCAGAAAATCACCAGTGGTATGATGGTCTTGGGTAGTGAAGAAGGAGGTGAGTCATGAGAGTGGCAGAGATGCTGCCGGAAAGAGCAGAGGCTACTGTATCAAGCACCTTGCCCACCCAGCGATGGGACTTGGGGATTTTCCTGGAAGGAATGGGGAGCCATTGAAGGGTGTGAGGTCTGGGAGGGGAGTGAGGAGAGTATCATGTTATCATTTTTGCAGTCTTGACAGAGAAAACGTGGAGGCAGTTGGGAGTATACGCTGGAGCCTGTCCCCTGGGAGATGCGTCAGGCAGCCAGGTGTGTCCACCTGTCTGATCATACACCTTCCTTGGTGAAGAAATCATCACAACATATTCCCAGTAGGTGTGTGATTATTCACAAATGATCACGGCACAATGGCACTCATGCATTAAGTGCATTAAAACATGACTGTGGTCAATGCCACTGGTACCCATCAAAATGGTTAATGGTAAATTTCATGTTGTGTGGGGCTTAACCTCATAAAAACAAACAAGTAAGTGTGAGTAGATATTCTATTCTTCCCCTTCCACACCACAGCGATGGGGTGCACATGTCCCTTTGATGTCGAGGTCTGGACGAAGGGCATGGCTGTGGGAAAGGAAAAGAGAGAGGATTTGAGGTGTGGTTTAAGAGGTAGAATTGATAGAGCTCGATGTTTGGAGGTTGAGGAGTGTGTGGGAAAGGGCAGAAGATGCCCCGTTTCTGGTTTGGATATAGGAAAAAAAAAGTTTTCCCTTTTTTGGGGACTTGGTGTGGCCAGTCCTGGGATCATTTCCCAGGGGTTGGCATAGGATTGGGTGGGGAGTTTCTAGGCATGTCCAGAAGTGAATCCAGCCTGAGGGTATGGATAGATGGTCCTGTTTAGGTGAGGAAACTGAGAGTCTAGTCTGAAAAAGCCTTATTAGCCAAGGGCCAAACAAGAGGTCAGAAGGAGGCAAACTCAGGAGTGGGAATCCAGGGGCAAGCTGGGAACTAGGCAGGAAGGGTTTCACAGACCACATGGAAAGTGATGCAGGCCAGGGGAGGGGGGGGTCTTCCCGACCAAGGTTTCATTCCGGACCATGGAACCTGATACCCAGGGGATGCCCGGGGGGAGCAGGAGACACTTGGGAAGAGATGGATGTGGGCTTGGGTAGCAGCATCTGGAGTGCAGAAGAGGCTGCTCGGGAGAACATGAGCCACTGGGCTGAGGACAGAGCCCTGGGGAAGATCAAAATTTAAGACGCCGGCAGAGGAATGGAAGCCTGACAATGAGGGAAATCACCCGACCGAAACCAGGAGAGTTCGGGGTCACAGGGCCAAGGGGAAATTTCCAGAAGGAAAGAAGTGGTCCCAGGTGTCAGACACTACAGGAGGACAAATAACACAGGAACTGAGTGCTTCCCTGGTAGCGCAGTGGTTGAGGGTCCGCCTGCCAATGCAGGGGACGTGGGTTCGTGCCCCGGTCCGGGAGGATCCTACATGCCGCGGAGCGGCTGGGCCCGTGAGCCGTGGCCGCTGAGCCTGCCCGTCCGGAGCCTGTGCTCCGCAACGGGGAAGGCCACAACAGTAAGAGGCCCGCATACCGCAAAAAAAAAAAAAAAAAAAAAAAAAAAACAGGCACTGAAAAAGTGTCCATTGGCTAAGCTCCCCGGTGACGTTAGCGAAAGTAATTCCGGAGATGAGTGGGGTGGGGCAGGGGGAGGCGAGGGCATGGAGCAGGGAGCCCTACTGGTGGATGGAGATGAGAAGGTAAAAACCCTTCAAGCAGAGCAGGCTTGGGTTGTCTGACTTCTCATCTAATGCTCTTTCTCCTCTCCCGGTGCAGCTTGGCCCTAGAAAGTTCTAGAAGTCTTATTACAGTCCAGAGGCAGGATGAGGCTTTTGGTTCTGATCTCTTGGATTTCCAGGCACTTTGGGAGAACCAGCAGAGTTTCGGACAAGTCAAGTACCCTATCAAAGTCAGTGTACCTGATGATAAGAATATATTTAAGGGGTTCAGAAACTTTCCTGGGATTCTTTTAAAGAGTTTGCATAGAGTTAGGGAGAGGAGTAGAGCAACAGAGAACTTCTCCTTGGCCTCCCTGACCACATTCTTCTGGTTTGTGTCAGGTGGTCCCCCAGAGTGGGGTGCAGGCTGCTGCTTCCAGCCTTCTGGTA
The DNA here is from genome assembly GCF_008692025.1 of Phocoena sinus. Lineage (NCBI taxonomy): Eukaryota > Metazoa > Chordata > Mammalia > Artiodactyla > Phocoenidae > Phocoena > Phocoena sinus. The sequence continues at coordinate 84,073,515 of NC_045775.1, read as the reverse complement.
GATCTTTTTGCCCTGCTGTGGGTGAGAGGCGGCCAGCTGGGTGCCTGGTGGGGAAACGCCATTGGCTGGGTTAGTCACTCGCCTCCACACTTTCACATCCTCTATCAACACCTGCACACTTCAGTGGTGACCACACGCACTCTTCCTGTTTATACGGAAAGTGCCATTCAGAAAGCTTGCCAGAGAGGAGAGAGCTGCACCCTCAGCCTCTGAAGAAAGACATTGCACAACTTATTTGGGAGAAGGAGAAAAGGAGCCCATGAGTTGAGAGGTAAGGTCAAGCCAAAGATCATCTGGGCCCTTCGGGCTGCCTTGGGTGGAAAAGAAGTGACCTTTCCTTTGTAGCCTTCAGGGGGTGACCCAGAGGAGCCTGACCCAAGCTCCCCAGGGCCAGGCAGCGGGGACTCTCAATCTGCTCCACAGAGAGAACCCAGGCTTGGGTGAGCGGCCGGACCAATTGGAGAGGCAGATTTGGAAGGTGGTCCCAAAAGGTCACAGCATTCACGTGGGGATAGCTTGTAAAGAATGCACAACCTGGGTCTGAGCGTGGACACGCACAGTCGTGACGGTGGCCGGCCCTGTAGGCTTCCGGAGGAGTGTGTCTGAACTCCGTTTAGGCCATCGGCTACACCGCACACAAAGAGCCCATGATGTATATGGTCACAGACTGGACCCCAGTGCATGGCTCCAGTGAGTGCACAGGAAGGAGAGAGTATGCAGGGCTCACCCTGAGGCCACCGCCGCTCCCGCAGAAGTGGCTCAGGACACACGGCCTCCTCGTCGGCAGGGGCTGACAGCACTGTTCGTATTCCTTGCACAGCACATAATGTCTGTGTGTGTGCACGTGTGTACACATCATGCACATACACATGCTACATTATGTGTATAGACAGACATACACGCGTGATACATAAAGACCCATATATAATACAAAATAGCAATAGTGTCTGTATTTTTTTTTTTTTTTTTTTTTTTTCTATACGCGGGCCTCTCACTGTTGTGGCCTCTCCCGTTGCGCAGCACAGGCTCCGGACACGCAGGCTCAGCGGCCGTGGCTCACGGGCCCATCCGCTCCGCGGCATGTGGGATCTTCCCGGACCGGGGCACGAACCCGTGTCCCCTGCATCGGCAGGCAGACTCTCAACCACTGCACCACCAGGGAAGCCCCGTGTCTGTATTTTTGAAACTAGAGAGTTAATGGTATGACAAGAGATTTCTTTTCCTAAAATGTGAATTCCTTGCTATTAAAGTTTTACAAATATAAAAGTGAAATCATATTGGGATATGTGTTTTATAACCCCCTTTATTCAAAGTATTGGGCTCTTGGTGCAAAGTTAAGGAAGAGCGCCTTGCCTTACGTAAGGCTGTCAAGGTTGCCTGTCTCACTAAAGTGAGATTATTAGAGTAAAAGTAGCACAAAGACTCCACATTCTGAGGTTTGGGTTTTGTTTCTGTCACTGCTGTTCCCTTGCTCTGGGCATTATCTGTGCTTTGTGTTCAGATATGCCATGCATATTTTTATGTATTTTGCATCTGGAAAATGGAAAACACGTGCATTGCTTATTGGCTAGACCTCTAGGTTCAAGTCCCAACTCTAACACTTCCTGTGACTTTGGGCAAGTCACTACACCCGCATCTGGGTTTCCAGCATCTGTAGAATGGGTACAACAACAGTCTCTACCTCTTAAATAAGGGTTAGATGAGCTAATACATGTAAAGCGCTCAGAAGAGTGACACATTGAAAGGGCCCCGTAAGTGTTGGCGGCCATTATTATTGTTACTGCTGTCATCAGTTTTTGTGCAATTAAGCTGTCACATTTGAAGGGAAATGGTAGGAGGCAAAGATTAAATGTGGGAAGTGGGGCTATGTAGATGGGTGTTGGGGAGACGCATAAGAGGTCAGAGCCATGACACCAACATGCAGTCCTTTACCCTGCAGAGGTGTCGTGAACAGGAGGTGGGAAAGGAGCTCTCATACATGTTGTACGTCCATGTGCACAGCAACCAAGGGCAGATACGTGTAACCGTGGCGTCCGAGTGATGCTAAATGGCCTGTGTTTAGTGCCTCTCATGTGGAAAGCATGTGCTCGCGTGTTACATGCCTTCTCTCGTGTCTTGCACCAGAGCCCTTATGGGATGCTGCCTATTTTAGAAGAAGCTGAGAGCCGGTCTAAGCGTGGCAGAGCTGGGCTCTAACTATTCTCCAGACTCTGCTCCTAGCCCTCGTGTCGCCTCTGCAATGTGAGCTAAGTGGTAATGGAATGTGCCAGATGAGGAAGCTGAGTTTCAGGAAATCAAGAACAAGTTCAAAGTCACACTGAGGGTTAAAGGTGTGGCGGGGAGCTGGATGGCTGATCCCTGATTTCCAGACCCTCTATTCCTGCCTCTGCAGTTCAGAGGAAGAACCTCTAGGCTTGCACCCTGCCTCCTGAGGTTGACAGCCGGTGGACTCCTTCAATAAGTCACTCTATCTTCCACGCTTTGGTTTTCTTTATCTGTAAAGTGGGTAAAATAAACTGCCCTATGGAGTTTACAAGGTTTTATGAGATTTCAGTGAGGCTACACATGTAAAATGCTATCATATTGAAGTCCAGTTGACTTACAATATTTCAGGTATACGGCAAAGTGATTCAGTTATCTGTCTGTCTATCTATATTCTTTTTCGGATTCTTTTCTATTATAGATAATCACAGGATATTGGAATCTAGTTCACTGTGCTACTACTCTTCACAGTAGATCCTTGTTGGTTACCTATTTGTATTATCGTGTAGTGTGTATCTGTTATCCCAGACTTCTAATTTATCCCTCCCCCCTTTCCTCTTTGGTAGCCGTAAGTGGTTTTCTACGTACGTGAGTCTGTTTCTGTTTTGGAAATAAGTTCATTTGTATCATTTTTTTAGATTCCACATATAAGGTCTTATCATGATATCTGTCTTTCTCTGTCCTGACTTACTTCACTTAGTATGATAACCTCTAGGTCCATCCACGTTGCTGCAAAGGACATTATTTCATTTTCTTTATGGCTGAGTAGTATTCCATCGTATATATGTACCACATCTTCTTTAACCATTCATCTGTCGATGGACACTTAAGTTGCTTCCATGTCTTGGCTATTGTAAATAGTGCAGCTATGAACATTGGGGTGCATGTATCTTTTCGAATTAGAGTTTTCGTCTTTTCTGGATATATGCCCAGGAGTGGGGTTGCTGGATCATATGGTAATTCTATAGCTATTATATATTTCTGATTCATGTAAGAAAAAAATGTTGAAAGTGACTCTCAGTAAAGGCAAGTTAAAAAGGAAAGGAAAAGTAAAAATGATGTTGGTTCTTCATGGCACGTCATTAAGTATGACTTAACTTATTCTTTCAAATGACTGCTTTGCACTGCCTGGTACTGATATTCTATAATTCATTTAACCAGTGTCATATATGGAAAATTAATTTATTTCCATTTTTAAATAGTCGAAATTAAACTGCAGTGATTGTTCTACAAATCCTTTAGTGCCATCGTTTTGTCAGTTTTTTGTGGTTTTTTTGTTTTTTGTTTTGTTTTCTTTTTTGTTTTTGTGGTACGCGGGCCTCTCATTGTCGTGGCCTCTCCTGTTGCGGAGCACAGGCTCCGGACGCACAGGCCCAGCCGCCCCGCGGCATGCGGGATCTTCCCAGACCGGGGCACGAACCCGTGTCCCCTGCATCGGCAGGTGGGCTCTCAACCACTGCGCCACCCGGGAGCCCTAGTGATGTGTTTTAAGATTTCACCTTTCTCCCAAGTCCTGGATGTTGACCACAGTAAGAGAGAATGCTTGTGAAGGGAAGAATTGTTTTCTTATTTTTCTCTGGGAATTTGGCCTCATCAGCCGTGCTCGTGTTGCAAGGGAAAGAAACCACGTGGAGCTGTGCTGAACAAAAAGACCATCTTTTGGAACAATCTGGGGGGATGACCAGGCTTAAAGAGCAACAAGCAAGGAGATATGAAGTCCAGGCAGCAGAACCAGTAAGAACACCATTAGGTACCACAGCAGTGGAAATGGGGGCACAGGCTGGGCCACGTAATGTGGCCACCACTGTAACAGATATGACCTCAACTGTTCCCACGTTGGGGCATCACTTATGTAAAATACAGGATCCCAGAAGGAAGGGAGAGAGTGATGAGCTGCGTCTAGGTCACGTGCCTGTCCCCAGGGAAAGGTCAGATCCATCCATGTGACTTCAAGCTATGCATAGGGAGGCCTCCCCCAAAGGAAGACTGGAGCGGTAATAGGAAGGGGTGGACGGTTGGAAGGTGACAGCGAAAAGCGACGAGCGTCTTCCACATGGTTCCTGCCCAGCAGTCTCTAAGTGGTGGCTGGTTGGTTATCACTGGGAGAGATCAGCCTTTGATGGATGTTTGTACAGATAGGTGTACACAAGGGAGAATCAGGAAACTGAGCCCCCGCTGCTTCCTGAATCCTTGTCCTGGACGCTTTGCTTCTACAGCTGGGAGTAGAGTAGGAGACCGAGGGATTTTCCTAAGGACCTGAGCAAGAAGATGGACCCTCCTTGTAAATCAGAGGAATCGGTGCTCTCTCCGTAGCTCCTACCCGTGTCAAGCATTTCACGGTCAGTTTTTGAGTCCCCCAGTGTAGATATTACACACTCCTTTTACATATGGAGGACAGAGACTCCAAGAGGTTAAGTGACCTGCTCACCTAGTCCATACAGTTAGACATGGGGCTCAAACCCAGGCTCCCCAGCTCTGAAACCTTCCACTCCAGCTGGCCTTAGGGCGAGCCTGAGTCTAGGCTTCACAGAAGCAGGACATGTGCTAATATTTGAATGAAATCATTTTCTTCCAGGACACCAGAGTGTGTGTGTGTGTGTGTGTGTGTGTGTGTGTGTGTGTGCACGCCCCCCCCACACATAACCAGGAGGAATTCTAAGAGGAAAGTTAGGGGTTCCGAGGGAAAACATCCCATATGTTATAACTTTGCCTGGGCTGTCCCTGTTTCTAAAGACCGTGACAATATTTTTTGAAGCAAAGATCAAAGGACATATGGTCTGACTCAAGGGTTAACAAAGGGAAAAATATTTGAAATTGGGACTCTCTGGGACAATTTGAGATGTGTGGCTACAATCATTCCCAGAGCACCTGGGAATCATGGAGCTCTTTGGGAAACACTTTGAAATACTAAAACATTAAATCCCATTCTCCAAACTAGGGATGATTTTATCAGCAGAAATTGGGACAGTCTTATACATTGGCTCTATGATTCCAAAGATGGGAGGCCTCATGCCCATGACAATAGCAAACGTCTTGAAATCTGCTTGCATCACCTGTAAAATCATTAGAAATAATAAGAGAATTCTTCATACAAAATGAATAGATTTCTTACAGCAAAAATAGCCAGTAAGAAGGGATATAATTCATAAAAGCCACTGCAATGTAAATATCTAGAAAAGAACTTAAGAGGAAACACATGAGACCTTTACAAAAAAAAAAAAATCTACTTAGGGATGTAAAGCATGTAAATGGAAACACACCCAAAAAAGAGGAGAAATAGTATATGTATAGCTGATTCATTTTGCTATATGGTAGAAACTAACACAACAATGTAAAGGAACTATACTCCCATAAAAATTAATTAAAAAAATTTTTTGAAATGGAAACACATGGGCATATGGAAACTAGATAAGTAAATATGAATTCTCACCAACCTGATTTGTATGCAAAAAGTGTGTAAAATAAAATTTCCAATGCATTGGGCGGAGGGGAACTTGATAAAATTCCAATCGAAACTTCTAAAGAATAACAAGGATATTTTTGAAGAAAAGGTGGAGGCAGACATGGTGCTTGCCTTTTCAACTATGAAAGTTTCAGTGGTCATATCGTTCCAGATGGATAAACAGATCAATGGGAGAGAAGAGAAAGTACACACACACGCATTCATGCACATGCAAATGTAGTGTGTGATAAAAGCACCTTTTGGAATCAGTAATAGCAAGAATGAGGGCACTCATATCGAGAATGAATGGTCAGTCCTCATTTAGCTTGATTCTTCAGCAGCTCTGACACAGTAAACTCTTCCTTCCTTCTTGAAATACCTTCTTTTCTGCCTCCAGAACATCCTTCTCTTCCCTCTCATCCTATCTCAGTGGTCTTCTGTTCAGGTTCCTTTTCCAACTCTTTCCTGTGTCTAGATGCTAGAGTGCCCAGGGCTCAGTCCTCCAACATCTCTGCTCTGTCTGCATTCACTGCCCAGGTGATCTGGTCCAATATGACCATTGAAACACTAACAATGTCCAAAATGACTTCTCCTAGCCCAGACCTGTTTTCTGAGCAGAAACCCCGCTGTCCAACACCACTCGGCATCTCCACTTGAATGTGTGTTCAGCCTCACAGTCTTAGCATGTCCAAAACAGAATTCCTGATTTCTCCAACCCCGGTCCTGCTCCTCCTGTGGTTTTCCTCACACCATCAGCAGATGATCCCTTCATTCTTCCAGGGTCAGGCCAGCCCCCTGAAGCCATCTTCACTTCTTTCTTTCACAGCCTACATCTAATCCATCAGTAGATCCCATTCACATGTCATTTGAAATATATCCAGAGTTGAATCCCTTCTCAGCACTCAACCTCCTGGGTCTCTCACCTGCTCTGCAAACTGGTCTCCTTCCCACATGCTCCTTCTTCATCCTGTTCTCGGCACAGACCCAGAGGCATTCTTGTAAAACTGAAATCAAATCATATGTTTGCTCAAAACCCTCCAATGGCCCTCCTTACCTCCGTGTTCCAGTTATTTATGGCTGCATAACCAAGTACCCCCAACATATGGTGGCTTAAAACAAACTTTCAGTTTTGCTCAAGATCCCATGGGTCAGCCATTGGGGCAGTTTAGTTTTGGTGGGGCTGGAAGGACGACCCCTTCTAAGGTGGCTTCTTCCCTCACATCCTGGCACACTTGTGACTCCTCATCTTCCATGACTCTCCATGTGGCTTGGACAGAATGCCGGTCTTGAGGTCTGTGCACTTCCTCCATTGTGATTGTCTCTAAGACGGCAGGGAAGAGGAAGCTGCCACAAGAGGCAGGGGCTGGGACAGCATCCTTTCTGCCCACATTTTGTTGGCCAAAGCAGTCAGCAGGCCTGTCCAGATTCGAAGAGGTTGAAGAGTCTCCTGACGGGGGGCAGGGCAATGTCATGATGCAGAAAAACACACGGGGTGTTCCTGTGGCCATCTTTGGGAAACGCAGTCCGCTACACTCAACCATTAGCAATCCAAAGTGCTACCATGACCTGTCAGGTCCTACAGGGTCTGACTCCTGCCACCCCTCACTTCTAGTACCCTTTCCCCTCATTAGTGGTACGACTTCACCTAGCATGGCCCCTTTGCTATGATGTGAACAAACCAAGTGTAATCCCACCTCATGGTCTAGTGCCTGTGGTTCCCTCTGCCTGGCGTGCCCTTCCCGGGGTGCACGGGTCACCTCTCACCTCCTTCAGGTCTCTACCCAAATGTTACCATTTCAGAGAGACCTTTCTTGACAACCCTTGACTAAGAAAGCCATTCCAACCCCTTCTTGTCGGTTGTGTTTAGCACCATCTTACTATCAAATGTTTAGTTGTTATTATCTGCCTCTTCCCATTAGAATGTAATGTATCACGAGGACCTAGAAAATGTCTATTCATTGAAGGTTCCGGATAAATATTTGTTGAATGAATGATTGGACAGGTAACTTTTCATTAAATGATATTGGGACACTGTCTAACAGCTGGGGTGGGGGGAGGAGAGGAAAGTTAGATGCATACCTAATACATTAAACCAAAATAAGTTCTAGAAAGATTTTAATGTATTATAATAAACATTGAAAATTCAGGTGAAGATTAAATAATCTTGGGGTGAGAAGGGTTTCTGTAAGCCTGATACTAAATAAATGAAGTAGAAATAAAAATACAGATTTGACTCTGTCAAAAACACCACACAATGAAAAGATGAATAGCAAACTTGGAAAGATACTTCAATATAAAATGAGCACAGACAATCCTTAATATTAGAGAGAACTCTGTCAAATAAATTCAGAAAAGGAAAATATATAAAAGCCTAATAAGCATTTCAGAATAAAAATTCCACCAGCTGTGTGGTTGCAGTCAAGCTACCCAGTTCTGTAAAAGGGGAAGGCATGTGGATTCAATGAGCAAATATATGTACCTTTCTTAGAAAAGTGTCTGGCATATAATGTTGCTTAATAAATATTAGCTTTTAATATTATTATCTCCAAATGCCATGCATGACACATACATGGGGTTTTAAATGTTTATTCATTATTTCATCCATCCATCCATCCATCCATCCATCCATTCATCCATTCATCCATTCATCTACCCATTCATCCATCCATCCATCCATCCATCCATCCATCCATCCATTCATCCATTCATCTACCCATTCATCCATCCATCCATTCATCTACCCATTCATCCATTCATCCATTCATGCATTCATCCATTCATCCATCCATCCATCCATCCATCCATTCATCCATCCATCTACCCATTCATCCATCCATCCATCCATCCATTCATCTACCCATCCATCCATCCATCCATCCATCCATCCATCCATCCATTCATTAATTCCCTGGGGTGCAAGTGTTGCACCACTTCACAGGCTGCACTCTGCCGTCTTCCCTCATTGACTCATAAATATAATGAAGAAAAGGTGCTGCAGGAGCCCTTGGATTCTTGAGAAATCTATTTAAAAAGCCAGCCTTTCCCAGAAAAACTGCTCTTACATCACATCAATAATACCAACCTCAAAATCATACTCATTTGAGTAGTTTAAGGGCTGAGAAAGCACTCAGGGACACACTGAAAGGACGCCTCCTCAGTTTGGTGAACAGTGTAATGAAGTGCGGCCGTGGGGTCTATGTTTCACAGGAGTGGTGGGCTGCCCTCTTCTTAAAGGAACAGGGATGTTGGGGAACAGAGTTGTTGAGTCCATCTTTTTGTTTTGTAAATAGCATGTTTACCATCTGGGGTCTGAGAAACTCTGGACTGAGAACGTTGCTGTGGAATGGCTGGCCATTGATGGTATGAGCCTGTTATTCGATCTTTATTGTTGTCTGGCCTGCAGTTATATTTTTGTACTTCAGGAGATGCCAGACAATCTTTGTTTGGCAATAAAGAGTAAGCGCTTAGCCTTCTTGACGGGCAGACGCCCTCCTGCCCTCTACACTTGACACTTCTGCGGTCCTGACGGCGCCTCGGTCAGGTTGTCTGATGGGGCAGCACATGCTTCAGGAAGCTGCTAGCAGCCCAGCAATCTCGTCACCCCAACTGCATCAGTGACTTCGCTTACATGCCTCCTAAGAGCTCCAGAAAACGCTGTACTCTGAGGCTTCCTAGAAATCACTATTTGAAACTATTGATGGACAAGGCTTTTATTTCTGAGGCAATGAACACACCATGCACTGCAGGAAGGTTCGTGTGGACAGCCACCTGCACAGGGGCACATAGCTGAGTGTGTGATTAGGGGCTAAAATCCAGCCTACGCTCCGTTCGCCTGGAGGAAGGGACACCTTTCCTTCAGTTCTCACAGTGGCACCAGCATCTCACCAAGCCCTGTGCCCATCGGTCTGGACCCTTAGGAGCAGGTGTCTCTCATGCATGTACCCAGGCCAGGCCTGGGTGAGGGGAGTGTTGGTGTGACAGCAATCGGTGATGCCAGGGAGCTGGGAACAGAGAGCTGGCTTGGAGCCTTGCCACATAGCAGTCTTGGGCACATCAGTTTTAGGAAGGATGACAATCTGCAAACTGAGGATCGGACCATGGATTCCATTAACACTGAATGTATCGGTGAGCTTCTAGAAACTTCTTTGTGCACCCTATCCAAGTTGGGAGACTACATCTTAATCATTCGTGCTACATGCTTTTAACTGACAGGGAGCTCCTGAAAGTGTAACGTCCACCATACGGCTCCCTTAGGACACAGATTCCGGCCAGTGACACATGGCCATGACCCACCTCCTCCTCACAGACAGCACAAGTTGTAAGAGGCAGAACCACAAAGAGGCCAAGTGTAAAGGCTTTGATGAGTGTACAACCTCGACTCAAATCCCAGCTGCACCTCCCAATTAAAAGGATATTAATGATCACTCATCTCACACTTTGCCGTATGACTGTGGGCAAATTACTTTCTTTTTTTTTTTCCTAATTTCATTGGAATATAGTTGATTTACAATGTGTTAGTTTCAGGTGTAGAAAAAAAGTGCTTCAGTTATACATATATTCATTCATTTTTATAGATTCTTTTCCCATATAGGTTATCACAGAGTATTGAGTAGAGTTCCCTTTGCTATACAGTAGGTCCTTGTTGATTATCTATCTCATATATAGTAGTGTGTGTGTGTTCATCCCAAGCTCCTGATTTATCTCTCCCGCCCACATTTCCCCTTTGGTAACCATAAGTTTGTTTTCGACATCTGTAAGTCTGTTTCTGTTTTGTAAATAAGCTCATTTGTATCATTTAACAAAATTAGATTGTACATACGGGTGATATCATATGATATTTTTCTTTCTGACTTACTTCACCCTGTATGACAGTCTCTAGGTCCATCCACGTCTCTACAAATGACCCAATTTCGTTCCTTTTCATGGCTAAGTAATATTCCATTGTGTATATGTACCACATCTTCTTTATCCATTCCTCTGTCAATGGACATTTAGGTTGCTTCCATGTCTTGGCTATTGTAAGTAGTGCTGCAGTGAACATTGGGGTGCATGTATCTCTTCAGATATGGTTTTCTCCAGATATATGTCCAGGAGTGGGATTGCTTTATCATGTGATAGCTCTGTTTTTAGTTTTTTAAGGAACCTCCACACTGTTCTCCATAGTGGTTGTACCAGTTGACATTCCCACCAACGGTGTAGGAGAGTTCCCTTTTCTCCACACCCTCTCCAGCATTAATTTTTTGTAGACTTTTCGATGGTGGCTATTCTGACCGGCAAATGACTTTCCTTTCTGAGCCTCAGTCTACTCTTCAGTGAAAATAGGGATGATAACACATCTGGGTTTTTGTGAGGACTTAATGAGGTTGTATGCAACACATCAAGCACTCAGTAAAAAGCAGCTTTTTTATTATTTAGACACTGGACCCACATCAGCTTTAACATGTCTATTACTTGAAGAACAAGTAAACGAGACATGTTGGGAAGAGGGTTAATTCCTCAGACTGGTGGAGCATTTTGTGAATAACAATGGTAATTTTCTGAATGGCTCTGAGTAACCTGGAAAAGGGCGTGCATCTAGCACAGGCCTTGTTGGTTTCCCGGAGAGTAAATTGCCCACTGGAATGGGCTGACCATTACTTGCTCATAATGTCAACTGTTTTAATATACACATCCGCTTAGTGATAGCACATTGGCCAGGAAAACTACGAAGCTGATGTTTTTGCCTAAATAGCCAGTCTTTTTTGGTCTTGAATAAAGTGTCAAATATATGATTTAGATTTTATGTTCAGCTGATTGTTGACATCAGAAAGCATCAATCCAGAGTAATTGGCAAGTGGGTACACATTCAAATGATATGATGATATCCCTGCCACATTTTCCTGTGATTTGAGGGGAGAAAATCATTAGGGATTCTTGTTTTAGAATCTCATCAAAATAGATCCTTTGAGTAGCTGCATAGCACAGGGAGATCAGCTCAGTGCTTTGTGCCCACCTAGAGGGGTGGGATAGGGAGGGTGGGAGGGAGACGTGAGAGGGAGGGAATATGGGGATGTATGTATGCGTATAGCTGATTCACTTTGTTATACGGCAGAAACTAGCACACCACTGTAAAGCAATTATACTCCAATAAAGACGTTAACTAAACCAAAGGATCTATTATTTTTTTAAGTGCTTGCCACTGCTCAGTTTGACCAGAGTGGCGCTGTAGCTGGAATCAGGGAGCTCTGACCCCTTAGCCTGTCTTCTGTTCATCTGTTCTCTTTGCTGCCACAGCCCACACATTCCTAGCTGGAGCAAGTGGACGAGCAGCTTGGGTTAGCCAAGGCGACAGATGGACTGGAGGTGCCTGACCATTGACCCCTGACCTCTGACCCAACTCCAGAAATGTGTCCATAGGAAGGATAAACAAATTAAATTTCTCAGTGTTGAGACCTCAGAGGTCATCTCTTCTAACCATACTCTCCTTTTCCAGTACATTTTGATAAGTAGCCATTCATTCTCTTTAACTACCTCTGACAATGGAAACCTCACAGCCCCTTGATACGGCCATTCCTTTTTTCCCAAAGTTTCAATTACTTGAAAATCCTTCCTTTCAAAGCAAAATCAGCCTCTTTGTGATTTTGGCCCTTGTTTCCCATTTTGCCTTCTGGTGTCACAGGGAATAGAGAAAAGAATATGAGATTGACTTAGGCAGACAGATCATAGTTCCCTGTATTCAAAGCATCCTTTGGGCCCAATAACAGTAACCATCGTTTATTCATCTCCAGTGGTGTGGGTTGGAAGAGGCAGGCTCTGGAAAACTCATTGCTTTAACTCCGAAATGAACCTTTCATAAGTGGATCACTCCGGCCGTCCTTAACCAAGCATTAAAAACATTGGAAGCCTCTGGAGAGTTTTTCCCATGAGAGTGGGCAAGGGGAGGGGAGAGAGGAGAGACAGAATGAGTGAGAGAGAGAACTAGGGGTGGTATTGTTCGTACCTGTGAGAAAGGAGTCCCCAGCTGAGAAAGTGAGCTAGCAAGAGAGGGTCAAAGATCTACCTGCTCCGTGACTGTTTGCTGACTAATGCTGACTCCTGCCTGAGCTGCACCCCATCCTGGAAGTTCTCTACACGTCTGGGTAACTCACCAGCATCAGGTTGGGAGCAGGGACCGCCTTGGGGCTGCTCCTGTCCGGCCTTGTTTATTCAGACGTTCAGAACATCTGTGCAGCGGGATTGTAGTGCAACGGTTGAAGCTCAGAGTCAGGCCAAGTGGGTCCTGGGGTCAGGGAGTCAGAAAGAAGTGCCCAGCAGGAATCAAAGACCTCCCACCCCAAGTGTGGTTCTGGCTCTGCACACCAACCAGCCGTGTGGCCCTGGGCAAGTGTCCTCAACCTTTCTGAACATGGTATTCCTTACCCATCATCACTAAACACCTGGCTGGGTGCATCAGGTACTTTTTCTCTGACTTGATGAAACTGTGACTGCAGACTTACCTCCTACAGAGGATGGAGACGCAGCACCCCTGTCCCACCACCAGGATGGCCAGCAATACCCATATAGTCTCCCAGAGCAGCCTGACAGCTCATCGAAACAAATGTATATGTGTCAGCACTGTTTTCATCTTTGACTTTAAACAACCTTAATTAATAATCCTCTCCTTTCTCGGTGTGTCAACAGAACTCCACCTTTTCATTTGGAGAGAGATTAAATAAATATCAAAATAAAATATTCAATTATTAGAACCCGAAATGAGAAAATATAATTGATTTGAGAGGCTTTCGCTACAAAAATTCCCTGGGGCCACTGACTACATCTTATTAAAAAAAAAAAAATCACAGACTTATATTTCTACATTTCTTATGTAATAATTTTGAGTTTCTCGGGGGAAAATAGTATTATGCAAGGAGAAATAATTATGCCAAGTGTTAAATATTAGTGAGCCGGATTCCCCCGACGTGCAACCAACATCCTGGGAGTAGGTTAAGTGCCTTAGAAAGCACCGAGAAGCCTTGTCACTGAGTAAATTATGGCTTCAGTGCACTAACGGGGACACTGGTAGATTGGAAGAGTTCATTCAGCTTCCCAGAGCACCAAGCCTAATCCCTGGGCAGCATTTGTGCTCTGTGAGAATCTGGATCTGTGTTCATCCACATCTATTTCTGTCTTCCAAGAATAGGCACTTCTTTAGGGTAGAGCTCACATCTGCACAGTGTTCCTTGGCGTCTGGCCCAGCCCCAGGCTCGGGAGAGCCCAGTAAACACGCCTCCAGCTTCTTGAATGGAGTGCACTTTGCTGCTGATCAATGCCTTGACGGCCCTGAGACTGTTCCTCTGCCTCCCTGCTGAAACGGTTTCTCAGTGTCCTGACAAGCGCCATCACCTTGGTGTCGAGGACATGTAGCCATTTCCCTCAGAGTCCTCAGGTCATCTGGTTGGATGTCTGCAATAAGCACACAATATTTGGAATACGTGGAGCATATTCAATTCAGTTATCTAAAAGAAAAAACACTTTCCTCTTCTTTGGTAGCTCAAAGTTATCAGATACTGAAAAGCAAATCCGCAAGCCGAGTTCCTTCCTGATAGGTAGAGCAAAGAGCTATTTGGAAACTCTGGTCCCAAGTGCATGCCCAGAGCCAGAAGTTCCCAGCCTCGTGGGTGATAATGAAATACAGACAAGTCACATGTCATTTCTTGAGTAAATCCTCAGCATCCTAAATGTGGCCGACAAAACCCTCTTAGACTTGGCCCCTTCTCTTCCCCAGGCTCACACAGAGCTTCCCTACCACACCCCACTCTGCCCCAGCCACCGGGGTCTTCCTTCTGCCTGAAACCTCGCATGTGTTTCCCAGCCTGGAGCTCTCTTCCCTCACCTGACTGGATCCTGCTCAGGTTCCTCTTATTGGTCACGTCCCCCAGGAAACCACCGCTATGCACGGCCTGCTCCATTCTTCTGATAATTATTTTTACAATTATAATTTTGTTCATCAAATATCTGCTAACCATTCACTGTTGGGAAGGGACGGCCTCTGGTTCTTCCTCTCCCCACTTCCAGCACCATTTCCCAGAGTCAATTTCTTTTCCTTCACCATTTATCAAACAGGTGTGCCAGGTTCTAGGTACCAAGGATACACCATCAGACCAATGAGACAAACAAGGACCCGGTTCTAAGAGGTTGTTTCCATTTTCAATTCTTCTGCTTTTGCCTCCGTATAGACAACGTGAATATCACTCTATATTTTTTAGTTGAAGTATAGCTGATTCGCAATGTTGTGTTAGTTTCAGGTGTACAGCAAAGTGATTCAGTCATATATACATATATATATTTCAGATTCTTTTCCCTTCCAGGTTATTACAAAACATTGAGTATAGTTCCCTCTATGTTTAAAATTTATTAATAAAAGATATTATTTACAGACTCCTCAATGTGAAAGGAGAGGATTTATCTCAATACCACCACCCTTCTTCTCCCAGAACCCTGGACATATCCAGTGTTTGACATCTATATTATTATCTTTGTTCTTCCTGTGTTTATATTTGTAATTTGAAGTATTATACTAAATCTGTATTTCTCATTTCATCAACTTTTGATAATATTATCTCTCTGATTCCTCACTTTAGAAAATGAAGGTGCCCCTGCCCTTTTCTCCACCTTCCACGTCCCACTTTGTGAGATAAACATTGACTGTACCCTTAGTCCTGTATTTGCAGCCAAGTCTCCATGGCTCATCCATCCACTGATCAAGTCACTTAATAAGTCTAACATCATAACCCCTGGGCCAGTCAAGAGAGGATGTTCCCAGAATCAAGGGTTAATGGATCTTCTCTCTCGTTGTTTTTATCCTCCAATATAGCCACACTTTAGTTTGCTTCATGTGTGAATTATGGTTTTATTATGCATTCAGCTGTATTATACATTCCTCACCCTACCACTGATCCCTGGAGTTTCCACCGATCCCTGGAGTTTCCACTGATCCCTGGCTGGTGTTGTTTTTCTTGCATTATTTGCCCTTGTGGTTAATATTCCCAAGCCTGTCTTTTCTATTCAGTCCCTCTTTTCTCCTAGAGAACTCCATCCCTTATCTCCCCACCATCCTTCTGCTCAAATCTACACTGTTTACCCTCCCTCTAAGCCTGCCATGCAATTGCCATGTTGCAAATTTTTTCCACTGTTACCAGGGGTCTGGATTAGAACCACAGACTCCTAGACCACAAAATATCCTTCTTATTCTACCCTGTGTTTTTCTAGGTATATCTCCAAATACCTTTAAAAGAAAGGATGTATAGGAGATAAACTTTCTGAGATGTTTTTGTCTGAAAATATCATTGCTTTGCCTTCATGCTTGACTGATACCTGGCTGGGCATGGAAGCCTTTAGGCAAAGTTTCTTTGTATCTTTGGTACTCTGACACATCAAAGGTGTATCTAGGTATAGCTCTCTTTTCTTTAATTGTTCTGGGCATTCAGAAAGTTCTTTTAATTCTGAAGAATTTTGTCCTTAAGCTTTGGACAGTTTTCTTCAACTATTTTTTAAATAATTTTTTTCACCTCCAACCCTGTATGTGAAATCTTCTAGACTGATCTTCTCTCTCATAGTTTTTAGGTTTTGCCTTTTTCTCCCTACATTCTAAGAGAGTAGAGTCAGTCTTTGGGCTTATTTTCTAGTCTTTCTTTAGTTAAAACTTTTTTCAACCAGTATTATCTTTTTAATCTGCAAATACTGTCTTTTATTCTCTAATTGTTTCTTTTTCTTAGTATTTTGTTCTCATTTTAAGGATGTTATTATGTTTTCTCCAAAATCTTCTTGGCATATTAATTAGAGTATTTTTAATGTTGCCTTCTGTTCCCTAATTGTCTTTCCTTTTTTTAATTTTTCTGGGTCAGTTTTTGTTTCCTTTGGTCTTTCTTTTTTATATCACAGTTCTCCTTGTATTCCTGTTGATTCTGAGTTTTGCATTTCCATTTCAGGGAGAAGGAAAAATGTGTGTATTTCGTGTGTTTATTGTCAGCAGGTCTATTTTCTGTCTGGATCTCTCTCCTTTAAAACTGTGAGTGGGATGGAAGGGTGTGTCTGCTAGGAAGCTTTGCTGAGGACAGCAAGATGGTGAGCAACAATCCTCCTGAAAATTTCTAAATGCTGAAATGATGAAGGCTTTATTCTAGTACACCAAGCTATTAATGCCATTTTACAAAGAGGAAACTGAAGCTCAGAGACATACCTGTGGTTAAATAGCTAGTAAGTGTTAAAGCCAAAATCTGAACTGCCATTTGCTAGATGAACACTTTTATTCTCATTCCACAAAACCAAATAAATGTCAATGTAAATGGAAAAATCACGTTATATGACTAAAAGCTCTATCTTGTCTGTAAGTATACTCTTTCACACGCTCTATAGTTAAAGCTTCCGCCTTGATGGTCATATCTTGAGCACAGGGGACACTGCACCTTTCCACACATGTAACAAGCCATCTTTTCCTCTTAAGCAATTAATCTACACTCTGCTATTAAAGAAAATGAGATAATTAAATTTCACTCGCACTCAGAAGTCATCTAAGCAGAATTAACAGTTTCAGAGGAGCTGTGAGCTGAGGAACTAGAGGGAATAATTTATTCCTGGGTTGGGCGGCCACGAGACAGTAGAAGTTTCTTAAATTATTTTTAGTGGATGTTAAGAAAGCCACATTCTTCCTAATTCTAAGGTTTTGTTCTGATTCTGAAGGTCACTGCTACTTCACTTTTTAAAAATCCACTTTTTGGAAAAATATGTTGACAACAAATAATGACTTAGTTATTTTAAAAATTACTCTAGGGCTTCCCTGGTGGCGCAGTGGTTGAGAGTCCGCCTGCCGATGCAGGGAACACGGGTTCGTGCCCCGGTCCGGGAGGATCCCACGTGCCGTGGAGCGGCTGGGCCCGTGAGCCATGGCCGCTGAGCCTGCGCGTCCGGAGCCTGTGCTCTGCAGCGGGAGAGGCCGCAGCAGTGAGAGGCCCGCATACCGCAAAAAAAAAAAAAAAAAAAAAAAAAAAATTACTCTAAAAATTCAAAAATAAACATGTATGGATCACCTAGATATACCAGACACCCTGAAATTAAACCATGAATTTGTTTCTATTTTTTTAATAGATAAAATCCTTCTATTAAACATCAGAGATTCCCATGCTGGGTGAGGACAATCACAACATATGACACCCTATGCTTTTTAAAAAAATTTTGTTGAAGTTTAGTTGATTTACAATGCTGTGTTAATTTCAGCTGTACAGCAAAGTGATTCCGTTGTACATATGTACATTCTTTTTCATATTCTTTTCTATCATGGCTTATCCCAGGATATTGAATACAGTTCCCTGTGCTATACAGTAGGATCTTGTTGTTTATCCATTCTATGTATAATAGTTTGCATCTGCTAGTCCCAAACTCCCAATCCATCCCTCCCCCATACACCCTCCCCCTTGGCAACCACAAGTCTGTTCTCTATGGCTGTGAGTCTGTTTCTGATTTGTTGATAAGTTCATTTGTGTCATATTTTAGATTCCACATATAAGTGATATCATATGGTATTTGTCTTTCTCTGACTTACTTCACTTAGTACGATCATCTCTAGTTGCATCCATGTTGCTGCAAATGGAATTATTTCATTCTTTTTTATGGCTGAGTAGTATTCCATTGTATACATGTACCACATCTTCTTTATCCATTCATCTGTTGATGGACATTTAGGTTGCTTTCATGTCTTGGCTATTGTAAATTGTGCTGCAATAAACATAAGGGTGCATGTATCTTTTAGAATTATAGTTTTGTTTGGATATACGTCCAGGAGTGGGATTGCTGGATCATATGGAAACTCTATTTTTAGTTTTTTGAGGAACCTCCATATTGTTCTCCATAGTGGCTGTACCACATGAATTGGTTTTTTTTTTAAATTAAGTTATTTATTTATTTATTTTTGGCTGTGTTGGGTCTTCATTTCTGTGTGAGGGCTTTCTCCATTTGCGGCGAGTGGGGGCCACTCTTCATCGCAGCGTGCAGGCCTCTCACTGTTGTGGCCTCTCCCGTTGCGGAGCAGAGGCTCCAGATGCGCAGGCTTAGTAGTTGTGGCTCACGGGCTTAGTTGCTCCGCGGCATGTGGGATCTTCCCAGACCAGGGCTCGAACCCACGTCCCCTGCATTGGCAGGCAAATTCCCAACCACTGCGCCACCAGGGAAGCCCTGAATTGGTTTCTTAATTCAACATTCCCCACACCTTCCTGGGTGGTGGTAATAGATGTTCCATGAAAAATGCATTCCCAGGTCAAAAAAGTTTGATCAACTCTGAGTTAAATGAAGTTAATTTTCCTTTGTAGCTGTTCTTCTCAGAGCCTTTCATTGCTAATAGGCATTGGGAAAAGCACATTTTGGGAAATGCTCAATTTAGAAAACACACAATTTGAGAGACATTTACTTAATTTATTAAAGAGCCATTTTGCTTTGCTTTCCTCTGCAGAGACATGTTCTCAATTATTCCATCTTGGGCCACATCTCTGGCCATGTAGCTTTTCATTCCCAAGGCATATTCAGTCTTTATTTGGGTTGGGTAACCTTGCTCCTACATCCACCTTCATCCTTTGCATTTGGGCTATGACCACCTCTTAGTTTCACAACCCCACATCCTTGAAGATGCCGTATGTTAATGCCTTAATTTCCTCATCTGCAAAATATTAACCCACAAACACATTAGGCGTTAGTGAGACATGAAAAAGAAAGATTACAGCCTACCTATGACCTGAAGGTGATAGTAAAGCATTTGAAATAAAGTTCCTTCTTGTGGAGAGTTCTCTCAGGATGGATCATCTCAGCCTTTAGTAGACGATATCCTATTGTGATAAATAACAAGATCGAAAATAAGCAAAGACTCAAGCTCTGCGATAGCCACGCATGTACCAACAAGAAAGGTTAGAGGAAGATTGCAGTTGTGTAATACAGAGAAGGGCAGTGTGTGCCAGTAACTTTTGTCAAGGCCCACCAGTGTCTTGAACAAGGATTTCCCCAGTTCGTGGCCAGATGCCATGTTTGTTATGACTTTGACTGACATCTCCTCCTCCAACTGTCCTCTTGGCAGCACTGCCCACCTTCTGTCTGAGTGAGAACTTCAAAGTCATCCTCGCCCCTTGACTTCCCTCTCTGAGTTGAAGGAACCACTTTTCCCCTGGCCAAATCCATCCTTTAAGATCTAGCTCAAAGCCTGGGCGAGCTCTGGCACTTTCTAAACAAAGGTATCCACCCATCCAGCATTCTTTGAGGACTTAGTGGTCCAGGCCTTATCCAGGATTGATGGCTGGCAAGATACAGAGCAAACCTATGGGAACTTCATTTATTTATGTTCACTTGGGAAGCCAGAGTTATAGCCTGTATGACCACCCTTCCCGCATCTCCACCATCTTTGGAACAGGTGTCATAGACCATTTCACCTTCACACCTGCACCTTGATTTTAGCAGTTCCTGAGTCTATTTCTATCCGTACTTAGACTCGTCCGATTAGGTTAGAAGGCTGAGGTGAAGTAAAGGACTCTTCAATCTCATGAGAATCTTCTGAAGCTACATTGTAATTGTCTCAAGAAGTTAAGGGGGAAGTTTATCTCCTCCCTGCAGATAAATGGGGGTAGCCAGAACTATTTGGGTAGATGGGGTCCTCACCCTTCAGGCTTCAGGCTTCTGGCTGGGTAAGTATTCACAGGGCAAATACAAAACCTTGTATAAGTAGGCAAGGCAGCAGGACCACTAAGCAATTTCATTCTTACTATCACTTCATTTCACCTCCATAAAGGATCCTCAGGTGCAGTGATTTCCGTGGAAAGCCTTGGGTGGACTCTTAGACTCCTTCATGAGGGTAAATTCTGTAACCTGGTTACCCACTAAATGTTTCTAGTCAGACGTCTTGTGGAAACACAATTTCCAGTTGGGCCGAGAGGGTTAGTGTTTCACAGGCTTATACAGTTGATCCTTGAACAATGCAAGGGTTAGGGATACCAACTTCCATGCAGTCAAAAATACATGTTAAGGCGCTTCCCTGGTGGCGCAGTGGTTGAGAGTCCGCCTGCCGATGCACGGGACACGGCTTCGTGCCCCGGTCCGGGAAGATCCCACGTGCCGCGGAGCGGCTGGGCCCGTGAGCCATGGCCGCTGAGCCTGCGCGTCCGGAGCCTGTGCTCCGCCACGGGAGAGGCCACAACAGTGAGAGGCCCGCGTACCGCAAAAACAAACAAACAAAATCCATGTTTAAGTTATCATTGGTGCTCCGTATCTGCAGTTCTGTGTCAGCCAACCGCCCATCGTGTACTACTGCAGTATCCACCATTGAAAAATAATCTACGTTTAAGTGGACACACCAAATCAAACCCATGTTGTTCAAGGGTCAACAGGACTTTCAGGAGTGTTACCTCTCATTTTGCACATTGGAGGCCTCTCTAAGAAGCTTTGTCCCAGGATCTGCTAATGTCTCCTCTTATGGATTATTTATTGAACATGACCACTTACATGACCAGATGCTCTCCCTTTGCTGCCAGACTCCTCTCACACTGTTCTGATGGACTGGTTTGGATGTTTGCAAACCTGCTTGTTTAAATTAGATCCTCAGTCTCTGTTCTCATCAGGATGGTCTTTAAAAGCACAAGCTACCAAAGTGGACCTACAGTATAGTACAGGGAACCATACTCGATATGGCTGTAATAACCTATAAGGGAAAAGAATCTGAAAAAGAAAATATATATATCATACACATACATATATACAATATATTATACATATATATGTATGTATAACTGAACCACTTTGCTGTACACATGAAACTAACAAAATATTGTAAATCAACTATGCTTCAATTAAAAAAATTATGAGATTTCATTTTTCCTAATGCAACTATTTAAGGGTATGCATTCCTCTTTAGTACTACTATATTCCTCATGTTTTAATACATGACATTTATATTATCATTCAGCGTAAACACATTCTAATATCATTGTGATTTTTTTTCTCATTTCCTCACTGCTTAGAAAGTACTCCTATGCTTTCTTTTTTTAATTTTTTTAACATCGTTATTGGAGTATAATTGCTTTACATTGTTGTGTTAGTTTCTGCAGTATAACAAAGTGAATCAGCTATACGTATACTTATATCCCCATATCCCCTCCCTTTTGCGTCTCCCTCCCACCCTCCCTATCCCACCCCTCTATGTCATCGCAAAGCACTGAGCTGATCTCCCTGTGCTATGCAGCTGCTTCCCACTAGCTGTTTTACATTTGATAGTGTGTATATGTCCATGCCACTCTCTCACTTTGTCCCAGCTTACCCTTCCCCCTCCCCATGTCCTCAAGTCTATTCTCTACGTCTGCATCTTTATTCCTGCCCTGCCCCTAGGTTCTTCAGAACTTTTTTTTTTTTTTAAGATTCCATATATATGTGTTAGCATACGGTATTTGTTTTTCTCTTTCTGACTTACTTCACTCTGTATGACAGATTTTAGGTCCATCCACCTCACTACAAATAACTCAATTTTGTTTCTTTTTATGGCTGAGTAATATGCTTTGTACATACGTGCCACATCTTCTTTATCCATTCATCTGTTGATGGACGCTTAGGTTGCTTCCATGTCCTGACTATCGTAAATAGAGCCGCAATGAACAATGTGGTACATGACTGTTTTTGAGTTATGGTTTTCTCATGGTATATGCCCAGGAGTGGGATTGCTGGGTCACATGGTAGTTCTATTTTTAGTTTTTTAAGGAACCTCCATACTGTTCTCCACTGTGGCTGTATCAATTTACATTCCCACCAACAGTGCAACAGGGTTCCCTTTTCTCCACACCCTCTCCAACATTTATCGTTTGTAGATTTTGTGATGATGGCCATTCTGACTGGTGTGAGGTGATAATTCATTGTAGTTTTGATTAGCATTTCTCTAATGATTAGTGATGTTGAGCATCCTTTCATGTGTTTGTTGGCAATCTGTATATCTTCTTTGGAGAAATGTCCATTTAGGTCTACTTCCTATTTTTGGATTGGGTTGTTTGTGTTTTTGATATTGAACTTCATGAGCTCCTTGTGTATTTTGGAGATTAATCCTTTGTCAGTTGTTTTGTTTGCAAATATTTTCTCTCATTCTGAGGGTTGTCTTTTCATCTTGTTTATGGTTTCCTTTGCTGTGCAAAAGCTTTTAAGTTTCATTAGGTCCCATTTGTTTTTTTTTTGTTTTTATTTCCATTTCTCTAGGAGGTGGGTCAAAAAGGATCTTGCTGTGATTTATGTCACAGAGTGTTCTGCCTATGTTTTCCTCTAAGAGTTTTATAGTGTCTGGCCTTACATTGAAGTCTTTAATCCATTTTGAGTTTATTTTTGTGAATGGTGTTAGGAAGTGTTCCAATTTCATTCTTTCACATGTAGCTGTCCAGTTTTCCCAGCACCACTTATTGAAGAGGCTGTCTTTTCTCTATTGTATATTCTTGCCTCCTATATCAAAGATAAGGTAACCATATGTGTGTGGGTTTATCGCTGGGCTTTCTATCCTCTTCCATTGATCTATATTTCTGTTTTTGTGCCAGTACCATACTGTCTTGATTACTGTAGCTTTGTAGTATAGTCTGAAGTCCAGGAGCCTGATTCCTCCAGCTCCATTTTTCTTTCTCAAGATTCCTTTAGCTATTCAGGGTCTTTTGTGTTTCCATACACATTGTGAAATTTTTTGTTCCAATTCTGTGAAAAATGCCATTGGTAGTTTGATAGGGTTTGCACTGACTCTGTAGATTGCTTTGGGTAGTATAGTCATTTTCACAATGTTGATTCTTCTGATCCAAGAACGTGGTATATCTCTCCATCTGTTTGTATTATCTTTAATTTCTTTCATCAGTGTCTTATAGTTTTCTGCATACAGGTCTTTTGTCTCCTTAGGTACATTTATTTCTAGGTATTTTATTCTTTTTGTTGCAATGGTAAACAGGAGTGTTTCCTTAATTTCTATTACAGATTTTTCATCATTAGTGCATAGAAATGCAAGAGATTTCTGTGCATTAATTTTGTATGCTGCTACTTTACCAAATTCCTTGATTAGCTCTAGTAGCTTTCTGGTATCATCTTTAGGATTCTCTATGTATAGTATCACATCATCTGCAAACAGTGACAGTTTTACTTCCTCTTTTCCAATTTGGGTTCCTTTTATTTCTTTTCCTTCTCTGATTGCTGTGGCTAAAACTTCCAAAACTATGTTGAATTATAGTGGTGAGAGTGGACAATGTTGTCTTGTTCCTGATCTTAGAGGACATGGTTTCAGTTTTTCAGTACTGAGAATGATGTTGGCTGTGGGTTTGTCATATATGGCCTTTATTATGTTGAGGTAAGTTCTCTCTATGCCTACTTTCTGGAGTGGTTTTATCACAACTTGTTGAATTTTCTCGAAAGCTTTTTCTGCATCTATTGAGATGATCATATGGTCTTTCACGTTCAGTTTATTAATATGGTGTATCACATCGATTGATTTGGTGTACTGAAGAATCCTTGCATTCCTGGGATAAACCCCTCTTGGTCATGGTGTATGATCCTTTTAATGTGCTGTTGGATTCTGTTTGCTAGTATTTTGTTGAGGATTTTTGCATCTATGTTCATCAGTGATACTGGCCTCTAGTTTTCTTTTTTTGTGACATCTTTGTCTGGTTTTGGTATTAGGGTGGTGGTGGCCTCATAGAATGAGTTTGGGAGTGTTCCTCCCTCTGCTATATTTTGGAAACGTTTGAGAAAGATAGGTGTTAGCTCTTCTCTAAATGTTTGATAGAATTTGCCTGTGAAGCCATCTGGTCCTGGGCTTTTGTTTGTTGGAAGATTTTTAATCACAGTCTCAATTTCAGTGCTTGTGATTGGTCTGTTTATATTTTCTATTTCTTCCTGGTTCAGTCTTGGAAGGTTGTACTTTTCTAAGAAGTTGTCCATTTCTTCCAGGTTGTCCTTTTTATTGGCATATATTTACTTGTTGTAATCTCTCATGATCCTTTGTATTTCTGCAGCATCAGTTGTTACTTCTCCTTTTTCATTTCTAGTTCTACTGATTTGAGTCTTTTCCCTTTTTTTCTTGATGAGTCTGGCTAATGTTTTATCAATTTTGTTTATCTTCTCAAAGAACCAGCTTTTAGTTTTATTGATCTTTGCTCTCGTTTCCTTCATTTCTTTTTCATTTATTTCTGATCTGATCTTTATGATTACTTTCCTTCTGCTAACTTCGTGGTATTTTGTTCTTCTTTCTCTAATTGCTTTAGGTGTAAGGTTAGGTTGTTTATTTGAGATGTTTTGTGTTTCTTGAGGTAGGATTGTATTGCTATAGCTTCCCTCTTAGAACTGCTTTTGCTGCATCCCGTAGGTTTTGGGTGGTTGTGCTCTCATTGTCATTTGCTTTTAGGTATTTTTTGATTTCCTCTTTAATTTCTTCAGTGATCTCTTGGTTATTTAGTAGCATATTGTTTAGCCTCTATGCGTTTGTATTTTTTACAGTTTTTTTTTCCTGTAATTGATATCTAGCCTCATAGCGTTGTGGTCAGAAAAGATACTTGATACGATTTCAATTTTCTTAAATTTCCCAAGGCTTGATTTGTGACCCAGGATATGATCTATCCTGGAGAATGTTCCATGAGCACTTGAGAAGAATTCTCAAATGTATTCTGTTGTTTTGGGATGGAATGTTCTATAAATATCAATTAACTCCATGTTGTTTAATCTGTCATTTAAAGCTGTGTTTCCTTATTTATTTTCATTTTGATCTGTCCATTGGTGAAAGTGGGGTGTTAAAGTCCCCTACTATTATTGTGTTACTGTCGATTTCCCCTTTTATGGCTGTTAGCATTTGCCTTATGTATTGAGTTTCTCCTATGTTGGGTGCATAAATATTTACAATTGTTATATCTTCTTCTTGGATCTATCCCTTGATCATTATGTAGTGTCCTTCTTTGTCTTTTGTAATAGTCTTTATTTTAAAGTCCCTTTTGTCTGATATGAGGATTACTACTCTAGCTTTCTTCTGATTTCCATTTGCATGGAATATCTTTTTCCATCCCCTCACTTTCAGTCTGTATGTGTCCCTAGGTTTGAAGTGGGTCTCTTGTAGACAGCATATATACGGGTCTTGTTTTTGTATCCATTCAGCCAGTCTATGACTTTTGGTTGGAGCATTTAATGCATTTACATTTAAGGTGGTTATCAATATGTATGTTCCTATTACTATTTTCTTAATTGTTTTGGGTTTGTTACTATAGGTCTTTTCCTTCTCTTGTGTTTCCTGCCTAAAGAAGTTCCTTTAGCATTTGTTGTAAAGCTGGTTTGGTGTTGCTGAATTCTCTTAGCTTTACTTGTCTGTAAAGCTTTTAATTTCTCCATGAAATCTGAATGCAAGCCTTGCTGGGTAGAGTAATCTTGGTTGTAGGTTTTTCCCTTTCATCACTTTAAATATAGCCTGCTACCCACTTCTGGCTTGCAGAGTTTCTGCTTAAAGATCAGCTCTTAGTCTTATGGGGATTCCCTTGTATTTTCCTTGTTGCTTTTAATATTTTTTCTTTGTATTCAATTTTTGATAGTTTGATTAATATGTGTCTTGGTGTGTTTCTCCTTGGATTTATCCTGTATGGGACTCTCTGTGTTTCCTGGACTTGATTGGCTATTTCCTTTCCCATATTAGGGAAGTTTTCAACTATAATCTCTTCAAATATTTTCTCAGTCCCTTTCTTTTCTTTTCTTCTTCTTGGACCCCTATAATTCGAATGTTGTTGCAGTTAATATTGTCCCAAAGGTGTCTGAGACTGTCCTCAATTCTTTTCATTCTTTATTCTGTTCTGTGGTAGTTATTTCCAGTATTTTATCGTCCAGGTCACTTATCCGTTCTTCTGCCTCAGTTATTCTGCTCTTGATTTCTTCTAGAGAATATTAAATTTCATTTATTGTGTTGTTCATCATCGTTTGCTCTTTAGTTCTTATAATTCCTTGTTAAACATTTCTTGTATTTTCTCCATTCTATTTCTGAGATTTTCGATTATCTTTAGTATCATTACTCTGAGTGCCTTTTCAGGTAGACTGCCTATTACCTCTTCATTTGTTTGGTCTGGTGGGTTTTTACTTTGCTCCTTCATCTGCTGTGTATTTCTCTGTCTTCTCACTTTGCTTAACTTACTGTGTTTGGGGTCTCCTCTTCGCAGGCTGCAGGTTCGTAGTTCCCATTGTTTTTTTTGTCTGCCTCCAGTGGGTAAGGTTGGTTCAGTGGGTTGTGTAGGCTTCCTGGTGGAGGGGACTGGTGACTGTGTTCTTGTGGATGAGGCTGGATCTTGTCTTTCTGGTGGGCAGGGCCACGTCCGGTGATGTGTTTTGTGGTGTCTGTGAACTTACTATGAATTTAGGCAGCCTTTCTGCTAATGAGTGTGGTTGTTTTCCCATCTTGCTAGTTGTTTGGCATGGGGTGTCCAGCACTGGAGCTTTCTGGTCATTGAGTGGAGCTGGGTCTTAGCGTTGAGACAGAGATCTCTGCGACAGCTCTCACTGATTGATATTTTGTGGGGCTGGGTGGTCTCTGGTGGTCCAATGTCCTAAACTCGGCTCTCTCACCTCAGAGGCTCTGATCTGACAGCTGGCTGGAGCACCAGACACTGTCAGCCACACAGCTCAGAACAAAAGGGAGAAAAAAAAAAGAAAGAAAGAAAGAAAGAAAAATAAATAAATAAAATGACGTTCTTAAAATAGAAAAAATTTTTAAATGTTATTAAAATAAAAAAGTAATTAAAAAAAGAAGCGAGCAACCAAACCAATAAACAAATCCACCAATGATAACAAGAGCAAAAATCTAAACTAAGATAAACATAAAAACAGAAACAAATCAGATGTAGAAAGCAAACCCCAAGTCTACAGTTGTTCCCACGTCCACCACCTCAATTTTGGGATGATTCGTTGTCTATTCACGTATTCCACAGACACAGGGTACATAAAGTTGATTGTGGAGATTTAATCCGCTGCTCCTGAGGGTGCTGGGAAAGATTTCCCTTTCTCTTCTTTGTTCTCACAGCTCCCGGGACTCAGCTTTGGATTTGGCCCTGCCTCGGCGTGTAGGTTGCCCTCTGGAGTCTGTTCTTTGCCCAGACAGGACAGGGTTAAAGGAGCAGCTGATTTGGGGTCTCTGGCTCACTCAGACCAGGGGGAGGGAGGGGTTCGGAATGAGGGGCGAGCCTGCGGTGACAGAGGCTGCCATGACATTGCAACAGCCTGAGGCACCGTGTGTTCTCCCAGGGAAGTTGTCCCTGGGTCTCGGGATCCTGGCAGTGGCAGGCTGCACAGGCTCCCATGCGGGGAGGTGTGGACAGTTACCTGTGTTTGCACACAGGCTTTTTGGTGGCTGCAGAAGCAGCCTTAGCATTTCACGCCCGCCTCCAATGTCTGCGCTGATAACCGTTGCTCATGCCCATGTCTGGAGCTCATTTAGGAGGTGCTCTGAATCCCCTTTCGGGTGCACCCCAAAGCAATGAGGTCTCCTGCCTCTTAAGCAGGTCCAGACATTTTCCCGGACTCCCTCCCAGCTAGCTGTGGTGTCCTAGCCCCCTTCCAGCTGTGTTCACGCAGCCAACCCCAGTCCTCTCCCTGGGATCTGACCTCTGAAGCCTGAGCCTCAGCTCCCAGTCCCGCCCGCCCCGGCGGGTGAGCAGACAAGCCTCTCGGGCTGGTGAGTGCTGGTCGGCGCCAGTCCTCTGTGTGGGAATCTCTCCACTTTGCCCTCTGCACCCCTGTTGCTGTGCTCTCCTCCGTGGCTCTGAAGCTTCCCCCCCGCCATACCCCGTCTCCGCCAGTGAAGGGGCTTCCTGGTGTGTGGGAACTTTTCCTCCTTCACAGCTCCCTCCCAGAGTGGCAGGTCCTGTCCCTGTTCTTTTGTCTCTGTTTTTTCTTTTTTCTTTTACCCTACCCAGGTACATGGTGAGTTTCTTGCCTTTTGGGAAGTCTGATGTCTTCTGCCAGCGTTCAGTAGGTGTTCTGTAGGAGTTGCTCCACATGTAGATGTATTTATGGGGAGGAAGGTGATCTCCACATCTTATTCCTCCACCATCTTGAAGGTCCTCTCCCCAAGGGCATCCTATGCTTTCTTTCTGCTTATCTCCTTGTTATTGGTTTGTAACTTTATTCCATTGGTGAAATTCATAGTCAAAGTTTGAAACATTCCATATGTACTTGAAAAATAAAGGTTTATTCTCCAAAAATAAAAACACCATCTACCCCATTCTAACAGAGCAATTCTGCAGAATAACTGCAGACCTATTAATCTTCTGGTCATTTCTTCTAAACTTCCCAACAGCTTCCTCTATGTTAAATTGAGTCTGAGTTTCTCAGTCTAATATTCTACACGGATAGCACACAGACTCCAGGAGTTTTTGACAGGAGCCCTAGTTGCTGGTTTGTGGCCTCGGGTTAAATACTCTGCCCCCCTGTAAACCACATTTCCTCCCCTGTAAAACAGGGGTAATGGCAATGCCTACCTCATTCAGTTGTTCTGTGCATCCAATGAGAGCATGTGTGCACGTTGCCTGCTGCATAGTAAACACTCATTACTTGTCAGCAACTATCAAGCATGTGATGAACTATTGTTAAACACTCTCATTGTTTTTCAAAGTCTGCCAAGAATAACATAACGCTGTTTGCTACTTTTATTGACTTTTCACAAGATTTTGTTCTGGGGTCAAGACTAGGTTAGGAATTAAGCAGCATGAGGTCAATGAAGACTCCTAGTTATTGATGTTTAAATGAACCTGATTTCAAGTGCCCAACAGGCAGAATTGGCAGGAATAGTCTCCTGAAGAGCGGATAATCTCTCGACATATAAAACAGGGCCAAGTGGTTTAAAGTGGGGCTAGAACAATGGGATCCCTGAGAGTAATCATAGGGACTTTTGCTAATGTACCTTTGGTCTTACCTGTGGGTGAAGAGGGAGCTAGTAGAGATTAAAACAACTGGAGCAATTGTAGAAAATTAGACACATAACCAGCAATCTCACACATCTCTGCATGGAGGTATGCTTTAATGCTACATGTAGGCAAAGCCAGATTTGCCTTAACTGGAGTTTGTAATTGACCCCAGAATGCAAGGAAGCATTCCACCGGGTCCCTGAGTTCTACAGCATAAACATTGCTGAGATTTGAGTATGGAAAAATTACAAAGCAAGTATTGCCAGGACCCCAGAGACATGACCTAAGAGTTCCTTTCTGAAATACAACACCAGAAAAAAAATCCCATAACTATAATCATCTTAAATCTAAAATAGTTATGTTTGGCTCATGTTATTAAATATTTAAATAATTCATATTGAATAAGACTAGTTGCCATTTGATGGGTCCTTACAGTAGATGCCAACTCTGTGTTATATCTTTGCAGTATTATTCTATTTATTTGTCAACAAAGGAGCTGTAATCGTCATTCACATTTTACCCATGAGAGAAGTAAGAATCAGAAAGTTTAATTACATTGCTGAAAATCACATTGCTAATAGAAGCAAAACAAAGATTTGAACCAGATTTGCTGGATCCAAATCCTGTGCTCTTAACTAATACACAGGATAACTCACAGCCACCCTGTGAAGGTCGTTGTCAGAGCAAATTATCCAAATCCAAGCAAAACTTTGTTTTTCATAGCACATATGCATCTATTCGGTGCATCTAAAGAAGTTTTTGAATAATTGGGAGATCTAAAAGTTAAGTGAAGTATTGCAGAACCAAGCTCCAGAAGAGAACAGAAATTAAAGGAAGTGAGTTTGGTGTCTAGGACTACTTTTGTCTGGGGATCAGTTTTGAAGGCAGTGGTCAAGAGGCCAACACAAGCTGTTGGCAGCCCTCTGGGGCTCAGGTGATGACAAAAGTCCACAGAGGAAAAACTAAGCATAAGGAATCCACATTATTTGGATTGGAATCTTGAGGAGTGCACCCCAAAAGAAATGGGGACTTGAAAGTAGATGTGCCCCTAAAGGTTTTTCATTATTGTTTAAAATTTCCCTAACCTGTCAAATTATATCAACGTAATCATGAATTGCGAATGAGCCTGAGAACCTGGCAGAAATGGATGTACTTCTCTGGAGAAAGATAATATCACCGTAGGCCTCAAATTAGTTCTGAAAATTATTTTGCAAATACAGTGTCCATCATATAAAAAAAAAAACTTGGTAGAAGGAGGTAAGACAATATGAATGACATGCTGTCAGCAGAAAAAATAGACAGTAGAAGTATACTCATAGGGGCTCCAGATAAAGAGGTAGTTAGATACAAACTTTAAGATAGCCATGCTTACATGTCTAAAAAGATAAGATTGAAAAAAAGATAAGATTGAGAATTTTAGAAGATGAGAAACTACAAAAATGAATCAGATGGAAACTCTAGAATCAAAAAACGTGATATTCCAAATTAAGAGCTCAGCAAATGGCTTTAACAACAGATTACATACAGCTCAAGAAAGAATTGGTTAGCTGGAAAGTATATTAGAAGAAAATATTCAGAAAGAAGATTTAAAAGACAAAAAATTAAAATTTAAAAGAGTAAAACAGAAGACAGTGAGAAATTCTAATGTGCATGAAATTGGAATCTCAGAAGAAAAGGAAAGAGAGAATGAGTCAAAATCAATAACTAAAGGCTATTGAGATAAAGGCTAAGAACTTACCAAAACTGCTAAAAGATATCAAACTCAGATGAGAAGCCCTAAGAACCTCAAGTAGGATAAAGAAAAAGGAACCTGCATCCTAGGCACATCATAGTAAAACTGCTGAAAGCAAAATCAAAAAAGAAAATCTTAAAGACAGCCAGAGGAAAATCAGGCTTTACCTTCAAAGGAATAACGATATAATTGACAACTGACTTTTCAATAGACAAGATAGAAGCCAGAAGATAATGATATAATATCTTTAAATTGATGGGGAAAAACCTGTGAACCTAGAATTGTAAACCTAGCAAAATATCCTTCAGTAATAAAGGATGATCAAGATGGTGATATAGGAGGCTACTCTTCTCCACCAAATGTACAGCTGTACACAGAGCGATTACCTCTGAAGGAAATGTAGAAACTGAGAGACTCCTACATATCAGGCAAATGAGGAAATACCCACATTGAAGTGGGTAGGAAATGCCGAGACACACTCTTTCCATAAACCCCACCCCTGGCACAGCATCATACAGTCTGGTGGGAACTCCAAACTCTTGACTTCTCGCTAAGGAGCAAATGGTTTGACCCCCAAATTTAGCACCCCAACTTTTAAGACTCCCACCCAAGGGACAGATCCCTCAAACACCTAGCTCTGAAAACCAATTGATCTTGTGTCCATGGAACCCAAATGAATATGGCAAATGAAGAGGTTATTAATGAGCACACAAGCACTCACTGTAGCTAATCACCCAAGGACTCAGCACAGATGGAGCAAGGAAAATCACCCATCTACCAGTCTTTGCCTGAAGGGGTCCATCTGCTGAAGCTTTTTCCTCTAAGATCAGGAATAAGACAAGAATGCCCACTCCCACCCCTTTTATTCAACTGGAAGTCCTAGCCAGAGCAATTAGGTGAGAGAAAGAAATTAAAGACATATAAATTGGAAAGAAAGAAGTAAAACAGTCTCTGTTTGCAGATGGCATGATCCTATATGCAGAAAACCCTAAGGACTCTACCAGAAAAACTATTATAAATGAAAAACAAATGTAGAAAAGTTGCAGGGTACAAAATCAACACACAAAATTCTTTTGCATTTCTTTATGCTAACCATGAGCTAGCAGAAAGAGAAATTAAGAAAATAATTCCCCTTAGAATCACAACCAGAAGAATAAAATACCTAGGAATAAATTTAACCAAGGAGTTGAAAGTCTTATACACTGAAAACTATAAGACATTGTTGAAAGAAATTAAAGAAGACACAATAAATGGAAAGATATACTTGCTCATGGACTAGAAGAATTAACATTGTTAAAATGTCCATATAACCTAAAGTAATCTACAGATTCAATGGAATCTCTATCGAAATCCCAAGGACGTTTTTTCAAAGAAATAGAATAAAAAATTCTAAAATTTATAGGGAATCACAGAAGACCCTGAATAGCCAAAGAAATCCTGAGGAAAAAAAATCTGGAGATATCACACTCCGTGATTTCAAACTATATTACAAAACCATTGTAATCAAAACAGCATGGTATTAGCAGAAAAACAGAAAAATAGAACAGAAATTAGAGCCTAGAAATAAATCCACACATATATGGACAATTAATTTATGACAAGGAAGCAAAGAATATAGAGAATATAGAGATATTCTCTATTAGAGATAGTTTCTTCAATAAATGATGTTTGGGAAAACTGGACAGCCACATGCAAAAAGAAGAAACTAGACCACTATCACACCATACACAAAAATCAACTGAACATGGATTAAGGACTTGAATGTAAGACCTGAAACCACAGAACTCCTAGAAGAAAACATAGGTGGTATGCTCTTTGATACTGGCCTTAGCAATATTTTTCTATCTATGTCTCCTCAGGCAAAAATCATCATTAGAGATTAAGAGGGACACATCATCCTTTTAATAAGCTCAATTCACCAGGATGATATAACTATTCTAAATTGTTATGCACTTAATAAAGGTGACCTCAAAATATGTAAAGCAAAACTTGATTTATAAGAAATAAGTAAATTCTTAATTATAGTGGGAAATGTTAACATATCTCTTAGATATGACTGAACGACAGACAAAATATCAGTAAGGATAAAGAGCTTTGAACAATAATATTAGAAAACATGACATATATGTATATGTATTTACAGGTGTGTATATATATATATATATATACACACACACATATATATATATACACGTGTGTGTGTGTTTATACATATATATATAATACCGTAGCAACAGTAGCAGAGTACACATATTTTTCTAGCACATAGGAAGTATTTACGAAATTGAGCATATGTAGGACCAGAGAGTAAGTCTCAAAAATTTCAAAAGATCAAAATGATAGAGTATTTTCTGCAATCACAGTGCAACTGAACTACAAGCCAACTTCCAAAGGATAACTAGGTAATCCTACATGTTTGGAAATAAAGAAATATGCTTCTAAATGACTACTATGGTAAAGAAGGAATCACAATGGAAATTAGAAAATACTTTGAACTAAATGATAATGAAAATCTGTACATCAAAACTTATAGAATGCAGCTAAAGTTGTGCTTATGTGAAAAAGTGTAGCACTGAATGCATATATTAGAAAAGAGAAAGGCCAAATATCAGAGCCAAGCACCCAGCCCAAGAAATTAGGAAGAAGACAGCAAATCAAAATAAAATAAATTAGAATGAAGGAAATGATGAGGATGAGAGCAGGAATGAATGAAGCAGAAAACAGGCAACAGAAGGAACCAAAAAAGACAAAAGGTAGTTCTTTGAAAATACTAATAAAATTGATAAAGTGCTGGTGATATTGGTTTAAAAAGAGAGAGAGAGAGAGAGAGAGAGAGGGAGAGAAGCTATAAATATGCAATGTAAGGAATGAAAAGGGGAATAACTACAGATCCTGCAGCTACTAAGAAGACAGTAAGTAAACATCATGAATTATGCCACTCAACTTGATATTTTTCATGACTTGGATATCGTTGTAGAAGCCATCAACTTACCAAAATTGACAGAAAATAGACTTAAAACTATTAAAAATCAAATCCATAATTAAAATTTTTCCTTCAAAGAAAAGTCTAGGCTCAGATGACTTTACTGGTGAATGCCACTATATTCTTAAAGAAGAAATCATCCCAAGATTACACAAAATCTCCCAGAGAATAAAAAGAAAAAGAGGTAAATGTCCCCAATTCATTTTCAAGGGCTTTCTTAGCCAAAGCTAGCAAGATCACTTCAAAATAGGAAAATTCTACTCACTTATTCACGACCATTGGTGCAGAAATTCCCCTTCCCCCCCCCCCCAAAATAGCATATTGAATCTATAGCAAGTAAAGCATTACAACTGAGTTGTGTTTATTCCATGAATACAAGGCTGGTTTGAGTTTTGAAAATCAATCAATCTAATTCACTACATTAACCATTAATAGAAAAAAAAAACAGGTAACAGAATCATCTCAACAGGCCACAGAAAACATTTTATAAAATTCAGCTACAATTCACATTTTCAACAAACAACAACAAAAATTAATAGCTATAAGGTTAACAAACTAGGAATAGATGGAAAATTCCTTAATCTGATAAAGGATCTACCAAAAATCCCTAGTTTTGAAATCAGGAATAAGACAAGGATGCCCACCATTACTGCTTCTACTCAACACTGTATTTAAAGTTCTAGCTGGTAATTTAAGAAGAGAAATAAAGGTGTGAGGATCGCAGAGGCTGGGAAAGAGCAGCCCTTAATCATATGATGATGTTGTTGAATTATTGTGTACATAGGAAATAAAAATAAAGCTACAGACAAATTATTAGAATGAATAGGTTAGTTTAATCAAACACCTAGAGGGGAAAAAAATCTGACAAATTATATGCAAGATCTGTATGCAGATGAATATGAAACATTATCGGTATAAGTAAAGGGAAATCTAAATAATCTGGGAACATAGTATGTTCAGGTGTCAGAAGACAATATCTTTGATGTATTAGTTCTCCAAACTGATCTATATATTCAAAGCAATTTCTGTTGAAATTGAAACTAAGAGGTTTTCTTTGTGCACGTGTGTGTGTGTGTGTGTGCGTGTGTGTGTGTAATTTGACAAGCTGATTCTAAAGCGATAATGAAAAACAAAGGACTAGGAATAGAAGATAATCTGAAGGAAGAACAAGGTGGGAATAACTGCAAGGTGTGAAACTGACCCAAGAAGAGACAAACAGACCAATGAAAATGACAGGATTACCAAAGAAAAAGACTAGGACCAGGGCCAGAAGAGACACCTAACCTTGGCCACTTGTGATGGCTTCCCCTGAGTCAGAGGCTCTTCAAACTCACTTCACACCAATCACATCAGTATCTTGCTTGGGGCAAGGGGGCAGGCGGTGCAGGTAGGCGACTGGAACTTTTCTCCCAGTTAACTCTAACCTCAGGTGGGTTTGAAAATCACCTCTCCCAACACATGCGTGCGTACACGGACACATGCAGACACACACGTCTTTCTCCCTAAGCTTGGATGAGTAAAGGCAGTTTTTATTTAAAACTCATTAGGAGGACGGAGAACGCGATTATATCATATCCCCCAAAATTTGAAATCCATTTAGATTTTGTCTTTCCCCCAAATTCTACTCCCTTAAGCTGCGACCCCTTCCCCCTCTAGCCACACTCTTTATGCCTTCCTGTACTCCTGTTATTATTATTCTTTTATTTTGGAGAACAATTCCTCCCTTCCCTCAGGTTCCCTAACCTACATCTCTATCATCACCTTGCCTAGCAAGTGAAGGCCTTTGTGAGGACTCACTCTTAGAAACTGAAGGTACTTTTAATTCAGGGTTTTGGCCATCGCATATTGCTGTGCGTGGCTTGGATCGTCTTCCTCTGTGTGTATTTTCAGTAGTGGCGCGGACTGTGTGAACGCGGGGCTGTGCTCCCCATGTGCTGCTCAAGCAGCCCCTGTGATGCGGGCTGCCTGACACGCACCCTGTGAGTGAAGATGTGCCCCATAGCACCAATAGCTCAGCAGCCCCGGCTTCGTGGGCTGTGACCTCGGCAGTCACACAGGGCCCCACATGGAGAAGGGTCTGCGCTTGGGTTAATGCTCTGCTGTCATCGTCTTGAAATTCTTAATCATTTGTGAACGAGGGGCTCCGCATTCTCAGTTTGCTGTGGGCCCTGCAGACAATGCGGTCAGCCCTGTACCGAGGAAAGGGCTTGCTCAATTTTACAGCAAAAAAAAAAAAAGAAAAGAAAAGAAAAGCCTCTGGGCCGAGTGCTCTGTGCAATACTTTCTCTGGCTTCTCAGAAACCATTTCCTCTTTTCGACTCTCGGCTATCCCCCTGGGTTTAGCAGCTGGGTGTACACTTGCTGCCTCACTGAATCGCTGATGTTCATTTCCTGCCCACTTCTCATGTTTTCACAGCAGCCGAACGGGGCTCTTCACCACCTGGCCCCAATCTCTTGCCCTGGCCTTGTGCCTTTTTCTCCATACCCCCCCCCCCACCTCCTTCTGCCTCTGCTCCCACCCTGAACATGACTCACTAACTGCTCCAGCTCTCCTCCACAAGGCAATACTTTGACCACACAGAACCTGCTCTGTCACCACAACAGGATGTGCTTCTTGCCTTTGTGCCCCATCGTGTGCTCTTCCTTCTGCCTGGAATGCTTTTCCATCACTGCCACCCATAGCCACTTTGGCTTTCATTCCTTTAGGCCCAGCCCAAATGTTAGCTTCTGCACTAAGAGAGCCTGAGACGGAAGTCATCACCCACTGGCTCTTGCTCCTGTAGCTTTGAAGACACTCCTCTGTCATAGCAGGTGAGACGGCCTGGCATACAGACCTCTTCCATCCTCTCCCACCCACCTTATTCTGGATAAGTCAGTTCTTGACTTAGACTACAAGTCAGTCATTCTTTCTAGAAAGATCTCCCTGAGTATTTGTTTTTCCCTAGTCATAGCACTAATTGTATTATAATTGTATCATAATCTCTCCTTATTTCTTAACCTGCTGCTTGGCATGTACTAGATGCTCAGTAATGTTTGTTCAGTTAAAAAAAAAAAAGTCTGAAATGATATATGTGCTCATTGAGAGTACTGTCGTGGGTCCTGAGCCCAAGACCTGGGCTTGGTTAAGTAACCCCATCCTTGACTTGAGGTTGCGCTCTTCAGGGGAGGATGACAGGGTGTGGGGATCTGGGCTGCCACTCAGGCCCAAGATGATGATTCTCCCTTTCTGTTGTAATAAACCTCATATTGTTGTCTAGAGAGTGACAGAAAGTAGTGCTAAATTCATGAAAATGTAACTGTCTGTGCCAAGTATATAGAATTACAATAAGTATCACAGGAGAGTTGGAACTTCGGAAAAACACTGGGAACTAGCTCTTGCAAGAGCTGCTGTCTTGACGTCAGGGTGGGCCTGGCCCTGAGGCCTTGGTGCTTTCATCAGGCCTCCTTCCTGGCCTCATTCTCACCCTTCTCCCATGATCTTGGGCCCCATTTTCCACATCTCATTGTGCGCCGACTTCCTGGAGAACCAGCAGGGAGGTTGCTTTCTTTTGAGGAGGCTCCTGCCTCCGTATCTCGTGCTGGGCATTTTCCTTCTTGCGGCTCCGCCTGCTTTTTGAAGCTCCCTGCTTCCCAGAAACCAACCACCAGTTGGAAGAAAATGGGGTTTCTCTCACCCCCATCCATGCCCTCCTTTTAAGAGACTGGCTCCCCTTCTCTGTAAAGGATTCCCCACCCAACAAGGAATTCTCTAGGACCAAGAGAAGTTCAGGGGAACTGAGCTGTAATTGAGTGTTTCCTGTAAGTTAGTGATATGCTAGGAAGTTACAGGGAAATCAATTTGGGATTCATAAATATAAAGAAGGATGTTGTTCCAGGCAGAGCTAAGTTCCATTAAAAATGGAATAGGAAGCCTTTTGAGAGAGTGCCCTACCTATCATTAGAAGTGTTCATGAGTGAGCTGAACATACCAGGGCTAATATAGAGGGATTTCCTGCCTGGGGAGGAGGTTGGTGAGAGAGAGCCTCCATGGTTTCTCCTGACTTTCAAGCTTCTACTATTTCATTATAGGGTTCTAACCTTGTAATACAGTTTATATTTCAGAATACTCTTCTTAATTTGTTGTTTTTTTAAACTCTTTCTGAAGTGAATCAGCATCATACAGTGGTAATTAGCTTATTGGTAGAAACAATGGCAGAGCCTGAAACATGCATATTTTTTTGTATATGTGGCAAGGACAAAAGAAAGCCTGACTCTTATTGTTCCTGCACTATTTTCCAGAAATGAGATCTTCTAGTATCCCTGTGAGGATGTAACAGTAACTTAGCCAGATAACATGGAAATAAAGAAACAATTATTAATATGGAATATTAAAAAAAATGCTGGAGCTGGATTAATCAGCCTTCAGACAATTGAGCATGGGTTTCTTGTTAATTGCTCTTCCTGCAACCAGAGTGAACCCAGAAGGCGAGATATTTAAGAGAGAAAACATAGGCTTTGCCTATGGGGCACATAGTCTGGGACATCTGGTAGACCTCACCATATGTGGCCATGTGCAGGGCACACTGGAGGGAACATGACTTCATTGAGTTAGGTGTAATAATCAAAACATGATTATAGTGGCTCAGCCAAATAGGGTCTTGTTTTGCTCCCAAAAGTCCTGAGCTAGGTAGGTGGTTCAAAGATGGTACGATTGTGTGAAGAAACCATCAAAGACATAGCCTCCTTTTAACTTCACATCTGCCAATTTTATTTTGTGGCTTTTGCCCTCAGGGTCCAAGATGGCTGCTCCACCTCAGGCCTTCAGTTGCATTCTGGAAAAAAAGAAGTAACCTAGAGGAAAAAATGTTGCCTATTCCAGGAAAGTGAAAATTTCCAAGAAATTCCATCTGATTTAAGCTTATGTCTCATTGGCCTGAGCTGTGTTCCATGCCCAGTTCTTGCTGAAATAGAGACTAGAAAATATAATTATTTCTGCTGGGCTCATCACATCCCCAAACTTAGGTTTTGTTAGTAGAGAAGAGGGCAGATAGATATTGGGTAGGTGACCAGCAGTGACTGACATAACGTGTTTGTCCCAAGCTCCCGATGACGTACCCTGCTCTCTCTGTGTCTTCTATTTCTAGATGGGAGCACCTCCACCATGAACTTTGAGGTTTGGAGATGCTGTTACCTGATAGGCTTTGGGAGGAACTTATACTGCTGTCCGTGGCCCATCAGTGTTTAACCAGCAGGATATAATTTGGAAATTTCTCTGTCTTCAGGAAGTGAGCCAGAACTGGTCCACTTGCAACCTCAGTGTCCTCCAGGGGCTCTGTGGGGATCATTAGCTCCATGCGGGAAACCTCTCTGATGCCACGGAGAAAAGAGTCTGACGTGTCAGTCACGTCGTGACTTCCCTCCCTCATTTCCCCTCAGACCTACACTGCATCTCCGCCTACTGGACGCGTTGGTCTTGCTGTCTGTTAACACCTAACTGAATCACTTTGCTGTACACCTGAAACTATCACAACATTGTTAATCAACTATACTCCAATATAAAATAAAAAGTTAAACAAAAAAAAAAACACCTAACAAAACAGCAAGCGCTCCTGTTTGGAACAGACCAACACCTTGAGATTTGTTTAAGCCAAAGAGGAGGTCATACCTTTAAACAAGAACAGATTTATGGCTCTCCTGATGTCCTCCAGCGATTCCTGTCTGGCAGTGCTCAGGAAAGAACAACTGAAGACTGAACTCTAACATTTTAGAACTGCCAGAGACCAAAACTGACAGAGACAAAAATATCCAACACAGCCTTGGTGGCTAGATCCAATCTCTGATCTGTCGTTCTTTGGTTTGTGACACGTATCTGTTCTTTAGTTTACTCATCTGTAAAATAAAAACAATGGTAACATACCTCATGTGGTTTTACGAGGAATAAACAAAGTTGATAGTTAGAGCAGTATCTGGTACATCATAATGTAGAAATGTTGGCTATCATTATGATTAGTGATCTCCTATTCTCAAAGGTTTAGAGTCCTTGCGTCTTGCATTATGGCCAGCGTACATCTCAAGAAGCACAGCAAAGAGCCAGTGGGAATATTAAGTTTTAAGTCAGGATGGTTGGTTCTTGTTACTAGCACCAAGGGCTCTTCTCATATCACAAATAATGGGGTTATCCCCCAAGTAGGTCAGCATGGCACGAAATACATGATCTGTGATAGGAATCACTTTTCTGATCATTTTTATGAATCGCCTATGCCTTTTCTGCCTGCTTTTTCATTTTCAGTACAAGTGCTTTGTTTCTTTCCTTTTTAAAAATGTAGTGAGCTTCACACACTAGTCTTTTGTAGCAGATGTATAAGGAGCAACTAACATCAAAGACATATATGCATAGAATTCTTCTACCAAATCAACTTTTTTTTAAAAAAGGACTCTTTAATTGGACAATACTTTAACTCTCTAAACAATGTTATGGTAGTTGACCACATTTTGAAATTATCTTTGTCTTGTTTGGTTGTTGAATGGCATGAAAAATTTCCCTCTGCTTCCTTACCCTCTCCCAAGGGTCATTTTCCCCACTCTTTTCTCTGCCCTGTCTGGCCTCTGACCTGCCCAGCTCTGCTGTTTCTACAGACTTCTGAATCTAATTAATGTCTTAGTAGCTATATAAGTGAATTATGTAGGCAGGAGGATGTTGGAAACTTTGAGGAAGGTACATTCCTTAGGGAAAACACGGTTTTGTTGAAAAAAAAAAAAAAGACTCCTCATGGAGGGGGTGGAATGTCAGTAAAACATAACCATCAGTAACATTGTTATACTCATTAAATATCCCTTACCTGATGAGCAGATACAACCTTAGGAGTATCTCTTTTGACATCTGGGCAATAATCAGCGATTATGGAATCCAGCTGAGGGGACAGATAGTCCAAATATGCCACCATTGCAAATTGGCCTCAGCCATACAACTGGGGTGTTGGCACCCCTCCTTCTCCCCTCCCTTTTCAAGCCAGTTCACAACCGTGCTTGGGGAGTATGTCCTTGGATGATCTCACAAATGACCCTGGCGGCACATTCTTAAACCCTCCAGAATGTGGGCAGGCAAGGGGGAGGGCCAGAGTGCTGAAGTTCTCCGCCAGAGGATACTGCCAGAGAGCCCAAGGCAGAGATGGTCCCTATGCCCCACGTTTCCATGGAAACATAGGAGGAGTGATGACAGCCAGCACAGCCACACCATCTGCTCAGGACCTGGTGAATGATGAAAAAAATTGAAAAAGAAAGGCACCTTAGGTCCCGGGCTAGAACCACTCTAAGAGAGCAGTGGAGAGGAAAGGGCTGAAGACTGTCGAACTCCTAGGTGGATTAAAACCCGGGCTGTCCTGGGGCTCGACATATTAGCATGTCATTTGCAAGCAGAAAGCCTAGAGGGCTGATCCTGCAATCCCTAGATACAATTATGAACATCCAAGAAGCCTCAGGAAGGAGAAAGCAGACTGCATGCTGCCCGCAGTCTTGCTGGAACAGGAGGGAGGGTGTGGTGACAAACAGTGCTGGTGGAGGCGGAGCAGGGCTCCCATCACCTTCCAGCAGGACCACCTGCACAGCTGTCTTTTGGCCAGGCATATCCTTCCAGGGGAATGGTGGGATTGTAAAAGGAAAATTCCCACTTGGTCACAAAAAACCTCTGAGTTGCAGCCAGGTCTTCAGAATAAGGCCTGAATTAATAAAGCCATGTAAGGTCTCTCGTCTCTCAATTCGTATCCGCAGGGAGATCTTAGCTGGATGCCACAGATTTGCTTCTGGGTCTACTTAGGAGGTTTCCAATTCCAGGCTGGCAGAATGTGAGTGGGGCCCTAGCTAAGTGCACTTGTGTATCTGCCTCAGACCGAGTAGGATTCATCTCTTAGTCCCTTTCCTTCATAGATGTAGCCTAAACAAACAAACCTGACCTAGGAAGCCCAGCAGCCCCTCTGGTTTAGCTGACTCCCCCAGAGGCTCTCCAGAGCTGGGCACTTTCGTGTAGCTTTCTGTAGTATTGCCTCATTTATCCCCGGAGGGAGATAGGCCTCCAGCCTGAAGGCCTTTACTATGCACAGAAGCTACATCAGCTTCACAGGAAACACCAGTTTTTATTTTTATTTTTAACTCAGGTTGTCTCTTACTCCTTTAGCAAAAAAAAAAAAAAAAAAAAAAAAATCCTCCCTTTTAGTTCTGGCCTTTGAATCCCAGGAAGTCCAAGCCTTTTTTTTTTTTTTTTTTTGTGGTGCTTTTTATTAAGGATTTAAAATTTTGACCTCTAGGTTAACTTGTTTTGGTATGTGTAGGGGCTGCTTGTTTTGGTATGTGTAGGGGCTGGAGGATAATGGGAACATCTTAATAAACCAGATAAATAATAATAATAAAAAGATCACCCTATAAAGGCTCTCATTAATTGTTCTACATTTTACCTGTAAATTTAAATTTCTTCCCATGAGAACTTAGCAAAAATGGCATCTACAATATTACTTGGATTTCTTCAAAAGG
Source organism: Phocoena sinus (assembly GCF_008692025.1). Taxonomy (NCBI): domain Eukaryota; kingdom Metazoa; phylum Chordata; class Mammalia; order Artiodactyla; family Phocoenidae; genus Phocoena; species Phocoena sinus. Next base: position 84,030,682 of record NC_045775.1, on the reverse strand, counting down.
CCTTATTCTCCAACTGGAGACCATACACAAAAACTGAAAATAAAAGTATTCATGTAACTTCCCCTACGTTAGAGGCCCCAAACTGAAAATGTTTATTACCCACAGTGAAATTGCTTTAGGCTGGAGTATACTCATGCATTAACAAGAGGCACCGTGTTTACATTCAAATAGAAATCTACCCATTCATACGCGGCTTTGCGGGTGAGGCCTCTTATGAGCTAACCACTCTGCCAGCTCTGTAGCCCCAGGGCTTTCTCCCTTTCCTTTTCCAGGATGATCTATTTATCCTCAGCCTCCACAGTGAGGGCAAATCTGTATCCTGAGCTTTGGCCCAGGATGGGAGTCCCAGTAAACATGGTTCTGTTTGCTCTTCAGCCTTCCTGCGTTGTATAAACAGATGTGGTGGAAAGGGAAGGAAAGCCAGATCTCTGTGAGGGGTGGGAGGTCTCCTTTCTGGAGAGGCTTCCCGGCCGGCAGCCCTGAGCACAGGGACAGGATGCATGTCTTGTTGGGAAAGTGGAACTTGCAGTTCTTCCAGAGAGGGGTTGTTCCTCTAGCTCTCCTTCACCCTCCGCCCCCCATCCTTTGCTCCTGGGAACACTGTCTGGATGCCTCAGCCGTCTCACTTTTGCCAGAGCAAAAATTTACAACAAGGCTTATGCTAAGGAGATGTTAAGAAGACAGACTTCCTCCCCCCCCCCCCCCCCCCCCCCCCCAGTCTCTCCAGATACACCGTAGACTGGGATTTGGGAAGACAGTCCTTCACACCTGTGCCTTCTCCTGTATCAATATTCCCTTTGTTCTTCTGTAGCCTTGTTACTACCTTCAACTAATGAGGGAAGTTTTCAGGGGTTGGGAGTTGCCAGCTTGTAAAATAACAACTCCTTTCCCTTAAACGGTGTTGAGGCAAATTCCCTTCCGTCAAACTCTGCCTTAATTTACTGTTTTATCTTTTGCACATTAGTTATGGATGCTAATAAAGGAAGGACTGCTTCAGAGCTGGGGGAAGAAAGGGGGGTACTGTTTTGTAAGCCAACCCCAAATAGGAAAGAATTCTTGTTGGTCTTTTCTTCTCCTACATGTGCTCCAGACTTTGTTAATCCTCATTCAGAGGTCAGGGAGGTGAGGAGTGTAACTCATAAGCTTGCCCCAGATGGAGGGATCCTGTGACTTCTACCCAAGGGTCTAGATTTCTGGCAGCCCCAGGCAGTGGTTCTTCCTGCCTAGAATGAACAAAGGGGAGAGCACCAGAAAGGTCTCCCTATGGCAGGGACTTGCGGTTGGGTGCAAGGGATGGGATATTACACTGCCCTGTACTGCTCTCTCCAGGAAGTCCTTGGTATCCTGAGCCGTGCTCCCAGAGCTGTGGCCAAGAGGAGAAGAGAGTCAGGGACAAAAGAGGCGTTCTGGGTTTTGGCTCAGCACTTACACAAGCAAGGGAGGGGGAAATGATCTTTAAACTCAAGGAAGTAGTCATAATAAGAACTTAATTTTTAGGGGCCACAGTGACACTCTTTCATCCTTCTAGCAGACAATACGCCGCTCTCTAGACTTCCAGATAGGGCTGGAAGTTTGCATTCTACCCCCAGAGGCCTGTCACCCTTCCCTGAAAGAAACAGAAAGGAGGTGGGTGTCCAGGGTCCGACCAGCTGAAGGACGGGAGAGGGGGGGACCCCCACTGCAGGCCACACTGGAGGTCCCGTCAGAAGAGGTTTCGTCCCTGATCCCCTTGATTTCACTTAACTTACTGGCTCCAGATATTTTAAACGGTTTGTTTACGGCGCTGCTGCAGGCTGCATCGCCAACTCTCTCCGCGCCGCGGGCGGCAGGGACATCTCCCAGCACCCACCCAGGTCAGCAGCCGCCTCATCACCCGGCCCGCGGGGGCACCCGGCCGCTCAGGGGCAGCCCGGGGCCCCCAAGAAGTGCGTGCACCCGGGAGAGGCCGGGCGGGGCCGGGGCAGAAGATGCGGCAGGACGGGCGAGCTCCGCATCCCGGCCCTCTGGGCCGCCGCCCGACCCTCACCCCCGCTCGCCGGACCGCGCTGGGCGCCCCCGGGAGGCCAGGGTCGGCGGAGCGGGGACACGGGGGTCGCGGCAGGCTGCGCGACGAGGCCTGCGAGCGGCCGGGACCCGGGGAGCGGCGCGGTGAGCGCAGGGGCGCGCGGGGCGGGCGCGGCGCGGGGCTCACGGCGCGCGCGCGTCTCGGCCTCGCCCGCGCACACGCGCCTCCCCGAGGAGAAAGGCGGGCGGGCGCGGAGCGGCGCGGCGGCGGCGGCGGCGGCTGGAGCGGGCCGGCCCGCCGCGAGGGCGGGAGGAGGGGCCGGCGCGGGGGTTGGGGGGGGGCGAGGCGGCGGCGGCGGCGGCGATCTCGCCGCTCTCTTCTGAGTGTGCCTGCGCGAGCCGGCGAGCGGGTGAGTGCGCCGGCCGCCGCCAGCAGCCCGGCCGGCCCAGAGGCGGGGAGGGGGGCGCCGGGAGCCCCGAGCCGGGAGCGGGCAGCGGGCGGGCGGGCGGCGGCCGCTCCGGAGCGGCCGGGATGCACCTTGAGCAGCGCCTTTCGTTGCAGCGCGCGGGCGGCCCGAGCCTCAGCGGCGGCGGCGACGGCGGCGGCGGCGGCGGCGGCGCTGACACCTCCCACCATGGACAGCTTCGACTTAGCCCTGCTCCAGGAATGGGACCTCGAGTCGCTGTGGTGAGTCCCCGTGCCGGGCGGGCGGGCGCGAGCGAGCGAGCGAGCGAGCGGCGGGGGGCGACCGCGGCTGCCCGCGCGCTCTCACCTGGGCGGGGGGCTCGGGCGACCGGCCGCCGTGGGGGCGGGGTGGGTCGGGGGCGGCCGCCGCGCCGGCTCCTTCCCGCCTCCCCCGAGGGGTGGCCGGGCCGCCCGCCCGTCTTCTCGCCTCCCTTTCCCGTCCCCTCTCCCCGGTGCTGCCCGCCCCAGCCCGGGGGCCGGTGATCTGGGGAGCCGGGGGCAGAGCGCACTCGTGAAGAGAAAAGGAACCGATTTCTAGAACGTGTCACTAATGCCGGGGGATCCACCCCTCGGCCCCCTGGCCCCTCTCACCTCCCTTCCCTCCATTCGCGCCCCCCCTTTTCTCCGAGGGCCCCCGGTTCGCACCAGCGACCCTCTGGAGTTGTGGCCACTGCGTAGTGCCCTTAGAGGATGCTCCAGCCTCCTGCCTGTCTGCGCCGGGTCTTGGCGGCCGCATCCTTTCTCTCAACACCCGAGATGGAAAGTGAACCCGAGGGCAGGGGGCGAGTGCTTCTCCGTGCGGGAATTCTAAGGCCCTGCCCCTGGGAGACTCATTTCCTCGAGGTTGCAGTCCCTTTGAGCCCTTTCTTCACACCCCGCCTGGCCACAGTTACACTCCTCCTGTCCCTGCTCCAGCCCACCGGCGCCCCGTGTATCCCTTTATTCCGCGCTCAAAGCTCGCAGCCTGGGGAGCGGGAGGCTGTGGAAGAGCCCTCGGGGTTCTGTGGCTCGGGGTTCTCATATTGAGGAGCTACTGTAGGTAAAGCGCCGCTGGAAGCAGTTTAATTCTAGTTGCGGGTGTGTTAAAAATCCCATTGGCTGTTTCCACATCCCTCTTATCCACCCCCCGCCCCCCGTCCCCTCCCCCCCCACCGCCCCAATCTCCTAAATGTTTGCAACCAGCCCTATTCAGGTGGTAAAATTACCGCCTGCATATTCCTGGATGAACTTGTGTTATGTTTAATATTTACGGGAATGAACATCTGTGGAACAAGCATATTAACTGCATTCTGTTCTTCCCCTGGTAATCGCTTATTGTAGAGCTGAGGTTTGGTTCACCCCCCCCGTTTTTCTTAATTCAGTAAAGAGTTCACATGTGTCTAAAACTGCAAGTGGTGTGCACATGAATATGCAGTGTGCAGTTTTAAAGCTGAACTGCCTTTTGATTTACAGATCGTATACAATATGTGGAAATGTGTATATTTTCCATGCCGCAGGCTTCCAGTGACTGATCTGTCTAAAGCCAGGTGTAACTAACTAAACTGGACACAAAGCTAGTGCATTATCGAGCAGTTTCTTATAAAAAGATCCCAGGATGAGTAAGTACAGCTTGCTCTGCACAGTGCTGGTGCCTATAAAATACACAAGGATGGGCCCTAATGTAATAAAACTTTTATACATTACACTGGAAACTTCAAAGAGCCAGTGTAGAAAGAATATGAAACATGTTATTACTTTATAAAAGTCGCTAATTACTGTGTTGTTGCTGCTGGGGTTATTTCAGCCTTTCATTTACAGATGCCTATTACTTTACAGGTTTATACTTAGAAATGTTGGTTTCTGGCACAAATTCAGTAGGTTTGCAGGTAGAAACTGTGCTTTAAAATTGACTTTTGCTTTTAAAAGTCACATTTTCAGTCAAAAGGAAGAACTTTTTGTTTCGGCAGGTTTTTAGGCTGCTTGTCTGCTTGCTGACTCAAAACTGAAGCCCTCATGACTTTTACGAGTGATATTTTGAAATCATCAGCCGTAGTCTGTGGCTTTTCCAGCACAGGCCTGAGCTGTCTTTCCCTCTGCATCTTTAGTTCCCAGCTGGGTTACCTGGAGCACAGTTACATAATAAATGCCTGTTGAATTGACTTGAAATTTATATTAGCTACAGTACTTTTGTTATTTAAAAAAAAATTTTAAAAAGCATTTTTAAGAAGCTACTGTACATGCAGTCAGATTTTGATCAATCCATCAGTTTGTCTTTGTCTTATGAAACTGTGCAGGATTTCTTGCTTACAATATAATAGGACAGTTTGGCTTGACTGAGGGAGTGTTTCTAGTTTGCAGATGTAGAATTTACATCTTCTAAGAGATTATATATGTCTCATCAGTTAAAGATAAACCAAACTCTTTGAGTATGCATTTCTAACCCGGACATTTTCTCAGTCATGGATGAAGTTTTTGGATGGTATTTTCTAACTCAATTTTATGGTTGACTTTATAAGTTTTTAAGATTATGGCTTGGTTTTAAGCTTATAGGTGACCCCAAATAACTAACATTTGAGTGCTTTCTGTGGGTCAAACATTTTCATATCCATTGTTTTCTTATTTGAATCTTACAACAATTCTAGAAGTGGTAAGTGTTAGTAGTCCCATTTTACAGACAAGGAAATGGAGGCTTTGAACTGCAAAATGACTTTACTGAGACCATAAAACAAATGACAGCGGAATTTTAAAACTAACATTTACCAAATACTTAGCCAGACTCTGTTCTAAGTACAATGCATGTCTTAGTTCATTTAATCTTCATAGCAACCTTAGGAAACAAGCAATAACTATTGTTATTCCCATTTTACAGATTGGGAAATTGAGTGTGGGGAAGATCAGGTGACCTGCCCAAGGTCACACATCTAGAAGTGGAGAAGCCATATTTGAACCTAGCATTAATTTCAAAACTCAGTTTTCTGACTTCAAATCCAGCATATTTTCTATAGTATTGCAGATGTATTCCCAGTTTATGAGAGCAGCTCTGAAATTAATTACAAAACAAAACCTTGATGGACTGGAAATTAAGGTTCTGCTAAAATATAAAAGAAAGAGAAGGTCAGAGCCCTTAATTATATTAATTTAAAATTAAAGATTTGGAAACAATACCATGATTTAGGAAATTACATCTGCTGCCCTACTTGAATTAACTTCTAAAATGTATATAAATTTAAAATAGAGACTACTAAAGCCTTCTTTCTTTAATCCCTTTTAGAAGAACACTTTTCTTTTGTGTGTGTGGGGGGAAGGTACAGATGAATGGCAAAGGAAAATGGTATTTTAACAAACAATTTTTTCTCATTGGTGGGCATGATTTTCCAAAAAAACAAATTGCAGTTTGTTAGTTGTGACTGTGGCTTTGAATCTGAGCTAGCTTAGTCTAGTGGTCACTGGAAGTGTCCCCAAATGACTGTATAGACAACACGAAGAGAAAAGCTCAGTAGTATTGAATTTAATCTCCTCTGCTTCCTTGCACACCCTTACCCCTCCTTCCTTGCCCTCCAGAAACTCCCGTAGTTATTTTTCAAGGTGGAGGGGGAGATTTTGAGCCGGAATTATCCAGATGGCTGTTTCAACTTTTCTTTTCAGCCACGCCTTAAAATTGAGAAGGGTTGCCCTAATTCCCACCTCTAATTCCACTTCCATTTCTGGTTTGAAGTACGAATGAAGAATTTGGAACAAGGTGGAGGCTTTCATTCTATAGCCGGCTCCCTAGTTTCATTCAGTAGAGCCGAATCTCTGAAGAGCTGGGGATTCAGTAAGTTTACGTGGGCGGGTGACGAGAGGAGCAGGACCCCTTCTCAAACTCCTCCTCTATCCCCTTGGCTGCTCTTTCTGTTCGCCACCAGCTTTTGATCAGCTGCTGGGCATGTGCGCCCTTCCTCAGGGCCTTTAAAATAATGACCATCCCTTTGAACAGGGTAACAGTTGCTTTCATTTATTCACTTAACAAATTTTATTGATCATCTCTTAAATACAAGACCTCATGCTGGTTGCCACAGCGGATACAGAGAAGAGTAAACCATGGGTTGTGCGTGTTATTGTCTAGTGGGGGTAAGACAAGTACACAAGTATAAAAACGTTTCAGCACTGGTGATTCAGAAGTGAAAAGGACCATATTTGGGACTGGGGTGGGTGGTGGAGGAGGGAAAGAGGAAAAATCGAGTTTAAAAAAAAAAAAAGGCTTCCGTGGAAAAGGTGGCCTTTGAACTAAGCCTTGGAAGATGAATGGGATTTTTACAGACGGTGGGGGTGGGGTATTGAGAGGACATAGCGGCATCTTGGGCAAAGAAAGAACTGGAACAAAGGCTTTCATGGTGTCTCTGAAAGATCCTTTTATGAATCATGGTGGAATTACCTATACCAAATATTTTAAAGATGCAGAACTTTGTAATCATGAGGTGGTTTCAGTGAATGAGAAAAGCTTTCCACAGTGAACTTGGTCAAAATTGTTTTTAATCTCCCTTAAATATAGACACATGTTAGTTACTGGGGAGAAAGTCTGTTGAAATAAAATAGTAAATATTCAGATCCCTCTCTACTGCTCCCCCGCCCCATTGCCCCATAGCTTCACATAGCCCAGAATCCATTTACTTTTGTTCCAGGAGACATTATACTTTATATTCTTTCAAAGTGGAACCTTTGAAGTTGTAATAAGTGGATTGTATCATACTCACCAATTTGTTCAATTCAGCAAGCATTCATAGAGCATTAGGCATCCCTCTAGGTTAGGTACCAGAGAGCAGTAGCTTTCAAACGTTTTATACCATGACTCACAGTAACAAGTATGTTTAACATTGCAACCCACCACATCATTTGTGTGCACACATAACTGAAACAAGTGTCATGAAATAACACTTATCCATATTATGGGAGGTGTACTTTGATATTTTCTATTCTTTTTTTTTAAAAATTCCCCATCCATGGATTGAAACCTGTAGTTTAGGGGAAAAAAGAAACTAGCGACGCATAGGAAACAGCGTTTGCGAGCAACTGGTAGGAGAATAAGCCGTCCACATCCATATCTGCTGTACAAAGCTGACGCTGCCCATTTGAGGGGGGGGGGAGGGCGCATCCTGTTGGGAAGGGAAGAGACCTTTAGGGCTGAGAGGCCTGTGAAACGCCTCTTGGAGAAGTGGACTTTAAGAAAGAGAAAATAAAAAGGAGGAAAGTCCATGTGGAGCGAAGGCCGTGGCTAGAAATAAGGAGGAAATAAAGCGTGGAGCTCGTTGGGTGAAGATGAAGTTATTAACTAACTCAGGGGGAAGATGTCCTGCACTCCTGTGGGGGGAAGGGGAGCCAGGTGGAGGCACTAACAACTTCGTCTCCAGTAGTGCCTGCTGACCCACTGGGTTCTCTGCAAGTCAGTCGCCTTCTTCCAGGCCTCCTTAGGCTCCCCGGGGTAGAGTCAGACAACTGCCCTGATCCCTATTCTTGACCCTTATTAGCCCTTCCTTCCAGCCCCAACAAAGCAAACATTTTAAGGCCTACCCCTATCCCTTTCATCAGCCCGTAGGGGTGAAAGTAGTTTGCCAGAACACGGAGCATAGGAGAGACGCACCTTCACTGGGCGCGGCCTGAGCGCCAGGCGTCCTGGAGCCCATAGGTCTAGCCCCGTTGGCCCCGCTCGTTCTCATTGGCCCGAAGTGGTGGACTGTTTGGCTGCGGTGGCCATCATTGGCCGAGAGCCCCAGAACACGCCCACCGCGTGGCAAAGGGCTTCCCCAGGTGCAGGGATGAGAATGTTTCCAGCAGAGTGGCTTCCAGGGCCGGGCGGGAGGGTTGCCTCCCTGAAGGGGCTGATGGCCATCGTGGAGGAGGTAAGGACGTGTGGATGGGAAGCAGTGAAGTGCTGGGGGCCGGGAGCTGAGGCGTGCCTCCACTTGTGGTACCGTGGGTGGTGTGTTTTGGAAAAAGCTGGCGGGGGATTTGTTAATTCAGGTCATCGAGGTTGAGGGCTCAAGCTCTCAAGCTCGGTGTCAGGATAACAGGGAGGATGCGCGCTGGATGTGCAGATGAGTCTTAACCAAGTGCCTTTTGATGACGATGAACGTGAGTATTGTGTGTGGGGAAATAATTCTTTCCTGTGTTCCAGAGTCTCTTTTGTGAAAATGTAGGAGGCTTATAAAATGCTGAAAATCTATTTTGGGAGAATGTCCCTGTGAACCAGAATGGGTCTAATCTATGCCACTTTAAATTTAGCAACTTGAACAAGGCCCTTTGGCATAATATTGGTTAAAGTAACAGTCAAATTAAGAAAAAAAAAAACCTCTGAAAATGAAATGCAAGATTTTCTTTTCCTGTGTAAATGGAATTTTCAACCTGGAATAAGTTTGCCTGTTTAAATTTTCTGTATTTTGGGACTAAAGCCTTGGTGGCAAAATCAAGGACATAAAAGACGATTTTAAATATCATTTAGTGGTAACATAATGTTTCCTTGTTTTGTTTCAGAGTGAAATCCATAAAACTTATTTTCAGTGTTGCCTGTTCTCTTTTGTTTGGGAATTTAATTGAGGTTTCTGAATTCAGTTGGCTGCAGCCTCCCCTTCTGTTTGGCCCTGGGCAGCTCACCATCGTTCTCATTTCCTATTCTCAGTCTTGGCTTAATCACTTATAAAACAACAGCACTTATACTGGCCTACCTCATAAGGTTGTGATGTTAAGTAATAAAAGTGTCAATTGCTTTGTGAATGCCAAATGCAGTTCTTTTATACCCTTTACTTTCCTTCAAAACGTCTCTTTATCATAAACAAGGAAGGATGCAGAAAGGTCACGTTGGGTCAGGGCATCCATCTGGTGCAGAGTTCTGTTCCTGGTAATGGGACCCAGGGACATTTTTGAGTAGAGGCTGATAGTTTTTCTTAGTTGTACGTCATAGTTGAGAAGACAAATGTGCCCTTACTTATGGTTGTACTAGTAACAAATGTAGATATATTAACCATTACATAATCGTTGATGTTTCACCAAGAATGTATTGAATTACCACCCATTGCATCAAATGACTTCATTTGGCTCTGTGGGTCTCATTAAATTATGTCAGGCTAATCATAATTTAGCTTCAACAGAAACAAAATAACACGGTTATACCAGGATGAGAGGATACCACACTATCCAAGAAACTTAATGGGTTTAGTCTATGGAAACTAACACCTGGGGATGTGATAGAGGCCCCCGAGTGTTTCCAGGTGTTTTGCTGGGTTGTCCAAGGATATAAGTAAGTCAGTGGGTGTGAGGTTATCTAACGGTGGTGTGACAAGGCTGTCTCAGAGGGTAACAATGACCTGTCCGTAGAGGCTGTAGACCCCCTGCCGGGGACTTCGTAGAAAGAGCTTTCCAGAGTAAGTGTGCCAGCAGCAAGAAGTTACGCCTGAGTCCTTCCACCTTCAGAAGTCTATGATCATCCCCATCACAGGGGAGCGGGAATCAAAGAGAGCCAGAGTCATTAATTGTCTTCACTTGTGTATTTTCCCCTCTGCAATTTCTCCACTCACATGTGGAGAAAGGCGTGGGAGGGTGCTTAGGCTTCCTTACATAATTTCTTCTCAGGAGGCTCCTTGTTAGCCGAGGTAAACAACAGTGACTGTAATTTGGAGACCACGCTATCATAGCAACTCAGTTTAGAGTTACATGCTTAACTTGAGCTGAAATAATTTTATTTTTCCTTTTTTTTTTTATGACAGGAAATTAGTTTCCAAAAATCCTCTGGAGTGCTGCAGTACGAGTCTGTTAGTCTTAGTTAAGTTTTTCGTGTCATACCTGCATTTTTTACCTGAGTTATGAGGTGACAGACCAAATTTTCCGTCAATGTTCATTGAAATGTTAATTAGTTACCTGGCAGTTTAGATAGAAAAAGGCGTTACTCTAGTGGATCATCACCAGTTCTGGGAAATAATCTGTCTGTTTTGTTTTCAAATGTCAAAATATATTTGTTTTTCTTTAAAATGTATCTTGAGAGGAAGAAAAGACTTAGGGCTTAGAAAACAGTTTTGAAAACGAAGGTCCATATGCTTACCTAGCACTCAGGCCAGCGTTTCTCAAACTTTAACGTGCATCCAGGTAACTTAGGGATCTTGATAAGATATAGATTCTGATTTAATAGGTCCAGGGTAGGGCTATGATTCTGCATTTTTAACCAGCTCCCAGGTATAACTGCTGGTCCATAGACAAAACCTTGAGTAGCAAGAATTAAAAGGATAAAAATTCCTTTGAAAAGAAGCTCTTTAAAAATTCCTCATCTTCTTCTTTTTATTTTGAGGAGGCTTTGTATAATAACATGATAATTCCACAGTGCCAGGAGGTTACATTTCGATGCAGCATTTATTTTATTTTCGTGAGTCTTTCTAATACAATTTTGATGAGTGAGGGGGTGGTTAATTGTATCCTAGTGGGGATATAGTGGGAAGTAAACATAAAAACCTAAGTAAACAAAGTTTGTAATGAATAGGCTAATCACTTTTTCTTGTCAGCCCTTCAGAGACGGAGTCCTCCTTCTTCAGGAGCCAGTGCCGAGAGTAACTGGATTCAGAGTCTTAGAAACACTCTGGATTTGTCGGGAATCTCACAAGCACTCCTCTAGGTGCCCAGGACTCAGACCAAATGTCCCCGTTCTCTTTGGCAGGGAACTGGGGGTAGGGTGGGGCAGGGAGGTGGCAGTGGTGGGAGAGGGGGGTAACTGTTTTGCAGAATTACTGCACGACCCTGTGGCCATAGCTGCAAATTGCAACTTTCCCAGTGTCCTAAAAGAAATTGCAGCTCAGCTCCTGGTGGAACCCCTGGTGGGCTCAGAGCCTCCGATGGGGACCTTCTCTCCCAGCACTGCCGGCCACCTCTCCCTCTTCCCCACCACGGAGTGCCCCGAGTCCCTCAGGTGGTCAGACTTAGCTGCAGTTTCCATGTTTAATTTCCATTTCTACTTCATTAGAAGAATAAGTGCAGATGGCACTGATTATGTGAGTAAATACAGTGCGGTTGACTTTGTGCTGTGAGATTGGCGGGAAGTTTATTTACTTTATCTTCTTAATGAGGGCGTGTGTGTGTGCGTGTGTGTGTGTGCGTGCGTGTGTGTGAGTGCGCGTGTGTGTGCGTACGCGCACACACACACATTTCCATTCTCTGAGATAGGCATGGAAGACTGTGGCTGATAAGAGCAAGATAGGTTGGGCTTACACAGTTGTGACCATTTCAGATTGGGAAAACAGCTGACTTTTAAGGAACGATAGTGACTCCTTTAAATCTTGCAGCCTCAAGACACATGTGAACCCACAGAGGAAGTGTTCGCAATAGGTTTTTAGCCTGTGGTTTGGTGCAATGCTTTGCATTTGTGCTTTTAGTGGCTGTGATATTGCCTTCTACCTCATAATCCATTATGTTATCTGACTAATTGTGTTTAACCATTTCGTGAAATAGGCGATGTTGCATTCCATGTAACTTTTCTTTCTGACTGGGAACAGGTGAGAGGGAAACTCTTGCCCTCAAGCATGGAGGTAGATCAGACCCCTTGTAAGGAAAGCATGTGTTTGGTTATTGCTTTGGTTTGTACTGGTGTCAATGTCATCAAATTAATGTATTTTCTCTCACACTGGAGAAAACACTGTTTATTGACTCTCAGTAATGATACAGATAACGGAATAGTCAGGTGATTTGCGCAACTTACCCCCAAAGGGGTCTCTCAGAGTTAGTGGTTTTCCGTTGGGTCGTAAGAAGGCACACCCAAGAGTTCCTTCAGAACAAAAGAGCAACTGCTGGCCATCAGCTAAATTCTGAACTTTGTTATTCAGAATTGGGGCTTGACTAAGGAGATAGGCTGTCAGCATGGCCCAGCTTGCTCCCTTTCATACCAGCCATACTCCACGGCAGGGAGCCCTTTGGTGTCATTTCTCAGAGTTGCTGAGGAGGAAAGCGCTGTTGGAGGTTGAGGGCTTTACAGGCTGAGGGGGCAGGTGTCTCCACTGGCCATGGACTCTGCAGTTCACTGAAATAGAGGCTCTGGGTCCGGAATGGGTTGGTCCCTCCACTTTCTGAAATGTGCTGTTTCGCCGCTCTCCTGGTCCATAGCAGTGGTGGAAATGAGGATTCCCTGGATGAGAGGGTGTAGCTTTAGAGACACTCTGTGTTAAGCTGTCTGTCATCCTGAGGAAGCAGGCCGCAGCATCAGCATACTGCTGATGGGGAAAGCACACTACTTCAGCTAACGTCCGTATTCAACAGCCTTCCCTCTTTGGTGGAAAGTCCGGTGGTTTACTGTATTACCCTGGTATACCAGTTGTAAGGCTGGCTGTGTCAGTCCAGGATGAAGCCTTCACCTGGCTCCCGTTGTTTGGGCTCAGGTTGGGGTGAGGCAGGAAGGCCCATGCTATTCCTGAGCGCCCCGATCATCGGCTGCTCGTGATATTTGGAGCTCAGCACAGATGTTGCTTGCAGGGCCGAGTCCTTCTCAGAAGAACTGTCCGTGTGCCGGAGGGGGCCGCTCAGCTGGAACCACGTGGACTCTCCCATTTGTGTTTTTTCCACTAAAGATAGATCCTTCCCTAGAATATGGCTTGGCTTCTGAGAACTAAATCTTTGGGGTGACTTTCCTTTAGAGTGTGTGTTTGTTTTTCGATAAGTAGAGTATTAAACTTATTCTCATTGATACCTGAGAAAAGCATACGTGTATATCTATACTTATATATATAATAATTACTTATAGATAATATATTTAATATTATAATAATTTATATAATATATATAAATAATAAGTATGTAAACTTATTCTCAGTGATACCTGAGAAAAGTATCTTCTGGGAAAGTGGTGAATTTTACCTACCACCTGGCCCTCCCCCCAACCGCTGCAACTTGAATTAAAACGCCAAGGCTGAGTTAACAAGTTCTGAGTATGGAAATTAAATATGTATCATCGAAAAAGGGAGGGATTATGGTATTTCCGTTTCTAATATTTAGGTAGAAAATTAGTTACGCAAGTTAATTTCGGTTCTTTACTGTTACCCCTCAGCAGGACAAAAATAATATTTTAGTGTCCTGAAATATTATATACAATAATGTGACACAGTATGGATGCCTTAAGCTGCTCTTCATAACCCTCCTTTTCTAGATTTATAGGTTTCTGGGTTGAGATGAGCAACTACTTATTAAGCCAGACACAGAAGTAAACGCCACATTTTTAGCCCTCGGTGTCTGTGTATGTAAGCCTCAAACAGATTCTTTCAAATAATCTCAGTAGGTTTTTTACCTGCTCTAATAGGGAATCCTGTGGAGTGCATAAAAGGGTACCCTGTGCATTGTGGAGTTTTAGGGAAGATTTCCTGGGGAACGTGACATTCGATTTGAGTTTTCAAGGGTGAGCAGGAGTTAGGCTAGGAGTCAGGGAGCAGGGTGTGTGCCAGGTGCAACAATGTAAGCAAGGGCAAAGAGGTGCAAAATAGCGTGTCGTGATGGTAGCAGCGACTAATTCAGGCGGGTTGTGGGTCTGAAGCATTCCAGGTAGGCAGCAGCAGGAGAGGCGTTTGGAGTGTGGAGGGCCTTGCGTGGCATTCCGAGGAGCCTGGACATTTCCCCTTAGGTGACGGCCTGCCGTTTGAACAGGGGAACAAAATGGTCGCACTTGCATTTTATTATTTCTGGAAGGCATTTGGCATGGGTGAGTCTGGTGGCTGTGATGGGCCACGTCTGGAGGATCAGGTCAGGCAGGGAGGATGGAGGGAAGGGGATGACTAGAAAAGTGTGTAGGGCAGCGGACCCCAACCTTTTGGGCACCAGGGACCGGTTTCATGGAAGACAGTTTTTTCACGGACTGGGGGCGGGGGGGGGGGATGGTTTCGGGATGATTCAAGCGCATTACATTTATCGTGCACTTTATTTCTATTATTATTACATAGTGATATATAATGAAATAAGTATACAGCTCACCGTGATGCTGACAGGAGGCGGGGCTCAGGCGGTAACGCGAGCGATGGGGAGCGGCTGTAGATACAGATGAAGTTTTGCTCGCTAGCCCGCTGCTCACTTCCTGCTGTGCGGCCGGTTCCTAACAGGGGTCTGCGGCCTGGGGCTTGGGAACCCCTGGTGCAGGAGATTACACTGGAAAACTCGCTGACTGGTTGGGGGAATGAGGGAGGGTGAGGGGCCAAAGATGCTTCCAGGCTGTTGAGGTTGTGTGATGAGGTAGGGAGCATAGGAGGAGGGGCAAGCTGACTGGGGAAGGATGGAGTGTTTAGATTTTACAGGGTTCCATTTGGAACGCCTGTGGGCCGTGCAGGTCTCGAGTTGCCTGCGGGAAGTTTGCTGTATGGTAGTGACCTTTAGGAAGAAGGAGAGGACAGAAATAAAGATTTGGGAGTTGTCAGCATACATAGTGACAGCCATGAGATTGGACAAGATGATCCAGTAAGAGTGAGGAGGGAGCACATAGGCTGAGGACCCACAGGGCCAGTGGGAGGGAAGGCAGCCCGTGCAGAGAGGTGGGAGCCAGAAGAGAGGGGTCCACAGTCGACTGGTTTATTTTTTATTTTATTGAAGTATAGTTGATTTCCAGTGTTGTGTTAATTCCTGCTGTACAGCAAAGGGATTCAGTTATATCAATACATATGTGTGTGTATATATATATATATATATATATATATATATATATATATATGTGTGTGTGTGTGTATATACTTTTTCCTTCTGGTTTATTACAGGATGTTGAATATAGTTGTCTGGGCTATGCAGTAAGACCTCCTTTTTTCCCCACTGTGTATGTACTAGTTTGCATCTGCTGACCCCAGACTCCCAGTCTGTCCTTCCTCACCCACTCCCAGTCTGTCCTTCCTCACCCACTCCCCACCATGGTCAGCTGCTTTAGAGGACTCTCCTTGAGGAGGGCAGTGGGAGTGAAAGAGACTGAATGCTCTCACTGCGGAGGGGAGGGAGGGAGGGGGTGAGCTCAGGGAGGAAGGTCTCAGAGAAGGGCAGGGGCCGGCCGGCCTGGGAAGAGAGGAAGAACGCAAGGTGGTTCCAGATGTCCACACGTTGGGGGCAGCGGAGACTTAAAAAATCCCTATGAGAAATGGGAGTTTCAGAGAATGGAACCACTGAGAAGAGGATAGTATCAAATATTAGACTCGAAACAGTAAATTATAAGTGTTTCATAGGTATTTTTGAAAAACTGACTAAGTTAGCGTAAACCTGTGTCAGATTCTCTGTCTGTAATTTAATTAGAGTGTTCTTAGAAGTAATTTTGATTCAGAAGGAATTGGATGAGGCTACATTGTCAGGAAAAAATTAGTGGACTTTTCTCATTGTGGACTGTTGAAAATGGATTTTTAAAAACGTTTTCAAACACACAAGACTGACAGAGTCAGGTGCCCCAGGATGTTGCTCTGACATTTAATGGCAGGATCTCCTTAGAAGGGCACTCAGCCCATCTGGCCTCAGAGTTTCTTAGTGTTTTTTACATATCACTAAGTGTAGTGAGCCCTTTACATGAACTACATCTCATTTAATCTTCCTAACCTGTGAGGCGGGTTCTGTTATTCCCCATTTTATAGAGAAGGAAACAAAGGTATAGAGTACCTTGCCCAAAGTCCCACAGCCAGTGCAGGCAGAGCTGGGGTTTTAGCCCAGGCAGTCTGGCTCCAGAGTCCTTCCCTGTGGCCACCATCCTGTCAGAAGTATCTTGATGTCTCTCAGTAACAGAATTATAGGGCATGGGTTCTGAGGTCCTTTCCAATCTTAAAATATTTGTGATTTATACATATATGCATATATGTGTGTGTGGTCTCCAACAGGTGCAATGGGTACAGTGTTTACTGTCAGCTTTTTAATCCTGAATGAATAATACACTGGGTCCAAGTTATTGTGTATTTCGGACTAGTGGAATTCTAATCGAACAGGCTTTCCTGTACAAGGGTTGTCTGCAGTTCACTGTCGTTTTAGGTACTGCTCTTTTTGTCAGTATTTCAAATGTATAAAAATTTTGTATACTCATAAAACCACTAATCTGACAAGTTTTATGGCTGAAGAAAATGGTTGCAACTGTTCACCACCGCTGGCCCAATCTACCCCAACACCTAAATGTAACTTTATTAATAACAATAACGGTGGTGCAGCGCCCAAATTAGTAGAACTACCATATGGAGATCATCTGAAATTGTTTGCGAGGTGATTCTTTTTCATGCAGATTTTCTTGCAGTTTCTTCTTAGTTTCTACATAAAGACAAACTGTCTCTTCTAGGTATGTGACTACTTCTATAAGAAGTGTTACTTGGATGACATGGAAGGAGTAAAGAGGCTTAATTTGTGTCACGAGATATTTGGGTGAAGTAACAGTAATAGATTCTCGGCTTAAGGAATTGTGACATGTTGAAACAGATGACAAAAATAACTTTAAATGTCTTCTTTAAAAATCCTTGAATAAGACAATTTAAATGTTAAGGAGAAAAATCTGCCTGGCTGACGAAATTCTAGAACGATGCCATTTGATACCGGGAAGGGCAGGGGGTTTGGAGCCAGCATGCAATGGGTCCTGACTGCCATATACAAGGTGTGCTGCCTTAGACTAGTAACCTAACCTCTCTCAGTTTCCTAACCTCAGTTTCTTCATGTATAAAATGGAGGTAATAATGCCTGTGCCACTGACTTGCTATGCAGATTAAATGAGATAATATGCATAAATAGCCCAGCACATAGTAGGTCCTCAAAAAGCGGTAACTTTATTAATTCTTTTTTCCCTTCTCATGCTTACTTAATGTTTTGATTAGCAGTTGTATTCAATGACTGTATCCATTCTGTGTTTGAAAAGATATTTAAAAGCATTTATGAGTCAGTGTTTCAGTTGTATCTTTTAAAAAAATTGTTTTAGCTGATATCTTTTTTTCCCCAAAGGTGTGGGCTTGTGTTTATTTAATGACTGCAGAACACAGGTATAGAAGATGGTCTCTAATACTTTCTTCTCTTGAGAGCAAGGATTCCTTCTTGTGACTCCACAGGGCTAATATAATGAGCCCTGTGCATTGTAGCTGCGAAGAATTACCTATTTTTAAAATTTATTATGTGTATTTTAATTAAAATAGAAAACAGTTAAAACCAGAACTTCCAAATTGGTGAAGCAATTATATTATTGTTCAGTTTAGGTGGACTTAGAAGTAATGAGTTTTGATAGCCCAAATGGCAAATGAAATTCTATTCATTCTTTTCCATCAGAACCAAACTGAGGTCATTCTGTTATTTCAGATGGATGACTATACCTTGACTTCATTGTCTGTACTTTGGTCCATACCCATATGCTTGCTCCCCAGTCTCTGGACATAGAATGACCCCAGATTCTCCAGTGGGATGACAGCTCCTTGTGGTCTTGGTACAGTGACCCTACGTCATGTAGTTACCGTTTTTATAGACTTCTGATTTGGCTGCTTTCTGTTCTCTCGATTCCCTTCTTCTCTCATCTATGCATTAATTGCTGATACAGAACATAGGATAGCTTTGCATCACATTGCTTGATTCTGGCAAACCTGGAGCTGAGTTATCACATATTTCTTTCATACTGAAATGTGAAATCAGCCTCCCCTAGGGGTTGTTTATGACATCTGTTAGGTTTATCTACCTACAGATAAGTTAAAATGGCAAAGTGGGTTAAACGTTATGGTTGCAGTTTGTAATAGCCAGCTTTTGTCAGGTGATGCCGTAGTAACAAAACACCCCCCCGATCTCAGTGGCTTACAGTTGCAAAGTGTAGTTGTCCATGTTATGTGGCAGTTGAAGGTCAGCTGTGCTCTAGTGTCTTTTTCATTGTCAGACCCAGGCTGACAGAGTGCACTATTTTGAAATATGCCGTCCTCTTGGTGGAGGGGACAAAAGAGCTTTTGCTGGGTGTGGCATACGTCATATGGCTCCCATTTCACTGGCTTAATAAGTCATAAGCTCAAGACTTATATTAGTAGGGAGGGAAACTATCCTTTTCCAAAGCAGTACTGCAAGTCACATGCCAACCAGCAGGGATGCGTATCCTCTTAAAGGGAGGGCAATGAAAAATTGAAAACAATGATACAGTCTGCTGTGTACTTTACGTGTGTATGTGTGTGTGTGTGTGTGTGTGTGTGTGTATATATATATATATATATATACATTTAATCAGTGTTTTTAGGTTAAAGAAAAATAAGATTCACAAAAAGCTTGCAGAACTGTCCGGTCGCATATTCTTTTATAATATATATTATAGAAGATTTCTGTCTTTTGGCCTATGGTTTTATTTTTACCGGAATTTATCACCTCTTTAATTTTCACTGCAAAAAAAGGGACAGATGAAGAACCTTGGTGAAATGTTTTCATCCAAAGGACCAAAGCTTCTGTGTGATAGGCTTACAAGATTAGAGCAATTGTTTTTAAAAGTATGTGTTTATTTAACATTTCATCTGTAAATAATTTGCCTTCGCCATGTATAAAGGAATACTATTATTTAGTTATTATGTCCTGATTCTTAAATTAAGAACTTGACTTTGCTTATCACTGATTAGAAGCAAATTGTAAATGAGGGGCAAAATCCATATACATTGGAAGGGAATCAGGCAATAAACTATCTGCCTTACAGAAAAAAAAGTCTCATTAATGTTTTCTTTAACTGAAGCCTTACGTATAACTTGAGCCTGGTTTTGATGTTTAAAAAAAATTTAAGCAACAAAAGAAGATGAGTGAACCTACACATACATAGGGAATGATAATTAACCATTGATGTGAATTAATGAATGTGTGTTTATTGAGGTCCTAGGGTAGATGGTGTGAAAGGAATTTCCTGGAACTTAGCAGGACCTCTCAGAGCTTGGTCTTACCCTGAGCCCACTTTATTCCTCACAGATTTTAGAGTAGGCAGGGTCTGTATTCAAATCTTCAGAAAAGAACTTTCTGAAACATAGGACAGTTTTCCTTTCTGTGTGTGTTTGGTTTATGTTATGTAAGGAGCATGCTCGATATTATTAGAATAAGATACCCCTTCTATGTTAATTCTAATGAAATCGAAGAAAGAAAGAAAGTCCACACCAATATTGTGAAGTGCTTAATAGTATTTAAAATCTCTGGGAGACTGGACCAAAGTGAAAATATAAACTTAATAAGTGGAAATGTAGTCATTACTTTGTATGAGCATCAAGGTGCAATATTTGGAACAGATGAAAACCGCTATGTAGTACTTTGAAGAAGACCCATTAGAAGAGAATTAAAACTTGAGCACATTAGTGCTCTTCAACGGGCCTAGCACATGATCTTTTGTTGCTTCAAAATCTTTTCTAATTCTCATCACTTAACCTTCTTGGCTATATGAGCAAAAGTATCTATCCCTTCACATTTTCTAGAAGTGTGTGTATACCAGGAAACATTTCTCTTAAGTATCATAGATCATTTAAAAAGCCAAAGTAAATCCTGAATTTTATATGTCTACATCTCAGGCTGAGATTAATGAAAATAAAAGAGCAACCTTTTTGGTTGCTAAAAATTATTTAGTGATGGAAACATGGATCACTGATATTTTTTCTTTACTATTTTTTTTGTATGTTGATATTTTTCCTGCAACCTTGCTGAATGTATTCATTCATGCTAATAGTTGTGTAGCGGTGTGTACGTGTGTGTGTGTGTGTGTGTGTGTGTTCCTTCAGAGTTTGTATATGCAAGATCAGCTCACCTGCAAATAGAGATAGTTTTGCTTTTTCCTTTCCAATCTGGATGCCTTTTATTTCTTTTTCTTGCTTGATTGGTCTGTTGGAAGCCCCAGTACAACGTTGAATAGCAGTGGTGAGAGTGGATATCCGTGACTTGTTCCCAATCTTAAGGGGAAAGCTTTCAGTCATACGCTATTAAGTATGATGTTGTCTGTGGGTTTTCATAGATGCCTTTTGTCAGGTTGAGGAAGTTCCTTTCTATTCCTAGTTTGCTGAGTGTTAGTATCATGAAAGAGTGTTTGGTTTTGTCAGAGGCTTCTTCTGCATCTATTGAACTGATCCTGTGAATTTTGTCCTTTATTCTGTTAATGTGATTTATCGCATTGGCTGGTTTTTGTATGTTGAACCAACCTTGCATTCCCAGAATATTTCACTTGGTTATGGTGTATAATTCTTCTGTACATTGCTGGATTCATTTTGCTAGTATTTTGTTGAATGATTTAAAAAAAAACAAATTTTCTGTTTATTCTTTATTATTAGAAGCTCATGAATACTGGTGAGAAAAATGAAGGTGCATGACTTCCCAGTGGAAATATGGAAGCTTCCTTTCTGTTCATACTCTTGATGACTGTCCTTTAAGTGATGATCAGATTTCAAAATACGCCTACCTGAGTACTCAAGTTCAGAAACTTCTACGTGATGGTTATCTAAAGAACTTTACCTTGAAACTTGCTTAAGAAGTTCCCACGTAATGTTATTTCTTACATGACACGTTCAAATTTTAGGTCCTGACCTTGTGAAAATCATCACTCAATTTTTGTTTAAGCTTAGTTTTCTAATCAGGAAACAGGAAAATGAGCAAGTGAAACATGGTATGTGAATGTGCTCTTAAGATATTATGTGATGCTAAGAGAGAATTACTTATATAAGTATGTAAATATAATTATTTAGCACAGGGTTCACAAACTCAAATACCTTTAAGGACCAAGAAGACCTAGTAATTGTCTGAAACAGTCACACAGTTGGATGTGATGGGGCCTGTGGCTAGCTGGAAGCTCTGCCACCTTGTTTCAGTGCCTTCAGATTCAAAGTAAAACAAACAAAATAACGTGGAGAAAACAAACCAACCCCCCACTGACCTGGCCAGACATCACACATCTTCCTCCTCGGTGGGACCCCTGATGTAGGGAGTCAGTGACAGAGTGTGAATCCTGGGCATCTGGTTTCAGCCCCACCGTGGAGAAAGTTCGTAACCTCTCTGTTTCATCTGCTCATTTATAAAAATGCAGATAACGTGCGCCTTGCCTGCTCCAAGGGCTGTTGCGAGAGGCTGAAATGGCATAACGTGTGAAAATGATCAGAAAACTATCAGGCCTGTATAAATCTGAGGAATATTGTTGATTCTCTGCTTCTATAAATCTTAGCTTTCCAATGAAGATACTTTTCTTGTTGAGAAGAATCCATAGCCAGACATTGGAAAACTCCAAAAGGCCCGGTAGAAAAGTCCCCTTTCAATAGAAGGAGATTGGTGTAATAGATGCAAAGCCCATTTGATATATTTACTGGACTTAACCTGCATTATCCTGTTGTCGTTGCAGTAAAAAGAACTGTGGTCTTGTTTTTCTCACCATTACTTTCTCTTAGACATGTGGATTCTTTTGACAGTACAGCAATATGGTTCATAATTCTCACAAAGCAGAGATGGTATCTGTAAGGATTTTCTGTGGTTTCCTTAACAAATAAACAGAAAGTCAGAACTTACGCTTTCTTAGTATTCTGGTATTTGAGAGAGAGGGAGTTCCACAGTTTTATGACAGCAGTGAATCGAGTGCTGATATCTTGAAGCTTCTGTAGGAGGCTCTTTTGGAGCAAAAGGTGTAACTCGTAGGTCAGCATCTGCACAAGCTTTGCCGAGTAGCCCAGCCACGGCAATGTGTGTCTCGTCAGTCGGCAGGGCATAGTCATAGTGGCTCATGGTTGTGTTTATTAAGCTCCTACTATGCATGAGGCACTCAGAAGAGGTAATGGGGCCTCTGCTCTGAAGAAGCACGAAGTCTGGTTGGAGAGAAACCAGTATCCACGATGTAGCTCTAGAAGCTGGACTCACAGGCTGTGAGCTCTGTCCGACTTGAGACTTGGAGATCATCTCTCTAGCCCAGTTCCCTCTTTTTACAGTGGAGAAAACTGTACCTGTAACAAAATGTTAATATCTGTGGTGTAGTCCAGGGGTTCTCAAGTCTCGCTGTCTCCCAGAATCATGTAGGGATTCAGAGTCTCTGGGGTGGGTGACCAGAGATTTATACTGGGGTACAAAAGAGCCACAGTCTTGGGCGATTCTGGTGTAGCCAGTTTGCTTAATGGATTTGGGAATGGGAACAGTCAGGCGGTGAGTGGTTTTGGAGTTTAGGGTATAGAAATCTCAGTGAAAGGCCAAAGAGCCTGATGGAGGACTTGCATGTTTGTGAAGCGTGGACTGGAATCTTCTGGGATAGGGGAGCCATAAGGGGAGGGCGTGGAGACTGGGAGTGGCGTGAATAAGGTGGTGAGAAAGATGTTTACGTCACATGAGCCTCTGGGATAGCAAGGGGCTGAGGGGATTTGCTTTGACAAAGAGCTGTGATATCCTCAAGGCATTCTGATGTCACTTTAACTTTGTATGTGTAAGGTTTTAAGAGGGTATTTGATTGCATTACAAGTCATTCTGCAAATTCTGAATTCATTGTATTTGACTGAGCATAATTTTTTTCCAGTTATCATTAGTGTCATGGTTAATACAGTTGTCGTTTGGTATCCGTGGGGGATTGGTTCCAGAACCTCTGAGGATGCCAAAATCCACGGATGCTCAAATCCTTCTATAAAATGGCATAGTAGGTCGGCCTCCATATCTGTGAGTTCCATGTCCACGGATCCCAGGTTGGTTGACTGAGTGTCTGCGGAACCCGCGGACACAGAAGGTGGCCTGTATCTTCGATGCCTTCCCCAAATTGGTTTTAGACTGACACTGATAATTTTGTGTGCTTTAGTTGCTGTATTTCTTGGCAATAAAGTAATTGATATGCTAATAAACGTCTGCATAAAGAAGTGTACTATGGACAGTGAAAACACGAGCATTTATAAACTGTCCTTTGTTGAAAATCATTTTATTTCCTCAAGAAAGTGAGACATCTTGATGACATTTTAAATATTAACAAAGATACATGATATTGGACAATATCTATACAAATCCTTCATAATAAATTAATGTATCTAACCAGTGTGTATAGTAAGAACCAATTTCCTTCTTTTGTAGAAAATCTGTCCACTTTATATTTATGTATATTTTATAGCCATGTTCGTTTCACTGTCAAAATATTGAGCGTATATATATATATTTTGTACTGAAACACTTCCCCCTGGTGCGTGAGTTGGTGGAGGGCAGGAATCACATAGTGATGCTGGAGAGCGCGGCTGCAGGCCAGGTGGTCTGAGTTCTGCCGCCCGTGCTGCTGCTTGCTGGCCAGGAAGGACTGTTTTGTCAACCGTGAACTCTTGAAAAGAATTATACCCACCGCAACGGATTGCTGTCAGGGTTAAATGAATTAATATGCGTAAAGTGCTTTGAGGTTATCCAGTTAAGGCCCCTCATTGTACACATCGAAGAATCTTGGGCTTATTCTAAGAGCTTGCTCAAGGTCGCTAGGTAGTGAGAACCTGGACCAGAACCCAGAGCACCTGATTCCCAGGTGAGGAGAGAAAAGAAAAGAGTCAATAGGGAGGGTGGGAGGGAGGGAGACGCAGAGGGAAGAGATATGGGGATGTATGTATATGTACAGCTGATTCACTTTGTTATACAGCAGAAACTAACACACCATTGTAAAGCAATTCTACTCCAATAAAGATGCTAAAAAAAAAGCCAGTTCTCTCTGCAGCACTCTCTTCATGGTCTGTCACTTGGTCTGACTCCCTCCCTCCTCTCCTCCACCCCCATCTCTCTCTTTCTGTCTCTCCCCTGCCCCATCTCTCTCTCTGTATGCTTGTCCCGCTCTCCCCATCTCTCTCTCCAATCCCATTCTTCCTCTCTTAGCCTTGTAACCTGGAGGTTAGGGAACCCCCTCCTATCTTATGTGCATTTTTCTTTCTTTTCTTTTCTCTGAGAAGAGCGCCTACAGCTTTCATCAGACTCCCAAAGGCATCCGTGACCCCACTTCCATCAGGGTGGATGTGGCTCTGCAGCAGCCCTTTTCCATTGTGAGCAGAAGCTGAGTGGCGCTCGGAGAGGTAGAGGAACTACGTTCCTGTTACTGTTTCCAGCTGCAGAGGAGAGGGTGAGCCCTAAGAGGGAGGCTTGGCCAAGCTGTCCTGCTGGGTAAAAGTGATTGTATCGTGAAGACATGGTTGAATCTCTTCTGAACTGTCTAAACAAGCCGGAGGCTTGGAGTTATACAGCTGGGGCACAGGGACAATGCGGGCCATAGAAAGTAAGCCAGAAAGAACTCGGAGCCTATGGGGCCCTCGCGTCATCCATCGTTTCATTAGGGCACGTGGGAGTCAGGTGCCTTCGATTTGCCGTAATTGCAAATAAGCTGGTTACTAGACATTTTCATAGTGAGGGCTAACTCCTTAAAGAAAAACGCTGACATTCTGTGATTAAAAGAAAATTAAGGGGACCAATGCTGTGTCTAAGGACTCAGGAATTCAAATGCATTGTTATAAGAGCCATTTTATAAGAGTGCATGTTACACTGTTTCCTAAGGGCTTTTCAAGTATTAATTGTAGGCTGAGTTATCCTGAAGGTCACTTACTTAAAGATAAAATCATGACCAAATAGCTTCCCGTGTCACCTTGAGATCTATAATGTGGCCCTCGATGTTTTCCTCCACGATGCAGTATGCAGATTTGTCACACAACGGCTTTAACATAACTGATGGTGATGTGCTTTCTGTTGCTGTGGTGAGATCAAGGACTTTTTAATATAGTCTGGCTGGACACCAAGAGTACAGAAGCGATCCAGTTCTCCCCCGGCAGTTGGGTGGAAGACAGTTCATGTTGGGGGCGTTAAGTATGGAGGGCCTTATCAGGATGACATTCTTTTGCCAAGTATGTGTGATAAAGCCAGGGTTAGACTTCGGGAATTCGGACCCGGTCTATATTTAGAATCCAGAAACCACCATGGGACGGTCATTGTGCCAGCCGATGTCCGGTCACAGTCCTGATAAAGTGAGATAATTTAGGCATCTAGGACAGCGGTGCCCTGTCTGTTCTGAAGTGTTTGTTCATTCATTCATTGGTTCATATTTCAACATGTCTCAATTTTTCCTGACATTGTGTTTACTTATGGGACATTTTTAGAAGGATCTGAATAATTTTTCATGAGAAAAACTCAATGAAAAATTAAAGTTAAGAAAACATTAGAGCTTTTATACTTTGGCTAAACCTTCCCTAAAGAGCTTTTCAAGGAACCAGGTATTAAAAATTACCAAGTTAAGGAAAGAAATGTCAATAGGAACTTTTCTTTAAAGTAATTTAAAAAAACAACAAAACAACCCACATATACACACAAGAGTTTTCTGTGTGATTCCATCTCATTTTTACCCCCAGTAGAAATAATTTCTTTACAGAGACTGCCTGTTGACTGTTACAGGAGAGCTTTTGGTCCATGAGAGGCCAAATGTGGGCTTACGTCCGGCCATGCCTGTGGTTAGCATCTGATTTTTTATTTCTGTATCTATAAATGGGGATGCTGATACTGTCCTGTCTTATGAGAATTAAATGAATGAATGCTGACAGTTAACCCAGGAAAGAACCCTACACTCAGCACTCAGTACATCATAACTTTTCCCCCAAAGATTCAGTGCCTCCAGAGGAACAGAGGGTGAGTCAGAGTCGGTTGTGGCCCTGTATCCTATTCAGAGTTCCCCCTGCCCTCCTTTCCTCTGGGCATCTAGAATGTGGGTGGGTGTGGGCATGCAGCTCCTAGGCCAGGTGAGGTAGGAGAGTGAGGGCAGTGGAGAGTCTGAGAGGCAGAGCAGAGCATGGATTCCCCAGAACCTGTCTGTGCGGGGAGCTCACTGGGTGCGCAGGTGGGGGGTTTCTTGCACTTCCAGCTCTGTTTGACGAGGCTCCCAGGGACTTTCTTTCTTGTCAGATCTGAGCGAAGGGGAGAGAATTACTTTTAAGAATCCACTTGCTGAAGTTTGGAAACAACCTCATGGTTAGAGAGAAAACAGTTCTCTGTTTTCTTCTGTATCAAGATGTTTTCTTACATTTCACTGTAATCACCCCGCTTCCTGAGAGTCGTTTACCTGGTTGCACTTGAGGATGGTGGGCTTGGCTCCTCCCCCAGAGAAACACTCAGGATCCTAAGGTCTTGTCCATGTTGCTGTCTGACTGCTGTTCAGGCAGTTTTTGCTGGTTTCGGAGCCCCATTTTTTTTGTTTTAATTTTTATTATTTATTTATTTATTGAGTTGGGTCTCTGTTGCTGTGCGTGGGCTTTCCTTAGTTGCGGTGAGCGGGGGCTACTCTTCGTTGTGGTGCGTGGGCTTCTCATCGTGGTGGTCTCCCTTGCCGTGGAGCATGGGCTCTAGGTACGCGGGCTTCAGTAATTGTGGCACGCGGGCTCAGTAGTTGTGGCGCGCAGGCTCAGTAGTTGTGGTGCACGGGCTTAGTTGCTCCGCGGCACGTGGGATCTTCCCGGACTAGGGCCCGAACTCGTGTTCCCTGCATTGGCACGCAGATTCTTAACCACTGCGCCACCAGGGAAGCCCCGGAGCCCCATTTTTCCATGACCTCCATGTGGCTCCCAGGTCCTACTGTTCCATGGCTTTTTAGCCACCTCCTTAATCTTGATTAAAAGCTTCTGGGTACCTCCCCACCGACCTCTGCTCCTGACCCAGCAAAGGTCCCACCTCTGGTTTCCAGCCTTACCTTGACCATCATCCCCAGTTTCCATCCCCTTCTCTTTTGGCTTTGCTTCCGTTTGTCCCCAGAAGAGGACAACAGTGCCCTTTGGCCCTGAAGTAGAGATCTGGCTGAGAAACCTTCAGAATGTACAGATTCTTAATCTTTATCTGTAATTGATCATGTAGCCCACACATTTTTTTTTCTTTCAAGAAGATCTGAGGCCAACTGGTTAGTACTTGGTGCATGCCTGTGCTTTTTATCCCCAGAGTCTTAACTCTCTCTCCTTTTTTTTCTTATATAACCTTCCCTCTCTCATTTCTTTACTCCTCCCTCCCCTACCTCCCCTTCTTTATGAGCTTTATGAGCTGGGATGGTTGGCCTCTTGTCTCCGGGCTTCAGGGCTATGATGTACAAGAAGGGTGGCCCATCTACATAGAGCTTTTTAAAGCTAAGGCCCTGTATAAAAATGTAAAGGAAAAGAAAACCTTCAATATGAAGTACAGTCATGTTTTAATTAGAAGTAATATATTCTTTGACAGAGCTAAACAAACTTGTACTAAATATCCATGTAATACTATGCAAATAGCAATAAATAATAAAATAAGAGCTACTCATCACTAACAGCATCTCATCCATATTCTCTCTAGTCTTCACAGTAACCTACCCCAGCCAGCAGATGAGGAAACCAAGACACAGTTGGGTCAAAACCCAGTTATGACGTTGGACATAATGCCATTCCGATTTTAAAGCAAAGCATGTACTCTCTCCGTCTCTATCTTTTAGAGGATATCACAGCTCTGAAACTTTTTTTTTTTTGTAAATTGTGGTTATTCTTGGTCAGTCTGCTGTGTCTGAGTGCTGGAGGGCTGGGAGGAGAGGGGCATGGTATTTTATATACTACATAAGTAGCATCAACAAGTGCGTGGTTAGTTAAGAGCAAGGAGAAGTGCGACTAGGATGTCCTGTCTTCACAGCCAGGAGCTGAAGGAACACCCAACTTCAGGGAGGCTGACTTCTTAATCTCTTCTTACGATGGATCTGGTAGCACCCCGTCCACCCAGTGCTCAGACACAGCATCGGCAAATAAGCTGCGGTCCCAGCTGCAAATAAGCTTCGAACCAAGGAGCAAACACTGGTACAGGAACTAGACCAGCAGGAAAAGTTTAGATTATATCTGCAAGTGTTTATGAAGCTGGGGACTTCGAGTTCTGTCGAAGGGCTAGAGGAAAGCACAGTTTGTATTGCAAACTCTTGTGTTCTGGAGGGTCTCCGCATCTCTGAGGGCTGAGCAGGGACCATGGGTGCCAGTGGAATTCAGTTTGTACCGATGGTGCACCTGTTACAAAATAAGGGGCGGCAGACAAGAAGTGGAGTGTGGCAGACAGTGTCTGCCCTGAGGAGTCAGCAGTGTAGTTGAAAAACTTGAAATCTGCTAGTTTGCTAGTTTCTAGTTGGTTACTTAAAAAAAATTTATTGGAATATAGTTGATTTACGGTGCTGTGCTAGTTTCAGGTGTACAGCAAAGTGAATCAGTTACACATATCCATATATCCACTCTTTTTCAGATTCTTTTTCCTTATAGGTTATTACAGAATACTGAGTAGAGTTCCCTGTGCTATACAGTAGGTCCTTGATGGTTATCTATTTTATATATAGTCGTGTGTATATGTTAATCCCAAGCTCCTAATTTATCCCTCCCTCCATGTTTCCCCTTTGGTAACCATAAGTTTGTTTTTGAAATCTGTGAGTCTGTCTCTGTTTTGTAAATAAGTTCATTTATATCATTTTAAAAATTAGATTCCACATATGAGTGATATCATGTGATATTTGTCTTTCTCTGTCTGACTGACTTCGTATGGTAATCTCTGTGTCCATCCATGTTGCTGCAAATGGCATTATTTTGTTCTTTTTTTTATGGCTGAGTAATATTCCGTTGTATATATGTACCACATCTTCTTTACCCATTCCTCTCTTGATGGACACTTAGGTTGCTTCCATGTCTTGGCTGTTGTATTAAACAGTGCTGCAGTGAACATTGGGGTACATGTACCTTTTCAAATTATGGTTTTCTCCAGATATATGCCCAGGGGATTTAAGTATACTCTCTGTACATAACAGTTAACTTCATTTGACATAATATTATTCTCAATTTGATTGTTTAATCCTTTCACTGGGAGATGTTTGCAAGTCCACTTAACCCAGTTCAGTCTGCAGCACAGTGAGCCCGTGCCCTGTGTCATCATTTACGCCACTGATTAAA
This sequence comes from Phocoena sinus, assembly GCF_008692025.1. NCBI lineage: Eukaryota > Metazoa > Chordata > Mammalia > Artiodactyla > Phocoenidae > Phocoena > Phocoena sinus. The sequence goes on along the minus strand of NC_045775.1, from coordinate 84,001,414 downwards.
AACAAGACTTGATGCTGCAGCTGGGAGCAGGGCCCTCTGAGACATTGTTTGGTTTGTGCTTCTGGGTCAAGACCACGTCATATGTACACACGCCTGTCGAGAGAATTCTCTGACTCAATGAAAGATGGAACTAATGGTCTCTAAGTCTCTTCCAGCTCTAAACAGATGATTTTGGTTCAAAATAATAAAAACAAGCCTTGTAAAAGCTTTGAGTTTGAGGTGCTAAAAACTCTATCCAATATTTTTTTTTTTTTTTTTTTTTTGTGGTATGTGGGCCTCTCACTGTTGTGGCCTCTCCCGTTGCGGAGCACAGGCTCCGGATGTGCAGGCTCAGTGGCCATGGCTCACGGACCCAGCCGCTCTGCGGCATGTGGGATCTTCCCGGTCTGTGGCACAAACCTGTGTCCCTTGCATCGGCAGGCGGACTCTCAACCACTGCGCCACCAGGGAAGCCCTCCAGTATGTTTTTTTTAAAATTTATTTTATTGAAGTGTAGTTGGTTTACAATGTTGTATTAATTTTTTGCTGTACAGCAACGTGATTCCATTATACATATATATTCTTTTTCATATTCTTTTCCATTATGGTTTATCACAGGATAGTACATAAAGTTCCCTTTGCTGTACAGTAGGACCTTGTTGTTTATCCATTTTATATATAATACTTTGCATCTGCTAATCCCAAACTCCCAATCCATCCCTCCCCCATCTCTCCTTCCCCTTGGCAACCACAGTTCTGTTCTCTATGTTTGAGTCTATTTCTGTTTCGTAGATAAATTCATTTGTGTCATATTTTAGGTTCCACATATAAGTTCTTTCGAGTATTTTGGATGGTATTTGTAGAACCTACAGCTTGACAAACCTGTACATTGATTTACAATATCTTCTACTTGCCAGCAGGAGCTGAACGCACCTGGCTTTAAGATGAAGGCTTTGGTGACTTAGCGCACCTCGTCCTAGCCCGTGACCTGACATTGTGATGCGCACTGAAGTTCTCTGAGCCAGTCTGTGCTATTTCCTAGTGGGAATGTGCAAAACATGTACATTTTACTAATTGAAATGGGTATTTCAGAGAAATTTTCCCAGGGAATAACTTAGGGAAGGAAGACTGTGTTTCTGAGGGACAGAGTTGTTGACAGTACAAGCAGGAGCCAGGAAATGTGGAGAACTGGGTTAGAATCTCAGCAAAAGTCACCAACTGACTGGGTGTCCATGGGCGTTCCTTGAGCCTCTCTAGTTCTTATTTTCCTCTTGGATAAAATTGGAGGTTTGGCTGAAATTGTCTATCCAGCTTTAAGAATTCTGCAATGCTGGGTAGTCTTCAAGGAAAGGAAGTGTTTCCTCGTTGGTTTCTGTTAATGGAACAGATAATCTCAGGAGTGGAGGTGGTTGAGAATAGAGTTGGGAGACTAACCCTGTGCTTCCCCAAACTCCTAGGTCAGATTAGATCAGGAGGGAGGCGGTAACATGCTGAATTAGTTTCTCTATTGCGTGGGGAGCAAATTCCCACAAACTGAGCAGCTTGAAACAGCACACATCTGTTTACAGTTCTGAAGGTCAGAGGGCTGAGACAGGTTTCACAGGGCTACGATCAAGGTGTCGGCAGGATTGTGTTCCTTCTGGAGGCTCAGGGAGAATATGTCACCTTGCTTTTTCCAGCTGCTTGAGGCTTTCCACAATCCTTGACTCGTGGTGTCTTCCTCCACCTTCAAAGCCAGCAGCTGGGGGGCTTCCCTGGTGGTCCAGTGGTAAAGAATCTGCCTTCCAATGCAGGGGACGCTAGTTTGATCCCTGGTCGGGGAACTACGATCCCACATGCCACGGGGCTACTGAGCTCACGCGCCACAACTACTGAGCTCATGCGCCACAACTACTGAGCTCACACACCTCAACAAGTGAGCCCGCGTGCCGCAAACTAGAGAGCCTGTGCGCCACAACTAGAGAGAGAAAACCCGCACGCTACAGCTAGAGGGAAGCCCGGGCGCTGCAACTAGAGAAGCCTGCCTGCCGCAACTAAGACCCAATGCAGCCAAAAAAATAAAGAAAAATAAATAAATACAATAAATATTTAAAAGCCAGCAGCCACCCCATGCCGACCCCTGCTTCTCCAACCCCCCTTCTTCCTCCTTCTAAGGACCTTTGTGTTTAGGTTGGGTCCACTGAGATAATCCAGGAAAATCTCCCCAGCTCAAGATCCTTTTTTAATCCCTTCTGCAAAGCCCATTTTGCCCCATGAGGTAACATATTCACTGGTTCCTGGGGTTAGGAGGTGGGCATTTTGGGGCCCATGATCTCACCTCCCACGCACCGCTGACGTTGATGACGTTGCACTGGCCCAGGAGACGAGGCTTCCCTCCTGCGAAGGAAATATTGCTAGCAGATTAAATCATCTTTAGCATTCATGAGGGAGCTACAGCTGCACTGTTCCAGCCTCTTGGGCCACGGCAGGAAGTTTATTAAAAGGAAAAAGGGGAGAAAATGGGAAAAGAACTACACTGTCGGGAGGCAGTTATAGCAACTCACATGACGTCAAAGGCAAGGCCTCCAGAAGGAGCGTCTACTACATACTCTGATTCAGTCATGCAGAGAAAGGGACAAATGAGTTCTGAGGGCCAGAACCACAGGTACTTTGAGGCTTGTTTCCTAGGAAATTTGATGTGAGATAGGAGGTTTTAGGTTCTCTGGGAGTTCAGCTGCATTGGCCACCTTGCACTTCATGTTGAGGTCACATGTATTTACTTTCTGGTGGTGAGGCTTTTCTTTTTTTTTTTTTTTTCTTTTTAAAGCACTGGGAAATTATCGAATCCTCTATGGGAAAGAAATTCCTGTATTCAGTCCGAAGGTGACACGGAAAGTGTTGACAGTTCCCTGCAGCAGAAGCCACGGCGAATTTGTGTTCTTCATGTCTCGGGGGTGACATTTTAATTGTCACTGCATTAGATAAGAACTTATCTCCATTTGTAGTTAGAGGTGTAATTGAGGATGAGGCAGAGTTCGGGAGAACAAACCAGCTAGCGACCCTGAAGCCACATCTTTCCCCCCCCCCCCACCGTAAACTCCAGCCACTTTGCATCTGTGTCAATCAGAAGAAACTCAGTTGGTTCCAGAAGAAATTCTGTTTCTTCAGTCCATTCTTACTTTCTCATTTGCTTTGATGGAGGCATGCCAGCCGGCCTCCAGACCAGACTAATGCCCCCCCGCCCCCATGAGTGGTGGGGAAGCACTGGCTGGGGTCTTAAGAAGGATTCTGGGTGGTGTGGGTGTGTCCAGTTAGCCAGCTGGTACTGGGGCTCCATAACCCAGACCCCAAGGCATTCTGACAGCCCAGCGCCTCCCAGGCCCCAAACGTCTTACGGAAGAGGGACGCCCAGAGAAGCGAGCAGTGGGTCAACTAGAACGTGGTCTTCTGTGTTTGCTGTCATTTGAAACATCGTCAGACAGATGCGCGCTGGGAAGTTGGCCAGAACCTCTAAGGAAAAGTGAAAGCTGGAAACATTTATAAAATACCCGAATTGGAGATTTTCCCTAATTAAAGGGAAACTTCCTTAGTTATTTCCCCAATTAACAGGGGTTTTGTTTTTTTTTGCTTTTCTTTTTGGCTGCTGTTGTTGCCATGTCTAGAAATAGGATTATTCTGGTCTAACAGTTTCTAGGAAATGTAGCTGCTTGTTCTCCAAGCTCTGTCTTGGTTGTGCTCCGTGGAAGGGTGTTTCCAGCAAAGCATCTTACAAGGTGTCCTGAGACAGAGAAACAAACAGCCCGGACAGTGTTCTGCTGCTCTTACTGTATGTTGCTTCCCTTCAGGTCTCGGAGCTCTAATATAAAGAAGAAGTGCCCCCCTCACTGGAGGGGCATGACTGTGGCCCCAGACTCGGTCGTTGTGCTTCTTGAGGACTTGTTTCCTAAGTGATCGCGGTGTTTCCTGAGAGGGTTTTGGAAGAGGTGGATGGGGAGACAGCGTTGGTTGCCATGGTTTACCTGGGAGCCTTGACATTGAACTTCATCCAAGGCCAGCTTCTGTGTGCCTGCCACATGGGTCTTCTCTGAACTAGTCTCATCCCCCGCCAAGAACATGAGGAGTTAGCTCAGGTCATTCTTGTGAAAGCAAAGCATACTCCCTAGAGCCAAGAGCTCTGCCCTGCATTTCCTTTCTAGAGGGGTTATATTTATAGCTCATTGTCATATAATTAAGTGCTCTATTTACTGGCAGGAGTTAAGATCCTATAATGGTCCTTTTGAACATTTAAATTAGAAAATTTTTAACCTATTCAGGCATCCAGCTGCCTCTGCTTACCTTTTTCTCTACCAGCGATAACAGGGGGGTTTCAGTGTGCCTCCAAGCTGCAGTGACTGTTTGCAAAATATTCCTTCATTCTCTGAGGGCAGAGTTGGTGTGATCAGGATAAACAAGGTCAGTAGGCGGTCTCCCGGGCGTTTGTCCTTTAGTTCTTCCTGGTCGTTTAGCCTTGGGAAGGACCTCTGTAGCCTCACATTGGATGATGTTAAAAACACGTTGCCTCTTTGGTACCCCTCCGATTGAGAAGTCAGAGACACATCGGACTTTAACTTCGTTTCGCACCAGGTAAAATGAGATAAAAGCACCTGCTAAAGCAGAGGACACTGTGAACAAGTTGCTGGGATGTGTTGACCTCCTTCAAGAGACAAATCTACTAACAAGCCATTTTTCAAGTCATCTCTGTCTTCATGTGGGGTTGACTCCACTGCGAATCAACTGCAAAAATATTGTTTAGCAAAACTATCCTTATACGTACATGTAAGCACCAGGCATGTTATCATGATGTATTAACATAGCTGCCTTCCTAGAGATTGCTGCTCGGGAGGCCAGACGGTGGGATAGGAAATTCAGGCTTGGCCTTGCTGGCCCTCTGCCGCGGGGAGAGGATGGGCGGGGGGGAGCGTAAAGGGTGAAAGTGCGCTGGGTCGGGGGTGGGGTGGGGTGGGGTGGGGCTTTGCCTGGTGCAGGAGGAGAGCCAGGAGGCAGAAAAGTCCAGAAGCCCAGGAGGTGGGGGAAGTTTCAAGGGTGAGGGGCAGCAGAGTCATCAGCTTACTCAGATCTGGAAAGCGGGTGTTGGATTGGGTGGCCATGCCTGAGACACTGACAGAACTGCACGTGGAAACCAGGGCTCAGAGCCATTCAGTGTCTGATCCGTGGCCGAGCCAGGAGGGTCCTGGTAGTGGTCCTCCTTCTGGAATTTTCCACTCAGTCTCCTTTGTATTCATGAAGACCGGCTCCTTAGATACGACTCGTTCACAGTACCCCATTGTATATATGTTCTCATTTTATATAATTTAAATGTTTCTCATTTCATTTGTCTCTTTATTAGATATAGATCATGGATGGAGTAAAATGCTTCCTGCTCATTAAGCTGCTTACTTACAAGTTTAAATTTAGATATAACACTTTAAGTGTTAAAAAAAACCACAAAGAACCCTGATGTCCGTGAAGTGGCCATCTGAAAGCTCTTGACAGCAGCCTTTGAATTGTAGACGGCCACCACGATTCTTCTAATTTTTAACTTCTGACTGTGATACATGAACTTGCCTTTATTGTAGAAGAGGTTAGTGTCTTGTGTATCTGGCTCTAGGTTGTATATAGTATTTGACCAAATAACACATTCTGTTGACCTTATGGGTGAACAGAGACAGTGCACGGCTAGGGCTGCTGTGACAAAGTGCTGCAGACCGGAAGGCTTTAACCACAGAAATTTACGGCCTCACCTTGTGGGCAGGGCTTCTTAGGGCTGAGAGGGACAGTCTGTTCATGCCTCTCTCCTAGTTTCTCCTGGTTTGCTGGCAACACTTGGCTTGTGGACGCCTTACCCCCTTCTCTACTTTTTTGTTGACCTGGAGTTCTCCCCGTGTGTAGGTCTGTGTCCAAATTTCCCTTTGTTGTAAGGACATCAGTCATAATGAATTAGGGCCCCACCCTACTCTGGCATGACCTCATCTTGACTGATTATATCTGCAAAGACCCTGTTTCCAGATAAGGTCACGTTCTGAGGTCCTTGGGGTTAGGGCTTCAATGTATGAATTTTGGGGGACACAGTTCAATCCATAGCAGACTACAGCAGAGTAAGATTCTCCAAGACTGGGGATTCTGTCTTCAACATTCAGACTTAAAGTGTTGGATGTTATCTTGCACTTCATTGAAAAATGACATTGCACTGAAGTCCAGCAATACCTTATTCGTATTTAAATCAGCCAAGTCACTTAATATGGGAACAGACATAGGGAACAAAAGGACCCAGTTAAAGTAAGAGTGGTGGCAGGAGAGAAGAAAATGAAGATCAAATGGCAAAGATAAAGAAAACACAAATGAGAGACAGCCATGATAGTTTATTTGGGGAGCATGTTTCAGATGGAATTTTCTGGGTGCAGAAAATCTGTGAAGTGTTCCAAGCACACTTTATTGTAATAAGACCCAGCAGGTCAATATTGGTGATACGGAGGATTCTTAGCATTCATGGCATTAGTCCCACGCTTAAGAAAAACAAAGGTGCAACTCTCAGGATGACTTTGGAGGTGTTTCAGTTCATTGTTAACACCTCCCCTCCTGGTCTGAGAAGGGCACCGTCCCAGGGATTGCAGCCTTTATCGGCAGGAGGGGCCCCTCACAGTGTGGCCCAGCCAGCAGCCTGCCCCAGCCCTGCTCAGGACTGCCCCCTCCACGGCTCGTGCTCTCCATGGGTCCACGGCGTGTTCCCTTGAAGGCCAGTGGGTCACTTGGAGCACATCCCCTGCACATGGACACGGGGAGAATGAGCCAAAATGTCTCATTCTGTGGTTAAAATAGAGGTGATTTTTCAGCCTTCCCATCTCGTAGACTAGAAAGCTCCAATTTTAGCAACTCTTCTCTGGTCTGTACTAACAGGCATCAGAAGGCATAAAAATACATGATAAATGCTGTTTAGTTGAGCAAACTGGATTTACAGACTGTCCTGCCTGTGGACAACCACACTTGCTGGGCAGTGGGTGCCTTGAATCTGTACTCATTGAGGCTCTGAGACGGGGAGAGTGTCTCCACAGGAAACAGGCAGCTGATTTGCAGAGAGAAAAAGGAAAATCATGTCACAGTCACGGTGTCGTAGAGAAAGGCCCAGGCCATTTACTGCGTCGTTGGGTATTTGTGGCTAGTTCTGCTGAACGCCTTTTAACACCCATGCAAACAGCAGCCCCTTTGAAAGAAGACCCTGATACGGAACCACAACATTGATCCAGTTGAGGCTGGAGCTTTCTTTCTTTAGAGGAGGGGCCTCACCGAATCACACTCCCTCCCTCCACATATGTTTCAAGGATCGATAAATGTGTGTTCTCTATTGCACTGGGACTGTTCCTTCAAACCTAAGTCCATATTTGTAGAGTGTGGCCTTATGGAGTCATTTCATTCATAGATGGTCTAGTGTACATCTCACAGTGCATGTTCTGTACACTGTTCACATAAAAACTCGGAATGCAGAGCTTTGAACCCCTCCTATATCTTTTATACTTTCATTGAAAGATATCTCAGACTTCTCTCCTGTCAGTCATTTTTGGTTTTAAAAACGTTTTCAGTTTCAACTGTGATGACAGTTCCGGAATTTAAAAGCTTCTGCCCACATTCTGTTTCTGTTTCTGTTTCTTTTGAGAAAAAGGTCATATGCTATTAGGTCACCATCGATAAAAATGAATCTACATTAGTAGATTGCAGTATGTTTCAAGTCCAGTGTTTCAGTGCTATAACTTCTAAAATGTAGAGTCCTTTTAAACAAATGTTGGAGCACCTACACTCTGCTGGGCAAGAGTATATCTATAATTTTATTCTATTATGTACTCTTGTATGTTAAAAATGTTCATTTCTATCAGTAACTTTAAGACAGAAAGTCAGAAACAATATGTTCCATTTTAAGGAAAACCTCATTTATTTATTTATTTATTTATTTATTTATTTATTTTTGTGGTACGCGGGCCTCTCACTGCTGTGGCCTCTCCCGTTGCGGAGCACAGGCTCAGCGGCCATGGCTCACGGGCCCAGCCGCTCCGCGGCATGTGGGGATCCTCCCGGACCGGGGCACGAACCCGTGTCCCCTGCATCGGCAGGTGGACTCTCAACCACTGCGCCACCAGGGGGAAGCCCAAAAACCTCATTTATTAAAATTAAAAACGATCAAACAGGTACACTAGAGATTGCGATTTGCAATACGAAAAGACTTTGCCAAAAACCGTCCTCAGGGCACTGAGGATAATTACTTCATTCAACAAATCTTGACTGAGCATCTACACTGAGTCGGATGCTTCCAATGCTGTGACAGAAGTGGGCACAGAGATTCTCAGGGGCCAATGAAGATCAGGCAGAAATGAAGATAATGCATTTCTAAAATTACCACGTAGGGAACAAGGTGAAAATATAACTGCTGATTAGAAGTCAATATATCACTTTCCAAGAACACAGCTGTAAAGTGATGAACTGTGTAGTCATTCAGGGGAGGCAGAGGACAAACATAGATGAAAGGCAGGGATTCTATCTCAGTCACGAACAGGAAAGTGGACCCAGGGCATCAAACGACTGCTGTAAAAAGTGGTGTATCTTCTGAAAATGCTCAGATTTCTGCTTAACAACAGTTCCAGCAACTATGATTTCACATCTGTTAGTCAGCCGGTTTTAATCTGCAGAAGGTGAAGTGATTGACAGTTACTTGTTCTCATGTACAGATCAGCTGCTTGGAGTTTAACCTTTAGGTGTGCTTAAATGACCACGCTTTACCACTTTTTTTTTTTTTTTGTATAAAACCACCCAAACAGAAACAGTCTAATAACTCGCAACGAGGGATGCAGAAATCCAGGAGACATTTTTTCACTCGATATAAATTGCTCCAATTACCTCCTTTCTTCCTTTCTGTCTGGGGGTATTTTAACTCTCACCCTAGAGTCTAGAGGCAACTTTACAGTTAAAGAATGGGAGCCATTTGCAGCAATAGAAACGACAGAACGGCATAATTCTTCCACTTCAACGCCTTGCAGGATTTTAAAGGAGTGAGTGTGACTGCCTGCTAAAGGAAAGAAGAGAAATGGGGTCTTTTATCTTTTACCTGAGTATGTGGGAATAAATATGAGTTTTCAACTTTGTACAGAATTTATAGCTTAAGCTTCTAATTGTTATAAAAGAGCAAAAATTCACAGGCTTTATGTAGTACTGCATTCGGCTTTTACATGCATCTCTATGTGAAATTAAGGTAATACTCACACGGGTGAGGCATTTTTTTCAACTGATTCAACTACTCTTGCATCAGATTTCATCCATGTTGCGTGAAGGATGGGGAAACAGGCTAAAAAAAGGAGATGGCTAAACATTCACTCTACGTAAGCCATACGGTCCTCATTTTTAGTCAATGAATGCTCTTAAGCTTGATCTTGTACTACAGAGAACACATTTTTTTAAGGGACTGTGCATGTTGACTAGATACAGGCTCTATGCTAAGTGTTTTACATTTGTCATCCTTTTTAAATATCTTTATGACTCATGTAGGCAAAAGCTAACATTAATCCTATTTCACAAATGAAGGTGTAGGCTAAAAAAGTTTATCCCTGGCTCTCCAAATTGGGCCACTTTTTAAAAACAGATTCTTGGACCTACTTCTGGAGAGCAGGATTTAGAAGTTCTAGAGTATAGATGGGAGTATCTTTACGGTTAAGTCGTTTCCCCAGCTGGTTCTACTAAACATCCAGGTTCGGAGGCCACACTTGGTTGGAAAAGCCACCTCGTGTCACACAGTTAAGAGATGGTAGCACCAAGACTGGACTCAGGCCTCTGTGACCGCAGGGCTCATCCTCTGGAGGTGACCGTCGTGGGGCCTGAGCAGAGGCATTTGAAAACCACCATCAAACCCTAGCATTTGAAGGAATCCACGCTATGATCGTGTCTGGCGTCTTTCTCCCTGTGGGAGTGTCCTCCGGACACCCTTGAGGGTGGGCATCTGAGCCTCCAGTTTGCTGGCGGCCCTTGCTGTGGCGGAGAGCTTCTGATTGTTAGCAAGCTCTCTCGGCCCTGGGCATGCATGTTCCTGTCTGTCAGTTACTGGCTTTGCCTTCTGGAGCTATCCAGGGTAAATCCAGCCATCCTTCGGCACGACAGCCTTTGTGCTATTCAGATCATCTCAGCTTCTTCCTTCTGAGGCTTTCCTACTCTGGGCTAACTGTGTCCGGTGCCAGATCTGAACCCCCTGCCAAAGAAATCCCACCATAACCCCTGCAAACAACCAAGGTGTCAACCACAGAAGCTCCCCAGCGTGATGGGAAGGGTGTGTGGTGTGTCTGTTTCTCCCCAGGATGGGATCATCTCTCTCTCTCTCTCTATTTTTTAAAATTAATTTTTATTGGAGTATAGTTGATTTACAATGTTGTGTTGCTTTTAGGTGTACAGCAAAGTGAATCAGTTATACATATATCCACTCTTTTTTAGATTCTGTTCCCATATAGGTCATCACAGAGTATTGAATAGAGTTCCCTGTGCTGTACAGTAGGTCCTTATTAGTTATCTGTTTTATATATAGTAGTGTGTGTATGTCCATCCCAATCTCCCAATTTATCCCTCCCCCCTCTTTCCCCCTTGGTAACCATACATTTGTTTTCTACATCTGTGACCCTATTTCTCTTTTGTAAATAGGTTCATTTATACCATTTTTTTTTAGATTCCGCGTATAAGCGATATCATCTGATATTTGTCTTTGTCTGTCTGACTTACATCACTCATCTCTTAGCTTCCCCAGACCCACAGTTAATTTTCTTTTCTTCTTTATCACTTAGCTCTGTATCAGAATTTGGACACTTGGTCGTTGTTTATAACACAAATCTGAACCTGGCTTGTCAAAAGCAATCACTCACATTCCAGGGCAGAGATAGGCAGGATTTAAAAGAACGGAACCGGGGGCGTTAAGAGAGGAGTTAGCTGTGCCAAAGCAGCAGGCATGTCAGGTCCACGTGGCCTGCGGTCTCGTGGCCTCTGCAGCACCAGGCCAACCTTTCCAGAAGAACGGACTGTTCCTGACCAGCTCCTCCATTGAAGGAAAAGCAAACATATTTTCCTCCTACATTAAACCCTTCAGCCCTTTGTGTTTAAACTCTTTCCCATCTTGTTTGAACTATTTTTTTTTTTGGAACAAACATTTATTGTAGGCCATGTAAATAACAGCTGACCCTCCGTGTTGACTTTTCTCTTACTCTTCTGAGCTGTCTGTCATTTAGTTAGCTGGGAGTTGGGAGACCTGAATTCATGTCTCTCTACCTTGTTACCAATTTAGAGTTTAGACAAGTCTTTTAATTCTCTGGGCCAAAGTTCTTCTGCTAAATAGGGTTAATAAGTATCCTTGCCCTACCTTGTGAGGAGGGGTGCTAATAATATTGCCTGCCCAGAGTCTTGAGATATCTAGAGAAGTGGGTTACATAAAACAATGTGATGCTGTTGTGAATATTTAGTCGCCATTGTTCTTAATGCCACTGTTGGCTTATCCATGTAGTTTAGACTCTTTTTCTAGTGGACTATTTTGTTTCTTCTTTTGCTGTGGCTCTTAAACAGGGTGGAGTTGTCAGAAATATTTACCAGAAAATTCTGACCTTGCAGGGAACAGACAGATCACTCAGAAACAACTCTCTTAATTGATCTCAGATGAGCTTGAAGAAGGGCGTGTGTGCAGGCATACACGCATACTCGGGCCTGTGTGCTGGCTCCGTTTGTACTCAGGAAGGAAACAGATAAGAGACTGCTTCCCCTGCAGATTATCCAGCTCTTTCCTTGGCTGTAGATGGACTCTAAGAAGTAAACTCTTTATACATCTCCCAGGGGGCGGGGGATTTATGATTATCCGTCGGGCTTTTTGAGCAGCGCCACTTTTAACTAAGCGAAAGTATGAACAGATCTTCAAGTTTCCTGGTTGAGAGGGAAAGAATTATGGGTAGGAGGGTTTGGGTAGGAGGGTTTAGGTGAAGATACAAGTCAACGAACTGCACTTGCCCATGATCATGAGCAGTATTGCCTTCACGGAGTCTGTCACCCTGGAGTTGAAGATATGAATAAAAGTGTTATCTTTCTCCAGGTTCCATTTGTCGAAGCTCTCAGACTGTCATCAGGTTTTCTGAAGATCTGTGCCCCGTTTTCCCCTCTGTAAAACATCCATATCAGACAATATTTTCTCTAGCTTTCCTTGCAGAGATGCTGTGGGGATTAGTTAATAGATCACTAGCACATGCTTTGAAAATCAGATGGTACTTCAGACATGATAAACATTTTTTGGTCCTCATTTGGAGTGGAAAAGATCTCTCATTTCTTCCAAGTAATTTTAAGAAGATGGAAGAGGGAATGTTCTTCCTCTTGCAGTGATGCACTGCTTAGGTCATCATGTATTAACATGTAGTCATTATAAGTGGAGAAATAAATGAGCCCTCACTGGGTCTGCCAGAACTTTCTACCACAGACCATTACAAACACATTTCAGTCTAATCAACATCTAGTAACTGTATGTCTACAATGTGCTGATTAGAATATTTAACTGTGCAATAAGAGTTAATAAAATACGTCTAAGAAGTGGAAAATAAGATTAGAAGTGGCATTTTAGACCTTATTCAGTGGCACGGGACAGAAAAGGGTGTGGAAACCAAGTTGGGCTCATTTCCTGTGTCTATTTGCCACTGGCTCCTTCGTTACTAAACATCTGTACATATTTGGATAGCACCCCTTCCCCCCAAATATTCTACTCTCAGTTTGATTCAATACTATTTTGTCATTTTATGATACGTGGAAATTTCAGGATTCACTTTCAAAATAAATAATAAATGAGTTATAATTATAATTCGTTGATTTCTTGCTGGCTTTTTTTCTTATAAGACAGATTGCATTGATTTCCTGTTTCCTTCCCCTCAAAAGTGACTAACCCCCAAAATATCTGGAGGTGTGTTTTTTTTTTTTTTTTTTTTTAACTACAAGTGAACTCCTGTTTAGCAATATTGACTACAAACGTGCCGCATGGGAATTTCACCACTGTATAATTCCCTTTGTCATGTCTTCTCTTGCTTAACCAGTGTATATAATCACGGATTTCTAAGTGTGAGCTGTAGTAATGTCAGCTGTCTGCTGACATGATTGGAGAACTTATTATGAAATGAAGTTAATTTTCTATCTTCTTGGGAACTCTTTTACACTTAATCTTAAGCAGATAAGTGACATAAAAGACCAAGTCACTTGAAGATAACGCATTAAGAAATTGCTGATTGATGAGCTCATGCTTATCTAATTTTGTTTTAAAAAGATCTCAGTATATCTTTCGAGACTAGATTTTTGAGTGGAAGAACAAAAATACTCTAGGATAGGTGGATAAGATACCAGAAGAAGGAAAATTGAAGGGCTCTGACTATATGTTCTCTCTCCAAAAATTATTTTAATATTTAATCCTGGAATTCATGTTTTAGTCATGGTTGTCAGTTGTGGAAAATATTATTTGCATTAATAGGTTTTTTTTGGGGTTTGTTTTTAAATTTTATTTATTTTTGACTGCATTGGGTCTTGGTTGCCGTGCACGGGCTTTCTCTAGTTGTGGCGAGCGGGGGCTACTCTTCATTGAGGTCCGTGGGCTTCTCATTGCGGCAGCTTCTCTTGTTGTGGAGCACGGGCTTCAGGCACGTGGGCTTCAGTAATTGTGGCACGTGGGCTCAGTAGTTGTGGCACACGGGCTTAGTTGCTCCGCGGCATGTGGGATCTTCCTGGACCAGGGCTTGAACCTGTGTCCCCTGCGTTGGCAGGCGGATTCTTAACCACTGCGTCACCAGGGAAGCCTGGCTTAATAGTTTTAATTAAAATAAATGTTTGTGTTTGAGGCAGAAACAGTTTATGTTGTAAGAGGAAACAACAACATTTTAGGCATCTCTTTTTTTGCTGGATTTTCTTTTAGAGATAATGATCATTTGGGCTGCTTTCCATAAATATGCGTATCATACTCGTGTTTCTGTTTAAACGCATGCATGAGTAAGAAGCAGTGAATTTGATTAACTTTATTAACCGTAAATAATGAAGTGGACTCTTTTACATTAACCCTTATTTTATTGTGTATCAGCCTTTAGACATTTGGCTATCTGGACAAGCAATCATTTATATCCTTTTAAAAAATATTTATTGTATCTTTGACTAATTGCTTCTTATCCAGCTTAAAGCCTTTTGCAGGGGTACCATTTGTTAAAACACAGCCAGAAGCAGGCAGAGCGGTGTCATTTTTCAAAAATTTAGTGTCATTTTTATGGACAAATAACACTTGTAAATGATGGATAATAGCCAGCAGGATGCCACATGGTATAAAATGTGCATGAATTATATTTTCTGGGAGTTAAGAGGTTAACTTGTCTATGAACTGATTGAGGAGCTTTATGGTAGATGCGGAATGCTGTGTGCACATTATCGGCAAGACTTAAATCAGCTGAAAAGGGGAATTTCCTTCCCTTGGGTATTTTTCATTATCTCATCCTCTTTTCTGGCTAGCTGATGTATAAAGAGAGCATCTCATCGTAATGCATCTGTAGGATTTATAAAAGAGTAGATGCTGTTCACAACGAGTTGGCAGGTGAATACGTTGCTTGTTAGAATAGAAGTAGAAGTGGAGGTGAGTGCAGGCATCGAAATTATCCTGCACAATGATTATTTTTGTATTTACACAGGCCACATGCATCAAGCCACCTGTGGTTTCCATCCATGGGAAAACAAATGGTGGGAAATAGTCTTGATTTCTTCTGCAGTTTGCACTATAGAAGTAACAAGAATTTAACACACACTTTGCATTGAGGAAGGCTAACTCACGAGTCGGTTTCTTTTTTTTAATTTATTTATTTTTGGCTGCGTTGGGTCTTCGTTTCTGTGCTAGGGCTTTCTCTAGTTGTGGCGAGTGGGGGCCACTCTTCATTGCGGTGCGTGGGCCTCTCACTGTCGCGGTCTCTCTTGTTGCGGAGCACAGGTTCCAGACGTGCAGGCTCAGTAGTTGTGGCTCATGGGCCTAGCCGCTCCACGGCATGTGGGATCTTCCCAGACCAGGGCTTGAACCTGTGTCCCCTGCATTGGCAGGCGGATTCTTAACCACTGCGCCACCAGGGAAGCCCACGAGTCTGTTTTTATACCCTTTTACACTGGACATTTGGGTTAGTAGAAAACACGCTGTCTCAAATTGGTAGCAGTTGGAATGGATGATCAAGTATACGTATAGCTGATTCACTTCGTTGTACAGCAGAAACTAATACAACATTGTAAAGCAGTTATACGCCAATAAGAAAAAATAGGTTAATAAACACTTGAGAAACTTCATTCATCCAAAGGTAAGACTTTTCCTGCCCGAGGCATGGTTGTGGGCATCCATCCTCGTTATGGGAGAGGAGGTGTGTTTGGTGCCTTTTTCATTTCCCCCCTGTGTTCTAACTGCCCTTTCTCATTGGGTTTGTGTTGGGAAAGAAAAGGAGTTGAGGAAACGAAGGTACTTTAACTGTGAGAAATACAGAGGATTTCCTACCTGACCGGTCTGGTCAAAAGCTGGCTCTGTATTTTCTGGGCCAAGCTGCCATCTTCTCTTTATCTTGGGTGCTTTTCAGTTTTAGTACAATATGTCTAGGTTGGATTTCTTTTTATTTACCCCGATTAGTATATCTGTGGATTCATGTCTTATCACCTCTGGGAAAGTCTCAGTTATTATCTCCTTGAATACGTATTCGCTTTCCTCCATCCTTTCTATTCTTTTCTTCAGGACTGTGATTAGACTTACTTTAGACTCTTCTCATCGTATTCTCCGTATCAGCTGATGTCTCTCTTGTATTTTCACCTCCTGGTCTCTCTGAATCGCCTTTCAGGTCTCATCTTTTTCAGCCCTTCCTTCCTCAGTTCTTTTCAGTTTTGACTAATATGCTGTGTAATGTTGCTAGTGATTTAAAAAATTCCAGTAATTACTGTTTTTATTTTTAAATGTTTTACTTGGTTCTTTTAAAATCTGTCTCATCATTTTTAAAAATTGTGATAAAATACACGTAAAATTTACAAACATCTTTACATGTGCGAAGTGTACAGTTCGGTTAGTGCTAAGTACATTCATGTTGTTGTGTAGCCCGTCTCCAGAATTCTCTCCATCTTGCAGAACTGGAACTGCCCAGTCATTTTTGATAGTAACTTGTTACTTGCTTATTCTTGCGATTCTGTCTTTTGCTTCTGTAATACTTAGTATGTAGTTACTTTCTAGTCTGGGCCTGGCAGCTGAAACATCTGAAGTGCATGGTTATCTAAATCTGTTGTTTGTCGTTTCTTCTGCCTCTCGCTCATGTGTATTTAGGAAGCCTTGATTGCTAGCTTATATTTGGTTGATCTTAATCTATAGGAAAGCCCATGGGGCCTAAAGCATGCTTTCCTAGGAGGGTGTTTGCTTTTGCTTCTGCAGGTAGCCGTGAGTGCTGCTGTCCTGAGACCAATTTCACCCCCTTCTCAGTGTCCCGGTGGAACCCAGCCGTTTCCCTTTAGCTTTCCTACCGAGCCCAGACTTAACGCCCTCCCGAAGGCTGCCTAGAAAGCAACGCTGTACCTCACAGGACCTTCCCCGTTTTTGAGCTCACTGCCCAGGGTTTTTTTCTTCATTTGTTTGCTTTTACCTTTGTGCCCCTTGGCAATTTTTCTTGTTTCTTCTGAGCCCAACAGACTATAATTGTCATTTATTCAGGATCTGATTGTTTTACTGGTAGACTCCCAGAGTAGCTAGTCTACCTACTTTGGGAAGCCTTAGCTGATTTTAAAGCCACTTTCACTTGGGTGTTCTTTTGGCTCCCCTGCTGGGCCAGCATCCTTGCTGGGGCAGCCTTTTCCTTCAGCTGCGCCCAAGTCTCGCACGGATTCTGATTTTTACGGAGGTCTGCTCCGTCCAGACCCTGTTGGGGGTCACTTCATCCCCTGGAAAAAGCCTCAGGGTGACCTCCGGCCATCATGCCCACCATAAATTCCATGTTCGGCTCCCCAGGTTGAGGCCCCTTTGTTCCACTTTGGAGTGGCTGTGAGGGTGCAGGTATTGCTGAGCAGTTCGAGCTGGCCTTCAGGTGGGGGTCAGCTTCCCATCCAGTAGGCCCCCTGGCTCTAGGGAAACGTCATCAACGGCTGTGCTCTTCTGCTCGGAGCTTCTCCGATGAGACTTGAAGTGAGAGTGGACGATCCACGGACCTTCCACCTGACCTTGCTACCCCTAACCGAACCCCAGTGGTGGCAGTGGTGATAATCACAGCACAGCTTTTTTTCCTCAAAAGGAATAGGAAATTCTCTCCTGACCTCCTTTTTTATTTTTTATTATTTTTTTTACTTAGAGTAGGCAGAGGGTATAAAAACTCATGAAATAGTTGTGATACATTAACCTTGAAAAGTTCCTCTGAGAAGCCTGACACCTCACTTTGGAACTATGTATATACCTGTTGTGACTTGGGAACTCATTGGAAACTTGCAGTTTAATAACTGTCCATATGAACATATACAGACTGTGTCACCTCCTCTCTCACAGGAGAGCTTTTCTACTTCCTCTCACCTCCCTTTGTTTGTTAAGCATCCTCTAGAGTGGAACGGATTTCTGACTTTTCTCCGCAAGCTGGTTGGTTCACTTTTTCATTACCTTGTAGAAAGTACCTCTTACCCACTGGGATTCTGAGACCCAAGAAGAATGAGCGGTGAGCCCTCAGAACCCCTACAGGGTCACTACCAAACAGGACAGGGCAGTACATGCTCATTTGGCATGTTTTATTTTTTTTTAATGTCATGACAGATTAACCCCATTAAAAACTACGATTATGTTTATATAGCTCCGCCCACCAAGGAAGTGGAGTTTAACTCCCCATGCCTGGAGTGTGGGCTGCTTTTTGTGACTTACTCCAAAGAGCAGTTTATGGTGAGGGTGGGGGGAATAAGTTTGCGGTGGAGAAACCTGGTGGTTGCTTCCTCAGCCAGGCAGTCAGGGTCAGTGTCAGCAGTGGTAAGTCATGTGATAGCACATGTCCTTGATGAGACGTGAGAAGAAGGGCACTTCACCTCTGTGGTCTTCTCCTAAAAACCCATCATGTCAGTCTGAGGATGAGAAAGGCATCAGTAAAACCCAAACTGAGGGGCATTGTACAAAGTGCCTGACTGGTATGCCTCAAAACTGTCAAGGTCATCAAAAACAAGGAAGGTCTGAGAAGCTGTCCCAGACCAGAGGCGGTGAAGGAGCTGTGACTACAGACTGCAATGTGATGGGATCCTGGAATAGAAAAAAGGATGTCGGGGGGGAAAGTCATGAAATTAAAAGTGTGGCATTTAGTTAATAGCAGTGTACCAGTGTTGGTTCCTTTGTTGTGACAGGTGTACACAGTAATGTAAGATGTGAACAGTAGGGTCATCTGGGTGATGGAGAATACAAGCGACTCTCTGTACTAGCTGTCTACCTTTTTTTTTTACATCTAAAACTGTTGTAAAACAAGTGTATTTCAATCAAAAATTGAAAATAAATATAATTAAACAAACATAGGTATTTAAACAGTTTTCCTAATAGCTCTGAGAAATATTCTATGTGTTTTATCTGTACTTCAACCAAACCTTTGACCACCTTCTAGAAGAGATGGGAAATTGTGGAGGAAATGTGGCACCCTTATGTGGACAGCATTTAGCGCCGCGGTCAAGGGCACAGTCTTTGGAGCCAAACCAACTGGGTTTGAAGCCCAGTTTCATTCCTTGTAGCTGTGTGACCTCAGGCAAATGAACACTCTGCCTCAGTATCCCCATCTGTAAGATTTCTATCCCACACTGGGAGATTGTGAGGACTAATGAGGAAACACACAGAAGGCTTACCTGGTGGGTACCACGCCCCTGTGTGCCACCAGGACTTTCACTGTTTCATCCAACATTTTTACTACCTATCAAATGACGATAACCGTGACAAGTGGGTGGGTAACAGGATGGCAGGCAGGTTGGAATGGCGTTATTTGTTCTCAGAGGCCAGTGTTGAAGGGAACAAGGACGGAGCGTGTGTTTCCCACTGTGTTCGGTAATAACATCACCAGCTGTGTCTCCTGGACCCTCTGGGTGCTCTTTAAATATTGATGAATGGATCAGATGAATACATTTAGTTGTGTGTGTTTTGCGTTTGTGGTCATGCAGAACTTAATTTATTTATGATTTAAGGAAACACATCGTATGGCTGGGGTCGTAAAAGCATGTCCTGTGGATGCTGCTGTGTTTCATGCCAGAAAAGCTTTCATTGTCCTCTTCAGAGACACTTGCAGGGCATCAGGGCCAGATCCTGGGCCATCTTCTTGCGGTCCTGACATCTGGCTTGTTGGCTGACTCTTCAGCCAGAGGGGAGCCTTGATGTGGCCTCTGGATCAAAATTAGCTCTCGTTTTCTCATTGCCCTTTTGTTAACTTGCCTTGATTTAGAAGAACGGACGTACACTTCAAAAAAAAAAAAAAAGTCTTATTGAGATATAACTCACGTACCATACAACTCATCCACATGAAGTGTGTTCACACTGTGCAGTCCTCAGCACAGTCAATTTTGGACCATTTTTACGACCCCCATGTAGCTGTCACCCCCCAAATTCCCCACTACCCCCACCCCTAAAAACATCACGAAACTACTTTCTTGTCTCTACGGATTTGCCTGTTCTATCCCTTTCATATAAGTGGGATTATATAATGTGTGGCCATCTGTGTTTGATTTATTTTGCTTAGCATAACATTTTCAGGGCTCATCCAAGTTGTGGCACTTATCGGTACTTAATTGCTTTTGATTGCTGAGTAGTATTCCATCGAACGTGTAGACCACATTTTATTTATCCCTTCATCTGTTGATGAACATTTGAGTCGTTTGCACTTTTCGGCTGTTACAGAAATGTCGCTTCGAGCATTTGTATACAGGTTTTTGTGTGAATATGTATTCTCAGTTTTCTTGGGTGTGTACCTGAAAGGGGACTTGGTGGTCCAGATGTCGTAATGCTATGTTGAGGAGCTGCCAGACTGTTCTCCAAAGTGGCTGCATCATTGTATATCCCGCCAGTAGTGTATGAGGGCTCTAATTCCTCCATAGGCTTGCCAACTATTGTTACGATCTGTCTTTTTCATTATAGGTGTCCTAGTGCTTGTGAAGTGGTAGCTCACTGTGTTGTGATTGGCATTTCCCTAATGACTAAAGATGTTGAACACTTTTTCCGTGTGCTTATTGGCCATTTAAATATCTTCTTTGGAGAAAAGTCCGTACGGATTCTTTCCCCATTTTAAAATAGGTTATTTTTCTTTCTCTGAGTTGCCAGAATTCTTTGTAATTCTGGATATAAGTCCCTTAATCAGACATATGATTTGCAAATAATTTCTCTAATTCAGCGTGTCTTTGAAACACACAAGGTTTTAATGTTGATGAAATCTACTCTGTTTTTTGTTGTTGTTACTTATACTTTTGGTGTCATATCTAAGAAAGCTTTGCTAATCAAGGTCATGAAGAGTTACTCCTGTATTTTCTAAGAGTTTTAAAATAGTTGTAGCTCTTACATTTAGGTCTGTGATCTATTTTGAGCTAATTTTGGTATGAGGAAGAGATATCTTGCTTTCTCTCTGGATGGGGGCGGGGGCTGTCTGTAGTTTTGGTTTGAGTTACAAGACCAGCTTCGATCAAAAGCCTGGGGTGCTGAGTCTATAATGAGCTTCTGTGGGCAGAAACATTGTACATGTGTTGTTGCATTTTTGTTGCTGGGAGAAAAGTGTGTTCTGTATGAGCCCTCATGGGAGGGAAAGAGGATAGGAAGCCTTGGCGGGGATTCCTCCAGACTCCCCTCTATCTTTCCCTTGTGATCCAGCTTTGTATCCTTCCTGCACGGCTGTAATACATCTAGTTATGAGTGTAACTCTACTGAGTCCATGTCCTTTCAGCAAATATCTGAACGTTGGTGGTGGTCCTAGGGCTCCCCAACACGGGGTCCAGTTTCATTCTCTTGCACGTGGATATCCAGTTGTTCTAGCATCATTTGTTGAAAGAAGACATATAGTTTCAAAGAGAAATTTAACTTCTGAAAGCTCAAGCTTAAGGACGCCAAATGTCTTAATACAAGGTCACACATGTGACAAGTATGTGGACTAGTATAGCCTGTTGGTCAGTTCAGCCTGCTGTAACAAAAGTCCCATAGACTGAGTGGCTTAAACAAGAGACGTTTATCCCTCACAGTTCTGAAGGCTGGGAAGTCCAAGATCAGGCGCCAGCTGATTCCTCTTCCTGGTTTGTGGATGGATGTCTTCTTGCTGTATCCTCACTTGGTGGGGAGAGAGAGGGCTCAGGTCTCTTCCTCTTCTTATAAGGGCACTAATCCCATCATAGAAGCCTCACCCTCATGACCTCAGCTACTCCTTATCACCTCCCAAAGGGCCCGCCTCCAAATACTATCCCACTGGGGATTAGAGTTTCACCACATGCACAAACATTCAGTCCATAGCAGGACCCCATCTTCTAAATTCAGGACCAACTCTGGGCCACTTCACGGTGTTTACTCACTTTCTCTCTGGTACACAGGATGTGTCAAAAATGATACATTTCCTGAGTTTGCTGCATGTATATAATTCCTTGTAATTCCCTGCTTCAGGCTACCTGCCTTGTGTCTGTTTTGTACGTCTTGTGTAAAAAGCAGCCTTGGATATCTGACTTTCATCATCCAAATTGCCGGTTAAAGGTCAGCCATTCACCTAATCAACAAGGCTCATAGATTTCTCTAAAATGCAAGTAAATCTTACTCTTTTGCTTTTTTCCTGGAGGCTTTTTGTTTTTCAACTGCGTCTAAAACCAGGCTTGGATTGTCTTCATAAGAAAATAGCATCGTATGTCTGGAAGAGCATGAACTTTGGGTACAGGAGAACTGGGGTGAACTGTCGTCCTGCCGTTTACCAATTAGGCACCCATCGAGTCCTCTGAACCTCTCTCTCCAGCAGAATTGTTGAGAGGGATACGTGAGGTAGCATGTACGAAATGCCTGGTATGTCATTTCCTGGCGTATGGTGGTTCACGCAGTAAGGGCTTGCTAGTTCTGTAGTTGATGCTGAAACCCCAGGTATCACTCATTTTTTTTCCTGTGTGGGCCTTTTTCTAATACCCTTACTCGAATATGCCTTCAGACAGTCTTCTTCTCTGGTCTCTTGTACATGTGTTGTTGCATTTTTGTTGCAATGTAGTCATTGCGTTTTCTAGTTGGTGTGATTTACTCTCCATCCTTGGGAGTTGAAATCCCCCAAGTTTTGGGGGTGTGTTCCCAAGGGAACCATGCAGGAGAGTCATTTATCCTGATTCCAGGGAATAGTGATGCTGAGGGATTCGTGGAATATACGTTTGCATTCCTGCCAGAGCAGTTCATGTTAGGTAGGTTATTAATGCAGGTTGCTTCTTTGCCAGGGGAGAAACTTCCTCTGAGGAGCCCAGCTTTCCAGGGAAGATATAGACTTCTTCAACGAGACGGGAGAGACTTTACAAGATCGTGGGGAGGTAGAGTTGAGGGAATGAATGTCTTTGGTAATGATGCTCTTAATAGTAGGTGACACTGAGCATTTACTGTGACACGAGTGTGTGCTAAGGGCTGAAACCAGGTGGGTAGGCATTTAATAGGTACGAAGATTCCATTGAGTCGAGAGTTAGAGACTGAATGACTTAGGCTGAGGTCACACAGCTAGTAAATGGCAGGTCCAGGAAGTGAACCCAGCTTGGCTATAGAGACTTCACACTCTTTTTCTTGAGTGGGTGAGAGACCTGGGAAGCCAGCAAGTCTATGAAACGCTGTCTGCCTCCATTTCTTGTGCTTTTTCCCAGGAACTGGCTGTTCAGACTGGATACTTTTCAGAGTGGGGGACTGTATTACCATTTACCTCAAGACTAAAGATAGATACCTGACTGCCCTAGGCAGCCCAGGAGGCATGGCCACCTGGACAGAGAGGTTTTAGAACAATTGTATTTGGAGCCAAGAGAGAGAACACACAGCCTTATTTAGAACAGATGGTGTGGTGCAAACAGATGTCACAGAGAGAGCAGAACTGCTTGACTCCGGTTTTGACTTTATCATATTTATTAGGAAAAGTGATCTTGAAATGGAAAGGGTAGAATAAACATGGTTTGGAGAAATTAAAGCCCAGGATAGAAGAGATCATGAGAGTTGCTAAAAATGCATTTAGGTCTCCTGGGCACTGAAAGAACCTGCAGATATGATTGTGGAGACACTTTAGATAATGTTTTGTGAATCACGGAGAATAGGGACGCCTGGAGATTGCAAATGATTTCAGTGAACATGTCCTGATTTTCAATGGGGGAAAAGCATAGTTTAGAAACTACAGATGGGTAAGCTTAAGTCAGTTTCTGATGAAATTCTAGAAGCAATCTTAAACAGATGTTTGTGAACATCTAAAAAACAGCAGTGATTACTGGCAGAGAAAAAGGATTCTCGAAGAACAAGTTTGTTCCTTTTTGGGTGGTTTGATACAGGAAGGGAATGTCAGATAAGAGTGAATATTGATCTCACCAGGACGTTTGCGAGTCCCTCGTGACATGGCAAGTCAGAGAAATGTGAGCTGGGTGACAACACAATTTGATGAGTTTATATTTGGTGCAAGAACCCTTTTAAAACTGGGTGAGGAGGGCTTCCCTGGTGGCGCAGTGGTTGAGAGTCCGCCTGCCGATGCAGGGGACCATGGGTTCGTGCCCCGATCCGGGAAGATCCCACATGCTGCAGAGCGGCTGCGCCTGCGAGCCATGGCCACTGAGCCTGCGTGTCCGGATCCGGTGCTCCGTCTGTAACGGGAGAGGCCACAACAGTGAGAGGCCCGCATACCGCAAAAAAACCCAAAGAACAAAAAACTGGGTGAGGAATGGATTAATTGACATACTGTGGCTTGTGGGCCAATTATAGCTCACTGCTTGTTTTTGTAAATAAAGTTTTATTGGAACACTCATTTATGTGTTGTCTACTGCTTTCATGCTGCAAGAGCAGAGCTGAGCAGCTGCCTCAGGGACCAGATGGCCCACACAGCCTAAGGTATTTGTTTTCTGCCTGTTTACGGAAAAAGATTGTTGACCCCTGACCTGGACACAGCCCTGGTTTTCAGGCCAGCTGCACATCAGAATCACTGAAGAAGGAGTTCTAATTAATGCCTGAACCCCTCCCCTCCCAGTTGAATAGGAATCTCTGAGGTTGAGCCTGGCATTTATGTTGAAGAGTCCCAGGTGACTGTAATGTGCTGTCGGGGCTGGTGGCCTCTGGCCAGGAGCGGGGACGGAATGGGGAGTGCTGTGGAGGCCTGGAGCCGCCTCCTGTTTCTGTTGGAGCTAAAGATGTTAATCCAGTCTCTGGATGACAGGGAGGGGAGGGGATGAGCTAGTCCTCTGGACGACAAGGTAATAATTCCACAGTTTGTGCTCCTAAGGTAACAAAATGATGTTGGTTATCATAATCAATGTGAAGTCCTGCCCTTCCACACTAGCTGTCCCCTGCAGAACAGAATCACCTCACTGTGATTCATGTGAAAATGGGCTGAGGGTTCACTACAGCCTCAACCTTACTAACATTATGATATCACCAGGAAAATCAAAATGAAACAAAACTAACAAATGACAACCAAGGCAGTCTCAGCCTGTGTTAACGTAGTCGTAAAGGAAAAGAAGGATAAAAGGTTCCCTTTATGTGCTTTGTTCAGGTCAGATCACACCTGTTAGATGCAAGGTCCTTATGCTGAGAATAAGGCTGATTCAGCTTTGCATTCTCGCTCAGGGGTGGAACTTCGCAAGTACCACCCTCCTTAAAGCAGGGTGAGCTGCTGTGAGAGGCAAGGCAGTCTCCTCCCTGGGAGGTGTGCAAGCAGAGGTTGGATGACCATTACGCATGGTTTAGAAACGCAGATACCCTTGGTGATTGTAGTAGTCAGGGTTCTGCAGAGAAACAGGACCAAGAGAATGTGTGTGTGTTTATATATATGAAGAGATTTATTGTAAGGGATTGGCTCACGTGATTACAGGGGCCAGCAAGTCCCAAGCTCTGCAGGGTCAGTCAGCAAACTGGAGACCCAGAGGAGACAGTGATTTCTCGTTTGAGTCCTAAGGCCAGTGAGCAAGAGGGGCCGGTGGTGTAAGTTCCAGGCTGAAGGCCTGCAGGTTCAAGACCCAAGAAGGGCCCATAGTTCAGTTCAAGTCCGAAGGCAGGGAAAAGCCCACGTCCCAGCTTGAGGGTAGTCAGGCAGAAAGAATTCTCTTTTCCTCTGGGGAGGTCAAGCTTTGCTTTGTCCTATCCAGGCCTTCATTGGATCGGATGAGGCCCACCCACGTTGGGGAGAACAGTCTGCTTTACTCAGGCTATTAGCTCAAATGTTGGTCCAATCCAGAAACACCTCCCAGACACGCCCAGAATGTTTGCCCACGTGTCTGGGCGCCCAATGGCCTCATCGGGTTGACACATAAAATCAACCACCACAATGACCACCTAGTGCACCATCCTCATTTCATGCATGAGAAAACAGTCTCAGAGGATGTGAGGTGCCAAGGGAGCCCTGCACTCTTCCTGCCAGGCTGGGCAGTGGATGGAGAGGGCATGCTGATGACCGCTAGGGTCCTCTCCAGTCCTCAGGGTTAGACTGACTCTGTTAGACATGGAAGCAGTAGTGCTTAGGAACGAGAGGCCTTCAGCAGGACAAAGCACTGCAGCCACTGGAAAGCACAGCGCTTGATTTGAGGCACCAATCCATCAACTAGATACGGAGGCAGTCAGGGCACACCCAGGTGACAGCCACGGGCTCATGTACTTGGATTTCATACATAAACACCCTTCAGGCCTCTTCACGGAGCTGCAAGTGCTAGTTAATCCTTTAATGCTGTCAAGAGATGAGGAAGAGGGATCTTCGGGCAGGATTCATGCCGGCATGCAGAATTAGGCGAGTGCAAGGCCGCTGGCAGGAGCCCCACTGGGGGCTTCCCTGTGTGTTCTGGGCACATGGCCTCCTCTTGTTGAATCAGCAGATGATATGGCCAGTGCAAGACCCTCAAAGGGAAACTTGCTGTAGGGTACTGCTCCTGTACCTAGGCACTTAACCTTGTGTCTGAGATGCTTCTAGGTGCTTCACATGCATTATTTTTTTCCTAGTCCCAAACCAGCTGTGCGCGCTTCACATCGGTTTTCCCATTCCACAGATGAGGGGACAGAGCTCCGGGTGCTGCTGATTCATTTTTTTTTTTTTTTTAATAAATCTATTTATTTATGGCTGTGTTGGGTCTTCATTGCTGCACACGGGCTTTCTCTAGTTGCGGCACGTGGGGGCTACTCTTCGTTGTGGTGCGCGGGCTTCTCATTGCGGTGGCTTCTCTTGTTGTGGACCATGGGCTCTAAGCGCGTGGGCTCAGTCGTTGTGGCATGTGGGCTCAGTAGTTGTGGCTCGCGGGCTCTAGAGCACAGGCTCAGTAGTCGTGGCGCATGGGCTTAGTTGCTCTGCGGCATGTGGGATCTTCCCAGACCAGGGCTCGAACCCGTGTCTTCTGCCTTGGCAGGCAGATTCTTAACCACTGCACCACCAGGGAGGTCCGTGCCTCTTCATTTTGGAGGAAAGTTATTTGAACCGAAAGCCTAGATGCGTTGTAATGGAATGCCCCTGCGTGCATCCACTCCCTGAGCCCATCTGGTTTTAGGACCAGTAGTACAGTTATTCAGAAGACTGCACACAGAGTCAGCTCTCAGCGACTGTCCCACAGCAAAATGTGAAACTCACAAACATGCCGCCACCGAGCACTGTTCAGGTGTTGTCGAAATAAAGTCAACAGGCTGACTTTTGAGTGAAATGTAATTTTTCAGCTGCCAGCAAGAGGAAGATAATTGATGAAAAGAGGTAAACACGAGTGACTCTGATTACCTGTTGTAAATCACGGCAGCTTCTCTTCATCCTTACCCAAGAGACTTAAAAGCGACGCAAAGAAGCCTCTTGGTGTAAATTTCCCCTCTTGTCACATTGCCCCACCCCTTTTAATGGAAGCCCTCCTTTTGGGCAAGTCAGGAATTCGTGGCTTAAACTTTCTCATTATGACGAGTGTGCTAAACAAATCACGGGTGAGAGGCTTGCGCGTTGCAGGTGCCCAGGTACCCGAGGGTGCCAGCATCCCTCTCCAGCCCCCGCAGGAGACGGAACTGAGCATGCTGGTGGGTGGACCTAGCACGCTTTGCGGAGTGTTCTGTCTGGATGTACAAGTACAGGATTTGTGGGTTTTAAACCATAAGAATTGGTAAATGGACCTACCAAGTTGAATGACAGTCACTAGACCCAGCTCCTGCACTTGGACTAGGGTGGGGCAGGAAGTGGAGACAGTCGGGAAGTTTGATGTTACCACGGGGACCTTATGGATCCAGGCCAAACAAGTGTAGTCTCGGGAGGCAGGACAGAGCTCTGGGTGCTCTCGCCACACAAATGGGGCATGACTCCCCCACTGCCCTTCCCTAGATCCATTCGTGGAGGGGAGAGAGGAGATGGGGAGCTCCTTCTGCCATTTCTCTTCAGACCTTCACAGGTTTCTTAAGTTTCCTGAATTTCCTTGAGCATCGAGAGCAATCTTGGTCTTATTCTTTACCCTGTAAAGAAGTTTTAATACTGAAATTTTAAAAAGAAACTGAGTGGCATGGCTGCTCATCCCAGGATTAAGGATCTTCAGTAAAACACATTTAATTCGTATGGGAACTACACAGACAAACATGAAAATAGCACAGGAATGAGGGAAGGAAAGGCAGACTCTATGCAGCGATGATGTTAGATGTCTGTTTACCTCCTGCCTCTGCAGGCCCCCTCCCCCCTGACTGAACATCCTAAGGCCCTTTGAAGATGCATTTGCGTTTCTGTTGAATGCGTCTCAGGTCCTGAAGACTCACAGCCTGGAGAAGTGTTGATTGCATGTAAGGGTCCGTTACTTGGGTAAACCAAATAATGTAACTGATCTTGGCTGCAGTTGATCAAATCTCTCCCACAGTGTTGGAAAGATTGTAATCTAATTACTCCAGTTCCTGGTTTCTAAGGTGAAGGTTACGTTTGGCTGAAACTTACCTGCTTCACCAGCCATCTCCTTAAGGGGTTGTTCCTTCCTGAAGCACGCATGCCAGTGCGTCTTGTACATATGTGAACCAGGAGGTGAACACACATGCAGACACGTACACAGTGTCTGCCTGTCAAGCACCCTGGGTTTTAACTTTGACTCTGTATATACAGGTCAAAAATGGGAGCCAGGTTAGTTTTTTCCTCTTAACTTTGCACAGCCTGGCAAAGAGGGGTGGGAAGATGCTGCCGCCCCATCAGGTTCACTCTTGGCTTCCCTTATCTCTCCTACCAGCGTTGCCTCGTTCCAGTTCTTTCCTTTTCTGGAGGCGGGAGAGTCCAGAAACTTTTCAGTTTTGGAATGTGCCCGTGCTGTAGGTTTGGAGACTGTCGTTAAAGGCTGCAGAGCTGCAGATTTACCCAGGCGTCATGACTGCATTAGCTCTTTACTGGCAGCCCTCTGCACCTTCCTCAGATGCATCCCAGGGGCTCAGCTTGGGTTTTCCCACTCTTTATCGAAACACCTTTGGACTTCCCTCGTTAGGCCTGTTCTCAGGGAGTAACAGAGAGCATGTGTACGCTCTTTTGTCTGAACGGGGAGGACTGGAGGAATGACGAGTCTTCTTGTGGGCCCGACGACAGTGGGACCCGCCCCCGCTGGCCGTGAGTCCACATAAATCCAAGTGCCCCGGGCCTCCCCCAGAGGAGATGGTCGGCATCGCCAGCTGTATGGGGGTTAGTGGGTGTGGTCCAGAGCAGGTTGCCGTTACTCATCCGGCACCGCTTGGGGATGCGTGGGCAACACTCTGCCCTTTAGTGTTCTGAGGGGTTTCTCTTGGTTGGGCAAAATCTCCATGTACCAAGGTTTACTTTTACTTATGAAGAATACAAGTGTAGAATATGGTGTCATGGAACTTAGAGTGAGTGTCTTGAAATTAAACAACACACCCTCTTTAGATACAGCTTTTCTAACAGAATCAAATACCGGGTCTCTCCTTGGGCTGTGGGACGCATGAGTCTTCTCTTTCAAAATTTTATTGGAGCGTAGTTGATTTACAATGATGTATTAGTTTCAGATGTACAGCAAAGTGGATCAGTTATACATATATATATCTACTCTTTTTTAGATTTTTTTCCTATATAAGTCATTACAGAGTATTGAGTAGAGTTCCCTGTGCTATACAGTAGGTCCTTATTAGTTATCTATTTTATATATAGTAGTGTGTGTATGTCAGTCCCCAACTCCCAATTTATCCCTACCCCTGCTTACCCCCTGGTAACCATGAGTTTGTTTTCTACATCTGTAACTCTATTTCTGTTTTGTAGGTAGGTTCATTTGTACCCTTTTTTTAGATTCCACATATAAGCGATATCCTATGATATTTGTCTTTGTCTGACTTACTTCACTCAGGATGGATGTATGAATCTTCATGGGAAATGTCTGGGCTGCTTTGTAGCATGGGTTCTTTCTGGGGTCCGAAAATGTAAGGTGATTAGACTGTGTTTCATAGGAATGTTGTGAATCTATATATTGAAACATGACTGTGAAGCCACTTCCAAGGGTACCTGCTATTTTAATGGGTCTAATAATCCTTCTGAAAACCTTACACTCAAAGACGTGCAATAATAGTTCTTGAATAAAGTCTGCATGTAAGAAGTTGTAGGAAGAATATTTCTAATTTGGCCTCCCACTCAGCCCATTGGGTTAGCTATACTTTCCCAACCTTTGATTTCAGGTTTATAGAAAAGCGACAAGATGTTGCGATGACCTTTACCCCCTGCCCCGCCCCCTGCCATTTTGCTACATTTCCTTCCCAGCTCTCACTTTGTTTTCTGTGTATTTCCAAGAAGGTTGCCCATCATGACAATTCATCCTGAGCCACTTCAGGTGTGTCTCTGAAGAATTGGTTTATTCTGTTACACAATCTGTTACCATTAAAACACCAGGGAAATTTAACCTTGATATGATAATATTATCTAGGGCCCAGTCCGCATTCGGGTGGCCCTAGTTGTCCCAGTAGTTTTCTATATGGCTGTTTTTTGTCTTTGTTTTTAATCCATGATCCAATCAAGGATCACATATTGTATTTAGTTGTCACATTTCTTTAGCCTCTTTTAAATCTAGACTACTCCCTCGGCTTTTTCAAAGTCTTTTGTGGTGTTGACCGTTTGGAAAAGTCCAGGCTAGTTCTTGTGGAGTGTCCTGCAGTCTGTATCTGTTCAGTTGTTTCCTGTTACAAGATTGAAGAAAGCCACCTGGGGAGAGCTGCTTCCTGAACATATTTCTCCACTCTAAAAGCAATTCCTTCTGTGATTAAGAGCCTTTGGGGTGGTCTTTTGAGACCAGATGAATGTCCTGTTCTCCAGCAATCTTTCCCAGGAGTTGTAATATCTACTGGATGGTCTTTTTGTGAATCAGTTATTCCGTTGGTAGTAACTGTGCCCCAATATTTGGAGGGAAAAATGTCAATTATACTTCGGGTGCCAGAGAAATGACTCTAGGGAGAAAAAGCCATTTCCTTTATATTAAAAACAAAAGGAATTTGCTTTTTGTATACTTAAAATATACAGGTGAAATGGGTGAGTGTGGATATCAGTAAGTCGAAGCCTGTGTTAATTTTGAACGCAGGTTTAAAATTTTTGAGCCTATAAATTTCAAAAGTTTGGACACCCCCTCTTAAAATTTGCATGAAAAATATTAGAGTCGAAGTCTTGCCATTGGTAATTATTGCAGTGGTTGGAACGGAAGTGGGGAAATGCCCTGAGTTTATGAGTGAAAGATCCCTGTAGAGACGTGTCACTCTGTAGGCTTTTCATCCAAGGAATTTATCAAACTCTGAATGAATCTGTTGTATTTTTAAAGCTGTTCTCTTTTGAGAAACTGCTTGTGATAAATGGGTTTCACTAATTAAATCATATACTTCCGTAGTACATTACATACAAAACTAGACTAGGAAATAAATATCATTAAAGTAAACATGCCCTTCTAATTAGTAATTGTTTCTGCCATTTTAAGCAAATTCCAGAGTCACAGAGAGCTGCTCCGCTGTAAACCTGATAATGAAGCTTGTGAGAACAGGTGTAAATTAACACAATGGAAAACATTTACACTGTAACAGGCTAAATTAAAAATGACATTAACAAGTCTCATTTTCAAATTCTCTATAATTAACATTTGTTCAGCCCTGAGAGGAATAAGAAGTGTACAACGGTAGATGTCTTGATTTACAGCTTATGGTATTTATCATGGCTTTATCTTTGTTAAACTGTAAACAACAGAGACGCGCTCCTTCTTAAAATGTGGCACGTTTATGTAATCTTAGTTCTGACAGAGGGTGAAATGTGATATTTACTGGTGTCATTACTGTGGGTAATGGGCAGGTGTGCCCTGGCAGAGCGCTGGTCGGGGGTAGAGACAGACGCGAAAGATTGAGAGCAGGTTGACGGGGGAGATATGCAGGTAGGAGGGTAATAATATCCACGGCATGATAAAATATTCAGATTCCCTCAAGTGTTTCCCCTCCAGGCACATACGTGCCTCTGAGTGCTCCAAATCAATGTTTGTTTCTGCAAATAAATATTATCTTAAAGGTTTTCTTTTATGCCCCTTGTTAATATAAGCGGGAAACCAGAGCATAAGAGGAAACAGCTTTGCAGCTTAATTTGTCACAAAGGACATGAGGTTTTACTCCTTTCAGAGAATTTCATCCGTACACTAATGATAGAATGAAGAACTTAAGTGTTATGGCCCTGATAAACATGGGCCTAGATCTTACAGTTGATTTTTTTTTAACTCAAGGTTTTCATCATTCTGAATTTTTAAAAAATTGTCAAGGTTGTGTACCGTGGATTATTTTTGAGCTGTTTTTAAATTTTTCAGTTTATTTCATTTAGGTTGTTTTGGGGTTTATCCTAGAGGTAGAGGATGGAAAGGTTTATAAGGACGGGATCTGTGCTGTGTCCTTGTTAAGCCTGGCACGTAGCAGGTACTCAGTAATACCTGGAGAATGCTAGACTCAGTCTCTACTAAGTTCTGGAGCTTACGTTCTTGTTGGGAGGTGGAATTGCTCTACATCCTCACCTCTTCTGGGGCTCCAGGTGGCCAGCTCACCCTGCAGATCTTAGGACTTGTTGGCCTCCGTAATTGCACGCGCCAATTCATTATAGTCTCTTTATATACACACACACTCACATACACATACCCTGTTAGTTCTGTTTCTTTGGAGAAACCTGATACACCAACAAAGCAGGATTGTAGAGTAGGTTAGAAATTATCAATACATATGAAGATATATACATACACACATATATAGGATTGTAGAGTAGGTTAGAAATTATATTTGAATATATATACATACACACATATACCCAGAATAATAAATATCGGTACCCTTAGGGGGAAGATTTCAGGCAGTTCTTAGCAGAATACCTGACATACAGTGAGAACTCAGTAATGATCTCTGTACTTCTTATTGGCAAGTAAGTTTGTCTGCAGTTGCTGGGCTGTTCTCTATTTGTCTTAGAGGCAGAACACAAACACTGGTGGAAACGTGACTGCTGCTGGTGGATGGGAGCTGCTGCCATTCAGCTGCTGCATAGCTCATCAGTGGCCAGCTTTTCTGAGGGCATTTCACATCTTCTCTGGCTGCCACTGGCCACTTGATTAAAGGAAAGTGCCAATTCCGCCACCTCCCCCGTGGTCGCCCCCCACCCATTGCCCTGGCTGGTTTCTCCCCCTTCCTTTGCGACCCGCTCTCTGACAGCCCTCAGTTTTCGGAGGATGGCTGGTTAGGCTGGGGAGGTGCTTGGGAGTCTCTGGGCCGAGGCTCTTTCTCCCAGAGCAGATGGTCATCCCCTTCCCTCCAGACCCTTCCTACCAGTCTCTTCAGATCTGCTTCACGGCTTAATGTAATGGGAGCTGCGGGACAGTGAACCAGCAGAGGAATAGGCAGGGTCTGCGGGCCTCTGAATGGACAGTACTGTTATCTTTTTCCTCTTTGGCACATTTATGGGTTATTTTTGAAGGAATATAAACATATCAACTTCCCCCAAACTAAATCTCAGGGATCAACGAAAATTGAATGCTGTGATAAACATCCATCGGCCAGTGAACCAGCAAACAGCCGGCCAACCCACAGAGGGAAAAATGAGGTAGTATGGCTTTGTATTTATTGCTTTGGGGATTTGACTCTTTTCGCGGTTGGCTACCGCATTGACTCAGGATGGCGAACTGCTGTGGTGTGTTGAGAATGAAAAAAAAAATCTTGAAAAATGACATTGAGATTCACTGCCCTCTGTAACTCATATAGATAGATGTAAGGGAGGAGAGAGAAGCGGTAATTCTGCATAAATTCAGTATTTTCATCGAGATTTTCTTTGTACCATCCCCAATATTTGTGTCTTGGAGGACAGTGGCAAATGAAAACAGAAAGCTATTTCACTGGAAACGTGTCACTGTCTATGAATATACAGATATTGTTCCTGCCAGGAAATGAATGTTTACGAGGCGTCTTCCATGAGAGAGGATTCTTCGAGGTGCGGAGAGAGGGCAGACGTGGAAGATGCGTTCCTGCCCTCCAGGCACTGACCGAGTGAGGGAGAGCCCAGCCGTCTCAAGACGCAGTAAGGTGGAGAGGAAGGGCAGGGCGGCCATGCTGCCCACGGTCACGGCTCCTGGCTGGGTTCATGTGGCCTCGTGGCCGGATGGGAAGGAAGCAGTGCTATGAGATGTCATTACCAGAGGCGAGATAACTCAGGTGTGAGCTGTCTAGTTATGAAAGCCCAGGGCACACAGGCTTTCCAGGGGCCCGCCAGTGTTACAGATACTGGAAAAATACTCTTGGCAGCAAATTTAAACTCGCATGAGCTCCATCAGAAGCTGCAAGTATGGAAAAGGATTCTAGGCTTTCTTAAAAAATTAAAACACAAAGCCCCTCAATAACAACTACAAAAGCCCTTTGGAATCATTATTTCAAGCCAGAGCATCATGCTAGTTTCACAAGAGGGTGTGACAATGAACACACGTGAAGAGAATCTTTTAAAAGCTCATACTTAAGGCAGAAGGTCACACACCTTATGGTTTGGTAGATGGCAATAGTAAAAACACCTGCTCTTTGTTGTACGTATTGGTTAAAAAAAATGTTCTATTTTCTGGTATCCTGCGTTGTGAAACCCTTTTTGAATGCAGATTTTATTTTTTTTTCTTCATCTCTGTTCAATTTCTCTGAAAATAAAAACCTCAAGCGCAGTGAAGCAATTTTACATCTTTTTCAATATCACGTTCTCCCCATAATTGTATGGGATTCGTTTTGCATGGCCCCAGACCAAAGCCTTCCCATCCCTGTCATCCCGTGCAGGAGAACCCCGTGTCCTGCACGGGCCACCGAGCCCCGTGGTGACACGGTGTTACCGTTGGAGGAGATGCCGGCCCAGGGGACCGGGAACACGCACGGCACACCACGCCATGCCACCTGCCCTTCTCATTGGAGGCTGAGGCCACAGGTTTTTTTCCAAGCCAAATCCATCTATTCTTTTGAAAGAAGCATCTGGCTTTCTTTGGCAGCTCCACAGAAGTTCTCGTGGTTGTTTGAGAGCTTCTCCTGCACTTATCACATGGTTTAGATTTTGAAAGGGTTCCTGGCATCCTAATATCCCAGTTTCTGGGCACGAGGAACGTGAAAAAGCTGGAGTCTGTTTGCATGTGCGAAGCCTCTTTGAAATTTGTGAGGCTAAAGAAAAAAAGTCCTCCCTACTTAAAAAAAAAAACTCTTTTGGGTTTTGTCATCCCTATGTTCCTAGATGATTTTTCTCCTGCTGAATTTCAGTATCCGCCCATCCCATATTTATGCTAGAAAGATCAGTAGGGATTATAGAGAAGTGGTCCTTCAAAGTTCGCCGAGAAGGCTACAGTAACATTTCAGGGTTTTCTTAGTTTAAATATTTCAAAATTCAGTGATATTTTTTGAGCAACTCTGATGTTCCAGGCCGTAGGTACCATACCAGACACCACGTGTGTTAGCTCAGGCTGTTATGACAAATACACCAGAGTCCGGGTGGCTTAAGCAACAGACATTCATTTCCCACAGTTCTGGAGGCTGGAAGTCTAAGATGAAGGTGTCAGCAGATTTGGTTTCTGATACAAGCCCTCTTCCTGGTATGCAGAGCCTGCCTCTGGCTGTGTCCTCATGCAGCAGAGAGAGGGAGAGAGATGTTGGTTTCTCTTCCTCTTCTTATCAGGACACTCATCCCATCAGGGGGCCCTACCCTCATGACCTCACCTAAACCTGATTACCTTCCCAAGGCCTCCACCTCCAAATACATCACATCAAAGGAGGTTCTGGACTTCAAAGCGCAAATCTGGGGGGAGACACAAATATTCAGTCCAGAACACTGTGTTAGAAAGTTCACCAGGTTCTTTATCATCAAACCTCAGAACACCTTCCCAGCCCAGGCCACTCACATTTCTGTATGACTGTCCTTATTTTTATTAAATAATTTGTTCAAGTTGGATACATTCAGCTCACTTTGATGGTTTAATCACAATTTAGTATGCAACTGCTAAATTTTTAAAAAATATTTTTTGTTCTTGGGCCATTTGTTTCTTCATCATCAGATAGCTTCAAGGGTGTGGATCGTCATGTCTGTAACTTGCTTTATCCATCTTCTAGCACAGCATTTATTTATGTAACAAACACCTATTTTGAACCTGCTGTGCACCAGGCACTGTTTTAGAAACTGCACGGAGAGCAAGCAGCTCTCCTCTTGGAGCTTCCACTTTAGTGGGCTAGATAATCAACAGACAGCAAATTTCAGCTTGAAATCGATTTATACTACACAGAAAGTAAAACGGGAGATAGGGGACACGGTAGTGATTGCAGGTGTAGGGCATTGCTCATTAGGGTGGCCGGGGAAGCCCTACTCGTGAGGTGACATTTGACCCGAGATCTGAGAAGTTAACCTCACAACGGTGTGGGGAAAAGCTTTTCAAACAAGGGAAGCAACAAGGACAGCGGCCTTTCTCTTTGCTCACCACAGGACAAAGAACAAGCAAAGAAGGCCCGCCAGCCAGGTCCAAGGTGAGCCACGGTAGGGCTGGGCCAGGGGCCTGGAGAGGTTGTGGAATGGGGAGGGGGTGGCATGAGATGGGATCCAGGAGTGAGCAGAGGCTGGAGCTTTGCAAGCAATGATGAGTGTGACATTTATTCTAAATGCACAGAGCAACCAGGGGAGGGTTAAATGCGGGAGAAGAGGAGGATTTTATTAACATTGCAGGTTTATTCCGTAAACATCGTGATATCGTGATGATTGTAGTATTGACAGCCTGTATGCAATTACCTGTAATAACGTCCTGTGTCCTTGCTGTGATGCGAACACCCCTTCTGTGTGTTTGGTTGGAAGTGCGAAGATATTTTACGCAAACTTGATAAATGAATTATATCTCTTTGTGTTCCTCACAGTTTAGTGTTCATCACTTGGAGAAGCTATATACGTTTTTACCCCTGTGGGGGCATAAATTGTTCATTTGAGCGGGGCCTGCCAATTTTAGCTAAAGTCTCCCCTTAATTGTGATTGTATGTCCCTTGTGGCTACATGTCAAAATATGACATACCGGCGTAGGCCAACCTGGACCTAATGAACAGGAAACTATGGAATTTATATGATTTGGGGGCACATGGGGCTTTCCTAATGCCAATTCCAAGGGTAAGTGGCATGGAGGTTATTGGATTAATTGGAGAAGCCTAAACTCTGGCTTCAGCTGCCTGCCTGTCATCTGAACACAACACTGAAGGTGAGTTGACTTGTCACTCCATAATGAAAATTGCAGCACTTCTTTTACTGTTAACAGAATATTTTGCTTAGTAATACACTGTCTCGTAGATAAGCACTGACGGTGCCTGGCATATATAATCCTTACTTACGAGTGAGGTGTTTCCCAAGATGTGTTTCAGAAACACTCTCCTTCCTGAAGTCCAGGTGTGGTTGAAGCCATACATGTGCAATAAGGCCTGTTTCATAGCTTCTGTATGGACCTGTCTGCTGCTCTGGTGGAACTGGAGGATGCCACAGGCTTAGGAGGCTTGTACGGAACTTTTCTGTGGACATGATGTTGGTGAAACCGTCAATCCCACGTGACTTTCATCGTCCTGGGACAGTGCATTTGCATATATTTTTAGCTCAGTGTGGCTGTGTTCGGAAGACCCAGAGACCTGGATTGGCTCAACTTTCCAGGCGACGAAGAGGGAGGCTGTCATCCAGACGACAGGGCTGACCTACCGGGATGATGGGGCCCTTGGCCTGAAGAGCTGACGTTGGGTCTATATACTCCTCACATCTGGGGGAGTAAAAGAAATAAAGACTAGAGAGGTCCTCAACTGGTCATCCAGACCCTTTCACCACCATTCAGAGAATCCACTGCATAAACACTCCTAACACATTCAGATTTAATTCAGATGTGTTTTCAAATTCTTAAAGTTGCTGACTTTATTTTTAAAAATTATTTATTTTTGGCTGCGTTGGGTCTTTGTTGCTGCAGGCGGGCTTCCTCTAGTTGCGGTGAGCGGGGGCTACTCTTCCTTGCGGTGCGTGGGCTTCTCATTCTCTTGTTGGGGAGCATGGGCTCTAGGCGCATGGGCTCAGTAGTTGTGGCACAAGGGCTCGGTAGTTGTGGCGCATGGGCTTAGTTGCTCCGCAGCATGTGGGGTCTTCCCGGACCATGGCTCGAACCCGTGACCCCTGCATTGGCAGGCAGATTCTTAACCACTGTGCCACCAGGGGAGTCCCACTGACTTTTCAAGAAGCTCAGTAATAAAATTTAGTAGTAGTGGAGACACATTTCAACTCCCCAAAGAACCTATGTTACAGATTTTAATGTTGTGCTGTTAGCACCAGTTTTTCTTTCACTGATAACTATTACACTGCTTTTCTACTTGAATTACTCTTTCATAGGGCACGAGCAGTTTCTTATTTTGTCTTTCTAAAAATGTAAAGAGTATGTGGAGTATCAGCATTATTAGCTTGCCTTGTCGATAAAGACACTGATTGTTTCTCTAAGGTAGATGCCTGGCAAGTTGTAGAGCTGAGTCCCCCGCTCCCTCCCCAGATGTGCAGACCTTAAGTTCTGTGTTTCTCCTGCCTTTCTATGCCGCCTTTCAGTTTTTGAGAAGAAATGGCTAAATTTCTTCAAAGTCAAAGTGTAGCTCTTTCCAGGGTAGAAGGAGATGTGGAATAGTAAATATTCATCTAGAGCATTTCAAGATTCCTTTTGCACTGGTTTAGTAGGAACGTCAGGGTGATCAAGAAGGAGACCGTCCTTTTCAGGATTAAGAGCTATTTGTGTTGAGATTGAAGTATGTCTTTTTTAGAATTCGTGGACTAGAATTTGGTAAGATTTAGTTCTTTCTGTGTTCTGTTGATTCAAGGACACATGGAAATATGGTTGTAATAGAGGGAACGTGAAGAGACAGTTACAGGTTTTTTTTTTTTTATATGACTGTATTTCTTATTTTTTACTGAAAACGCTCTCACTTTTCTTTTTACTTAAAAAATCCTAATAAAAGGGAAAAAAATCACGAGGTTAGGAACGTTGCCGCAGGATGCGACAGACTGCCGCCAGAACACGAGTCTGCTTGACTGTTGTCAAAGGTACATCTCCCAATTGATGGAGGTTTTCATCCTTTAGTCTCACATCCTTGTTTTTCTCCTTCGAGGGTTTAGCCAAGGAGGGCTCTGTCCGCTCAGGGACGTCTTCCCATCATTGTTCAGTCCGACTTCCCAGCCAGTCTGACAAAACAACACTTTCGTAAGCCCTGAAACCGTGTTTTCAAACACTGCTTTCACTTGTGATCGTCCATGAGAGAATGCTTTAAAGAAAAGGCAGGCCTGTAAGCGTCAGGTGAAGGGGGCAGGTGCCCCAGCTCTGCACGCTGTCACCAGGCAGGGGCCACAGACCTGGTGATGCTAACGCCAGTTTTTGTTACTACCTCATCATCTGCTCATATCAGGGGTTCATAGTGGGCCTCTGATGGGATTGATAAGGATGTAATGGCTAGAAAAGGGGTCCCTTCCCTTGTTTTCCCTCTGCCCTTACTGACAGGAGGGAGGTCTCCAGCAGCATTTGGACCCTTTGAAAAAACTCAGTGCTGTATACGGGCTGCATTAGTAAAATGATTGCATCTCAGCTGGATTGGACTTTTCTTGGAGCAAAGGAACGTTAGTCATTGGGGTGGAACTCTTTCTTTGTGTGGAGGACTTAGGGACTCGGGAGAAAGGGAATTCCAAGTAATGTGTCATGTTTTCTTTCTTTAGGGAGATTATAGACTAATGGGGGGGGCTATGAGCAATAATTACCATAGTACTTCGTAACACTGGGCAAACAGGGTCCAAATGACTATAAGTTTATATTTTATTTTTAATTTTTTTGTGGTACGCGGGCCTCTCACTGTTGTGGCCTCTCCCGCTGTGGAGCACAGGCTCCGGACGCGCAGGCTCAGCAGCCATGGCTCACGGGCCCAGCCACTCCGCGGCATGTGGGATCTTCCCGGACCGGGGCACGAACCCGCGTCCCCTGCATCGGCAGGCGGACTCTCAACCACTGTGCCACCAGGGAAGCCCTGACTGCAAGTTTAGAAAGGTCCCCCAGAGAAGATGAGGATGGAAGGGCATACGGAGGTCAGCAGAGTGGGGTCAAAGGGGTGGAAGCCCCCTGTGAAGGAGTGACGAGGTCATGAGGAAGGAGGAAGGTTATGGGGCATGAGGGTGGCTGCAATTCCAGGTAGAAAGCGTGGCAGGTAGGGTTGTTGGGTTTGAAGTGGCCAGTGATGTTGAAGCAGATGCTTGCTGTACTGGAGATTTTGAAGACATAGAACAGTTAAGAGGAAAACTCAATTTTACAACATGTATTCAGTGCCCTTTTGAACTAGCCATTGAGTCGGGTGCGGGGAGAGCAAAGATGAGTGCCTGCCCCAGAACTCAGAGTCTGGCCGGGGAGGGGAGGATGAAAGCGATCTGTACTGGATGTGAGCCCCAGGCACCTGTAGCAGGCCGTTAGTTATGGGAGACTGGCCCCTAGAGGAGAGGAGGAACTTCCAGCAGAGCCACCGTGAGTGGGACGTGGGGAGGAGACACAGAAGAGGAATTTCAAGCTAAGCGACAAGAGGCGTGTGCACTTAAAGGAACCCAATGCATGGGGGAGCAATCTGATCTTTCTAGGACATGGACACATGCAGCAGAGTAACTTGGCTAGAGGTCAGGAGGCAGGTAGGTCAATGGGCAGGGAAGGGGGGTGGGGAGAGCTTTTACATCATGCTTAGGTGTCTTGATATCATCAAGTCTGATAGAAAATACTGGAAATAGTGTGAATTTCATTGGGTAGCTACTAGCTCCTAAGAAGCCATTGTAGATTTTGAGCAGGAAACTGATATAACAAAGGTAGTATTTAATTTAACTAATTACAGTTTTAAGTACTGTCATAAGAGTCTTTTCTCATTATAAAAGTAAGATGGACTAACTTCAGGAAAATTCAAAAGTAGAAGAGCTAAAAAGAAGAAAATAAACGTGTTGCATAGTCTCACGACCTGTAGATAAAAATTCTGTCGTTTGAGTGCTTTGTTACATTGCCTCTTTTCTGTGCATTTATGTTTCAGAGGTAAAATCAGGGGAAGATTTGGACTGGTGCCCAGCCTCTTTCCCTTGCAACTGCAAGCTGCATGACGTCTTTCACTCTGTCTCTCCAGTGTTTATGAAATATGTGAGAAATAAAGCTCTCTTTGTATTATTAGTTCACAAAATGGTTGAGATGCTTCACTCTTTTCTGTGTCTTTCTGTAAAACACTTTTTGTTCTCTGCAGCCCTTTTCCTTTTGGTACATACACACTTGCTCATTGTTTGGGGGACTCATTGATATCTCCAGGTTGTTTTTTAATTTGAGGAAAATTTAAGTTGGCTTCTGGAAGGCTGGAATCCTGGAGAGGATGCAATAAGGGGCCAAGTGGTCTTTAGGCTGAGATCTGGGGGAGTAAGACCATGCAGTGCCCTTAGCATGGTGGGAACACAGGCAGGGTACAGACACACTTGCTCACCGGAAGTGTCCGTGGGTGCCTCTGTTGTGTCCTGTGTCCTCTGGAGGACCACCCAGGGGCCTACTGAGCCTTTTGTCTTGGACTTCATTGCAGAGGAATGACTCCTGGATTGTCTTTGCCTTTTTCTCCTTTTTTTTTTTTTTTTTTTCTCTCCCTTTAATGGCTTGATAGGGACTTTTTAGGTGAGAAGAAATAAAGCTAAGAGTTTTATAATTTGAAATATTGATTTTGAAAGTCTTTCTTTTATCCATGCCGTTTCAGAGTCAGCAGAGACCCAAATCAAACAATTACAAATTACAAACAATTACAAAAACCAAACAAAAAACCACAAAGGCTCTCAAGGTTCAAGTTGAGACTACCGTCCATGATTTTCTCACAGAGCCAAATGTATATAATGTGTATTACTGTTGGCCTCTTCCCCCCGTGTTTGGATCATACCCCGTATAGTTTTGAATCTTGCATTTTCACTAATATTGTGAGGGTTTATCGTTAAATATTATGATACTTTGCTTGAAAACAGATTCATGACACTCAGTTACGTGAAGGCACCATAGCTCATTTAACCCTTCCTTCTTGTGTTAGACATTGAGATTTTTTTCTCTTAATATTTTAGCTGTTACATGAACATCAGCTGTGGTGAACATTCTTGTACAGAGGTCATTGCAAATATCACTGATAATTCCTCTAGTAAAAATTCTTAAAAATGGAATTCCTGTTTGGAGGATATGAGCCTTGATACAGTTTCTGATATATTGCCAAATTTCCCTTCAGAAATGCTTGACCTGTTTAGCTACCAGCAGGGGCAAGTGAGACCTCCTGCTGCCCTGTGCCATCGTCTGGACTGAGGAGTATACTTTTAGTTCTTTGCCTGTTTGGTAGGGAAGAATGGTATTTCTCCATTCTTTTTTTTCTTTTTCTCTTTTTTTAAAAAATTACTGGTGATCTGCATTTTTAACATGTTCAGTTATTTTTATTTCTCTGTCTTTATTTTTTATTTTTGGAATTTCCTGTTCATGTCCTTAACTCGCGTTATCTGATATTTTTAAACCATTTTCTTCATTTCTAACATCTCTTTGTATATATATGTAATAATACTATTACCCCTTTTCTTACATGTTTTATATCCTTTCCCCAATTTATCTTCAGTCTTTTAATTTTGTGGGACTTTTATGACGTATATAAATGTATAATTTTTACATGGTCAAATGTTTTTTCTTTCATGGCTTTAATGATGAAGAATGCCAGCCCCTTCCAAGATCAGTTAAATATTTACCTATATTTTCTTCTTGTTTTATAGCTTCATTAAAAAATTATTCTTTAATCTGTTGGGATTTATTTTTAAATATGTTACGAGGTAGGCTAAAATTTTTTCCCCCAAATACTTTACCTATTATCCCAAAACCCAAAAGCGGGTGTACTGAAAAACCCTCTTTTCTTCAAGGATTTGTAATGATACGAAGTTGAGTTTTTAAAAAGTTGGTAAGATAGTAATGACCTCGGCCGTGTGTGGGCCAATCCTAGGGTTATTAAATAAAAGGAA
The DNA here is from genome assembly GCF_008692025.1 of Phocoena sinus. Lineage (NCBI taxonomy): Eukaryota > Metazoa > Chordata > Mammalia > Artiodactyla > Phocoenidae > Phocoena > Phocoena sinus. Next base: position 83,958,722 of record NC_045775.1, on the reverse strand, counting down.
CTGAATGTGATAGGTAAATGGCAGGCACTTCAAACCTAGGGCCTCATGAGGATGGTGGTGCCGTCTGTGTTAAGTGGGGAATTCATGAGGGGCGACGCTTGTCAGCAAAGAGTTTGCACATTTTCTTCAGCACCTTATTTTCTCAGAGCCTGGCACACGCTTTCAGTTTTGGTTAGAACCGTATCAGCGGTCTTTCTCGGTAGGTTGGACGTCTTTGCAAGCCAAGAGGTGGATTACGTGTTTCAAGGGACAGAGGAGAAATCTGGGCTTTTGGAGGCCATTTTGTTTTTATTCATAATTGTTCCCTCCTTGAAGTGCCCTCCTTGCTGCCACCATACCCCTTCCAAGAACACTTCTTTACTTAGAACTTACCTATATAAACTTCATCACCTTTGCACAACTTACCTTTATGGTTAACAGATTACTTTTGTATCTGTTGGTTCACCTGGCCTCTCACGACAGTCGAATGTAGAAGGCCCGCAGGTATTTTGATGTCCTTGTTTTTAAAGATTTGGAAACTTGTGCCCGAGGACATTAGGGGCTTAAGATCACACAAAGAAGATATGTTCTCTTGTTCTTTCATTGAACAGACACTCATTGGGGGCCCATCGTATGCTGGGCACTGTTAGATACTGAGGATACGTAGATGAAAGGGAGGTCTTTTTATAAAAAAGTTATTCAAGTATAATTGACTTACAATGTTGTGTTAATTGCTGCTGTACAGAAAAGTGATTCAGTTCTACATATATATACATTCTTGTTCATATTGTCTTCCATTATGGTTTATCAAGGATATTGAAGAGAGTTCCCTGTGCTATACAGTAGGACCTTGTGGTTTGTCCGTCCTATATATAATAGTTTACATCCGCTAATCCCAAACCCCCACTCCATCCCTCCCTTCCTCCCCTCCCTCTTGGCAGCCACAGGTCTGTTCTCTATGTCTGTGATTCTGTTTCTGTTTCGTAGATAAGTTTACCTGTGTCATATTTTAGATTGCACATGTAGGTGATATCCTGTGATATGCGTCTTTCTGTCTGACTTTTCACTTAATATGATGATCTCTAGGTCCATCCATGTTGCTGCAAATGACATTTATTTCTTTCAGAAAGGGAGGTCTTGCTCTTCAGGTACTTAAGAAAAGGGAAACGCAGCACTGGAACTAAAACCCAGATCCTGTGACTCTAAGCCGTGGTCTTCCTGCTACACCTTATTTTCTGGTGCATGGACCCATAAGCTTTGTGGCTGAGACTGGTCAAAAAAGTGCTTGTTAGTTCACTTCGTTTGCCGGGACTTGGTGGTCATCCTTAGTTGACTGAAGAGCCACCATCCTCTGCAGGAGTCCGTTCATTCATAATTGGTGCGTCTGGTTACTGCTTTGACTAAATGTGATTCATTCACACTTGGAGGCTCCTAGCACACTAGCAGCATTGGATTGAAGAAGGTTGACTAATTCAGTGAGGATTTCTTTAGCATAGCTTGTTGTGGGGTGCTGATACTTGGGTGAAATATGCCTCATAAGCATCATTGTTTTTTTTTTTTTTTTTTTTTTTTGCGGTACGCGGGCCTCTCACTGTTGTGTCCTCTCCCGTTGCGGAGCAACAGGCTCCGGACGCGCAGGCTCAGCGGCCATGGCTCACGGGCACAGCCGCTCCGCGGCATGTGGGATCTTCCCGGACCGGGGCATCGGCAGGCGGACTCTTAACCACTGCGCCACCAGGGAAGCCCAGCATCATTGTTTTGACAGAGTTGGTATAAAGTAAGGGTGGCTCTTGGCGTGCGCATCCTCAAAGCAGGTTCCACTTCGTGTAGGCATGTGGTTCCGTGGGTGCCCAAAGGCTAAAGTTTGAACGGAGGAAGCTGAATAGAGGAAGTTGACCTTGGCCGTAGTGAAGAGAACCGTGGTTGGCCCCGAGGCACGTATTGCTCGTGATGTGATGCCGTGGAACAGCGTGCTGCCTTGTTGGTGACCTTGAGGAGGCCCAGGTGGGGCACGTGGTGATCCTTCCGGGGAATGGACCCTGGGACAAGGAAGGAACGGACTCCTTCCCTGCGTCAGACTTCGCTTTTTAGAGCCAGGCCTTGGTACTTGACAATAACCATCCGTTAAAATTCAAAAAACAAAATCCCATGAGGCAGTTAGTGTGGGTGACATTTAATACGTCGTGAATGGTGAACTTGAGTGACCTTGATGAAATGAGGGAACTTGGGTAGTAATTAGATGAGTATATTATGTTGCTATCTACCTTAGTTGCCCATATATACCTTTTTAGGATTCTTTGTAGGCACTAGATCAAAAGCCAGACACCTGTTATTTCTTGGTTCTTTGTGTGTAAAGTGTGATTTAGAGTCACTCACACTCTTTGTTTTAAAGAGAAATTTTTTTTCATTGATGCTCTGATATAAGTGGGCCAGCATTATCACCCCTCTGGAAAGTTTGGTGTTCACAGATAAAAACAAAAAGGAAAATTAGGTTTCAGTGGACTTTCATGGTAGTGGGAAAAGCTAGTTGCTCTAATGATTTTATTTATTTATTGTTTTGAATTCTGAACTGAAAAGAGATGGGTGTGCTTGAAAACTGAAGATGGAAGTAAGTCTGTTCAACTGATTTTTGTCCCTTTAGCTTTAATTTCTGTATTTAGTTCTTTTTTTTGCATTTAAGTCTATGTATGTTAATTCTTTTGTTTTCTGTGTATGTTAATTCTATTTTATATGTGTATATTTTATATGCAATGCCATTTTATATTTCCATTTCCTCTTACATTGTTATTCAGTGTACTTCTATGTGTTCTAATAAAATCACTGTTTCTATATGTGTTTTCTGATTGACAGGTTGAAGAAGGAAATTGTTTTTTTTCTTGGTCGTAAAACTAAGCATAGAGTCATACCGGAAAGCTTTCGGAAAACAAATAGAACAACCCCTTTGTCAATGTGGATATTTCAGTTTGTCAAGCTACTTGCATGACTAGAGTGAGAAGCAATCTTAGAACAAGCATTTGATATTGATTTGCCAGGCTCAAGTAACAGGTTACTGCTTCACTTCTTGAGAATTGAATCACAATAATTCTGTGCTCTAAATAATACGTATCTCGAGAATTCCCTTGCATGATTTACGTGCTGCAGTGTAGCAAGAATAAATAATGGAGTCACACGACTTTAGATAAAGGTTGTATATTATTACTACATAATTTTATTGTATAGTAAATCTTAATTTGGGATACACAAAAAGCTGTTGCAGAGGTTCTTAAAAAGTTTTAGAGGCACATTGGATTATAAGAATTTGCATCTTTTTAAAATTAATCCAGATGCATTCTTAGCCATATGGCCTTTATTGTCCAATAAAAATCTCAAGTGGGAAATACTATTGCTTACAAAACATAGACCATTTTGCAAATCAGAATGGATTATCATTCAAAGCTGATATTAGAAATAGAATTCTATATTGTTTCCTCTTCTCAAAATTAAAATATGAAGTTATAATTAGGTACTCTGTGTTTCATATAAAAGTCAGATAGTATTTTTTTGCATATTTTAAATTTATTTCCAGAATTTACCATCTGGTAAATGGTTTGAGTTAATTTTAGAGAGTTGCAAGTAACTGGGATGTTTCATACGGATTTGACGAATCATGTAGCTCACATTTGCATTGTGTGAGTGTGTATGCAGTAAGCTAGTCATAGCTTAGATGTTTAAAATAAATCCATTTAATCTTAAACCTTTTTCTTCTAACCTCTCCTCGTACCCCAAGGCCATAGAAGTTTTGGGGCCATGGAAAAAATTATTTTTAATAATGAAGTTTTATTTCTTGCTCGTGCTAGATGTTCGTAACGTGTCAGTGTGAGTGGCTGCTCTCGGTGACATTGACATCACTCAGGGACCCAGGTGAAGGGAAACTCCTTTTTCTTTTTTTTTTTTTTTTTGGCTGCGTTGGGTCTTTGTTGCCACGTGCGGGCTTTCTCTGGTTGCAGGGAGCGGGGCCTACTCTTTGTTGTGGTGCGCGGGCTTCTCATCACAGTGGCTTCTCTTGTTGCGGAGCACAGGCTCTAGGCATGTGGGCTTCAGTAATTGTGGCAGGCGGGCTCAGTAGTTGTGGCTCACGGGCTTAGTTGCTCCATGGCATGTGGGATCTCCCTAGACCAGAGATCGAACCCGTGTCCCCTGCATAGGCAGGTGGATTCTTAACCACTATACCAGCAGGGAAGTCCCAAGGAAACGCCATTTCTATGCTTCCATATCTGGCAACGGAGGAAATACAGACATGACATATACAAGGATATGCATACTTATTCCCAAACTAGCTCCCAAACAATTGCGTATGGAATTGTGTGGAAATCAGCAAGCCGATTCCAGATATGTATGAGAAATACAAAGGGTTAAAAATACCAAGACAGTCTGGAAAAAGAAAAAGATTGTAGGACTAACTCTACTGGATAGTCAGATTTTATTATAAAGCTGTAATAATTAAGACATATTTTGTTGGCACAGGGGTGGGCAGATGGACAGATGAAATTGAAATGAGAATCCAGGAACAGAACTACACATATATAAAGACATAATTTTTGGCAAAGGTTGGGACTGCAGAGCATTGGGAAAATAATGGTCCTTTCAACTAATAGTGCTGGGTCATCTGGATCACCATATGAAAAAAAATGAAACTTGATCCATACATTTCATCAACATCAGTTGCAGGTTTTTTGTTTGTTTTCTGAACTGAGCTTGGTTTCACATGTAGTATGAGAATAGGGCTCAAGTTCAGTGCATTGAGTTGATTAGATCATGGACAGAGCGTAGATCATTGATTAAGTTTAGTAGAACGTCTCCAAAGCATCAGAAATCCCTCTCGGGCATCTTTCTAGTCATTATCCTTTCCTTTCTCCCCAGGGATAACCACTATTTTGAACCCCAGCACTGTAGTTTACTTGCTTTTGTACATCATACAAATGAATTATATAGTGGAATTATATAGTAGGTCTTCTCCGTATTGCTGCTTTCACTCAGTACGACGTCTGTGAGATTTCTTTATGTCGTTGCGTATAGCTGTAGTTCTTAAGGAGTGCAGAGTTAGGTGTCACTCCCCTAAAGGTAGGGTAGCTATATGTAAATCATTTGTAGTCATTCTGCATGGGAGGTTTATTTATTCATTCAGTTATTTGTTTATATAATATGGACTCACAGATATTTCTTTTATACTTTGGGCTATAATCCAGTACTATATTTTTTTTGCTGAAATTGCTCCAGCTTTGGCTGTTGGAAACCCTTTCAGTTGACTTCTGTATCCTTTTGACATATGCCCATCCTTGTGCTGTTGTAGTTATTGTTTTGAGCACTTTTCTTGCTTTCTGGTACTGCACGTTGCTTCACACCTGTCTTGTATCTGTCCTGCCTCAGTCCGAGAATCAGCTGTTTCTCCCGGAAGCCCTGGTTTCCTTTACTGAAGAATGGTGTTAGAAACCAAGATCTTGGCTTATTTCCCTTAGTATAATGTTCTCAAGGTCCATCCATGTTGTATGTGTTAGTTTGCTAGGTTTGCATGACAAAATATCACAGACTGAGGGGCTTAAATGACAGAAATTTAGTTTCTCACAGTCCTGGAGGCTGGAAGTCAAGGTTAAAGTGTTTGCAGGTTTGGTTTCTTCTGAGGCCTCTCTCCTTGGCTTGCAGAGGACAAGCTCTTGCTAGCTTTTCCTGTGGTCTTTTCATGCACAGGCCTTCCTGATTTCTCCTTTGTGTGTCCAAATTTCCTCTTCCTATAATAAGTATACCAGTCAGATTGGATTAGGACCCATTCTAATGACCTCATTTTAACTTAATCACCTCTTCAAAGGCCTGATCTCCAAACACAGTTACATTCTGAGCTACTGGGGGTAAGGCTTCAATATATGAATTTTGGGGGGACGCAGTTCAGCCCATAATGTTGTAGCACGTGTCAGAATTTCCTTCCTGTTAAGGCTGAGTAATATTCCACTGTATGTATAGACTACAGTTTGTTTATCCAGTAACTCATTGTTTGGGTTGTTTCCACCTCTTGGGTGTTGTGAATAGTGCTGCTGTGAACACGGATGTACAGACAGCTCTTTGAGACCGTCTTTCAAATCTTACAGGTGTATACCCAGAAGTAGAACTGTTTGGTCATATTGTAATTCTAGTTTTAATTGTGTGAGGAAGCGCCATGCTCTTTTCCATGGCAGTTGTACCATTTTATATTCCCATCAACAGTGTGTACAGGGTTCCAGTTTTTCCATATCCTTGCCAACACTTGTTATTTTGGGTTTTTTTTGAGAATACCCATCCTAATATGTATGAAGAATAACAAATATTTAATATACAGCATCAAACATACTAAGTAAAAGCAAAGGAAAAAGGAAATTTTATTTTTTCTGTTTCTCAGAAATAACTGGTGTTAACGTCTTGGTATTCTCTTAGATTTTTTATATATGTGTGCGTGTATATGTGCGCACACACATACATATGCTTGTGTATAAATTTAACAAAACTTTAATCACATTGCTTATATAATTTTTATCCTGTTTTTCATTTAATATTACATTATGGGCATTTCCTATGTCATTAAATATTACTGAAACACATGAGTTTAATGGCTGCAACATACACAATAGTTTCATTATTTTCTGATTATTGCTCACAAGGTTGCTTCTTGTTCCCCCTGTTATATACAATTTTCTGATGAAAATTTCATCTACATGTATCTCTACATTTCTGACAATTTTGTTTGGCCAGATTCCTAGAAGGGGTTTAGCAAGGTAAACAGTTCTCTTTAAAGTTTCTGAATATATACTACAAAATGCACAATTGTTTCCAGCCATGTGGGAGACACCCAATACTTACCGGGATTGAATATTATCTTTCCAACTTGTTTTTAAAAATCTTTTCCAATTGAGTACATAAAAAAATGATTTCAATTTGATTTAGTTTGCATTTCCTTAATTATTCGCAAAGATGTGCAGTTTTCACATATTTCTTTTTTCTTCTGTGAATTTAATATGCCTGGTAAATAATTGACACGGCTAGGAAATGGCACATTGGATTTGCAGAATTACCAATATTTTTATAGATGCTGTTAGAGTTGCGATTAGTCACAGCCTTTAATGTTTAAGAAAATGTGATATGTCTAATACTAATATTAAGAGATGGTGTTGCATTTATTGATGATAATTTTGTTGCTCTGTAAGACTTGTAAAAACTAGTCAGAGACAAACTGCTTGAAACATAAATATTGGAAACAAAGGAAACACATAATCTGAGGAAACATTCATTTTTATCAAAAATTGTTAAGTTGAAAATAAATTAATATCATAAATAGTATTTCTCAAACAGCAAACGAAGTTTGATTAGATGAAAGATAAGGAGACAGTTTCACACAAAAACTGGGAAGAGTACTGGGGAAGTCCTAAGGTAGGAGAGAGTTGGAGGGCAGTGGACAGTTAGTAAATCTGTAGCCAGGAGAGTAGGGTTCAGAGTTCCTGGAGGACCTTGGCAGTTCACCAAACCCTTTCTGATGTCAATTGTTATCCCACTGTAAGTCGAAAGTCCCAGATGCCCCTGCACTCGGGTTCCTAGTCTTGAGGTTCTGTATGTCTTGGAAGAAGCAGACAAGTTGAGTTCCTAAAGGGAAGTTCCCAGAGCTGCTATCAGATGACCTGGTGTCTTCTGAATTATCCTCGGGAATCATGCAGGTAATTTGTCTGAGGCCCAGATGATACTGGGGCAGGTGCAGGGAGAAAGTAGATGCTCTCCGGGTGAACACAGTGATTTTTTTTTTTTTTTTCTTGGCATGCCTAAGTACAGGGGAAATACTGAGAGATTCAGAAAGTTCCTGTTTGATGTAGAGTTCGGTTGGATTAAACTCTGTAGCTGAGGTGTGGAGAGTTGGTTTAGTTCATCCTTGGGGAGGGAGGGGGTGGGTAGGAGAGAAGGAGAGTGGAGAAAATAGGCCTGGCCTGGTAGGGAGAGCCAGGATCCTGGTATAGTGTAGCACATGACTTACTAATCATCGCCTTAATTTTACATTTTGCACGTTTATAGATACTTCAGAAGGGGAAGAACAAATTAAAACTGTTAATATTTCTAAAATATAATGCTTTTTATTCAAAAAGTAATATGTGGCTATAAAATAACCAAGGAAGACAGAAGAGTATAAATTCTTTCCCATCCTCACCACTCCATCATTCATCTCAGAGATAACTATTTAAACGTTTTTATGTATCCATAAACACACACACGTTATTCTATGTCAGAGAGATTATATCATCCTTCCCTCTACAACTTATTCTTTTCACTTTATATGTCTTGGATGTTTTCCATGTCTGTACATTTAGATCCACACCATCCAGTAGCTACATACTCTTCCATTGTACGAAGTACTGTAGTTGGTTAAGCAGTCCTAGGAATGATACTCCACTGGTTTTAAATCTGTATTTGTTTTGTAATTTAATTAATAATTGTTTTGCGGTGGTACCCTAAATATGAAGAGTATATTCCTAAGTAGGAGATGCCTGGGTCAAAGTCAGCATTTAGTGATGGCCTGCTCAGGCCACCTATCTGAGATGGATGAGGGGTGGTATTTCTTTCTGCATTATGGGTGTTTTAATCACCTTCCATCCAGCTCTTCGTGGTACTTCACGTTGGCAGAACATGTTCACATTTCCAAACACCCCGTTCCCTTCTTACTGATCAGCGTGCGGATTGGTTTTGTTTACCGTGCCTGAGCTGAAGGCCTGCAGCTTGGAGTAGCTCCCAACTACTGCCCCTGGGTCTTCTCCCTCCTGGCCCAATGGTGATGCCTTTGAATGTAGAGGAGAGTCCTTGGAAGTTATGGGCCCAGTGGGAGGAGATAGTCTTGTCTAATGGGAGGCTTTGCTATGTCATTTCTATAATTCCAAGCCAACTCTGAGTGCTTTTCTTCTTATTTAAGAAAGCTTCAAGTTCAGTAGTTTTCTAGGATGTTTCCCACTGAGATGTTACAGTATCTTCTATAAATGCATGTAGATTTTTCATTGCGAAAGGACATCATGACACTTCATGTCTCTTTGTGCAAATCTTTTTTTTTTTTTTTTTTTTTGCAGGACGCGGGCCTCTCACTGTTGTGGCGTCTCCTGTTGCGGAGCACAGGCTCCGGACGCTCAGGCTCAGTGGCCATGACTCACGGGCCCAGCTGCTCCGCGGCATGTGGGATCTTCCCGGACTGGGGCACGAACCCGTGTCCCCTGCATCGGCAGGCGGACTCTCAACCACTGCGCCAACAGGGAAGCCCTGTGCAAATCTTAAAGAAAAAATTATTTGGTGAAGCCTAGCTTCATCAACGCCTTGTACCTGAAAGGCATTTGTGTGTCCAAGCACATGCTTTACTGTCCCAGGAGGACCAGGCAAATCCACTCCCAGTGTTGCTTCTCCTCCCTGGCTTCAGTGAAGGTGGGGTTAGTGCAAAAGAAATTTGGTGATTCATTCATCCATCTGTTCATCTACTCATTCAACGAACGGCCATTGAGTGTCTCCTGTGAGCCAGGCTTTGTTCTCAGCTAATTCTGAGGGGTGCGGACATTAATAAATTTATCCTAATATCACAGAGCTACTTACATTACCTGTGACATTGGGCTTACTCTGTTGTGTACGGGCATATGTGGGAAACATAAAAAGAGACAGAAAGAGCAAGAGCTGAGGGAGGAGAGGAAAGGAGAGGAGAAGGTGACATTTTAAGAGAACATGAAGCAAACGTGTTGTCAGAACAGACTTAGTGAGTGTCCTCTTTGAAACGTTTCTTAAAGAACTGTGATAGTTATCATGTGTAGGCAGCCCCATAGTATATAATATTCTGAAAGTTCTAGGGAATCAAATAAAATAGTTTTATGATAGATTGCATGTCTAGTTGAAATGGGGGAACGTGTAAGTGATACAGCAGCCATGGGAGGACCCCTTGGTTTTCTGACACTGTTATATGGATATTTAGAATCAGTCATCTTTAGTGTCACTAGCACAGAACGAATTATAGAAATGTAGAGTTCAAATAATTCATAATTCTCAACATTTTCCTCTAAGTCAAGCGTAATTGACTACAGAATTTTCACCCCGGGAAGATGGAGGAACGTCCTCAGGCGTCTGTGTCAAGGTGTGGGCCACAGACTAGCCGGCACTTTGTATATAGTGAGTGTTAACGGAACATTTTTTGAATAAAAATATATTATTTTAAAAACTTAAATCGTCTTTAATATGCAGAACTTAGAATTTTGATTCTAACAGTTATTTCAGAATAATGTTTAAATTTTCTAAGTCCTACTTTTTCATTGAAGAAAGGTCTTTATCTGTAAAACGAGCATAAGGAGCTGTTTATGACACACAGATTTTATTTCATTATATATATTCATTTACTAAAATGTGTTTTGCATAAATAAGGGGTACATAACAGGTTTGTAGAGAGGGATAAACATGAGAACAAATACAACTTTCTTTATAAACTCTCCAGCACCAGACAGTTGGCCAATATTGGCATTATTGTGATTCTCATTATTATATTCTATAACCATAAAGAATATTTTAGGATCCAAGATCTGAGTGGATTTTCATTCTGTTTGTTCAAACTGTGGAATGTGTATAGGCCACATTTTGATAAGGAAGGAGAAAAAATATTAAACAACCATTGAGCATCTATTTTTAAAGCATTGTTCTCATTGCCGACTCTGTGCTAGGCAATATTCTAGGTGCTGGAAATACAGAAAGTACACATAGGCCCTCTGCTTGTGGAACTAACCATTTAATGGAGGATTCAGATAATCAGTACAAGAAAAGTGATGTGGAAACCGTAGGTTTCTATGTAGGAGTTATGAAGGGCCCCCTGGTCTCTTGGGGGTGTCAGGGAATGTTTCTGAGAGGGGAACACCGCTAAGCTGAGACCTCCAGGGTCGGGAGGAGGGGGCCAGGTGGAGAGCAGAGGTGTTGAAGGCACAGAGAGTAGCACACACCTGGGCTCAGAGATTGGGGAGATTGAGGGCTGACAGTGGGGAGAGAACAGGGGCCGGGGTCCTTCCAGGCTGTGGCTGCCAGAGTTGGATTCTGTCCAGCGGCAGGGTGGTACCAGAGCGGTGACATGATCAAATCTCTGTTTCAGAAAACCCCACTCTGGCTTGACTCTGGAGAAGCCATTGGACTGGGGCAGGAAGAACAGCTTGGAGACCCTTTCGGAGGCACTGCCGGGGTCTGGAGAGAGCCCAGGGTGGCCTGGACTGAGGAGCGGGCGGTGGAGGAGAGAGCTGGACCAATCTGAGTGACGTTGACAGTGCTGGGGACTGATTGGAGATGAGGGGCAGTGGCATGGGAACGATGGAGCCAAGCTGATTCCCGCCTTTCTGGCCCGAGCGATGTAGTGGCTAGTGGTGCTGATGTGGGCAAACAGAACGGAGGCCGAGGCTGGGGTGGCAGGTGGAGGTGCGCTCGGGAGACCGGCTCTGTGTGTCTGTGGGAAGCCTGACTTGGGGAGACCACGTGGATGGTTGGATAGTTGGGTCTGGAGCGGAGAAGGGAGACGTGGGTGCCCCTTGGAGCCTTGCACGCGTCATCAACGTGAAAACGGCACCTGCAGGCAAGGAATGCACAGCGTCACCCAGGAAGAGGCCAGGCCTAGAGCCTGGAGTGACAGCACATTTTACAGGAGCGGTGCAGGAAGAGAAACACGCAGGCACACTCGGGAGTAGCCCGAGAGGCAGGAGGAAAACAAGCTCGCAGCCCCACAGCCCGGGGAGAGAGCGTGTGGAGGTGGCGGTGTTGGCCGTGTGGGGGGGCTGGGCAGTGAGGAGTGTCCGTGGAGGCCCCGCGAGGAGGGGGACTTTGCTGTGTGAACGCAGATCACATGGGTTTCGGAGAACCAGGCCTTGGAGAGAGAGCAGCTCTGCAGAAATCTGTGTCTCATAAAGAGCAACAGCCCGAGGAGGACAGGGGGTCAGGGGAGGCTCCTCCTTTTCTTTCCTTCCTTTTTTCTTTTTTAAAGCTGAGGGCCTTGAAGGGGTTTATTTGCTGTGGAGAAAAAGCCAGTTGAGACCCAGATGGTGACCAAATAGGGGGAAGTGCATCTGTGGGGAGGTGGAGGGTGGATGGAAGGTGGGGAGTAAACGGAAGGGGGCTTTAGAGCCCAGGGGGGCGGGTCCTCGTGGCAAGGAGGAAGGATTCGCCCTGAGAGAGGAGAAGGGGAGGCCTGAGGTCCAGGTGAGGCGGGTGGAGGACAGGATGTTGAGGGGGGGCCTCTGCCCGGGGGTTTCTGTTTCTCTGTGACCCAGGAAGGGAGCCCTGGGCCTCGCACTCCAGTCCTGCCTCCCTGGGGACCACGGAGGCTCCATCCTCGGGGTGGGGGGTGTCTTCATTCCCTTTCAGTCCTGAGGATCACTACTGTCTTATTTCCCTCTTTGCTGCATCCTTTACCCACTGAGACTTCTGGCTGAGCTGGATAAACTGCTTTGTACTAAAGGAAGCCATTCTCATCTTCAAAGCAGGGCCTCCTTCCCTCCCAGATGAATGGTTGAGTCCATTTCGGTAGTTTCTATCTGTGCTGTCCACGTGGAAAATCCTCGCGGTGGGCCCGTCTGCTCAGATGTGGGAAGGTGTTTGAGGCCGTGCCTGTCCCTTTAACGCACTCTCCATAGGGGAAGCTCTCTTTGCTTTCATCCTAGCCTGGGGCTAGTTTTGTACCTCAGGAGCCCAAGCTCTTACCTGCCTTCAGAGATTCCCCGTCAGCAGGTCAGTGCGTATCTCGGTCGTGGTTCTGGGAGGACACAAAGTCGAGGAGTCGGGCTCAGGAGAAGCTGGAGCCATGTGTTTATGGCTGGTGTTCGGGGTCGCAGGGCTCTCCTCTTCTAGGAGCCCGACCCATCAACGTCAGGAAGGTATATGAGGGGACACAGCCACCCTTCTGCCCCCCCCCATGTGAGCACCACGCCCATGACTCTGAGGGGCCGCGCAGGGGTGCTTTGGGAGAGCATCCTGGTTACAACATAGGCACGCTGGAAGATAGGACCCATCCTGTGTACGGCTTTAAAATCCTAGGAGCTGAAGGTTAGCAACTGACGCTGTAAAGTGAAAATGAAATTTAACTGAGCATTTAGTGGAGGAAAAGTAATTTATTGGCTCTACCATGAAAAGCCCTGGGAGTAGGCGTTCTTCTCACCCTGGATGCCAGTGATGGATGCCGGCTCTGTGCTGCAGGCTGCAAGTGGGCACTTTAGAAGAGCATAGTAGGGACTTCGCATGTGGGTCTCATTTGGTTATGTTACTGCTTTTGTGAGGCTCTGCTGTGTCTTTATATTCTACCAAGGAGAAGATGGTAAATCAGGGTAATTGCTTCATCCCAAGGCACTTTTATATTGTAAAGCAAAGAGGTCCTGTTAAGAAACTCAAATTAACTTCGGCTGTTGATACTATATGCAGAGCCTCTTTGAAAGCTGCTTGTCATACAGCCTGGCGGTTTATCACGGAACAATTCCATTAGAACCTGACACTTGTTCTCAAGGCACCAAGACTTAGGATCCCTCAGGAAAAGCATTTAACCCTTGGCAATGCAAAGCTGTCATTTATCTGTCATCTCTCTAAAAACTCACTGGAGCATGTTTACGAGAGAGATTTGGAGCAGTCGTCATTTCCACTGAATTAGAAATAGATGTGGGCTTCAGTAAATAGTCAAGAAACAGTAAAGTGTCCAGGCCCACACTGCAGAAGTGGCCTGGCGCTGCTAGTTCCGTTATAAAATGCACTTACCATGGTATTCCGTAATTCTCAAGGAGCTCCCTGAACAGGATTCAGCGACTGGAGTATTAGCTAATTGCTGCTGCTGACTCATTTGAATTGCTTATCCCAGTTCTATTTTATAGGCTTTAGAAGAATGGTTAAGGTTCATGTATATCCACCAAGGAGGCTTAGCAGGCCTTAGACGAATGAACTGAAACGGTCACGATCTGAAAATTAACAGCCTTCTGCCTGGCATTTACAAACAAAGGATGGAGGTGCCATTTGTCAAAGCCCGTCAGAGAGCAGGTTCCCCAGGGAGCCAGGCCAGCAGAGTCGAAGAAGTCAGTCTCTGGTGCCAGACTGCCTGGCTTCAGACCCAGGCATTGTCTCTCACTGGCTGTGGGCATTTGACAAGTTAGTTAACCTCGGAGCCTCTCGTTCCTTCATGGGTGGACGGGGAAATGTCTCTTGGGGTTTTAAAGACTGTTAAATGAAATAATGCACGTGAAGTCCTTCCTACAGTGGCTGCATATAGTAATAAAGGGAAATTGGTATTAGCAAAATTTAATATGGGCCTGATGGGTCTGAGATGATGGTATAGATCATCCCAAAAGGCTAGTTTTCATTGGAATATTTACTGGCTAAATTTTTCTGTGGGCGTCTGTTACTTTATGACTCCCTTCAATTTCCTGGTTTCACAAAAGCTGTGGTACAGAAGTGATTATGGCACAAACCAGCCTCAATTCCGTTCCCATTCTTGTAGAACAGATCGGCAGCCCTAAGGCAGAGATCTGTAAATGCTCTGAGTTTCAAGATTGAATTAAGATTGCGACAGCCTTTGTGGTCAGAGATAAACAAGTAAGGTTGGGCTGACCTTTTCAAGATGTCCCTGGTGGAAGTAATCAAGAGGGTGATGCTTCCAAAGCTCGTGGTGAGCCAGAGGCATAAAGCTGTTGGGGGAAAACCGAGTGAACAGGCATGGGAACTGGAATGCAGTGACTCACAGAGAACAGCCTGGTGTAAGTGAGCAGGGTCCTAGTAATGTTCTTTAGGATTTAAGGGTTCGTCGTATGCGCTGTTGGCCAGTCCTCACTCCCCAGCAGGTCTTTAACCACCAGCCTCACCACCACCACCGTCACCACGACCACAGTCGCCATCGTCACCACCGTCATCATCACTGCCGTCACCATCAGCACCACCGTCACCATCACCACCATCATCACCAGCACCATAGCTACAACAGCTCAGGGCCTTGATGGACCCCAGTTGGGAGCATCCTTGCTTCCTCCCCAATCTCTGTCTCCAGCCCCATCTTCTCAGCCTGACTTGCCTCTATCACCCGCTCACTCCCTGACCACCTTTCTGCCCTCCAGTCCACTGGCTCTGACTGCAGACCAAGGAAGGAATTTGCAAGTAAACTTCAGCAACCTTGCTTTTCCCCGATTTAAGGAGGGATTACTGATCTTTTAGTATTTGTTCTAAAAATAACAAGAGACGTTAATTGGTTTGACCCATTCAATTTAAAGCAGTTGTTATTGTTTTGGAGCGCTTGATTACATTTCCTTAATTATACACAGTTGCTGCTCCAAAGAGAGGAGCGTGTCTCTGGAACATTCTTCCCCTCTTCCTTTGGTGCCTCTTCTTCCCGTTGGCCCTTGTGACCTCAGCCCCCACCCCGGGGGCGGGTGAGCAGGGCATCCCAGGACTGTCCGCATCCCAGGACTGAAAAGACTGTCTCCTCTGTGGTCCAACTGATCGAGGCCAGTCCTGATGCAAACTGCAAGGAAAGGGCGAGCGAGTCTGGGAGTCTCCTTTCATTCTCCCCTGCGTCCATCCTTCACTTAACTCCCAACCGAGCCTGCTTTCAGGAAGGGATCAGGTAAACTTATTTAGGGCGAGGTAGTTTAGCAGTGGAGCAAACCAAAGAAACGAAACTTTGAATGTGGAATTCCAAGTGGCTAAAGAAGGAAGATGGTGTGGTGAGGACAAAGGTCACCTCCTCCAAATACTCTCAAAGGCCACTTAATAGTAATTTATGTATCTTGTACTTCTGAGTCCTCCCTCTTCCCTTCCCTCTCCTCCACCTGCCCCTTTCTCAAGACCCAGCTCAAAGCAGCTCTCTTGCAGGACGCAATCCTGGCTCCTTCTGCATGCCGGACCACAGGATGTTAACATTCTCTGCTTAGAAGGATCCCTTCCTCTCCTCCCCCTGGTCCCCTAGACTGCTAGCTTCTCAGCAGCAGGATAGGCTGGTAGCAGCCCTAATGGTCTTCCCAGTATCTGACACAAGGGCATTCAGGAGGCATTCAGAAATGCTTTTGGACTAAAGTGAATTGTAGTTCTGCTATTGGAGGAGGACAGTATTTTTTCACCATGGAGAACATGATAACTTTATCCAGAAGACAGGTAAAAGGTTTCTTATTCTCTTTTTTTTTTCCATTGGAGTATAGTTGCTTTACAACATTGTGTTAGTTTCTGCCGTACGATGAAGTGAATCAGCTATATGTATACATATACCCCTCCCTCTTGGACCTCCCTCCCCCCATCCCACCCATCTAGGTCATCACAGAGCACAGAGCTGAGCTCCCTGTGCTATACAGCAGGTTCCCACTAGCTAGCTATTTTACACATGGTAGTGTATATACGTCAATCCTAACCTCCCAACTCATCCCACCCTCCCCTTCCCCCGCTGTGTCCACACGTCCATTCTCTACATCTACATCTCTGTTCCTGCCCCGTAAATAGGTTCATCTCATTCTCTTCTCCTTGAATTCACTCATTTCCTAGATCCCAACCCTGGAGATACACCAGTAGGTAGAATTACGGGGTGTTTTTTTGTTTGTTTGTTTTTTTGGTTTGTTTTTTTAAGGATGAAACACTTTGATATTCTAGTCAAGGGGTGCAATGAACCACATATACCCTTGGCTGAAAGCCTGTGTCTTGGGAGATGCAGTTTGTTTGAAGCGAGTGGTCAGGTTTGAACGGGCTGCACGTGGATCAGGGCAGGAAGGAGGAGGGCAGAGTCTCTCTCTGGCCAGTGGGTCTGCTGGGTCAAATCTGGGGCTCAGTTGCAGAGGCCGCTGTGCCAGCTCCAGCGCCTTCCCTCCAGGAGGGCAGCGTGGGCACAGATTGGAGTTGGCTGGTGCCTGGGTCGGATCCGGTGAACGTGATGGCACCGTCAGCCCTAGCAGGCTTACTCTAGACTCTGTAATTTCTTTATTCACTCAGCCGTCCTCCATTCCTCTATTCTGTAGTACATGGATATCCTTTTCGTATGGGTGCTGTGGAAAGAGACCGATTTTTGTTTTTCGTTGTTTTGGGAGTATAAAAATAACAGGCCAGCCTTTGATCCAGAATTCTTCTTTTACTTCTTTCTGAAGGAGAGAGGACTTCCCTTGGTTTCACTCACCCTGCTTAGCTTTGCTGTGGCTCACGTTCACAACTGGTGGACACTGGGCTTGTAGACACTAGGGTGTAGGAAGTGTGGCCACTTCCTGGCGCTTAGGTAGGTCCTGTCTCCCGGATAGACCTGAAGAAAATACTTTGGACATTGCTGTTCTTTCCACGTGATGTCGGATGATCAGACTCTCATCCTAAGTTCCTCGATCTTTAAAAAAGTTAACCTAGGAGTATCTACCAGCTTTGTCTTTCTTCAAGGGACATTGTAAGGATAACGAAGAGACATACATGTGAAATGTTGTGAGCTCAGTGGAAGGGAGAAGGCTTGAGGCTCAAAGGTATTACTGTTATTTAGTTCCATGCTGTTATCATGTGATTTTGGAAATGAGGATAATATCATATTTGGATATCTTTTCCTCCTTAACCAGCATAATTGGCTTTGGCCACTGCCCTACAAAATACTTCACGCGTCATCAATGTGAAAATGGCACCTGCAGGCAAGGAATGCACAGCGTCACCCAGGAAGAGGCCAGGCCTAGAGCCTGGAGTGACAGCACATTTTACAGGAGCGGTGCGGGAAGAGAAACACACAGGCACGCTCGGGAGTAGCCCGAGAGGCAGGAGGAAAACAAGCTCTCAGCCCCACAGCCCGGGGAGAGAGCGTGTGGAGGTGGCGGTGTTGGCCGTGTGGGGGGGGCTGGGCAGTGAGGAGTGTCCGTGGAGGCCCCGCGAGGACGGGGACCTTGCTGTGTGAACGCAGATCACATGGGTTTCGGAGAACCAGGCCTTGGAAAGAGAGCAGCTCTGCAGAAATCTGTGTCTCATAAAGAGCAACAGCCCGAGGAGGGCAGGGGGTCAGGGAAGGCTCCTCCTTTTCTTTCCTTTTTTTGTTTAGTTTTTATGACTTTTATTAAATCCTTACAAAACAGAATACAAAATTCCAGCGTTGACAGTCGGTGTAAAGGAAAACTTCTGAGCTGTATCAGTTCACCTGGTGCAGTGGAGTTAAAGTGCTTGGATGTGTTTCCCCCACTTGAAAAAAATTTGAGGTTTCTTTTGTCGTTTTTACACATCTTAACATTGAAGCACTGCTGTGCCCCCTTCCCCCAGCGCCAGACTCGTTCACAGTAACGGTTCTGGCCAGTCCTTTCGGGCCGCACTGTCGTTGTGACAGGGGGAGGAAGTGGCTGTCCCGCCTTTGAGAGGAAAAAAAAAAAAAAAGCTGCTCACAGCTCAGCTTTCCCGAGTAAAATGGCCATGGCGCCTGCAGCCAGCGAGAGTCCATTTGTTTCTTCTTTACAAAAAGGCAGAATCCCCGGTTTCAAAATGTGGAATCACATTTTCTGGGACTGTTACACATCTGCAATAAATAATAAATAGTCTCGTAGCAGTTGGCTGCCTCTAATGCAAAATAAGTAAATACATTTGGCAACATCCATTCGAAGAGTGTGATTCTTGTAATTGTCACAGAAGGAAGGAAGCAACTCACAGACGATAGAGATTTTGCCGTCTGCGAGTAACAAAGGAACATAACTCATAACACGAGGTTCTTACTGAGTTTAATTGATGTATTAGCATGCCAGGAATTGGAATTCTCTACTGCAGCCGTCCCCAGGGAAGCTGACCTGACGTGCAGCACGTCAGGGGAGAAGGTTCCTTTGCTTGTAGAGCAAATGGCCTGGCCCTCCTGTTGCTGGGATGGCAGAAGAGGGAAGAGGGCTGAGTTTTAATGGTGACACGTCAAGAGAGAGGCGTGCTCCAGGATTGTGACAACCTGCCCAGACCTCACTTGCGGTCAGTGGAACGGCAGACTCACTGTCGAGAAGGTACTGTCTTTACGAGTCAGAAGAGGTACAAGTTCAGATGCTTAGAGATGAGGGCTGGCAAGTCCAGGCTTTCTCTTCCAGTGACATTTGCTTTATGCAGATGACATTTTAGCTTCCTGGGCCTGACATGACAGGAGGGGGTTGTGGTTCTAGTTCAGGATGAGTGGGTGGGTTCCTGTTAGGAGGCGCTGAGCGCTCAGTGGAAGTGGCCGAGCTGAGAAACCCGAGGAAAGGCAGTCAACAAGTCTTGCCTCTGGTGCAGGGTTTCCTCTGCCCTCCTCCAGAGAAGGGGGACGGGTTGTCATCTTCGGTCATTCTGGTTTCAGCTGATGGTGTGGAGGGCACGGCGTGGCACAGGCATCGTGGCGGTCCCGTGAAAGGTGGCCAGTGCGCTTCTGTCAGTACCTCATGTGGAGGTGGTCCTGCGGGCATTCAGTCCTCCTCGTATCAGAGGCCATAGGCTGGGCGTGCCAGCGGGACCTCATTAGAGAACTTTACTCAGCGGTGGTTTGCATCTGGGAGCGCTTTTGGTTATCTTCCAGCTTAAAGGGGTTGGGAAATGAGGCAGGTTTACTTAAGGAGTGCTTCCCCCTCACCTCCCTCTTCTCCACATTTGGAAGGGATCGTTGACCTTGGCAATGCAGTGAGTCGGATACCTGCCTCATTGATTTGGGCTTGTGTCCTAATGCCTCTGTCTTAAACATCCAAGTCACGTTGCAAAATCGGTAGGGTTTCCAAATGTATCTTCATTGCTATACCCTGCATTGTTCCTGACCTTCTCTTCACACGTCCTGTGCCCTTTGGACCCTGACGTCTTGTGCCCTTTCTCCCTGGCCTTTGGGAAAAAGCTGACAAACTCGTGGACACTAAGGTGCTGAGGGTTGAGCAGGTGTAAAGTGTTTTCCCTTCTTGTGGTGTCTACATTTCTTACAGGGGCGAAGACATCTTAAACCAGAGGAGTGACTCTCTAGTTGTGGAATTTCAGTCGTCAGCCAGCAGATGCAGGAGGTATTCTATTGGGTATGGGGGCTTCTCAGAAGCCTGGAAATCATCCTAAATGACCACCTGCTCCATGTTACATCAGGCCACTTCGTGCATCACACCAGTCTTGTGTGTTTGGTTGGCTTGACCTGGCTGAGGACAGCAAGCATGTCTGTGGGAGTCTCTGTGCATGGAGTTGCACACAGTAGGTGCTTCACAAACCGCTGTACCTATGGGAGAGGAGGAGAAGTACGTTGCATGCAATGCGAGCTTGTGTTTCTGATTGCAAATGCTGGTTTTGGTCCAGAAATCAAGCCAGTTCATAGAAAACCTGCAGTGCCTCTCTTGGCTGCAGCCCACTTCATGCCCATCCACAGCATGAGTTGTGTATCCTCAGAACAGTCTCCATTTGAAATCCATGGAATGTTCACGAAAGCTGGGGTTTCATATTGCAGAAGCATATTGCCCTGCAAGCAGGGCAGGACAGTCGTGCCCCTTCCTTTGAATCTGAAGCCTGGTTCTGTGATTGAGTGTCATTCCCATCTCGTGCCTCCCTTATGCCCGTCACTGTCACCACGGCCACCCCGGAGAGTTTCCAGTGACTGTGGGGTTGGAGCGGTGAGCCTCACCGTTGGGAGGCTGGGGCAGCAGCCTCCCTTTACATGAAGGTCACTGCTTGGGCTTCCAAATCGAGTAACTTTGGGTAATGTACTAAGGCTGAATTAAAATGCTAATAGGCTACATGTTCTGGGTATTTTAACCTGCCCTGATCTGAAATTTAAATGAAATGCCTTAGGTGCTCTCAAAGTCTTGACAGAAGCATAGTTAGCATCACCCCTTAGACAGTGAATTTAAAATATACCCTGGCCACACGGGCAGAGCTAGGAAGATAAGCAATATTTATTTTATGATCATTTTATTTGCGTCCTCTACAGCAACATGACACAAGTATGCTCTTTTATTCGAGATAGCAATTTAGCTGAAACATAACAAAACCAAACCCCAAACCTCACTATTTTTTAAGTTTCTTTGAACCTGCACATTCTCTTCTTATCAGCAACATTTAATAGCAGTGCGTTGGATTTGGGGCACCTGAAGCTATGCCAAAGCCCTTTTGTAGATTTCCTTCGCATTTAAACCTTGTGACGACACCATGAAGACATTGGGCTGCAGAGAGATTGCATGGCGTTTTCGTCATCATATCACTGGTTATGGCAGGACCACAGTCAGGACGTGGCTGTCCTGGCTCCCAGCTCCAGCCTCTGTCCACTAGATCAAGCTTGGACTCTAAGCAAAGCGATGACAAGGTCACTTAAACCAAATGGGTCTGCTTGAAATGCACACAGCTGCTCATTTGGAGGACATGGCAGTTCCTTACAAGGGGTAGTGTCAGTTCCGTTGTCTACACTGGGGCCAGATTTCTCTGTCTACGGAGTTGAAAAGACAAGTCTATTTCCTTCGGTCACTTAAGTCACTTCCTTATTATTAGTTGACTTAGCCTTTTAGTTTTTTCCTTACTAGGAGGAAGGAACACTGTTTTTTCCTTAAGTCCTTCTAGTTATTTGGTTTCTGGTCACTTTGTAATTATATCTTGGGAGAATGGATATTAATTTTCTTGCACAAAAAGGCTGAGTTCCTTGATGACATAACCATGTTTCAATTTCCGTCCTCTCTCTCGTTGCCTACACCCCTTCCTCTTAGCACATTTTTCATAGTGAGGAAGAGTGATCGTGTGAAATATATCAGAAGGAAGGATGGATTCAGTAGGAGTTTGACAACTTGACTGCTTTAGCAGAGATGAGAAGAAGGCTCATAACAGTGAAAACCACTGCAGCATGGAGTTTTAACAGCTCTTTTGGGACCTAATTAATGAAAGAATCACTACAGAAGCACAGCCATGCCAAAAAAAAAAAAAGAAAGAAAGAGAGAAAGAAAAGAGTAGGAGCGTTTCCATATAACACTCTGGGGCCATGTCATAAGAGGAAATACGCTCATAATTTCTATTTACACATCTCTGTAATTACCTTCTGTTTGAAGATTATTTTCAGTCTTCTCCTGTCAAAGTTGCTTAGATATTTCCTCTTTCACACATCAGGCAGAGAGGTCTAGTACTGGTTGCAGCTTGTCCTAAGGATTTGTTTTTCCTCCCGAAGAATGGAATTCTCGGACACCCGAGTCATACTGCTTGATTAGACTGGCTTTCATCTGATCCATGTTCCAGTTACCATTGCCATTTGCCCGTGAATCAGACCTCTGCATTCAGGTGAATGTTGTATTGAGCATTACCTTTAACTTTTTCACGTGTGGTGGTTCTCTCTTCTCTCTCCCTGATGCAGTGTCTGTGAACCAGACAGGAACGTGTTACGGAGGAAAGAACGAGAAAGAAGAAATCAGGAAACCCAGCAGGATGATGGCGCGTTTAATTCCAGTTACTCCCTCTTTAGTGAACCCTACAAGGTAGATGGTTTTCACTTGTCCATCTCCACCCCTCATCCCTCCCTCTAACCCCGTCGGCCGTCTTGACTACAGGAGTTGGCCAACCAAACTTCAGACAGCTCAGCCCCTGAGGACGGGGTCTTCCCCCACAAATTTTGTTGCCTCTTTCACATGTCTTTACTGGCTAGTCCCTCAATGAAATATAACTTTCGTTTAAGATGGAGATCTGCGTGCTATGACTTTTATCAATAATTGGTTTCATCTCTGCATCAGTTTGCAAAGTCACTGCCATTTGTTGTGTTTTCTTAGCTATTAGGAAACAAACACTAAAAAGAGGTTGGGTTACGTATTTGTCACCCACAGATCATGCTAGGAGCAGGGTACTTGATAGGGCTCATAAGAAAGGGCATGTTGGATTGTTTCTCATTTATATCAAAGGCCAGAAATATACCTTCACTTGCAAAATGAAGTAGCTCCCCAGATTTCATTCCTATTTCAGGCTGCTTGGAACTGGGGATGGTTCAGGCCGAGGGCTTCCTGCAGACTGAACCCCACACTCGTTGTAAGCTTCTCTCTCATTTCTTTTGCCTGTCCCTCTGGGTTTCTAACAAGAATAATTCTATATTTAGAAGTTGGAAGCAAAATAATTTGAGCCAAATCTGAATTTTCAAGGAAAGCTTGCAGTGGGATGAAAAAAGAAAATGGAAAAGAAAATCTAGTCCTGGAAAGACTTAATCCAGACCAGGTTGTGAAGTTGCAATCGTAACTTTCCTGATTTCCTTGGCTGTGGCACAGTACCAAGGAGAGATGCTTCGTTCATGCCCTCTGAGGCCATTAGCTGCGGTCCAGTCCTAGTGAGATACAGAGTGTTGACAGACGTCTTCAGAGACGCTGACCATTTTGATGGAATCTCTGAGCTCCCATTCTGGATGTGGCAACCCTGGCTCTTCTAGCAGTAAAGGTGCCTCTCCATCATTTCCCTTGTTTCCATTGTCTGTAACAGGAGCATGGATGTTATGTTCTTCTTTTTCCAGACTAACAAGGGGGATGAGCTCTCCAACCGGCTCCAGAACACTTTAGGCAATTACGATGAAATGAAAGACTTTTTAACGGATAGATCGAATCAGAGTCATCTCGTTGGCGTTCCCAAACCTGGGGTTCCTCAGGCTCCCGTGAACAAGATTGACGAGCATTTTGTTGCAGATTCGAGAGCCCAGACCCAGCCTGCATCCGTCTGCAGCACCACATCCTCCGCCCCAGCAGTGGTCCCTGGGCAGCAGAGTAAGAGGGGCACTGTGGGCTGGCAGAAGGCCGGGCACCCACCGTCCGATGGCCAACAGAGAGCAAGTAAGCACGGACACAGGACGCTTGATTTGAACAGACCTGCTCACCCAGAGAACCATAATAAAAACCCTAACCCCTGTGTCTTGAGCCCCTCATCCTCATCTGCCTCTTCTTCTTCTTCTTCCAAATCAGCACAACAGGGCTCTCTCAGGACCTTGCTCGGAGATGGTGTTGGCAGACAGCAGCCGCGGACCAAACAGGTGTGCAACGTCGAGGTGGGTCTTCAGACCCAGGACAGGCCACCTGCTATGGGAGCCAAGCACAGCGGCAGTGGCCACTGTGTTCAGAACTTTCCTCCATCCCTGGCTTCAAAGCCTAGCCTCGTCCAGCAGAAACCGACCGCCTACGTGCGGCCGATGGATGGCCAAGATCAGGCTCCCAATGAGTCTCCGAAGCTGAAGTCGTCCACAGAGACCAGCGTGCACTGTGCGTCATACAGGGGAGCCTCAGCCGCGAAGCCAGAGTCCGCCAGAACCAAGGCCAAGCTTGCCAAGTTCAGCATCCCCAAACAAGGAGAGGTGAGTCTTTCCTCAACACCACTTACACGCTTCCGAGTAGTTCCAAGGGACGAGCTGACTAGTTGTAAATTCCATTCCCGTGTATCTTCATTTCAGTGTGTGACTGATGTCATGTGGGATTTGTAGCCATCAGTATGGAAGGATGTACACATCCGTAATGATTTCTTAAAATCTCAAATTGGTTATAATCAGAGTATTTTTAAGTACCAACAAATGCTGTTGTGGTGTGTCCGTGTTAGTTCAGGAAGGAATGCCTCCGTCAGTATAGTTCAAGGGATTTGTGTGTGTGTGTGTGTGGGTGTACAAGCCAATGTTGTCAGAGGTTTTATACCCTGGAATAAGAGTGTGTCAAAGCTTTTAGTATGTTAAGAGGTTAATTTTTGGGTAAAAGAGTTCAGAAATTCAACGTTTTTGTCAGTTTTGAAATGTTCCAGGACAAACATCACAAGGGTAGACCTCATCGTGAGTTTTAAAGTAATTGTTAAATGATTCAGTATTGAATATGGTGATTATTCAAATGTTTTAGGTGTCCCATCCATATTAAAATATTTGAGGTCCAGGTTGGTCGTTGCTAATCAAGTGAGAATTCTCCTTGTTCTAGAAAAAATGATCTTCGGTTATATGAAGAGAGTGAAATATTTTAGTTCAGAATCTTCTGGTTTACATTTTGAGTTTATTCTAAAGTGTTTTTTCACTGCATTACAAAACACATGGGATGGATGTAAGGACTGTTAGACTTCAAAACAAGTAAATCACAATCACAGAGGTAGCAAAGAGGCTGCGGTCACTTGAACAGTACATCTGGATGGAAAATGAGGTTTTGTTTGAGAAAAGCACATCTCGTACTCTATTCCAAATTGATGACAGTTGTCCGGAACATGTGAAGAGAAAGTATGACTGCACGTTTTTTTGTTGTTTTGTTTTGCTGTGATATGGTATACCAGCTAAAATACAACATGAGCTCCAGGACATTGTACTTAGGAACTGTTCACCTTTTTTTTTTTTTTGATATATTCTTTTCTAAAGATGGAATAACAGTGTGGCCAGAATATTCTTTGTATCTTAATTTGATCTAGTAACCAAACGAAACAAATGATTTGACATTTCTTATTGCCTGTCCGGCAAGGCTGAGCTTTACCCATTTCTGAGCTCTCATCTCAGAAAGCGTCAGGCACCCATGGGGAGGTCAATGTATTCCCCTTAGAGAAGACATTTATGACTCAGAGATGTTTACACAGGTTCTCATGAGGAAATTAAGTGACATGTATACCAGTAACTTCTTTTGATTATTCATTTACAATGGATCCCAGAAAGTGTTAATTAGGAATTAATGGAAGCACAACGTAAGTTCTGCAAGCATTTACGTTTTTAAAAGTTTGTGGGAAACACACGTAGTTACCCTCTTTCAGAACTGAAGTTGTCAAGCTCTTTGATTCGTGTTTTCCTCATCAAAGAGCCTGTACCAGCCAATAAAGCATGACTCATTTTTTGAACAGAGGGGACTCACCACCAGGATTCCCTTCATAATTTTAATCCCCAGTGATTCCTTGTTAAAATGATTTTCATGTACCAAAGAAACTCCAAGTTTATTAGGTAACAGTGTATTTACTTTGGAACCTGATGAGTTGATAAAGCTCTGGTGCAAAGCCTGTTTTTGACAACCAGGGCAGCCTTATGTGGATGACTCTAGTTTCATCAGGCTTTTGGGTATGTCCTTGATCACGTGGACACTTCCAGGATGCCCTGTCAGGACCCCTGACTGGGAATGACACTCTGTACAGGTGTTGGGTAATCACAGAAAGAGGGAACTTTTTCTGTGAGATAGAGGGTCCCACCGAGAGAAATTAGAGCTTTTATACAGGAAGTGTTTCATTTCCCTCCGTGACATTGAACTCTCCTAACATTCTGTCAATACAGGTATATTTCAAAGAGGCCAATCATACATTGATAGAAAAGAAGTAAGAAGAAGTGTTGTTTGTGGAACAAAGTTATAGTCGGTGGGGGGGTGGTGGTATTTTGGGTTTTTTTGTTTTTTGGTGGGGGAGGGTATACAGTCATTATTTTAGCCCAAAGCTTTGCATATTATGGAAACTATGGTAATTTGAATCTTGTAAATCTTGTGTGTTCAAACAGTCCACAATTATAATAACAATTATGACTCTTTCTCAGTGGGCAACAGGGGGCTACCTGGAAGTTTGAAAGTGACGCTTCCTAGCCTTCAGACTCAAAGGGTTTGTTGGTTGGTTGGTTGGTTTCTTTACAGTACCCAAGGGACTAAGAAATAACCTTTTGCAGATGTATCATTCAGTATTTATAGGACGTTTCTATAAAGCCACAATCATAATAGAAATGGAAGAATTTTAACAACTAATTGGATTTGAAGGAATATTTGCTTTTATTTTTTGGAGGGTTTAAAACAGTGTGGCACACCGTTTAAAAAAATTTTAATGCCTATATATTTTTAAAACAGATACCACCTCTATGAAAATGTCCTTTCATTAGTACTGACATTGATTTCCACTGAGAGAGGGAATGTGTATTTTAGGAAAATTGACAGAGGAGATGACCTGAAGGGAACTTACATTACTTGACTACACTTTTTCAGGATGTTAGCTGGAAAGCAAGACTTAAGACAGTGTGAAGAATTTGGGGGCTAAAAGGAAGCACTGGGTAAAAGTGACATGAAGACAAGGGAAGTGAAAATATAGCTGTATGACACTGCATAGGGATGTTCCTCATAAGAAAATCAAATCAATGGCTAGGTGTAATGTGGTGTGAGGAATTAAAAAAAAAAATTTAAGATGTGATCTCTGCCTCCAAGAAATTTACGTGAATTGAATAAATTAGACTCCAGCACTTCACTTTTAATTTGCAATTTCTCTCACAGTCCAGACAAAATTTAAAATTGGGCTTCTAGGCCTAAGAAAATTCCCTCACCTTTCATAGTCCTTATAGTAGAGAAAGAGTCCATGCTATTTTTTTAAATTGAGAATTTGATTTTGCACTTGGTAAACCCTTCATTCTTTCCGACACACGCAGTCTGTCAGCTGCTGTGGCGAATCATTTGTTATCATTCTTTCATCTTCAATAATAGGTAATTAGTGTAGAGAAATTCAGTGCAATTTGATGTGGAAGTGAAGGCCCTCAAGGGAATTCCTTAACCGATCCACCTGCCTCTTGGCTGGCTTTGCCCAGCTCAGTTTTGTGTTAATGAAAAACATAATTTTGTTTTTGTAGCTGAGTCTTTCATTCCTGACGTCACCCCTCATTAAGTGAGCCTTCCCTGGCCCGCCACTTGTAAGGGTGACTCCTGTTAGGTAGGAGACAGGGTCCTTAAGGAATGGCTGAAGCAGGCATTCTAGAACGTTCCAGGGCAGGGCACACTGAATCTTATTTCCAGTTGAAGTGAGTTATTTTTTGTCTCACACACACACGATTAATATTTTGTCCTTAATGTGTAGCATATAATTCACTGTTAACCTAGAGGGGCAGATATAGGTTGTGGGACCCAACATTTATACTGTCTTGGGGGTCCTGTTTAGGAAATAAAGAATATGGAAATATTTTACACTTGAAATATATATTTTTTAATATGTGTAAATTTATTTATTTTCGGCTGTGTTGGGTCTTCGTTGCCGCGCGCAGGCTTTCTCTAGTTGTGGCGAGCAGGGGCTACTCTTTGTTGCATTGCACGAGCTTCTCATTGCGGTGGCTTCTCTTGTTGCAGAGCACAGGCTCTAGGCGCATGGGCTTCAGTAGTTGTGGCACGTGGGCTCAGTAGTTGCGGCTCACGGGCTCTAGAGCACAGGCTCAGTAGTTGTGGCGCACGGGCTTAGTTGCTCCGCGGCATGTGGGATATTCCTGGACTAGGACTCGAACCCGTGTCGCCTGCATTGGCAGGCGGATTCTTAACCACTGCGCCACCAGGGAAGTCTCCAAACTTGAAATATTTACCAAAACATATATAAACACATTTTTAGGGTCCCTCTTGGGACCTTGGAGGAACCTTGGCTCCAGAGCCCCTGAAACTTATGCATCATTAGTTTCACAGTGCCTGTCTTTGGCTCATGGACTAGTAAGACACTGTTATTTGAAGTAGGATAAGAAATTATCTAAAATGATAATTTTAGATTGGAAAAGTGAGCTTTATATGAGTCTCGAATTTGTTAGAAATAAAAAATACGTATTTATATGCCAGGTGCTATAGGCAAGGCAGAAATGGGATAATGCTATTAAAACAAGCCTAATAACGCAGTGCCGTGGAGATAAAATATGGGTGTCAGCCATAAAATCAGTTCGTTTGGCACATTACAGCTTCAGCAGTGGCGTTCTAAAAGATACACGTTTTAGTTCCTGTTTGCTGTTAATTTAATAAATGGCAGTGACTTAAAACTGCTCTTGCAGAGCCCTTGAAGAGCTGGGAAAAGTAGCATTTGCAAAGTCAGGGAAGGAAGGAAACCAGTGACTGCCGCCCCTCCCTGTAGGTTAGTCAGTGAAGGGGAAAGAGACACCTACGTTTGAATATCCATTAATAGACTGTATGTTAGGAGTTTTCGTAGGGGTTGATAATTCATCCACAAGAACACAGTGACCGTTTTTGGTTGATCAAAAATCTGTTTGTTAAAAGAAGTCATTATATTGTTTAAGATGTATTGATTCATCATAGCATTTTCATGATGGGCATTTTAAAATCACCATTTATACCACGAATAAAGAGCAGAAAGATGAAGCACTGTGGTTTCATAAAATAGCTTCCTGGAAAAGCAATTAACTGATTTTTTTTTTTTTTAAAGTTCGTAGAAGATAAATGAGGTAGGTTTCCTATGTCCTGTCACTCTCGGTTACCTTTGCATGAAAATGGATTTCTTCCAAATGAAAGTTGGCACCAGCCTGTCAGAGAAAAAAGGCATCTGCAAAGTAATGTGTACATTACGTATTCATGCCAGTCTAAATTTCTTAATTACGTTTGAGCTGTTGTTTTCAAATCCAAGGATGCTCTCTGATTGCTCCCTGATGGAATGAGGGTCCCTGTCTGTTCTGGTCTCATCGTCACCATGACCATGGCCTCCTTCACAGTGTGGCTTAGCAATGGCATCGATGGTTACTCTCTCTTGAGTCTTCCTCTCCACAAAATGGGCATCCTCCATTCACTCAGCCAGGATACGGAGAACTGGTACCGCTTGGACTTAGAAGTGAAGACTCACAATTTTGATCTCAGATATGGGATGAGAGCACTTGTTTTCCATCTTATACATGGGTCATGCTGTAGGCCAGAGTGAAGGATGGCAAGTGGAAATGTTTCCGTAGTTTTTGGTACTCTTACGTTCGGTCATTGGGGCCCTAAAAGGTAAAGCATTCAATCACTTAAAAGTAACTTCGGTTGCTATGATCTGTTATTGAAAATGATGAAGAAAGCATATTAAAATTTGTCCTGTGGTGAGAAGGTGCAGGTGTCTTTTTCCGTCCCCCTTTCCCCACTGGCTCCTTTAGATTCACATTATAAAGCTGAGTCTTCCAGCCTTCAGGTGGGAAACTGCTCCCAGCGGTGGAGGCATTGTGGGCAGGACCCGGATGGAGGTGGTTGGCAAGCCCCACTTTATTTTCCCCTTGTATTTTTGCAGTTCTCATAAAGCTTCCTGTCCCAGAAAGCATCTAGATGGATGACAGGGCTGTTTTCCCTTAAACTGCAACTTTTTGGGTGTGATTCCAGACCTGGGGCTAATTGAGAGCTTGAGGCTTGTGAGTTGGGAGCCACTTGAAAAGGTGATGTGTGGTCCAGCATCTCCCCCGCCCTAGAGAAAGGGTCACTGCACAGTCCAGTGAGGAAAGCCTCTTCTTTTGAGTTTCATCCTTTCTTGGTCAGAAGGCACACGCGAGCTGGCGCAGAGCTCCATGGAATGGCCAGGGCTCTGGACGCCTGCAAAGACTGGGTTCCCATCCTGGTTCTGTCATTTGTTAGCTGTGTGGCCAGGAGCCAGGGGTTGAACTTCGCCTCCGTTTCCTTCCTTGTGAAGTGGAGAGAATGATAATATCTGCTTGACAGAGTTACCGGAGGGAGGAGTAGATGAGATAAAGTATGTAATATGCTTAGCACAGGGATATCATGGTAAGCATTCAGAAAATACTGGCTACATTATTCTTATTTGAAATGCCCCTGAAACAATAAAAGCAAACAAGATATACAAATAAGGGTATTATTAGCAGTGGTTTTGCGTGTGTGTGTGTGTATGTGTGAGTTGGAGAGACAGAGGTCCCATGACGAGAGGTGGGAGGAGAAAGAAAAATAAAATTCTGCAAGTTCTTTTGTGTTTATTTTGTTAAACGTAACTGCAGTCCTGAAGACTGAGACTATCCTGGATTAATACAGCAAAGCCTGAGTGACATGACTCTCCCTTATTTAACAGATAGCCCCCTCGTATTTATTGCCGAGTCTGGGATGGAATTTCTCATTCTGTGTATTCGGCTTTTCTGAGCTATTATTATCTGCCGTGGACCACATCACACTCGAGCTTTATTTCCACTTAAATGAGATAGAAAATCCACAGGACGGGGGCTGAGAAGAAAACATTAACATTTTCAGGTAGCAGGTATTTAGAATGACTCATTGAAATAGATCTCTTTGGAGGCACAGAGTATTAAATAGCGTGTTTAATTGGGCTGAGCGGCAGCGTCGCTTACCCACGTGAGGAAGCTGCGTTCGTGATGCCTCTGTAGTAAACGGGGTGTCCTGCTCCTTACACGCTCCATCCGGGGCTGCGCCAGGGGACCAGCGGCCTGCTGGCCACCCCTGGACGTGGCAGTTTTCTATTTTGACCCAGCGTCAACCTTCAGGACCAGCAGACACTTTCACAAATTGGTTGGCTTAGTACAGCAGAAATGAATTGTCTCACAGTTCTGGAGGCCAGAAGCCCCAAATCAAGGTGTCAGCAGACTTGGTTTCCTTTGAGGGTCATGAGGAAGGATCTAGTCCAGGCCTCTTTCCTTGGCTTGTGGATGGCTTGTAGGTGGTAATCTTCTCCTTGTGTTTTCAGGGTGTGAAACCTCTATCTGTGTCTGTCCCATTTTCCCCTTTTGGTAAGGTCATCAGTTATATTGGATTAGAGCCCACACTAAGGACCTCCTTTTAACTCAGTTACCTTTGTAAAGACCCTGTTTCCATTTAGAATTTAAAATTGGGGGGATCACAGTTCAATGCAGCCGGTGCCCATTGATGGCATTTTTATGACTGTTCGGTAAGTTAATAATGTACAGTGCTTAGAACAGTGGCGGGCACATAGTAAACCCTCAGAACATCCACACTAATGGTAACGACTATAATTATTATTATACTTATTTATAGTAGCTCTGGCTGCCTCACATTTCCCTTCTGATATGCTCAGCCCTAGATGGTCTGAGAGTTCAGAATCTGGGAATTGAGGTGAGGTGTGGATGAAGTTCACTAGAATTGGAGTGCCTTGTGAGGGCAAGGATTTCTGTTTTGTTTTGACTACTTTGCTTACGGAAGCATCCCTGACTGTGCCCAGCGCATAGTTTGTGCTTAGTTAGGTATTTGTTGAATCAGTCGATTAATTTAAGGACATGGGTGAAGGAAGTCACTCCCTTCCAACCACTGACCTCCTCTCGCTGGGGCCTCAGTAATTTCTGCCCAACCTTTTATGGGAAGAGAGGAGGCCGACACTTCCAACAAGTAATTTATAGCCGCTGTTCCGAAGGGAAATGGGAACCATACTTACTGATGTATGTAAACACAGCCCGAGTGAAATAAACCACAGAGCTATATGCTGGCCTCGGAAACAAAAGCTGAAGCAGGCTGGGCCTCTTTCTCCCTGTTCTCCTTTCTTTGGTTTCCGTGAGCAGAAGCCCTGGCTGGGGGGCAACACGTGTGGCGGGCCGTGTATGCGATGCTTCTGGTTTCCGGCCACATGATGTGAGCTGTGGTGAAAAGAGGTGGGAGTGAGCAGGGCGATGGGGGCTGTAGGGAAGAGCCTGCATCTTCAAACTTTCTGCCACACGAATTAAGTTTTCATGGACTTGAAAGAGCCTAGAATACGTGGGCTTCTTGGAGGCCCCCTTGATTCCAGGGGGCGCTGATTCCCAGAATGTCCCTTGGCCCTTTTCCTCTACGTGTCATTCTGTGCTTCACTGATCCTGTTTCTGTCACGATCGCTCTTCCAGTTACTCGTGGTAAGGCACTGGTTCATAATTTACACAAACGTAATACACATAGTTATCCTGAGCTCTGTTTATTTGTCGTCTTCCAGACACATCCTTCGGAAATATTGCCGGTTATGTAGCATTCAGGTCCACGTAGGCCTTGGTCAATGCAGTAAATGGCTGACCTGTTTAAATGTGTGACAGAAGGATAAACGGTGGAAAAAAGAAAAGTGTACACATTCAGCTATTTACCAGCCCCTCCGCTCCCCTTCCCTTTGCTTCTCGGGTGTCTTGAAAATCTCACAGAGAGAGCGTTGGTGACGGAAGGTCTCCCCCAGATCCCTGTGGCATGTCTGATTCCTCTCTGTGTCAGCCCTATACAGGCTCATCCTGTCTGTGTCCAAACTCCACAGCCAAGAGGCAGCTCACAGCCTCCTGGGGGGCCTTCCCATGTTTGGTTGCTCTCACCTTTCCTATGTTGACCTGCAGATCCACCTCTCTGTAACGTATGCTTCTTAGTTTTTTTGTTTGTTTGTTTTGCCGCTGCATGCTGGTTGCACGGTGGCCTGTGGGATCTTAGTTCCCCGACCCAGGGATTGAACCCACGCCCTCGGCAGCGAAAACGCAGAGTCCTAACCACTGGACCACCAGGGAATTCCCTCATGCTTCTTAGCTTTAGTTGTGCCCACTGGGATTTCAGATCGCTGTGTATTTCTGTTGTGTTTTGCTATTAACTCCTGTAGGTTAAGTCTTCACTTTGCTCCTCTGGACAGTACGCCACGCGGGGTCATGCCACCCTTTCCCGATAGACATTCAAGTCCATTTAAGCGTGAGTTTTCAGGGTAGCCTTCCTTGCTTCATCATAGCCCATCTAAATCACTTCTTTATAACCTTTTATAAGTGGTGATAAGTATTAGAGGAAAAGGAAAAAGCAGAGCAAAGGGGGCCGGGGATGCACATGCTCAGAGGGTAGGGATTGGGTTGCAGGGTTAGAAAGGGTGGTTAGCGTAATCCTCACTGAGCGAGTGAGATTTGAGCGGAGGAAGGTGAGGGAGTTCACCAGGAGGACAGATGGAGAAAGGGTCAGGTAGAGTAGGGTGGGCGTTTTGAGCCGAGGCCCAGGTGGGGACAAGCCCCTCACCCTGGAATAGCAGCACGGCGTGCGCTGAAGTGGAGTTTGCGGCGAGGACGGGGACGGGAGGAGAAGCCCCACCATCTGAGCGTTTTTGGCCCAGTGAGGACTTGGGCTTTACCGTGAGTGAGAATGGGGAGCCATTGGCGGGTTTTGAGCACAAGTGTTGTGATCTGACTTAGGTGTTACAAGGATCAGTCTGGCTGTCATATTAAGAGTAGATTGTAACCGGGCAGGGGTAGAAGCGGGAGCTCAGTTGGCAGATTGCTGCCCTGATCTAGGGGAGAGCTGATAGTGGTTAGGACCAAGGTGGTAGCAAAGATAATGAGAAGACTGGATTCTGGATCTACACTGAAGGAGAGCCAGTAAGGTTTTCTGACGGTTCAGATGACAGATGGAGAGGAACTGAGGTCAGATTTTGCCCTGAGCAACTGAAAGGAAGTTGCTGTCAACTGAGGTGGGAAAAGCTATATGGGAAGCAGGGTTTTGGGGGGAAGAGCAGGAGTTTATTGGGTTTATTGAGTTTGGGGTGTCTCTTAGTCATCCAGTGGAGGTGGTAAGTGGGCACACACATTGCAGTGACAATTCCGGAGTTTGGTAGGGAAGGAAATCTATATCTGGGCCAGAGATGGAGATTTGGGAATTTCCCACATACACCTGGTACCTAACACCTTGAGGCTGGATGAGGTCTCCCAGGGCGTGAGTGTGGCTCAAGAAGAGGGCTGAGCCCTGGTGCAGTCCTACGTCAAGGGGTTGATGGGTAGAGGGAACCCGCAAAGGAGACGGAGAAAAAGGGATCAGTAGGTAGGAAGAAAACAGAGTGCGGTGTCCAGAAGCCACAAGGAAAGAGGGTGTCAAGACAGGAAGGGAATGATCACCAGTGTAAATTTTGCTGATGTTGCATTTAGTAACATGGAGGAAATGTCTTGGGGCCAAAGCCTGTGTGGGTTGAAGAGAGAATCAAGCAGAGGAATTGACACATTACATGTAGACAACTGTTTCCAGAAGTTTTGTTGCAAAGGTCAGCAGAGATTTTGAAAGTAGCATGTCTTCACTGTAAAAATTTGGATGAAATTGAAAACATGAAGGAGAAAAAAAAATCACTTGTAATCCTACAGTCTGGAAATGATCATAATTAACATTTTGGTATAGATCCTTCTGGTCTTTTCCTGTACTTCCAGCTATTTTATGGAATTGGAATGAATCTATTATATGGTCATTATCCCATTCATTTTTCTAACATACCATAACCGCTTTATCATGTCATTGAACAGTCTTTGGCAACATTCAGTTCTGGTTTTTGCATCTTATTTAGTTGAGAGATTTCAGTGTTTTTATCCTATGGAGGTACCATAATTTACTTACATAATCCTTTTGTTGGGCATTTAAGCTGTTTTCAGTTTTTTTTTTCCACTATTGTAAATTTTTCTGCAATGAATGGTCTTATAAATTTTGTGTTGATATAATATTTCCCAAGAAAAAATTCTTAGACATCTAATTTATAATTCTAAATGAACCAAACCTTATCATATATAATCTTTGTAAATTTTCTTTTCATGTCCTTTACCCATTTTTCTGTTGAAGTATTTGTTCTTACTGAGAAAGAGTTCTTCAAAGTTGACCTTTCCTAAATATATTATAAGCAATTTTTAGTCTTTTGATTAACATTGTTTATAGTAGTGAAATTACATTTTGTATCTTTCTTCCTGTGATGGCTTCCTCTGTATTGGGTTGGAAAAACCCAAACGAACTTTTTGGCCAGCCCATGTTTTAAAGGCTATTTCCATAGGTATATTGGAGAGTTAAATCTAACTTATGAAACCATGAAAGAACTAGGTGAAAAGTTACCTATCTGGAATTTATTTTGCAATAAGGTAAGGCTTTACTTATTTTTTCAAATAGTCAAATTCCAGTATTACTGATTAATTAGTGTATCTTTTCTTTATAATTTCAGTAAGAAAAGAGATATAAATGGTCCATCTTTATGGGATTATGATGTAGCTATAGGTAGGGATCTTATGATACAATTTCTTATGAAACTGGAAATTTTAAGTCAGCATGTCCAGCCTTTCTTCAAGTCCTACCACTTTGACAGTCTGCTTCAACCATCAAAGAACTTCCTTTCTTCTAAATTCCTATCATGTCCACGTGTGTTGTGTTACCATATATTATTATTTACTTTTCTTTGTGTCCATCTGATCTCAAAAATATCTTAAGTACCTTGAGGTCAGGCTTCCTTCCTGTTTATCTTTGCCTCAACATCTAGAATAGGATTCTGTTTGATCTAGTACAGAATTATTTTGTCCCTGAGTTCTAGACATTGAGTTTGTTTCTGCACCTGATAGAGACACACCTACTTTCATTGGTTTGAATGATGTTTGGTAACTCAGTGACAGAAATAAAGACTAGAATAAAGTTCAAACATGGCATATAATCCGACCCAGGCTTTATCTCCATCTGCTTACCAGTGATCTTGCTGTGTCCTAATAAGCATGTCATTTTCTATCACATTTTTCTCTCTTTGCTTATGCTTGGAGTGTTATCCTTTCCTAGTCTACCTGCCAAATTCCTTTTTTCAAGGCCAGTTCCTCTTATAAAATACAACAGTAATACTTGGAAATTAGAAAGTCACCACCTGGAATTGAGAATTGTTGACATATTGGCATATTTACTTTCCATCTTATTCTTGATATTTTTCTGTTTCGTTACTTATTGTTTTTATTAATAAGTTACATGCTCATTTAAACAATTTAAATAATGAAGAACAATGAAATTTAAAAACCAAATCAGAGGACTTAACTGGTGGTCCAGTGGTAAAGAATTCACCTTATAATGCAGGGGCCACAGGTTCGATCCCTGGTCAGGGAACTAAGATCCCACATGCCACGGGGCAACTAAGCCCCCGCTCCACAACTACTGAACTCGCGTGCCTCAACTAGAGCCCGAGTGCCACAAACTACAGAGCCCATGCGCTCTGGAGCCCACACCACAACTAGAGAGAAGCCTGCACACCATGACAGAGAGCCCGCGCACCCCAACGAAGATCCTGCATGCCTCAGCGACGATCCAGTGTGCCGTGGCTAGGACTCGACGCAGCGAAAAATAAAATAAATAAGTAAATTTAAAAATCTTAAAAAGAAATAAAAGCCAACTCAAATCCTACCATCCAGAAGAAAAAAATCACAGACATAAGATGAACTTCACTCCAGATAACATTCTTTCTCTTTCTTCCTCTGTCTTTATACTTCTTTGGATTCATCGAACGTGGAGCTGCTCTTGAGCTTTGATGTACATTCTGATGTGCCCATCCTGTTATTTCTTGTAGATGTTTCATTCTTTCTGCTTAAATACCTGAATAATTTCTTCTTTAAAATTCTGCAGCTTAATGAGAACGTTTCAGTACCGAGCATTTCCCGAAACATGGAGTGCTCTTTCAGTCTTTCAAGATTAGTTCACTCTTCTAGTTCAGGGAATTTTTTTGTTTTAATATATTAAGTGTTTGCACATGTTTTTCACACATACTGGTTTTGATTTGCCTTTGAATTGAATTATCCTTACGCTGAGTCATACTGGTCTTTTTTTTCAGACCTGTTAGTTCCTTTCTAATTGCTTTGATCTGTACTTTTTCACCTGCACTCACTATTATTTTCCTAAACCTTTTCTTCATGTCAGGGATTCAGTTTGGGGTGTACCTTCTGTTTCTTGCTGCCTCTGAGTTTTTTTCCTTAGTTGTATCACATGAACATTTATTTTTGTAAAAAAAAAAAAAATATATATATATATATATATATACACACACACACACCAATGATTACTTTTCTAAGAATTTACAAAATTTTAATTCTCATTTCTGTTGTATTAATTATAAGATTAATTTATTGTTATAATTCAGGGTTTTATTTTTTCATGAAAAAGTTATAAATCAAACTCTCCTTCACTTAGACTATTAAATTTTCATTCTTTTAATGGGCATTTTCTAGTTACACAGTCCTCAGGAAAAGAAGCATCTCTATTATAAATTAATAGAGCACAATGCTGCTTCATGTGATAGAGTCCAAAAACAGTGGCTTAAAAACAAGACAAGTTAATTTTTCTTTCATTTTGAATCTGAGATGGTGTGTGTGGGGCTTCTGTTCTGTGATATCCTCTTATGGACTCGGGCTCCTTTTCTCCTGTTGTTCTATGACCAGTAGGAGTGTTAGGCTCATCCACGTGATCCAGGATGGTCCATGTTCCTTTCCAGCCTGGGAAGAGAGAAGGGAAAGGGGAGCACATCCTGCCCTTTCACGGTTCAACTTGGAAGGAGCACAAACCACTTTCTTTCCTATCCCATTGGCCAGAATTAGTCACCCGGCTCTCTTAGTTTCAAAGAAGGGTGAGGAAAGCATCCAGTCTTTATGCTGGGTCACCATGTGCCCAGAGAAAATTTTTATCATTATGGAAGAAGACACGAATAGATTTGGAGAAAAACAGGCAGTCTCTGCCGTATAGTACTTACTACTGTATATCGGTGGTTGCTTGTTTAAAGGTTTGTCTCTCATGGTTTCCATGAGCCCTTCAAAGGAAAGAATTATTTCCCCACTCTGATTTCCCCAGTGCCTGAGTCCAACGTATAATAGGTGTTCGTTCAGTAGTTTTTGTTGAATTGTTGTTTTTGAATTAAAATGACACAGTCTATGTAATTTGTTGGATTTCTGAAAGAATGGGATCTGTAAATTCATAAAGTGTTTTGGGACATTATAGAAAATTTTGACAAATAGAGAAAGGCTCCCTATTATATTATTATATATGATAATTACCCCTGAAATCAATGATATTACAAAGTATATGAGTTTGATTGAAGTAAGTATAAATATAGCCAGTAATATAGGTTCTTCTTATTCAATATGAAAATTTCTTGGAATAATAAGTGGATTCCTATCTAAATTCATGAGTTCTCTTATGACATTTGGGTTAAGCCTGAAATGGATTAATCTTTTTCTGATAAAGTTTCATAAGCTGTGATTTCTCTGGTGACCACATTTAATTAGGTATTAAATAAACTGCTTATCTTTATACCAACAGGTTTTATGACTGCATTTTTTTCCTGAGCTGTATTTCATAGATTAAGTAGCTAGCAGAAGTAAAAAAAAAAAAACATAAAATATTTAGTAGACCACAGTATCCTTAGGTTAAAAATTAAAATATGCCTACTTTTAAAATGGAAAATAAATATTTAAGCTTAAATTTAAAGAACAGAAGTAGGTAAGATAGTCTAAATATGTACATTTCAGTGGGAAAAAAATTCATTTTGCTTTTCCAGGTACTGTTTTTTCCCCTAGAAATTGAGTATGCTTTTATTAAGTGGAAAATTCCGTTTAATCTGCAAAGGCTGAAACATTTTGTGATAAGGTTGTGAAGGTTTTAATTAAAAACTTGAGTTTTATTTTTTCAGTACCACACACCATGGTAAGATTCTTCAACTCAAATACACTGACATTCTGACTCAGCTTTTTCCCCTCTGCCCAAGTGTTGGAATGGAGAGGAGAGCCTTGCAGGCCTTGTGAATGTTGAACAGCCAAGATTAATTTTTTTTTTTTTTTTTTTTTTTTTTTTTTTTTTTTTTTTTTTTTTTTTTTGCGGTACGCGGGCCTCTCGTTTGTGGCCTCTCCCGTTGCGGAGCACAGGCTCCGGACGCGCAGGCTCAGCGGCCATGGCTCACGGGCCCAGCCGCTCCGCGGCACGTGGGATCCTCCCGGACCGGGGCACGAACCCGCGTCCCCTGCATCGGCAGGCGGACTCTCAACCACTGCGCCACCAGGGAAGCCCAGCCAAGATTAATTTAATCTGCTCTTTTAGTGAATGGAACACCACAGAGATGGATCTGGAAACACCAGATGACCTTTTGTACAGATCAGAGCAAGAGAGTTTCTGAGTTGCCTGCAGAACTGAGATCCAAAACCGAAGGAAGATCACCAATTGTCAGATTGCCTAAAGGCATAAAGTCTGTAAAGGGATTAATGTTTCTCAGTCTGTTTCCTAGAGCACAGTGACGTTTTAGAAGAGACTCTTTCACCCTCCAGAAATTTCTTCAGTTCCATCAAATTGGAAATGAAACGACTGTTTCCTTTCTCTGTTAATCCCTCTCCTCCCCAGTAAACTTCAAGTGAAGACTATGTAGGGATAGGTGAGTAGGGTAACCTCCCCGGGAGAAAAAGTGATGGTTCAGCTGAGTACGTGAGGGCTGCGGTGAGTTGGGTTCATCTGAGTTCCTGGTTCGAGTTTCTGGCATGTATCTCAGGCTGGTATCTCTGGGGCCTTGGTGGTTAAAATAAACAGCATCCAACATGTACCGTGTTCTCACTGGAACTTGATGTCTTGGAATCATCTAGGGTTCTTCTTTATTTATACCATATCTTGTTGGTTGATCTTTCTAAAAAACTCGAATATTCTTCCAAATCTTTGTGCTACCTTCCTATTTAACTACTTCACTTTCATACCAGCTTTTCCAGCTTTTGAATGTTCAAGTGGTCAACCTCTCTTTAATAAGCCCTGAACAGCATTATCTGATTAATCTCCTGAAGATCCAATTTCACCTCTTTCTTCCCCACCTCAAAATCTTGGCAAGCTCCCCTCTTCCCTGTGGGTTATAGAACAGGCATTTCACGGACAAATTTAAGTTGTTTAAGATAATTTAATTCCATAATACCTTTAAAAATTCAAAAAATTGTAAAAGAAACAAACAAAACACATAGCGTAAAATTTACCACCTTAACCATCTTTCAGTGTGCAGCTCAGTCGTGTTAAGTGCATTCCCATTGCGGTGCAACAGTATTTCATAACTCTTGAGGGGTTTTGTCCCCCCCTCTCTGAAGAGAGTTGTAAATCTTGCGATATCTCACACAGGTTTTTAAAGTATTCTGTACTTAAACGCTTAAGAACTTGATGCCATTCAGGTGAAATCATTTGCGCAATTAAGTGGTGGCTGCTGGGATCTTCCTGGAGCTCAGTTACGATCGTGCTGCTCCCTCTTCCTTTCCCTGGCGTCTCCTCGGTGAGTAAGGACTGTGCCTCACTCATGTTAGGTACTTGGGAACTGTTTGTTGAGTGGCTGTGTGGGATGGTAAGACCCCTGTCGATGTAGGATATTGCTGCTTTTTCACCGCCCTCCCAAGAAGTCAGGCTAATGCCATGACGTTACGATGAAACACAATTCAGCTACGTCAAGAAAAAAACTCGTGAATATTGTTAACACTCTGGGATCAGCAGTTAAAACTAAAAAGAGAACATGTGAAAGCAGCAAAATCCTTTTCGAATATCTGTGAATAATCTTATTCAAGTGAATTATTTGATTTTACTTGCTTTCACACATGCCTTTAGAAATAAGTAAAATGAAAGAGAACAGCATATTTTGAACTGATTTTCAACCTTCTCGTTTCATAGGATTAAAAAATCATGGTTTTGATTAAAATTCACAGGTGGACTTATCAATCTCCTTTCCAGACCTGAGCCCCTGATTCATTCTTTTTCCTTTTTTGAATCATTATTGGGTTAGTCGCCAACGTGCAAGACTGGTCAGTTCTCTTAATTGCTCTGGGCTTCAGGTGCATTAAATTAGAGCCTATTCTGTTCCAAACCTAGTTTGGTTCCTTTTCATGATGTACCAATGACGTGGTATAATAAAATAGAATATACAACCTTGTCAGCCTCTGCACTATACTTCTGATTTGGATAATGTGAAATAGAACCTTTTACATTGCAGTGAAACTTTAAGATGACCATAAATGACAGTAAAACCCCCTAGGATTAAAATATCAAAAAAAAGTTGCATAAATCTGATTAATTAATTTTGTATTTTATACATTGCAGTGTTGGTATTCTGGATTCTGTACTATTTTCACCCTACAGGTTTTCCCGTGAGGGAAGGGGGAGGAGTTTATCCATCCGATGACTTCATATATCATCTATACGATTATAACATGTATCTCTAGTCTCGACCTTCCTTCTACACTGAGGAGCTGTATTTCTAACTGCTTCTTGATGTGCCCTTATGGATGGTTTTGTAGACACCCCGGATGTAAAATGACCAGCACTGCTCATACTGCCTTCCGCAGAGGGCTTTTCATCCGAAATTCTGTGTCTTGGTTAAAAGAGGGCCTTTCCTCTGGGCTCTAAGCTAGAACCTTTGAAGCCATTGTCATTTGCTGTTTCCGTCATTCACCTCTACTCCGCAGTTAATTCCTATTAATTTTATGTAAGAAAGGCTCTTGAGTGGGATCCCTCGTCCTTGGGTTTTATCACCTCTTGGCTTTTTGCCATTAATCTCTTCCAAGTGTAGTTTAGCTTCCATATCACTACCAGACATGTACTGATTAAAAAAAAAAAAAAATTTTTTTTTTTTTTTTTTTTTTTTTTTCCTAATGAAGAGGAAATGGAAAGGAAAACCCGAGTCTGATCATGTTACATTCTGGCTCCAGCAGCTCCTTTTGTTCCTCACTGGCCTGGAGCAGCTTTCAGCATCCCAGAGGTGTCTTCCACGTTGGGAGGGTTATCAGTAGTTCTGTGAAAATGACGTTCAGGTTACACTAGTTTTTACTCCCATATTCCTTAGCCTCTTATACCAAATGTGGATTATGAATCTCCGAAAGGAGACCATTCGAAGCAGCATTTTCTAGGCTCCCTTGACCACAACACTATTTTGGTGGTGGTTTTGTTTTTGTGTCTTGCAGAGCAACTTACGGAATTCGTGTTCTGAGAAACATATGCTAGAAAATACTAACCTAGAAGGTAAAAATCCAGATACTTGGACCTTCACCATCTCACCTCACCCGCCCCTCTGGCTCACACCTCAGGGCCCTGAGCCAGGTCCACTCTTCTTTAGCCACTCAGACCTTGACTCTGTCCCCCAACACACCACGTGCTCTCATGCCTCCGTGTTTTACGGTGAATTGTTCCCTACCTGAAATCTGCTGCATCCACTCACCCTTACCCCATCGGGCACCCGTCACTAAACCTCTCTACCATCTCCTCTGTGAAACCTCTGCTCCTCATGGAATGAGCTACTTTCTTTGTTACTTCACAGCACTTCTTGTCCCTCCATTTTTATCCATCCATCCAGCCACCCGTCCATTTACGTAGCTGTCTCTTTTACTAGTCTGTGGGCTCCCAGTCAGGCTGGCACCCTGTCTTATTCATCTTTGTATCCTGGGCATTGAGTGCAGTGCTTACCATGCAGGTGCTCTACAAATTAATGTCCAGTTAAAAAAGAAGCTTAAAAACAGAGTGGTTTTTTTTCCCCACAAAGGACTCATAGTATTTTGTAAGCAAGCGTTATCCCAGGCTGGAGGTTGAGAAAATAACATACTTCATATCTTACCTCTTGTCAGAATTCTGGCCAGACATTAAATTTTTAAACACCAGAGAATACATTTTCAAAAGCTATGGGTAGCTCAGGATTAAAAGCATGTGTATAAAACCTTCGTTTGGAGTAGCAGTCAGTTAGCAGGGAAGTGTTCCCACTCTAAGAGTAAATAAGAATTTGAAATCTATGATTTCATTAAGGATACAGATCTAGTTTTCTTACATTTTCGCTACAAAAGAGTTCTTTAAAGCAAGTAAGTGCCCATAGTCTGGTATAAGCCAAAGTCCAAGTAATGTCGCTTATCCCAGCTAAAGTTGAGAGTAAATTAAAATGAAACCTTGTCCTTGTCCTGGGTCCCCGGCTGTATCTCACAGTGGCATGAACACGGGAGGGTCTGTGGATGGACCTACACTAACATTAGCTCCGAGATATCCCTGTCTGTGGGATCATTGCACGTGAAGGCAAAACCAAATGCTGAGTTATTTCAGTGCATTGCAACAGACAGCAGTTTGTGGAGAGTTTCGTTGTGCTGGGTACAAGTTCTCTTGGGTTTTCCCTAATCAATGTGGACCCCAGAGAGATTCACACAGAGATTATGGATGAAGTGTCCCATATCCCTTTCTTTTAGGTTTAATGGTTTGACATGAATTACGGGGTAGGATCAAGCTATCAGAAGAGAAGTCAGCCTTTGCAACAATGTTGAAATAGATGAACAAACATAATGAGAGGGGTCAATGAGACCCTCCTCTCAGGGTAAAGAAAGCCTCTTTATGCCTTTGACCCCTGGTTCATGCATTGACGGTCACCATTTGAGAAGTGCAGCTGTGAAGCCACTTAAAGTGTGTGTGATTATGTTTGTAACCATAAGCCTTTTTGTTCACCAAAGACCCAACTGGGAGGAGAGAACGTGCAAAACAACCACCGTATCAGCACCGCGGCTTATTTAGTAAAAGCTTCCCCAGGTCCGCTCCTGTCTTAATGCTAATTTACAGCATTAATGTCAGCTTCCGAAATTGCAATTCCAAATGAAAACTCCACCACTCTTCAACCCACCAAACATTACTGAACTGCACGATATTTTGAAATGTTACTGAACTACTGGATATTTCGGCAGTGGTAGTGTTTTAAATCATTTTAAGTATTCGGACTCTTAGAAATAAGTCAACTTGTGTAGGCATTATCTTACGTTTTCTACCTTTCTCTTAGCTTCTTTACATCGGTGGCTCTCTGTAAGGATTATTGTTCCTTGGGCAAAAGAGTGTGGTGATAACACGTCATTGAAAAAATGCGCTTAGAACCACATTTTACTGAAAATGACACATTTAGAACTGCTTCTTTGCTTTAAATTATAACCGTGCTAATGAAATGCACAATAGAAAGTTATTTAACATCCATACCTTTTGGGGGGGGCGTGGTAATCGGTTTAACCTATTAAATAAGAAGCTGTCCTAGGGCATTTAAGTGACCAAGTATGGCCAACTCAGTCAATCGGAAAGTAAAACTTAACGACTTGATAAAGATTGTAATCTGGATACTGTTGTAACAGCGTCAGGATGTTTGTGATCACTGGATAGACTGGGTCATGTGAAGAGGTCCTGGCTCAAATTGGTGGGC
Organism: Phocoena sinus; assembly: GCF_008692025.1. NCBI lineage: Eukaryota > Metazoa > Chordata > Mammalia > Artiodactyla > Phocoenidae > Phocoena > Phocoena sinus. Next base: position 83,914,259 of record NC_045775.1, on the reverse strand, counting down.
AGCTCATTGAGAATCATGAACTTTAGTGCATGCCTTGACTATCTTTTTTTTTTTTTTTTTTTTTTTTTTTGCAGTACGCGGGCTTCTCACTGCTGTGGCCTCTCCCACCGCGGAGCACAGGCTCCGGACGCGCAGGCCCAGCGGCCACGGCTCACGGGCCCAGCCGCTCCGCGGCATGTGGGATCCTCCCAGACCGGGGCACGAACCCGCGTCCCCTGCATCGGCAGGCGGACTCCCAACCACTGCGCCACCAGGGAAGCCCCTATCTTTTTAATTTAATCTTATTATTATTTTTTTTATTTCTTATGGAAGTACCATTTATATAATGGAAAAGTGATCATAAGTATACAGCTTGAAGAATTTTTACACATTGCACACATCTGTGTAACCCTCACCCAGATTAAGACATGGAGCATTACCAGGCCCCTAGAAGCCCTCTTATGCCCCCCTCACAGGACCTACCCTACCCACCCGTGGTTGACCACTGTCTTGACTTTAACAGCAAAATGATTTTTGCCCGTTTTTGTACATTATATGATTGGCTGCATGTGTTCAGCCTTTTGTGTGTGGGAGTCTTTCATGTTGTGCGAATGGTAGACTTCTCTTTGCAGCAGAGTGGCATCCCATTAATTTGTCCTTACCTACCCATTTTTATTATAATTTTATCGTTTCATTAATTCTATTTATCTGATTTAACGGCACACCAGTTTACCTTTAAAAAGGTCAAATGCTATTCATTTAACTGCATGCTGTGCGATCTTTTAAGACATGGATAAATGAGGCATCCATAAATTGAACCAATGTTATGAGGAAAAGAAGCTGGTAGCACATTTTCATTATTTGAAAGAGGTCATGTCCATGGCAGTCCACTGCAATTCTGAATATGTAAAAAGAAAGTGAATTTGGGAGAATGCCAAAATAAATTTCGTTGCAAGATGATGACAGAAATATAGTTGTACTTAAGGTTTGAACGTTGGCTTACGCTTTCTCTTTGGATGGTATTTTTAACAGACTATTTTAAAGCAGAAAAGGTGAATTCGGTTTGGTTACCCAGAACAAAATTTCCAGTATGTAAATGCCTCACATCTGTGTATTTGTTTTGCTGTAGACAGAACCAGCAAGAGTTCAGTGATGAAATCTGTTCTTAATTATGAGAGCAGCTGCTGCAGTGGTAGCCATTTTTTTTTTCCTCCTCCTGATGTGAAGTTGCCTGATTTACTCATTTTTTGCCTGCGCTTTCCGGGGTTGCTAGTGCAGAAAAGAGCCCCTTTGTGAGAGGTTGCAATTTGTTTTCTGTATGAGAGCCACTGCGAATGGACTAAATGTGCACAGCAGGGTGGTTTTATCTGTCTTCCTCATGCCCTGCAAGCTGTCCTTACCTCTGCTCAGCACCAGAGACCCATAAAACCACCCAACAAATGAGGGGCCTGTTAAGTGCTCTGGCAAGAATCTCAGGCCGCAAGCAGCTCTTGTGAATTAACTGGGTCCTTCTGATGGGGCGGGCTGGTGGTAGGGCTGGAAGATACCGAACTAGAACATATGGTGTTAAGAAACTATTTTGTTTTTAGGTTTGTAGATTTATTAACATGCCCTTTTCCATTTCTAGTCAGTTAATTTTTACATCCATAGGGCCGAAGCATATTTCTGATCCTGTGGGTTACCAAAACAAGGCAAAAAGAGATTCAGATAATCTTTTGGGTTATTTCTAAGCAACCTTCATTCTCGGCCCAGACCTTCACAGGAGGGGCCGATATTTAATTTTTCTAGGTATTTCATGGCATGCTGAAGTAAGGACTTTGGATGAAACAGGATGTGGAAGCTGTGTGAAGGGGATCTTTCATTGTGAAAAGTTTCCACGCAGGGCTGAATTCAAAAGCTTCATACATCTCTTTTGTGTACAGAAATCAGTGAATTGTTTAGTTGGAAGTGATTGATCCCCTGTGTGAATCTCCGGTACAATGTGGTTTTGTTCTCTGTCCACATTATTTCAACTCTTGCCACAATCACTCGAAGCCTGACGTTTTAAAAAATAAAGGCAACTTATAATACACGAGAAAGTTTTAAAAAAAACGCCAAAGTGCAAAAACAGAGGTACGTCTTGACAAACTGGAAGCAACATGCTTTTATAATTTGGATTATTTTATGTAAGAGGAGAAAGTTTTTCTTTCTCGTGCTTGAAAACCAGGGTTTTACAAGCTCTGTGAAGTGGATTTTTTCAGAAATTAGTGAAAGTAAAACTAATGTGGTTCCTGCTCAGTTGGCCCTTTCTGGAGCCGTGAAGTACAACCGTGGCATAAACCTTTGGAGTGAGCACTCAGTATTCTAAACCAGAGGAAGCTGCCTGCCTGGCAGTGTTATTCCCTTTCTGATTTTAATTAAACACAAACCAGTGCAGAACAATTATCTGTAATTCAGTCCATTAAAGCCTCTTTAAAACAAGGGATTCAGGGAAAAGTGAGTTTTTCTCACCCACATTGTCCAGATAATTATGTTTCTGCCTTTTGGCCCTTCTGAGGTCAATTAGATAAAAAGATTCTGGTCCTGGCTCTCTGCAGCCTCTCCCCTCAGCTGGCCAACCACACCAGACCCTTGAAGGTCAAAACACTTGATTCTGTCAAGCATTTGATGTTATTTCAGGATATATTAATAGTATTATAGCAACAACAGAACATTTAAAAATAATTCACGAGTAATCCACAAAAAAATGCATTATATCATCTCGGACTAAGGCAAAACCAGAGAGGTAATGCAGAGCTGTGGGAATCATCCTTTAGACGAATGACTGAAAAGTTATAAACCATCCAAAGCAGAATGGAGGAGATGGGCCAGGTGAACAGCAGGCTCCATTCAAGCTGTGCATCGTCCGCCATTGGGATGGATGGCTTGGTGTCCTGTTCAAGGAACACTGAGAATTAATCTCACACCTGTACCGGGCTCCTCTGATTAAGCAGAGCTTAGATTTCCTCTAATATATTTCTAATCTCTTATGGTTGAATTCTGATCCACAGGCATATGAATAATTCTTTAAGGGGCTGAGACTTCTGTCTTTATTAAGGATTTGTGGATTATCCCATGTATGAATGAGTACTTAACATATTGTGACAAAGACAGTGTCCTGTCCGGCAGGGAGATTACCTGTATGTGGCAATTACCTGAGTAATTGTGGGTGAGTGAACCTATCTCATAAAGCCCAGTCTGTTCTGTTTCCTCCACTGTTAAATCCTCCCGTGCTTTAATTAGGAAGTATTTTTTTCTGTCCTTTCTGATTTTCTGTATTATATTTGATTTTACCTCTCTTCTTGATGGCCTGGCTTTCAGTTGCATTTTGAGTTAAATGCTCTGTGTTTAACGTTTTCTGCACATTTCTAGTGAATCTAGTATCCTGGGTCCACACATCAGACCCAGAGAGTCCTAAGGAGTATTTCCTGTAGTTCACTTGCCAGGATGAGACTCAGGAATTCAGGTAGCTCAGTGAGTGTGGTTGCTCAAGCTGGGGTGCATCTTTCTGTTCTGTTTATGTTCCTCGGCTTCCTTAGAACTCTAGCCTGCATTCCAAAGGATGAGAGTTTGGTCCTAGACAGCCTTTGCTTGCTGGTGTGTGGTTCCCGTGGCTTAAGGGAGAGCATTGTGTAGGGATAAAACCTTTGGGCATTTCTGGGTCCTGATGTCGTGAACGGCAAAAGGCCAATGGAGATTACTGGCATTTTTTTGGTCTTCGGATAGTTGTCAATTGAAGGCTCTCTTTTTCAAAAGATTCAAGTGGTTTTTGTTTTTTTTTAAAATGTATTTATTTAATTTATTTATTTCTGGCTGTGTTGTGTCTTCGTTACTGTGCTCGGGCTTTCTCTAGTTGTGGTGAGCGGGGGCTACTCTTCTTTACGGTGCGTGGGCTTCTCATTGCAATGGCTTCTTTTGTTGCGGAGTACGGGCTCTAGGCATGCGGGCTTCAGTAGTTGTGGCTCGTGAGCTTCAGTAGTTGCGGCTCGTGGGCTCTAGAGCACAGGCTTAGTAGTTGTGGCGCACGGGCTTAGTTGCTCCGCAGCATGTGGGACCTTCCCGGACCAGGGCTCGAACCCGTGTCCCCTGCGTTGGCAGGCGGTTTCTTAACCACTGCGCCACCAGGGAGGTCCCTTAAGTGGTTTTGTATTTTAGGTGGTTAACAGCCAGTGGACAAGTCCAGAACATCAAATGCATCTGATTATTATAAATGGAGTCATTTCCAATGACACCTTGAAGTTCATATGAGAAATGACACAGATACAAATTCCTATTCCTTTGAGTTTTTAAAACATGATCTCAGATATAAAGGCAAATGACAAACCTGGGAAAATTTTGCAATCTGTTAATATCCCTAGCACATATAGGACTCTTAAATGCCAATTAGGAAACAAAACAGTGCTGTGAAAGAAAAATGGGCAAAGGTCCTGAGCAGCCAGTTCACAAAAGAAGGTACGCAGCTGTCCAAAAAACCATATGGAAACACGCAAGTGAAAATATCAGTACCATAGCATGTTACCTATCAAATTGGCAATAATTTAAAGTCTGTGAAGGATTGGGAGTTAATTTTCTGCAGAGCAATTTGGAGCACGAGTGAAGAAATTTAGGATATTACCTACAGGAACGTGTGTCGTAGTTTCATTTAACACATCAAGGAATAGGAAAAAATTCCTATGCCTTATGTGGCATTAAAATACGATTTTGAAGATCACTTACATCATGAGAGAATTTTATGATATGTTAACTGAAAAACAAGTGTATAAAACAGCATACAGGGGATGATCTCAATTTCATAAATACACAGTCTACGACTAGAGATCATTTTGGTTGGTGGCATTATAGATTTTTTTTTTTACCCTTTTCCACTTTGTTCACACGATGAATATAAATTACTTTTACAATTAGAAACAACTCATAGAATTTTAAAATAACTCTGTTCCTTAAACTGACTATAATCAGACTCACTAAGAGCATGTTGTGCCAGCGCATATTTTGGTAAATAAAATACCGTGACCAAAAGACGTATTTTTTATAGAAATGATCTGGATAAAAGGAAATTGAGACAAGTAGTTGCTGCCCAGGGAGTGTTAAATAAGAAAACACCTGGTGCCATGGGTCAACAAACCTGGCTTTAATGGAATCAGGAAAAGAAAAGCAATTGTCACAAATCAAATGCTTTCATAGATTGTGTCTATTATTCCTTTGATATCTAAAAGTTGCCACATATTAGGAAATAGGAATTATTGCCTTTCTTCATGTCCTCCTGGTACAGTTGTTTCCGAGATGTGCCCTGTCTCTAATTGCCACCTCATGCACGTTTGTGCCTGAAGGTCATTATATCTGCAGTTAGAGGAAAGAAAACATTGACATTATGTCTGTTAGGGCTTATCTTGTGTCTTCTGTCCTGGCGCAAGGGCCAAGCGTGCCTGACAGCCCTCGAGACTGAAACGAGATTGCAGAACAGCAGGGGAAGGCAAACTGCACAATATGTGTTTCCATAAGTGACATTACAACCATGAACATGAAACTCACAATCCTCCATTAAGTTAAGCAGTTGCTAGGGTTGAATGGTGTGCTGTAACCATAATGGGGCCATAAGCCCAAGGAGATTGTCATGAGTTTTTATATTATAAAAAAATTGGCCAGAAACATATGTAATTAAGGGCACCTGATTATGGTGAGAAGTGTAGTTGAAAACCACAGATAGTGAGAAACGTAGACAGTAGGATACTCAGGACAGCGTTTGTGTATCTGCATTGCTTTGCTTTATGGAATTCAAATTCCTAGTGATGCTCAGAGTTCAAATAGTGGATTTGCAGCAGGAAAGAAAATGTTTAATATAGAGATAGCAGAACTAGGGAGTGATTCATTTTTGTAAGTAAAGAATAGAAAACAGAAACCTAAAAAATACAGACTTTTTTTTTTCTCTGTTATACTCTGAATGGTCCCTTTTCACGCCTGATGAGACTGCCCTTGGAATCTGTTCTCACGCAGCCTCAGCTCCACAGCTGTTCTGAGCATGTGACCAGCCAGCATAGTCCTTTTCTACAGAGACTCCTCCCACACAACACCGCTTACTAAAAGGAGCTAGTTCTCAGGCACAGACTTTGGCCTTGAGAAAATGCAATCCAATTCAGTCTACATGCGTGCGGAATACCTAGTGTGTGCAAGGCCCTGCAGGGCCTCGGGGTGACTCAAAGATAACTTAGTCCCAGTCTTTGTCTTTGAGGACACGAGTGAGGTAGACAAATGTGTTTGTTAATAAAATATTCCCTACTTACACCCTTCCGGATTTTGGACAGACTTAAACCCTCTTCCTTCCCTCCCTAAGTTCATCTCTCGCAGTCGGGGAACGCTTGCTTGGTCCTTATACGGCCACTCTTGATCCCATTAGCTGTTCATCTCTTTCCTGCTGTGTCATGGGTGCACATGGCGCAGTGGCCTCCTCTAGGAGGAGGAGGAGGATGTCCCCATAGTCTGGATGATGATTTCCATCTGCCGTGTTGGCTGCCGGGCCTGTGTGCTCGGGGAAAAGTCAGTCACTTTCACCTTCATATTATTCTCGTCCGTGCTTTGACTTTTTTATTAACCAATAAGGAATGTTGGTTAACATCGCCAGATTACCAATATTAATAAAATCATAATGTGAGCATTTTCTAAATATGTTTTCCACGTTGAGCGTGTTAGCCTCCTTTGGTTTCTGCTGGGTATCTAGCTCTACCATAGGCAGCCACACAGGTACACGCATTTACCCTATCGACATTTTCCCGTGGATCAGAGCTCTGTGGGGATTCTTCACTTGTAAAGTATCCTCAGACATGTTTTTCAGACTATTTTGTTGCTGGAAAAGGGGAGATGGCGCTAGCCTTCTAGGAATGCTGCACCTGAACCTGAGATTCGGAGGTCGGGACCGTGGAAAGCTGAGAGTGGGATCCATCCAGGCTCACTCAATAACCTTCTGATTTTTTCTAGAAAAGGAGACTCTGTCGGCAAGATGGCAGGATGTGGGGTCTTCTTTCCCAGTTTCTCACGTTAGCTGATTTGAGGGCTCCTTGCTGTGGGATCAGAAAAAATCCAGAGTGCGGGCAAGTGACAGTTCACACGTCACCTGAAGCAAAGGAAAAAACAGACAAAATGTAAAAAACAAAAAAACCCCAACAGCCTCCCTCGCCATCCCCAACCCTGAACCTGAAGACGCATGCATTATAGCTGTCTTTGGACTTTACTGCCCAGGTGAATGTCCTGCATTTAGATCTGTGTGTGACGTTTCACAGACTTGTGTGAAGGGGCACATACGGACAAGAGGAGGAAGCAGATTTCATTTCTGCTCTTTCTCTTGTTTAGAGCAGGGCAGCTTTTGGATGGTTTGATTGGAGTTAATGATTCCCTCTTCTGGAGGCACCCTGGCTGGAGCTGGGTGACCAGCTGGGAGCTGTGACCGAGGGGCAAGCATTGTGGACGAGGGTTGGCCAGATGTTTCCCAGGATCCCCGAACAACTCAGCATCTCTGAGCCTGTGAGGATGGGCTGATGATCCGAGGTGGAGGGAGCTGAGCTTCCAGATCTTTAAGTGTCCCCTTGGTATCCCCTTTGGGATCCACATGAAGACGTTTGAGGCCACTCTGAAGGTTTAAGGCTGTAGACGTCTCCTCCATTCTAAGTGGGGACAGGATTGCCCAGCAAAAAGGAAGGCAGAGACCAGCCCAGTCTTAGAGATGGCGGTTTCAGAAGTAGAGCTAGGCTATTACCTCTTGCCAAGAGAGGAAAAAAATGTGTGCTGCAAAGTTAAAATATGGATGTAAACAAAACTGGCCTTCATGCAAATGTCTGCTACAATACCTGAGATCTCCTTGTTTTTCTTGAAAACTTAGGGTCTCCGAGTGTTTGGTGGGGACTAGGGGTGAAATTAGGGAGCAGAGCTCTCCCCACTGTTGGATCCCCCCTTGCCAGCCTCAGACAGAAGCAGGCCTCAGGTTACATTGTGGCAGTGGTGGCTAGCTGAGAGGTGGCCGGTGTGTGGGATTCATTGATTAACTGCTGCTCAGCCCTGGTTAGAGAGGTGCCTCTGGACATCCAGGGCTAGTGTTCGAACTTCTGATACACCAGCCATATCCTTAGATTTATAGGCCAGGAAGGGACCACTGGTGGTGAAATTCATCCTCCTGACTTCAGGTAGGACCACATCCAAGCCATTCCAGACTTTTAAGAATCTACCCTATTTATAAAGTCTTCAAAAACAGTCCTTCAATCTCTCAGTTTAATGTTATGAACTCTTTATGTCAGGAAATTTAACTTCAGAGCAAAACTCAGATTCCTCATAGTTTAGTTCAAAGACCATTTCCTGCAGCTGTCATCCTCCCTCTGAATACCCTTCATGTATTTGAAAACCAATATTAAATTGGCTTTCAGCTTTCTCTTCTCCCCAGGTGGAATAATTTCAGTTCCAGTCACTTGAATTCAGAAGAAAAAGCTTGCTAGGAAAATTCAAGTCAAGTAAATATAAGCCCTTCTTTTAAAGGTGAAAAACTAGGATAGAGAGGGGAGAAAAAAGGAAAATAAATGGTTTCTCTGCTGACAATATCCAATCTGAAATTCAGGCTACCTGGAATGAAGTAAAAAGTTGTATATTACATTTTCATCACTGTAGAATTAATCAATTCCTTCCCGTTCCCCTTCCAAGGAGAGCTGGAGCTGACTTTTCTTTGTAGGTCTTAGGGATTTCCTTTGCGAATTTAAAAGCAGTTGTGCGAATCAAAGAGATTTAGGAGCTATTGAGAGAAACAAGATTCCGGAGTAAGGATTCCTTACTTTTGCCAAAACCTCAGCTCTCTCTGGAACAGAAGTTATTTATCTTTGGGGAAACTCATAGATCTATTTGAAAATCTGATAAAAGCCGAGAACCCTTTCCTAGAAAAATATGTGTATGTACATACAGGAACAATTCCATACAATTTTGCTGAGTCCCTGGACCTCAAATTGTAATCACCAAACCTATTTTAATAGGCTGCGTTTCAATCAGAGGTGAAAATGAATCATTTTGCATAAAACTTAATTTATGACCAGAAAAGAAAAAGTGAATTTTTCTTTTTATAAAAGGGTAAAGTAAAACAGATTCCTATTGAGGTATGAGTTCTCGGGGACATAATTGGATATTTAATTTAATTTAAATTGAAAATGCTTTTTTCATTTCTAAGGTATTCCCACCAGAAATCGATAATACCTAATAGAATTTGATTTTGAATAAGAGTCGATGTTAACCTCCTCCTTATAATGCAGTGTGTGAGCTGTGTACAGAAACCCTGGGTGGGCACCAGGATAATAGGTTCTTCTCTTGCTTCTGCCCTTGGCTGGTTGTATGGACATGGGTCTATCTGTCATCTTCCTGGGTCTTCTTACCTGTAAAATACTGCTTTCAGAATCTGTCTCTTGGCCTCATTTTTCTGTATTTTAGTTTTCCATCTCCCTGGCTGTGCTTTTCCAGAGTTCAGTGAGATGTTCCTTGACACATCACTTTTTTTTTTTTTTTGCGGTACGCGGGCCTCTCACCACTGTGGCCTCTCCCATCGCGGAGTACAAACTCCGGACGCGCAGGCTCAGTGGCCATGGCTCACGGGCCCAGCCGCTCCACGGCATGTGGGATCTTCCCGGACCGGGGCACGAACCCGTGTCCCCTGCATCGGCAGGCGGACTCTCAACCACTGCACCACCAGGGAAGCCCGACACATCACTTTTATAATCAAGTAGGGCGGCTTGGCAAAAAAGAGTGAAGGAAAAGATATAATGAGATGTTGGCACAAAGGGCGGTGGCCACAACTGCTCATCAAAGCACGTGTGTCACTCATCCCACCTCAGCCAACTGGGCTCCAAACTTTGTGTAGTAAAATGGAAACGCATATGCTTCTCACTCCCAGACCAGGAGCATACTTTAAGGACACAGAGTATGTGAGAATCCAGATTTCCTAAACGATTTTCTCCATTTCAGTCTCACTAATTAGCAAAATGCCAAAATAAATGACTTGGTTTACAGATAATTAGTTTACACGTATATTTCCACAATCAGTGTTGGCACCCGTAGATTTGAAATCAGAAGACTTCTCTGCTGTCATCTTTCATATTTTAGAAGCAGGTTTATCTTACCCAAGTAAAATTGTTCAGTCCAGATAGTTGGATAATTTAGATAGATTGTTGATTTTTTTCTCCTTTAAGTGATACTGAAGAATACCCAATTCTACCCCAATTCATGGGGGTTAAAATGAGAAATCAATAATTCAGTGGGTCTGGGTGGATTTGGACTTCAAACTCCACATGTCATGCTTCCTAGCCTAATTGCTGTCGAGATAAAATACCCGAAGAGTTTGGTAAAACTGAAAATCAAGTAGGTGAATGTGAGGCCCAGGTTAAGGATGCCTTCCAGGTTGGCAGGCTTCTTTGTTGGCTCACATACTGCTGGTTATTTTAAGTTCCAAACCAAGCAGACAGTCTTCACATCCCCGTAGTGGTTGAAGCTGTGTGTTTCAGGAAGCGCGTTATTAATGACCTTGAATTGCAACCTGCTGACAGGACTCCTTCGTGTCACCACAGCATCACGGGGCTGCATCATGGTATACATTTCCCGCACCATCGCTGGCCCTGCCTGGTACGGTTTCTTAACGTGTGTCGTATCCCAGCTTGGAAGGTTATGTGTCCATAGTCTCCATCGGCACCAAAGGGTGGATGGGGAGAAGGGGTTCAAACAGATGCCCTTCGTTAGCTTTTCAGCTCTGCAGTGTGACGACCAGTGTCCGCCTTTGCATTATTTTATGCTCAGCAAGAGACCCTTCCCTATTGCGGGGGCAGTGATGACAAATCATTTTCCTTTTTCATTGGTCAGAGAGACAAAAGGTGGTCAGGCCTGGTAGAGGCAGGTTTGAGATAAATGTCCCAGCGCCCTGGCAGTGAAGGCGAGCAGGTTGTCTTTGGATCAGAGCTGCGATTACTCCTGCTTTTAGCCGAGTGCCTTTCATCACTGCAATTAGTTTCTTGTCTGCGAGTGTTTCAATACAGCATCAGAGGTTTGCCATGCAGTCAGTGTCAAAATCTCTGAACACCGTGCTCACTTTTGTGCTTGAATACACTTATTGACACGCACACAGGTGTTAAATTAGATTGGTTTCAAGGCATTGTACCAAGTCACCAGGCACCAACTGATCCTCCTCTTGCTAAGGTTTCTGAAGTCTGGGTTACAGGAAGATGAGGAATCATCAGACAGTGTTAATCGAATAGGAATTTTAAAGATTCACTTAATTTAAAAAATTTCCATCACATTTCACCTAAGAGGGGGGAAAAAAAAACAACCTTTGGTAGAAAGTAGGCATTTAGATAACACGTATACATTTAACATGACAATGCACTTGACTTTCATTTACCTCTGTCGTATTAACATAATTTGTACATAGTCAACATCTAAACTCCCTTAAGCCCCAGTTTAGAAAATCACAGGTGAAATTGTTCTTCCAGGAGTTACGTTTAAATGCAAATTAGAAAGGCAGCCTCAGAAATTCATGAGCCTCTCTGCTCCCTGGGGCCTCTCGGTGCTCTGGCTCCTGGCTCAGTAGGGCTTGTCTTTCGGAAATGGCTCGTTAAGGCCTGCATTCGAGAAGAGGAAGCTCCCCTGCCACCGAACCTCCCCCCCCACAAGCAGTCCACAGCAAAGGGCCAGCGCAAGAGCCAAAGGGCAAGGTAATTAAAACAGTAGCTGCAGAGGCAGACTGGGAATAGAAGACCTGTACCTGTAGCAATAGTTTTCCATTAAAGGTCTTGTTTTAAAAAAATTTTTATTATTTTTTTGGCTGCGTTGGGTCTTCATTGCTACACAAGGGGTTTCTCTAGTTGCAGCGAGCGGGGGCTACTCTTCGTTGCGGTGCGCAGGCTTCTCATTGCAGTGGTTTCTCTTGTTGCGGAGCACGGGCTCTAGGCACGCGGGCTTCAGTAGTTGCAGCACACAGGCTCAGTAGTTGTGGCGCGTGGGCTTAGTTGCTCCACGGCATGTGGGATCTTCCTGGACCAGGGATCAGACCTGTGTCTTCTGCATTGGCAGGTGGATTCTTAACCACGGCACCACCAGGGAAGTCCAAAGGCCTCATTTTTTAAAACACTCCACCTAGATAGGGGAAAACGTTGAGGATTAGAGTTAGGCAATTAGGGCTGAGACAGTGCGGTTTTCTACACCCACTTCCAAACGGTGAGGGTTACTTTGATGGACCCGAATGCGTGATTCTAATTCTGTGCAGCACAGGCTTGGGGTATCAAACTTGGGAGATATGTGGGTCCATTTTAAGTGATCTTTCCCCCTCTGTGCATAAAATTGAATAAGAGAAAACCCCTGTCCCAGGTGTTAGTCTGAATCTATGGGTAAAAATTATTCAGGAACTCTTCTGAATTGATGTAGGTCATGGGAAAGTGAGGCCAGGAGAATGACGAGCTTGTTGGCCCCCATTTTCCACCTTGCTTAAAGCAGTTTCAGTAGACACAAGTCCTGAGGGCCTTTGTTTCCCCCTCCTCTCATCAAATCTTAACAAAATCTGCTCTTTGGCTGCGTTCAGCAAGAGCTAAGTGCTAGCAGCGAATGCTAAGGAGAACCACCATATCTACAATGAATACTCCATATAGAGCTGCTAAGGGTCATGGGAATGTAAGTGTTTGGAAATTATACAGGGTCTTCAGGAAAAAAATGAAAGGGATCATGTGTTGTTGTAGGTCCATTTCTGAGCGGGTTGTGTCAAAAAGAGTGCTTTTCCACGAAATGAAATCACCAGAAAAGAGCTCATGTGTCCGTATGTACTTAACCCTTTCTTTTTTTGGGTGGGGGGGGACCCTCATTGTGTGGCTTGCGGGATCTTAGTTCCCCAACCAGGGATCGAACCCGCGTCCCCTGCAGTGGGAGCATGGCATCTTAACCACTGGACCACCAGGGAAGTCCCTGTACTTAACCCTTAATAGGTGTGGAGGCATTGCTTTGTTATGAAGATGCCAGGCTTCACAAAGGAATGAAGAAGCAATGCAATATTTCTCCTGAGCAGAAGTGAAGACAGAGCTAAGGCTGAAAGGTGGCCTCCACCTTCGGGAGCTGGGGGAGGGTGGTGAGAAGGAGTTGGGAACACATCCTTGCCGGCTGGCCTCCGCTGACTGCCTCCTTCAGGTCCCCAACCACGTGCACTTACTCTCCATTCTTTCCAGCCTGTTAGGAATTCTTCCTTTCACTTCTCACGGTCTGCAGTTACCTTCGTCACTTTCCAGTTCATTGCCCACCTCCTCAGTCTATTAAGGACCCTGTCTGTCTTGTTTACCGCCATATCGCGGGCTCCTATAGCAGGGTCTCGCATCCAGAAAGGCCCCCTAACTAGTCGTTGAGTTAATGAAAATACCATCTATCGTGAAAAGAAAGTTAACCAGAATATTCCATGAAACGTGCCTGGTGTCCTGTTCGTCTTTATCTGAGCCCCCTTCCCCCACGTGATTTCTATGAAATGATAGGAAAGGACATTGCCTGAGGCTTTCCTGACTCCAGAATTAACCAACTATAGCAGCTCTGGACGTAAACCTTCTCTTGGACCTGCTCCTGCCCAGATCGTCTTGCTGAACAGATCTTATGGCCTCCCTGAGGCCTCTGGGAACTGAGGATGGACACATGGGTGACTGGGAAGCCAGCCCGTGTCTCCTGAGCCTGGCACGCTCCTGTGGCCCCTGCACTAGACCCTCATTGGCCCCTGCTCCAGGGCTGGGGATCTGCGCTGGTTGATGTCCAGTATTAGAGTTCCATGCTCTCAGTGCACAGTGGAGTTATGAGAACCACTGTCCTCTGGCAGATGGTCAGCTGGCCCTAAACAGGAAGATTTCTGCGCCCCCTGGGAAAGATATTGGCTTGAAGTGGAGATGACTTGTTTCACCTGCTAATGGATGTAGGATTCTTCTGTCTTTACGATGCATAGACATGTCACATTTTTTTGGTTTCCTGCTCATGATTTAGACACTGGAAATCATCCAAATTGTTTTTTTTCCCCCACCATAAAGTTTTGTTAACTGGGTCTTCAGATATGTTTCCAGATCAATCAAACTGAGCTGAAACCTCCAACGAATACACTGACTTACGTTGCTCATTTGTTGGTTTGGCCCTGGGCCTGGCTCCCCAGTGTAGGGCTGGATGATGAGTTATTATTGAAACCGAAATGGCCTTCATTTCAATACGATTTTGTGATCATATGACCCTGCTTAGAGTTTTCAGCACAGGATGGATCCAGCACCATGTGCTCAGTCACCAGTGGGCTACACAGTGTGAGTTACACAAAATAAATTTCAGCCTCGTGGGGGAGACCTGGCATGTACATTTAGGAGTGGTGGGTTGTGGTTTTGGATTCGTTGGAGATAATTTTGATTGGACAGAAAAGGTTAGATAGTGGAGGGATTGAAAGTCAGCCAGAAGAGTCTGGATATTTTCCTGAGCAGAGTGGGGACCATTATCAGTATAGGAAATGGAAAGAAATATCGTGAGAGTTAAACCTTAGGGAGGTTATTGTGGGGGCATCAGAATGGCGGGAGGGGGAGAAAGGGGGAGTGTTAATTGGGAAACTGTTGCAGGAAGCAAGTGCTAGAGGATGCGGGTCTGGGCTGAGAGGGTGAGAAGGATGGACAGGGATGGGAAGAATGAAGCTGTGAGATGCCTCGAAGGGGAGCCGCAGGACCTAGAAATGCACCTGGAGATGCGGTGAAGGGAGAACCCAGGAGAGAAGGTGTCGATCCTGTGACTTAACAACAGAAAGGGCTGCTGAGAGCAATGGGGGAGGTAGGAGAACTGATAGGACACTACTTTAGGGATTTATAGCATCCTGTCGGTGTAAAAACCACTGGACCATTGCAACAACCCTCTGGACCAGGCAGGAAAGATATTTTGTCTCTCCTCTTGTAGATGTTCAGAAAGCTTAGACCATGCAAGGCACATGGGTAATAAAAGTGGAGATGCTGGCATGGAGCCTCAGTTCTCTGGGACCTGGTCCAGAATGTGATAAATTCTCATCTGAAGATGTTGAATTTCAGTTCATGGCAGAAAATCCAAGTGGAATTCTGAGAAAGCATTTGGAGATGTCAGGTGGGTGCTTGAGACAGAAGTCTGAGAAATGATAATTCAGTCGATGAAACAGTAATTGAGTCTCTTTTGGAAGGAGATGTAGAGAAAGAGTAGTTGAAGGCTCAGAAGTCAACCTTGGGAGCCCTGTATCATTCGGGTGCAGCCGACGACGCTGAAGGGAATAGTTGGAGGAGCCCGAGAAGAAGGATGTGGAGTGTCTTGGAGGCGTAGGAAGGGCAGCGTGTCAGGAGGGTGAGGGGAGGGACAGGGCTCACCAGCGTAGATGCCTTGAGAGGTTAGGAAGAGGGCTCATTTCTGTGGCAGAAGAAGGTCCTTGTTGACTTGTGGGAGAGTAGTAAACATAGGAAGGTAGTTTGGTAAGAAGCTAGCCAGGTGGTGAAAGGTTCCAAAGTGGGTGGATGGGCGATGATGAAATAGAGATTTTGATTCCAAGCCAGGTTTAGTTATGAAGAATGGCAAAGTTGGGGGGGGGCAGGTTTTAGAAAAGCAACAGGATCAGTCAGTGGGTTTTCAGGCTGTAGAAGACTGCTGTTGGAAGGGGAGAGGAGGAAGTGTTGGCGGAGGAGAGAGTCAAGGTGATGCACAGGAGACAGGAGGGATGCTCTCTGGGTCACAGGTGGAGGGTTACTCGAGAGAAGGTGGAAACCCTTCTTCCTTCAGGACTGCGAGAAGGTGACTGCAGAGGATTGTCAGTTAAGAGCAAATGCCCCAAAGAAAAACTACGGACACATCTTTTCATGTCTGTGCCTTTGCCACTTTTTTCCTTTTCAGCCCTTATTGAAAATGTCTTTACCTCTCATAGAGAAGAGGCACCATGTGTAGGCTATTAGGTAATAATGTGTTTCTTCTCGGTCCAAAGGGCGGTACAAAAACTGAGAGCAAGGTACACAGTACCCCTGAATGTTCTGTATTTCCTGGGGGGGGGAAATGTTATATAAATGTATAGTGCTACTGTGATAATTCTGTATAAAATTTCAAAGGTCCCAATTATAAAAGATGACAACAGATAGATATTCAGGCTTAAAAATACTAACATTATTTTATTTGGTTGGGATTTATTAATTTTTAAAAATGGATCTAGGTGACCTGGTAGAAATGGTACGGATTTTTCAGGTTTAGAGTTTAAGCTGGACCCTCCCCCGTAAAAGGTAGAGTTGTCCAAACGTGGATCTTTCCACCAAGTAGTATATTTCGTTCAAGGTAGACTGAGGTAACTAGTCACCAAAAGAGAAAATGAATGTCAGTATCACATGTGAGCGTGTTAAAGGGAGTGGAGTGACCCCGAGGCCTGGCCTCCCTGGGGAGTCTGCAGGGGAGATGCCACCTGCGCGCCTGAGGAGTGCATCTTCTCACCTCCGTACCCCAGCAAAGGGGAGAGCAGAAATCCGAAAACTGCCACCACACTTCCTTCCTTCTGTGGGCCTCAGGAAGACAGCAAGTTTGCTCCATGTGACTCCAGACCCTGTGTCACCTCCCTTTTGCTTCATTTTTACCTCATCTCACGTATGACCCTACGTCCGTGCATCTCTTCTTTTGCAATAGCGCAGTGCTAAATTCTGGTACATAATTAAGAGGGTATTACGTCAGCTGCCTTAGGAGTGGGCAACAAAGAGGTAAAGGGAAGTAAAGTTGAAAAAGGAAGGGTAATGGGAAATGGTACAAACTCCCCAGCCTGCCAGAAGCTAGCGGGGCTCCCCATGGGTATTCATGACAAACCAAACCTCCTCTAGGCCTCTTGTCTCTCACTGCTCACTCCACATTTTACCCGTCCCTCAGATACGTTGAGGGCATTCCCACTCCTTGTTACTCGATGTCCACTGCATGCTAAATCCTGCCAGGCCCATGGAAGCCATTGCATCTCCAAGTTGTACCAAAGCAGAAATGTCAACTAAATTATCTTTAATGAAATCATTTGCTTTTTTAAATCATAGAGTCAACCAAAGGGGGAAAAAAGATTCACTTTAATTGCAGGCACTTGGAACACCCAGCTGGGGTTAAATATCCTTTCATCTTGCATGATTGTGAGAGACAGAGCAGGCATTCTTAATTCCGTAAATGCTTATGGTTTGGGGATAATTAAATTGGGTTAGAAAAGCAAAATGAAGGAAATCCGTGGTTGAAAGGAAAATGGAATCTCCATCAGTTAAGGGAAAAAGGAGGTTTTAAAAACGGATGGAAATGAAGTTGATTGCTTGCCAAGTTTCACACGCAAGACACTGAAACTTAGGAGGGAAGAAGAAATCGTGATCAAACAGAGGTCATGTAGGCACAAAGGAAGGAAGACTTAGTTCTTATTGGGGGGATCAAGATGGGGGCTTCTCAGCTGAGTGGGCCTTGAGAAGATGATGAGGACGAGGACATGTGAAGTTAAGGGAATACGAGGGAAGTTCACAGATGCAAATGTGCAGGCACATAGTGTTGTGTTCAGGGAACAGGGAACCATCTACTGTGTTTTGGACTTCATTCCTTAGAAATTGGTGAGATACTGAAGCAGCATTGAATGTATCAAGCTCTGTTATAAGGGGTAGAGTCCTGCGTCTGTGTGAGGGACAGGTTGTATAATCAAATACAGAAGTCAACGGGACCAGTTAGGAAAGGATTGCAGTAGCCCAGGCACACACCGGTGATGGCCTGAACTAGGCAGTGTCATCGAATGGAATGTGGAGGAATAATCCAGAGAGATCCAGTTTGCCAATTTCTGCATTGTAGACACTCCCACCAAGGCTGATCTGGGCCTACCGGGATGGTGTCACTCACCATGTGGAGTTGAGAAGAGGGGTGCCAATCAGAGCACGAGCCGGTTGGAGCCGGCTGGAGCCGGCCTCAGCACACCGCTGTGTCCAGTAGGTTGTGGAGAAGGATACTAGGTCCGGTTTGGAATGGTTCAAATGTCATGCATCAGTGGGCCATCTGTGTGGAAAGAGTCTCGCAGGCATTGGAAACTTATAGCTGGCACTCAGGAGAAAGGGCAGGGGAGGGATGGAGATTGAAGTCAACAGTGTCACGGGGGAGGAAGGGAGGGAAAGTGACTGGGAGGAGGGAGGAGGGAGGAGGGAGGGAGGGAGGATTTATGGAAGCGGACTTAGAACTGAACCCAGGGGACACCTGTGTATAAGGGGTGAGATGTGGAAAAACAAACGGAAGTGAAGGACTGGGAAAGAGAAAGTAGGGGTGGGGGCGGAGGGGGGGAGAATCAGGAGACGGCAGCATAGTGGCATCCAAGACAGCAAAGGGTCCAAGCAGCAGAATGATGTCATCAGGAGGATAGGATGTTTTGACTCCAATTTATGAACATAACATTTTAATCAGAATCAGCCCAGCATGAATTAATTTTCATGAAGTTCCTGAGGGAACATCATTAAGCCAATTTAATTCCTTCCCATAATCAATTTTCCATAGAGCGCTGTTAATCTGTTTCCAATTTTTCTCATTTTCATATTTATCTTAATGAAATTATTTAAATCAGGATCGATGATATTCCTCATAAATAACATAATAAAGATTTATCAATAACTTTAAAAAAATCTCGATTGAATTTTACTGATGATATCCTTTATCGTTTATTTTCTTCTGAGGCCATGATTTCTGAGTCCAGTTTCCCTGGATCTTTTTTTTTTTTTTTTTTTTTTTACCATTAATAACAGATGATCTGTTAAGCAGTATTTCATCAGTATAAATTTTCGTCTTTGGCCATTATAGCCGTGTTATGTTTTACTTTCTCTTTAAATACAAACCCAGTAAGCCCATCTAAAAAAGCTGCTTTCTCTTACCAGTTCACCTGGGCCCAGGGCATTAGGAGACCAGGTGGAAGCCTAATGGAGAAAGATGAAGTGGTTTGGAAAGGTCTTTGTCTAGTCTTCCACATCATAAACGCGAGAGAGGTAATTAATAAAAGTCTTAAAGTCTGATATTGGCAGGTAGTAATTTAATTGCCTCTAGTATTATAACAGTTGTAAAATCTTAAATCACAGTGCTTTAAAACAGGGCTTCCCTGGTGGCGCAGTGGTTGGGGGTCCGCCTGCCGATGCAGTGGACACGGGTTCATGCCCCGGTCCGGGAAGATCCCACATGCCGCGGAGCGGCTGGGCTCGTTAGCCATGGCCACTGAGCCTGTGCATCCAGAGCCTGTGCTCCACAGCGGGAGAGGCCGCAACAGTGAGAGGCCCGTGTACCGCAAAAAAAGTAAATAAATAAATAAAATAATCAAAGACACCAAATTATTCCACTTGCTAGTCAAAACAATGATAAAAATCTCACGTATATTTCTGTTTACCATGTGACAAGTGTGTTAATATAGTCCAAGAACAAAGCACTGTATCGAATTTGGTTTTGTTGGCAGAAGAATGCTAGTAGGTTCAAAAAGATCAGACTGGACCCCAAGACAAACAGAGGGAATGACCATGGCTGTGAAAGTCAGCCCAGCTTCTAAGAGGCTGTTCGTGGTTGGTGCCATTTCAGTGGTGAAGTTGCCACAGCCCAGGGGCTGCGTCTTGGGCGCAGAAGGCTGATTGTGCCACCAGACTCTTAAGCCTGCACTCACATAGAGTAAACAAACAAGGCATGTGAACCTAGAATGTCAGTTTAGTCACGAAAGTGGGACAAGGACTACAGATTTGGGAAGGATATAGGGTTGAGATCTGGCTGGCTTAGAAGAGAAAAAGCAAAAGGTAGACGTGTGTGCAGTAATAACTTCCAGCTAGTTGTCATCAAATACAGGTTTACTATGGATCTCTAAATATTCTGATTTATCTGCCATGCACCCTAGGAAGGAGAATAGGACTGGAATATTTGAAGTCCAATAAGTACAATTCTGGGCTTCCATCCCAATGGTGTGAATGCCTTACTGACAGGATATTAGTGATAGATTTGACCAAGGCTGCTGCTTCCCTGGAAAGGGCTGGGATGGTCACTTCAACCACCCTCCTGAGCCATATGGCATTTCTTTAGGTAGATCGCTTCAGTCAGATTCTAGTCTAGTCTTGTAGGTCTAGCATTCATAGTAATTTTTGGAAAATGTATTTTTCTGTTTCATCTTGCATTCACTTTGTGTCATTAATAGAAGTTGGTGTCTCAAAGGACAGTCTCCAACCCTAGTTTTGGAGGAATCTAACCGCTAAGAATCAACAACCATGGCACTCAGTCTTCCGTAATATGGGATCACTTAGAGATGAATGATTGAGTCGAATTACATTCAGCACCCACAGATGTTTTAATTACACATTTTATTCTGAGATCATTGTAGATTCACATGCAGTTTTAAGAAATAATACAGAAAGACCCCATGTACCCTTTACCTGTTGCCTCCAGGTGGTAACATCTTTCAACACTGGTAAAATATCACAGGCAGGATATTGACATTGGCACAGTCAAGATCAGAGGAATTCATCCACCACAAAGATCCTTCACATTGGTCTTGCATCCCAGAAATAAAGCCCACTTGGTCATGGTGCTTAATGCTTTTTATACACTGCTAGATTTGATTTGCTGAAATTTTATTGAGGCTTTTTGTATCTAATACTTGAGATCTTTCCTCTTTTCTAATGTATGCATTTTAGTACTATAAATTTCCCTCTCAGCACTGCCTTAGCTGCATGCCCTGTCTTTTGATATGTTATATTTTCATATACGTTCAGTTCTGTGGATTTGTTATTTCCTTTAAGATTTCTTCTTTCACCCATGAATTGTTGAGAACTATGTTGTGTAATTTCCAAGGGTTTGGAGATTATCCTCTTGTCTTTTTGTTACTGATTTGTAGTATGATTTCATTATGGTCTGTGTATGGTTTCAATTCTCTTAAATTGGTTGAGGTTTGTTTTATGGCACAGGAAATGCTCTACCTTGATGAATATTCCATGGGCATGAAAAAAAGTGAGTTCTGCTGTCACTAAGTGGAGTTTTCTGTATATGTCAATGAGATCTGTATTGTTCATTTCTTCCAGATTCTTCTTGATGTTCTGTTTAGTACTTCTAACTATTGCTGGAAGTGGGATGTTTAAATTCTCAGCTGCAGTTGTGTTTTTCATCTGTTTCTCCCTTTAGCTCGATCAGTTTTTGTTTCATGCATTTTGAGGTTGTTTGTTGTATATACTTTCCGGATAGTTATGCCTTCTCAGTGGAGTGTTTGTTTTATAGTTATATAACATTTCTCTTTGTCTCAGGTTTTTTATCCTTTGTCTTATGTCTGCCTTATCTGATGTTTAATATAGCCACTTCTGCCCTTTTTTTTTTGATTGATGTTTGATGGTATATCTTTTTCCATCCTCTTATTTCAGTTTACCTATGGTGTTGTATATGAAGTTTTTTGAGAGCATATTGTTAGTTCATGTTATTTTATCCACTCTGACAATCTCTTTTAATTGGTTTATTTAGACCATTTACGTTTAAGTAATTATTGACACTTTTGGGCTTAAGTCTTCTGTTTTATTATTTGCTTTCTGATTTGTTTTCTCTGACTGTTTCTCTATTTCTCTTATCTTTTCTGTGGGTTATGTGAAGAATTTTTAAAGTATTCTCTGTTGATTTGTTTATAATTTTTTTGGAGTATACCTCTTTGTATGGTTTTCTTTGTGATAGCTCTAGGCATTACAATACACATACAAAACTTATCGTCTACCAGTGTCAATAAAGTACCGGTATCAGTGTTATACCATTTTGATGGAAATGTAGAAACCATGCTACATTTGGGTATCTTTGGCCTTCCTGCTCTTTAAATATTGGGTTGGCCAAAAAGGTCTTTTGGGTTTTTCTGTAATATCTTACAGAAAAACCTGAACGAACTTTTTCACCAACCCTAAATATAGTTTTAGGTATTTCCTCTATATGTGTCACACACCATGACAGATGGTGTAATAATTTTTGCTTCAACCATCAGTTTTGCCCATTCTGATGTTCTTTTTTTTTCTGAAGTTCCAAACTTTCTTCTTTTGTTTCCTTCTCTGTTTAGAGAACTTCCTTAAGCCATTTTTAAAAGATTAATTTTTATTGGAGTATAGTTACTTTACAATGTTGTGTTAGTTTCTGCTGTACAACAAAGTGAATCAGCTATACGTATAGATATACCTTAAGCCGTTTTTAAGGGTAGATGTACTGGCACAGATTTCTTAGTTTTCCTTCATTTGAGAATGTTTTTATTTCCCCTTTCATTTCTGAAGGATATTGCCACCAGATATGGAATTCACAGTTGACAGTTTTTTCTTCCAATGTTTGAAAAATGATGTGCTTTTTCCTCCTGGTCACCAAGGTTTCAGATGAGAAATCTATTTTCATATGAATCATTATTCCCTTATAAATAGGGTACCCTTTTCCTTTGTGCACTTTCAAGAGTTTTTCCTTGGGGCTTCCCTGGTGGCGCAGTGGTTGGGAGTCCGCCTGCTGATGCAGGGGACATGGGTTCGTGCCCTGGTCCAGGAGGATCCCACATGCGGCAGAGTGGCTGGGCCCGTGAGCCATGGCCCCTGAGCCTGCGCGTCCGGAGCCTGTGCTCTGCAGCGGGAGAGGTCACAGCAGTGAGAGGCCCGCGTACCACAAAAACAAAAAACAAACAAAAAAAAAAAACAACAAAAAAAAGTTTTTCCTTGTCTTTAGTTTTCAGAAATTTAATTATGATGTGTCTTGTGGATTTCTTTCACTTCATTTTATTTAGAATTCTCTCAGTTTCTTGAATCTGCGAGCTGTATCTTTCACCAAATTCAAAAAGTTTTCAGCCATTATTTTTTAACACTTTTTAAACTCCATATTCTTCCCTCACCTTCTGGCATTCTGATGTTAAAGAATACGAGGTCTTTGGTTATGGCTCTCAGGTCTCTGAGGCTCTGTTCAGTTTTTTTTCAGCCTATTTTCTCTCTTTTCATATTGAGTAAATTCTATTCCTATGTCTTCAAGTTCCTTGATTTTATCCTCTGTCAACCCCACTTGACTGTTGAGCTTATTCAGTGAGTTTATATCCAAAAACGTATTTTATTATACAATTTCATTTTTATAACTTTTGTATAACTTTTAAATTTTTGTTGAGATTTTGTTTTTCATTTATCTCGAGAGATTTTATTGCATGTTTATAAGATTGTTGCAGCAGTTTCATGATAACTGCTCTAAAGTCCTCGTCAGATGATTCTAGCATCTGATCATCTCAGTGTGGGCATCAGCTGATTGCTTTTTTCTCATTCAACTTGTGCTTTTCCTGGTTCTTGGTATGATGGGTCATTTAAAAATTTTATCCTGGACATTCTGATTATTGTATTAAGAGTCTCTTTTTTGAGGTTTAGCACCCAGACTACTTTTGTGGACTGTGTTACAAGGACATTTGATGTTCCGAGCCTTTGCAGTGCTATTTTGGTCAGCTTGGTTTATCTTTTTTTCTTTTTTTTTTTTTTTTTTTTTTCGGTACGCAGGCCTCTCACTGTTGTGGCCTGGCCTCTCCCACTGCGGCGCACAGGCTCCGGACGCACAGGCTCAGTGGCCATGGCTCACGGGCCCAGCCGCTCCGCGGCATGTGGGATCCTCCCGGACCGGGGCACGAACCCATGTCCCCTGCATTGGCAGGCGGACTCTCAACCACTGCACCACCAGGGAAGCCCAGCTTGGTTTATCTTGCTCCCTGGTACTCCTTGAGGAGAAGGAAGGAGTTTCTCCAGGCGGGGTCCCCTGATGCCTTTAGGTTGGGGAAGGGAGTATCTGGCCTGTGGGGAGGACAGGAATGGAGAATGTTTCCCTGGTCAGGTGCTGATTGTGGTGGATCCCCCTTTCGTGGTGTGTCTGGGTAAGGAGGGCAGTCTCAGGCCTGGCAGGTAGAACACTTCTCCTGGCCAGTTTTTGTGGGTGGGGCATGTGATCCATTTCCCCTTACCAGTTCTGCCTTATCTGGTGTTGTAGGTTAAGACTCTTACTTAATCTGCAAAAGGAATGAGTCTACCTGGGCTGCCTTCTGTTCGTACAGTTTGTGAGTTAGGAAACACCAAGTCTGGGGCACCTTCTTCTGTTCAGTCCTAAGGTGCCGTCACGCTGTGGACTGCGGGACCTAGGATCCCAGCCATCTCAGCTTACCCTGGACACCATTTAGACCTTTCCTTTGGCTGCCCTTTGTGTTATTTCCAGGGCTCATTGCTGTGCTTAGCAGGAGCAGGGAGAAATGAGTTGACACCATTCCTGTTCAGAACTGAGGTCCACAGGTTAGTCCACACAAATGTTTGAGACCCAGTTTGGATAGTCTGTGAAAAACCCAGAGACATAGGATCCACGTAAGCTCTGTGCATCAAGTGGACTGGCCAGTTGGAAATAAAGAACTAAAGAAAATGGCGGAAGTGAAACCACGGATGTCTCAAAGCAAGACATGATTAATCGCCAAGTGAGTGATATGGGCAAGAAACACTGGGGGCTCTGAGTGGGGGGGAAGATCAATATATCTCCTAATCTGATCTGAACAATTAATAACCATGGTTGTTCAGCAGTCACGATGCCCATAGGATGTGATCTTCCGATAAAAGAGGTTTCTAGCTGGTAGTGTGAAAATAGCAGCTAGAAAGTAACATCTTAATACAAGACACCTCCCCCCTGGAATCATCCAGTCCCTGCTTTACCATATACTGAGGGAGTGGGAAGCAGGGCAGGGAGAGGTCAGTGGGAGATGGGCAGTGGGGAAAACTTCGGGAGAATGGCTTTTATGATGCCTGCACGTGGTGACCAGAACCCTGAAGGCAGTGATTCATAGGCTAAAAAGGTGTCTGGCTGACTCAGTGGGATCTGCGGTTTTGAGAAAACAGGTAGTAAGCCCACCATGTGAGCAGGCATGTGACGGTGGGGAAAGCCAGAAGCACGGGGCTGTGTGAAAGTAGGTCATGGGCTTGGCAGCTCTATCCGTGCAGCTCAGAGCACACAGCACGGCGTGATGGTGACTGGCAGAAGGTGGAGGCCGGATCCTGAGTTAGCCTATCCGAGTGCTCAGGGGGGCACCTGGAAGGCCCACCGCTTTGATGTGTGCTGCTGCTGGTACCCACTCTGCTTTGGAACCTGCCGGTGTCCCTTCCCCACGTGCTCCAAGCACCTGGTCCTGTTTGCAGGGTCCCCGGACTAGGTAGCGTGTAGGCACAAAGGAGAGGAGAGGGATAAGGAAGAGATTAAAAAAAATAATGCGACGTAGATGGCAAGCCTGATTTTTTTTTTTTAATCAAAGATTTGCAATATGAAGCTCAGCGCTTGATAGAAGGAAAAATATTTGGTGGTGGTGGGGGGTTATTATAAGGATGATCACATTTAGCATATTGTTAATAAAGTGTCACGTTCCAGGAGGATATCTCTGAGTTAGTCCGTGTGGTGCCAACGGTTTTTTCAGTAGACATAAAAAATGATTGTAAATAGTGCTATTAGATGCCACGTTAGAATGACTAGTTACCTTGTAATAGTTAAGAACGTGTGAAAATATACATGGCCAGCAATTTCTAGTTGAGTCTGAAAATCACAGCCGAGAAATCTGCGCTATTATTATTGTTGTTGTTTATACGCAGTTAAACATTTAAACGTGGGTCCTGGGGGGAATGATCACTCTGGTGTCCATCAAGGAAAGAAAAGGGTTTGCCCTTGTAAAGCCTGCATGTTCACATTTCACTTAGTGCAAAATCTGGGTTGTGCCACTCCATTGGTATCATGGATAATTTTAAGAAGCAAATAAACAAGTAAACGCATAATTTTATTTTGGCTTACTCTGCATAAGTTGAAGGTCTGTTTCCTTTATTCAACAGTAAACTGTTGATCACAAACCATGTGCCAGGGACTGTTCTAGTGAACAAAGCGCACAAGAACCCCTGGCCGTGTTTGTTCCCTCTACGTCCTTGGGAAAATATCTGTGGTCTTGTGACGGGGTGTGGACACGATGAGGTGTGGGAGGGAGAGGCCAGGAACTCTTGTGTGTCGACAGGAGGCTAATAGGAATTTAGGAATTTAAAACGGGGCCCATGGTATAAGCATGTGTTCAACAAGAGTGGGCTGTGTTGGCAAACAGAAGGGGGAAAAATCTAGGACTGATTTGAGGAGGAAAAATGCCAATGAACTCATTTGTCTTTATCCTGGACACTGTTTTCAAAAACATAATTTCGTTTTTCTGTTCAATTCAGCATTCCACTACTGAGTATTTACAAAGTGCTGGGCTAAAAAGTATTACCTAGAACCGAGGGGTTGTGAGGAAGAATGTTTGTTCTCCATTTTCCTAACTCTCAAATAAGAATATTTTTGTAATGTGATAAAAATTCTCTTTAAATACACATATGCCTGGGAAATATGTATTTATACATCAATCTTCCATTACTTTCCTCATCATACTATACTTTCCAGGCAAAGATGGACTCTTCCCTCCACCCTCATACATTTTGTTCTCCACGTCCAACCTTTGTTCGTCCTATTCCTGATAATGTCCTTATTTCTTACCTTCTTCTCAGAAAAATTGGGCTGTCAGCTTCATCCATCCTTCCAAAACATCCTCTAGTGAAACATCACCTTTCCCCACTACAAGGGCACTTGGTGCTTCCTCACACCTGCCTTGTGTTGTTACTAGTTATTTCTAACCTCCCCGACCTGCATTAGATTGAAGTCTCTGTCCCAGAGGACAGGGACTGTTTCTGACCAGTATTCATGCATTCCTCCTGGGATCGTCCACATGGACGTTCCTCAGTAAATATTTATTGAATTGTATTGTAGAGCAAACCTTCAAATATTTTGAAGATAATTATTCTGTTCCACCAATTTTCCAGGCTCTCCATCTGCACTTGTTCTTAAGACTTGTTTCCAAAGCCTTTGTCTTTCTGTTTGCTCTCGTTTGGATATTGTCCCTATAGCGTGTCTAGAACTGAAAACTGTTCTTCCTGGGGCCAAGTACAGCATGACAACCAATTTCCTCTTTCTGGGGAAAGAAACCACCCACCAGTCTGAGAGACATCTTGCTTTAATTATCGTGGGCAAATCAAGTCAACTAGGAATTCTTTGAGCGCCTAATGGCCGTGAACCACACTCCTGGGCCTGTGGCCAGGCCAGCCCAGGTCTGCGTCTAACCTTCTGCCATTCACCATTGGAAGGGCTCACCCGCCTCCCTTGCTTTAGACATTGAGAATACAGCAAACAGAGCATCACAGCCCGTTGTTTCCATACACTGAGCGGACTTGCCTCTGAAACAGATTGAATGTGCACTTTATCTTCCAGGAATCTTAAGAGTTTGCTTCTTTTTTGCTCCTTACATATGCTTTATCTGAAAGACCTCTCAGACCTGGAGGATCCAGTCCATCCTGTTAACACTCCATCCTTGGAGACAGTGTTGCCTTGTGAACACACGGTTGGGGCCGACAACCGGGAAGCTGGTGTTTCCGCGACCCTGGGCTGTATCATTTGCACTCTCTAAAGAAACACCGGCTCACTTCTGTTTTCTCCTCTCTCCCTCCTTCCACATCCCACACATACATAAATGAATTTTCTGATGTGACAGGCTGCAGAGATAAATTTAAGGGAACCATCACGCTGGATTGTTGTCCTTTGATTTTCACCTCTTTCTGCCGGCCACTCGGAGGCGCTTAGCACGACTCCCTTCCTGTAAAGGAGTGATGCATTTAAAAAAATAACTCTGGAATGCCCTCCCAAATTCTTAGAGTCAACCTTTAATTAAGTAAGGTATCAAGCAGGTCTCTACCCAGTGATGCAGGGACGAATACAAACACACGCACACACACACACACACGGACTGTGAACCTGAGGGGCCTGTGCAGTTGGCGCGTTGGAGACTCCCGTTCAGATGTCACGGGCAAGGGAAGACGTGTTGTCTTTTGGTCGCAGGGCTCGAACATGGGGCCTGGTATTAAGGAGCACCGTGCTCAGCCCTTTCTGCTGAACTTACCATAAGTTGTAACTTTGGTGGGTAGGTGCTTATAATATCTTGCTCTGTACTTTTACATTGTGATTCTTAGGGCATGGAGCTCCTCTCTCCTCTTCATTCAAAGGCAACAGGCGGTGAATTATCATGTAGTATCAGTGAGTTCCTTATTTCCTATCCTATTTTCTGTTCCTCTCTCAGAAACTCCTTGCTGAGATTGCCTATCACCACAGTCCGGGGTATAATCTATCACCTATTGTTCAGTGATGCTGAAATGTCCTGTCATGAGTAGGGATGGATAATGGGCACAAGTGCTCCTGAAATTTCTTTAGTGGCATAATAATGAGTGGTCAAAATTAGGCATTTTAAGGACTGTTGCCAAATCATTTCAGTTTATTTTCATGTAAAAACAAGGCATTGCAGGAGAGGGATAACTTTTGTGTTCATGTAAAAACAGGTCCTCAAACCATAACTTGCTTATGAAAAACTAGATGCAGGCTCCGTGTCAATCAGCTTAAGCGAAACTGCAGCAGTAACAAACAACCCCCGGTTAAGTGGCTTCCGATACAGTGGTTTGCATTCCACGTCTGTCATGGTTCCATTTCAGTTTTGCTCCAGGAAACATTCATTCCCAGGCTCCAGCTTCTTCTTACATTAGTGCAGGAGGGCCCTGGCGCTTGCTAACGCTGTCTTCCTCGTCTTCCTGCTCTGGCCCTGGCCTCACACTCAGCTCTTCTCTCAATAGACACACATCAGTCAATTCTTCCTTTAATGAAGGGGTCCCCAAGCCCCTGGCCTCACAGCAGGAGGTGAGTGGTGGGCGAGTGAGTGAAGCTTCATCTACCTCTCTCTATCCTTCCCTCACACACTGGCCCCCCCATCCGTGGAAAAAATTGTCTTCCATGAAACCAGTTCCTGGTGCCAAAAAGGTTGGGGACCGCTGCTTTAGTGTCCCTGTAGTATTATCTTCACTTGTGCCAAGGGTATCTTTGGACTAAAACAGTATATATCTTAAAAGCATCTTTTGTGCCCCCCCCCAAAATAACCCAAAGTATATGAAGAGGAAAAATTAAATACGATTGGATTCTTAAAGGCTGTTTTACGTACACATACGTACGCATATAGAATTCTCAAATTTGCTGTGTCTATTTTTACTAAAACCATCTTCATTTTTGAGTGGTTACAAAATCTGTCAGTATAAAAACATTTGAAATCCTAGCCTCACCCCACCATCCCCTGCAATAGTGTACAGAAGTTTGTGTTTACAGTTGCCTATATATAGGGAGAATTCTCTGGACTCTCTGAATATACTGTAAAAAAAGACCAAAAAGGGGAATCTCTATACCCTTTTAAAAACTGAATGCTTCCCACAAGGACACTGGAATGGTTTTATGAAATTCTGTCCTACTTCCTTAAATAATAAAGAAGCAAACGTGTAAAAGAGTTGGCATGATAATCGTTAGTAAAAATACATTCTTCTGCCAGTCTTCCTTCAGAATATTGTTTTTGCATTAAAATTTAATTTTTTCTTAATATTAAACTAGGCTCAGCCTTGGCTCTCAGAGCATTAGACATTTCTAATGAGAGCAGAAGTCTGTCTTGTCGGCACCAGAAATATGACAAGCGCAGCAGAGTCCTAACTGTGTCAAAATTCGTTTCTACTTGTTTATAACACACATATTTGCATTTATGGCAGTGTTTCCTATTAACATGGTCCACCATTGTAAGTATTTTTTGGAGGCAATTCTCAATGAAAATGTCTTGAATTCACAGTAGTATAGTGTCACAGAAGAAACTTAACAGCTTTCTATAACTTTAATAACTTTCTAATTGCTGCCTTGAAGTAATTATGTCCAGAGGACAGAATACTGTATATATTTTATTATCCATCAGTTTCTTTTTTAATGGGAGTTCTGTGCTTTGTACAAGTCAATTATTTTTTGATAGTTTCTGTAATTAACGTTTAATTATATTTTATCATCCTCACTTTACTATATCACCTTGGTGATAATCAAAGCATTTCTAAACACTGTAGTTCCTTAGAGTGTCTTGCGTGTGTATACTATTACCTTGTTAACATGTCCAGAAGATTTAGGAGGTATTTATCTAGATAGAGATAGATAGATAGATATCTCACCATTTACTAGAAAATACTTGAAATCCATCTTCTCTATACTTACAAATTGGAGAAGCCCTAAAATGTGAATAAAGATAGGAGAAAATCCTTAAGCAATACCTTGTGTGTGTACTTGTCAGAACGGCAAATTGTTAATTAAGTCGGGTTTTTTTGTACCACGGGATTTTACTTTCCCTGCATTTATATAGTGCTAAATGTATATGAAAAGATGTCACTGATCCTCTGTCAGAAGGACTTTTCCTTCGAGGGTTTTGGTTTGTGTGCGGTAGAGGTAAAGAATCTGTATCACTTCATCACTCCATTCACGCATATTCACAAAAGGTCGCTGGAATTAATATACAAGGCAAGTTAAGCCATGACCTTGGGCGTGCAGCCAAACCCACAGGACACAGTCTGGGTTCTTACAAATTGTTTGTTACACCTCTCTGACAACCCCGTCGGTCATGTGGGTGAGAGCTGCATTTCTCCCGCCGTGGACCATTTTCAGAGGCAGCGAGGATCGTGGAAGCAGGCGCTGTGGGAGAGAAGCCGACTCCTTACTTGGGTCCTTCCCACGCTGTCTGTCCCCCTCTCTTGCATGCATTCATCTCACTGTGTTGGTTCTGCAGTTGTTGCCATCCCTCACTTTGTCTCTCATTTTCACAATTTCCTGCCTATTTGCAACAACTGGCATTCCCCCTCCCTTCCATATAAAACACAGCCCCAGAAAGGATATTATAAAATAACTTTCTCAGTTCACTGGTTAGCCACTTCTGTACAGGATGGAATAGTACATTTTGGTGAAGTTGAGAAGTTACAGCTATTCTTGGTCCTCAGTCTTCGAAGGTTTGTAGTTTGGGCATGGAAGGATTTAAAATGAACCACAGTGTGTTTTTATTTAAATGGCACGTCCTCTTCTAGGTATTTGCAAATTGAATAGATAGTCATTTTTCTAAAGAAGGAAAGAGAAGTAGCTGTATGAATCTATTTTAGATGCTTCCTCAAAGGTATTTTGCATATAATTATTCCAAAAATGTTGTGAGTTAGGGAGTATTGTGTCCATCTTTTACAGTGGAGGAAAGTCTAAAGATATTAGTCAATCCAGAGTCATAGAGCTGCCAGAAGGCACAGGTGGCATTGAATGTGTGTCCCTACTACTCTGTCACCAAATCATACAGCCTGTCAATGTGAGGGCACCTTTATAGTTCCCACAATACAGACCCCTTTTCAGATTTCAGGGCCTAGGCAATGCCAATGATCTGTGTATCCTAAGGCCTGCTGTTAATTTAGCCCTAGAGGGTGCTTGAAGTTCCCAGTAATGACTAACACTAGTGCTTCCTGGGTACCAGGCACTGTGTTCAGCACGTTTCCTACATTTTCTTACTTAGTCCTCTTACTGACTCTAGCACTGTTATTACGCCCATTTTGCAGGTAAGGAAGCTGAAGCCCAAAGAGGTTAAACCACTCACCCGAGGTCACATAGTAAGTTAGTGAACCAGGATTTGCACCGAGCTGGCTGTTCTCAACACCCACATTCCCAGCCACTAGGTCCATGGGCCTTGGATTAGTCAGTCCTTTGAGTGAGAAACAGAAGGGCCCTGGCAAAGGGAAGTGTGTGGAAGGAGAGGACTTCTGTCTCTGCACCCTTTCCAATCATAAATAATATAGTTCAGATAAGGTTTTTATGTTAGGTAGCTATTTTCCTAATAAAACTTAGAAATAATAACATGCAGGATTGGAAATCAGAGAAGGAGGAAAAGCAAGACATTGGAGGACAGGTCAAAATGAGCATCTTCAGGATGGGGGCAATGGGACAGAGGGAACCAGGGGAGGGTTTGGGTGCTTAGAAAGCCCAGGACTTTTCTGTAGTGGAAGAGGAGAGACTGAACTCTGCTGGTACCTCTTGTCTCTAAACAGGGCAAGTTAGCATCTCACTTTAATTCCTCCAGACGGTCATTCTCAGAGAATTCAGTCATGCCAGGTGTGCAGAGAAAATCAAGTCATTGTAATATGATAATATTTACAAAGGAACTGACCATTTATAACCTTAATTCCTCCTCAAATATCTCTTTACTGACCTTGTGTCTGTCTGTCCTGTCTGTCTGTCACTAAGAGGTTGTAAACACCTGACAGTAAGTTGCAAATACAGTGCAGTTTGGAAATGGGATGTGCACATCTTACCAAAATATGGGATTTCATCGTGTCAGTGAAAGTGATGGAGAACTACTCAGATCATAGGCAGAGCCATGGGCGAATGAGCGTTTGGCAGAGTTAGAGGAGTTTAGTAATGAGAGAAAAAAATCAACCAAGCGGATGGCCTGGTAGGTATTTTGAAAAGGAGAGAAATCCTTGGAGGAGCCACAGACACTCTCAATTATTTTTGCAAAAGAATTCTCTTTATGGATCAAAACTCAGAAGGATGTTCTCAAGGACAGGCATTCCATTTTTGTCAGAAAAATTATTTTGAAGAGTAATTATGCCTTGATTCATTCTTTGCTCAAGACAGAGTGGGTATTACAATTAGAATATTAAAATGTTGAACTATAAAATAAATGTTCTCTTAGTGTTTAGACTAAATAAAAACTTATTTCACTGCTTAGTGTAGACCCTTAGCGTCTATTGTTGGTGGCTTAATTTTACTTAGCACCTTTTTGGCACAAAGTTGAATAATAAGGATGCCTGTGCACACAGGCACGTATGTTTGAATGTAGGTATATATATTCTTGTTATCTAATTTCTTGAGCATTCATTCTGTATCTGCAAATTAGATTTTATTTGCTGTCCCAACAGGAAGTGTGTCTCTAATTTCTCAGGAGTACCATAGAACTGGGAGGGCAAGAAACATATAAATGAGACACAATTTTAAGTTAGCAGACTGATATGTGAGTTCGATTCTCCTGTTGTAATTATGCATTTGGTGTTTAAGAAATGTTTGCTAAATGGATGGACACATTCTCCATTATGAGTTTAAAATGGTTAAAGTTTTTAACCTTAATCTCTCTTAATCTTAACTTTGTAAGAGAAAATGATTTCGTGGATACGACAATACGTTGAAAACACACACCGAAAAAAACCCACTAAATTTTTATTTGGCCGTATTATTTTCATTATTACTAGTAGTAATGAACAACTGTGATCATTCATTCAAAGGAGAAACAATTAGTTGTCTGTCTCCCATACCCTAGGCACTGGAGTACAGGATACTGTGACTTTATATCTCTTTTACCAAACAGAATATTCAGATTCAACACGTTTCCATTCTTTCTCTCCTGGAATATCTGTCGCACATTCACCCCATGCCCACTTTCCTTTAACTTGTTTCCCTCTTACTTTTTGACGGGTTAAAAAGCAAAAGCAAAAACCTAGAAACCTAACGACAAGTGTGGAAATACTTGGCGCCAGAAGGAATGGAGAGAGACTTCACTTACTCTTCCTGTTAGGTTACATTTAATGTTACTGCACAGTTAGTCGTGTCGTTCTTGGTCCAAACTGAATTCATGCAGTTGCCCCTGTAATTACGATTTAGCTGTAAAATCACTTTGTTAGTAATGCTTTGTTTGTCTCTCATAAAATCAAATTGCTAATATTAGAGATCTGATTGTTACAGTTTCTCTGTAATGGCTAGGGAAAACATAAAAGGGCGAGCGTTGCTTTAAAGTACTCGGGAAGAGTGAAAAATATCACTTCATGGTTATTGTGTAAACAGACATTTTATTCCATTTCTTGGTAACTGAAGTGTTACTTTAAGAACTGTAGAAGACATACCTAGACGTCTATGAGCGTTTTAGGACGTTCATACACCAAGTGGAGTTTACATCCTTCCCCCAAAGTTTATCTTTTCTCCTGTCTTTAGGGGAACTAAAAGGAAACATCTTTTACTTGCAATGCAAACAGTTAAGAGTTAAACAAATAAAACCGTTTCGATACATGAATGTGACAGCAATAAGGTATCCAAAGTGGGTATGTTAAGTACTTTTACGTGCATTATTTCCCTTAATTCTTGACAGCTCCATCGGTTTGGTCATATTATTTTCCCATTTTACAGATGAGAAATATGAAACCCGAGTAACTTGGTCAAGGTCACCTTGAAAGGGACCTCTGTTTTTTTCCAACTAAACTTTATTTGAAGCAATTAAATTGAGGACACATCCAGAGGTTTCCCACCCATTTTTTTCCCCCCAGAATTCATCTCCCTCTAGTTGAGAGGACTAGATATTGTCATGAGTTAACGGTAGGAAAACATGGTTTTGAGGGGGTTTTTGGTATGTCTCTTTTTTTGTTTTGTTTGTTTGTTTTTGACCCAGTGGTTTTCATTCTCAGATGTTTTCCTACATGGACTGCTGGTTTGGGATAAGAGGATGATAGCTCTGCCCTGGATTTCCTGGGCTGTGTCTTTAGGACTTTCATTCTTTCTCAGGATTAGGCAGGGAGGGCCCTTTGGAGACAGCAGGAGAAGCTCATTTGCTGGGGGGGGGGGGGGTGGGGGGTGGGGAGGGGGTATGTGTTCTTTCAACAAGGCCCTCGTTCTCCACTGTTCTCGTTCATCATCCTTCTCCCTTTGAGTTTTTCTCTTCCAGCTGAAACACGATTGAATAGAACAGCAAGAAAAATGCATGCTATTTGCATACAAAGCCCAGCAAGGCCCTCAGATTGGGGTGCAGAAGCTGAGACGTGTAAGGGAGCAGGTATTGATAGATGGGACCGGGGCACCAGGGGGAGTTGTTGCAGGATTTAAGTGAGAGTCTCTGAGACCTGGAGATGCGAAGGGGTGAGTGATGTAGGATCTGAACGCCGCAGGCAGGAAGCCATCAGGCCTTCCTCAAGGGAGGAGCTAGACACGGGCAGTCACAACCTCACCCAGAGAGCTCAGAGCTCCGAGGGCTCCAGACTGAGGACCTGTACGGTGACATCGCCTTCATGCCAGCTGGTGCGGGGGAGGGAGGTCGGCCAGCCCGAGTGAGAGGCCCCTGCAGCGCAGAGGACGGGAAAAGTAGTTTGGTTTTACTGCTCTTACATCAAGCATCATGACCTTTGCGTAAAGGAGTTCAGCCGCTCACTGTGTATGGCCTCAATCTAGATGCCTGCTCTTGGCTGAAGGATGCTCTGTGCCGACTCCCTGCTCACTCTTCCCGGGTTTATCCTCCACCAGCCCCTTCACTGATTCCATGCATGCCCTGAAAAAACTGAATGTCTCAGTATTCCCCGCGCACCCCCAGGCCCTGCTTCTCACCTCTCTGGAGCTGCTCTCCAACCTCCCATCCCCCAGCTGGTCCTAAAGGCTTTCCTCTTGATCTCCCTGGTCAGACGCAACCTCCACTTCCGGTGAAAGCTCCACACAGTTTGCCTACATATACCTGGTTTTTTCACTTATATTCCATGAACTTGCTCAGATGTGCTGCTTATTTTTCCAGTCTGTTATAGTACTTAATACAGGGCTTGGCACATAATAGGTATCGAATAAATATTTATCTAATGACTGAATAAGTCAAATAAGACATTCATTCACACGAGGGGAACAAATGTGGCCGAATAGAAGCCCATCAGTGACATGTCTTAATAAGGATCCTTTTCTCTAGGAGGCAGCCAAGGCCCTGTGGGTGATACACGAGTGAAAAGGCATAGTCACTGCTTACAGGTTGGCGATCAGTTACTCATTGGATTATAATTAGGGATTAAAGCTGCGTGAGATACTCCCGTCTCCTAAATAGGTTATGAATGACCCTCCCACACACGCAATCTTGGTATTGTCATTTCTTTAACAAACTATTTTACCCAAGTATCAAAATAGGTAAACTTTGACCTAATTCCTATTCATCTCTTACTGATTTCTAACTAGGGCTGCCCACATTAATCCTGGATAACTATCAATCTGCAAGGGATGCGTCATGTCTGAGTTTGAGACGTGTTAGGGAGAAACTCTGGAGACATTGGTGCCTCTCAAACCCTCAGCAGGGATGTCAGAGCCTCCCTCTGGACCATCCCTGTATTTTGGGTTCACTGTCCTTCCCTCTGTTGTATGGCAGGATAGAAACTCCTCTGCGTGGTAAGGGCTGTGTCTCTCAGCGCCTAGAAGGCTTCACAAGGCGCACATATGACGCATTTAGAAAATCACTGAAATAGGTAACTGAAGAATTTCTCTCTGTCCAAACTTTGGTTAACTGGCTTTGCACAGACGTAGTCATTTATGCTAATCATTCAGCACGTGTATTTTTTTTTTTTACTTAAGTCTAGTTGATTTACAATGCTGTATTTCTGCTGTACAGCAAAGTGATCCAGTTATACATACACACATTCTCTTTCCTATTCTTTTCCATTCTGGTTTATCACAGGGTATTGAATATAGTTCCCTGTGCTGATGCGGGGCAGAGCCCTCTATCACATCCCTCCCACTTTTCCTGAGAAGCGCTGAGTGCTCGGTAAAGCCTTTGCTTTCGAACCCCAGGCATCTTCCGGGTGCAGGGGTTACTTTCAGGGGACGTGGCTTCTCTAGTGATTACTTCTCCCAGAGTTCAGAACTGAGCCATCTGTAATATACCCGTGAACTAGGCTTTAGAGTCAGCAAGAAGCTGATCGAAGGAATCGTTGTTTGCGTGACCCGGGTCCCAAGTGGTTTCCCTGGTGAGGGTGAGACTGATGACGCGGTCCTCATTTTTCCCGGCTAGACAGCATAGGGCAGAAATTGAGCAGATGGAAAACAGAAACCATTCCCAGTAGCCTTCATGAAGCGGAGGAAGGGCTGGACCTGACCCCCTGTGCTGAGGACCACTGGGATGCCTGGGTGGGCGGTCTGACCCCACAGGTGAGAAGGTGTGATGGGAACCAAGAAGAGTTGTGTTTTCTGACCTCGGCTCTTCACCCATCTTGGGAAACGGAGAGGGGGTCGTATCTGCCACCAGTCTTCAAGGGGAGTGTAGACACTTTCCTCAGAGTTCCACTAGCCTAGTGGTTTTATCTGGTCAAAGAACTGTTTTCTTGCTGCTTGTTTTGCTAACTAGACATGTAGATAGACTTCCGCATTTGTGTCTTCTGCATCCGTATATTAACGTGATGCTGATGATGTCTGAACAGAGGGAGAAAGAGACACTTGATTTGGAAGAGTAGAAATGCCAAAGGAATGTTCAGTAAAAGGATACCAACTCTTAGAAATCACATTTGTCTCCCAGAACCAGATAAAGGCCATTCTTTGATCGCTGGTTCCTCTGTGCTTGGTTTGTATCTCTGCATCAGCCCTCATTGTTCTGTATTCTGAGTTATCTCTGTATATTCACTCATCTCTGAGGACGAGGTCCTCTTGGGAGGAGGGGGTCACGTCTTGCCTTTGTTCCTCTGGCATTGGTGCAGTGCCTGCATAGTGGGTGTCTGTTATCTGTGGGATGCCTAAATGGGCGAACCACATTAATGAGCGTATGTCACAGATTCATAAACTCCTTAGGACCCAATTTTCTCTACGTCTGTCTAAAATAACCCAACAGGTAACCTCTTAAGGTCCATTTCTTTTCTTAGTTGAATGTAAGATAACATATATTTAAAGCTGTGATTATTATATTTTAGCCTGAAAAAGAAATCTCTTTCTGGATTTGGGTCCTGTGAGCCATTGACTCTATGTCACCCCAGATAGAGCGGAGCTCCTTGGGAGTTCCGTCGCTCACTGCCTTGTCTTATCCTTCTTTGAACCGCCAGGGCCAAGTGTGGTTCGTAGTGCGTTAGTACTGCAAAATGCAAAAAGCAAAAGTAGTAGATAGAGCATGTTGACTTTTCCCTAGAATGTCAACTTCTTGACCTGCAGTGAAAGAAGGGCTAGTGCTTGCTATGTTTTCTTTGGTGCTAGAGCCCCTGGCAGATGGCGTAATTTGATGGGGATGGGAAGCTTTCACCAACCTCCGCATTTCTGAAGAAGCAGGAATTCAGATTCTCCACCACCAGTGAGTCTGCTTGGCCTTAAGTTGAGTTTTTGTCTAATCAGTCCTACTTCAGTTATTAGGAGATCCCTAAATATGGATGCTACTCCTGATTGGGGCAACAGCTAATACATTTAATAGCTTTAATGTTCAACGAGAAATACTCACATTGTGACAACATGCAAAGAATATAAAATATAATCGACTCCAACTCAAGATGATCAACCCCAGGGCTAGTTTTGGCCATTAGAACAAAAAGTTAATGCGGGTTAGGTTGAAAGCCAGCGTTTAGTCTAATGTTGATGAACATCTAGGCAAAAATTGCAAATAGAGACTTCAGTGGGAAAAATGATCTACTGGTCCCACTTTTAAAGAAAGTACTAATCTGAGAGAAACAAACAAGAAAGCAAGCACCAGAAGACTCCTCAAGACTGTCATTAGCTCCATTATTCCATGGGAGGCTGTGAACAGTCAGCAGAGGGGTAATAGGAAACTGATGAGAAATTATTATTCGACATTGGGCTTCTTTTTTACCCAAGTTGATTTCATTAGAAGTAGATGACCAGGTAATAATCTGACAGTTATTGAGGGCAGTAAATCTGTGAAAGGAAAGAAAGGATCTTCACTAAAATGAAGAAAAACCCTTTCATTCGATAATCTCTCATTTTTTCCCAGAGGAAAAGAGCTCTTTTGGGCTTGAGAAGAGGACAGTGTCACATTTTCTCTTAATGATCAGAGAACCATTGTACATATAATAACATCATCATCCCGTGAAAATCGGATATATCACCTGTGAATCTTCTAAAGTCAGTGGACTAGTGTGTTTCTTACATCTCCCAAGGTTCAGATAATGGTGAACTAAACCAGAAGCATCAGGCTATCACCCTCTTCTTGGTATTTGTCCTGGAGCCCCTGAAGGCTCCTTGGGACTGCAGACTGCTCCTGGGTCCTCCCCCAGGACTCGGTCATGGTTTTGGAGTAAGGGGGCTGAGTTGTATTTGTTTCCCTTGCTGTGGGCTGTCTGCAGCTTTGAGGTCCTGGGGGTTGTTTCTCTTCCACACAGGCGTGGCATATGGTCAGGGAGGATGCAGTTGACCCTTGTGATCAGCAGTCCCTGGCAAACTTTGAACAGGGATGGGGCTTTAGTGAACTTTTGAATGGCCGTTGATCTGGGGACAGGCTGGGTCTTATTCACGGCAACCACTTTTGCGATGGAGGCGCTGCCAAAAAATATCGTCCTCCAACACAGAAGGGGAAGGATGGGTTTCTTCTGTTTTTTCTCCGAGTCTCATGTGACTGTTTCCCAGGGAAGGAATATATGTTGGGAGTGAGACACAGATGGTGGTGTCACTGAGCCAGGTGAGCGGTGGGACGGGACAGGGAGGGTGGTGTGGAGCAGGGATTCAGTCACTGTGCCCCTTCTCTGCTGGGAGTCCCTTTGCTACAGAGAGCAGGGGGTGGTGGTTGCAGCCAAGGCCAACTTGGAAAACTTCCTTGGCTTCTCCCTTCCCCCAGTCAGGGCTCAGGGTTTCTCTGTGAGTTATTAGCACCATCCTCCAGCATGCTGAGCTTATACCTGCCCCGGGACCTTGGCCTTTGCTCTGCCTCTGCCAGGAGTGTTCCTCCCCTACCTCTTCACAGGGCTGTTTTGTTTTTGTTTTTTTCCTCTTTGTTCAGGATCTCAGTTTATATGTTACCTTTATAGAGAGGCTCCTTCTGGCCACCATATCTAAAATAGCCCCCCAGCAGTCCCTCTATCACATCACCTTTATTTTCTGAAACTGCCTTGTTCATTAATTTTTTTTCTTTATTATTTTTGTTTTCCTCCCATGCCATCTGGAATATAAACTCATTGTCATATGATGCTAGGAGAGCAGCTAGCACTTAGCAAGTGCTTAGAAGACATCTTTTGAATAGATGAATAACGAGCATCTTACTGTAATATAACATGGACTCCACTGCTTACCTGAATGTTTCCCCCAGTAGACTATTAGCTCCTGAGGGCATGGACTGCGTCTCACCCATCTTTGTATCTTCAGCACTTGGCACACCGTAGGCACTCAGTAAGTGCTGAATGATTGACTAGAGGAAAAAGAGTGACCACAGGTACCTGGGAGATAAACTGTGTGATTCTTTAAAAGACTGATCGGTTGATTGATCTCAGCAGGCTGTTTAGCCATGATGTCATCAGTGCCCGAGGCTCATTCTTTGTGTTACTGTCCTTAGCGTGTAGCTTCTTTCCTCAAAGTTACTTCATTGTCACAATGTAGTTATTACTGCAGCTCCAGCCATCATGTCACTATTCTTGATAGGAAGGAGGAAGAAGGGGGATGAACAGAAGGGAGGCTACCAGCTGAGTAAGTCTCCACTTCAGGAACTTTCTCAGAGTCCCTAACAGATAACTTCTTACATGTCATTGAAAGGAATTTAGTCACATGAATAGTCTCGGCAGAAATTGGGAAATGCGATTTGTAAAGTGGGTACATCGCCTTGTCCAACAAAATTTGGGTGCTGTTAGTAAAGAGGAAGGGGAGAATGGATAGTGACATGCAGCTAGCAGTCTGCCACTACGTATAGTTGAAATTATGTAAAATCGAGAGGTTTACTGCACGTAGCATGCTAGGCGGCTCATACAGCATAACAATAGCATAGTAACTTGTTAGACTGCCCGTAAGACGTCTACCCACGGAAATCTTTTGGGCAGAGCCTCTCATAGCAGGAATGGCTGCTTAGTCTTCTAAGGAATTTCCCGGCAGTCCCTGTGAATTTAGAGCAGCACTGAGCAGGTTTCTTTTGCTCTGACTGCCGGAGAGACTCCCCTGATGGTTGCTGTCCGTACGCTGATGACCGGTCCTCAGCAGGACCCTCCTTCTTGGTGGGGCTTGCCTGTCCTGGTTTGCGCTTGGTGGCAGCAGAAGCTCATCTCCCCATCCCGGGCTTCAGAGTGACATCCTGGGAAAGCTTGTTCTCTACCACCGGGTCTTCAGCCTCTGCAGACCTTTTCTGATTCCCTTTACGATGGACCTAGCAATCTGGAAAGTGAAGAGGGAGTCAGAAGCGGGTGGTCAGGAAACAGGTGAGAATACAACAGACAGAAAGCATAACAAAATGGAATTTCCTCCTGGTTTTAGTTCTAGTTTGCTTTCTGAAAGCAAGTTATCTGGGAAGATAATTTGGAAAACTGGAAAATTCTATCAACTTCAGAGAGATAGTTTTCTAATTACTTAATTGGTAAAAAATATTTTATAATCACAGAGGAAAGCCCATATAACAGATTAAATGGAATAGCATACACATACCCTATGAGCAGTCAGTGCAAACGTACACAGAAACTCTGGTGCATCAGGTCTCCTGATTTAAGATTATAGCATGAGTCATTTGGCACGCCAGACGTATATGCATTTGGAGGTAAACTTTAATGAGAAATCTAAGATCTCAGTGTTTGTGGACGGTATTTTTTCCTAAATTAGCTTTTTAGTTCAATACAGTGGAGCACATCTGACTGTAATCTCAATGCTACAGGCCCCATCAGAACCATAGAGTCATCGTACAAGTCTGAAATATAAAGCTTTTTTTTTTTTTTTTTGCGGTACGCGGGCCTCTCACTGTTGTGGCCTCTCCCATTGCGGAGCACAGGCTCCGGACGCGCAGGCTCAGTGGCCATGGCTCACGGGCCCAGCCACTCCGCGGCATGTGGGATCTTCCCGGACCGGGGCACGAACCCGTGTCCCCTGCATCGGCAGGTGGACTCTCAACCACCGTGCCACCAGGGAAGCCCAAATATAAAGCTTTTATGTACTCTTAACAACTTAAATTTATCTCGATAGAAAACTGACAATGGAGTAATTAGCAAAGTTGTTCTTATTAATGCCATAAACAGATAATGAAAGAAATGTAGATTTCACTTTTTCTATTTCAAGTGTTTCATTAATCTAGCAGAAGTAGGCAGAATAGCAAATGTTTCTGGAAGCTTAGTTTTAACAAATAGCTGTATTTGTCCCTGACTGGAGTTAAGAAATATGAAAGAAAATTATTAGTTTCTACTTTCATGTATCATAGCATTTCCAAAGCCGCATGTAGTTGGATGTTTCTGGGTAATTTGTTCCAATTTGTTGCAGATATTTAAGTGCTACTTAGATACAGTGTTGATCTAAACAGGAAGGAACTACTGTGTAGGAAAGGGGCTTAGGTGTTCTTTAACCAAGTGAAAATGAGGGCCAACAGAGACCTTCTTCTTTTCTAAATTAAAGAATTTAGTCATTGTGTTTATGTGAGTAGGTGAGTTAAATATAAAGGCCTTTGCGCATGGTGTGATCAGGAACGTTAAATGTTACTTAAGGGCGTCTTAATTAAACATTTGTATTTATTCTCTGACAGAACAGAAACAACCATGTGTGGGTTAAATAAATCGTCCTCTTGACATTCTGCCCGTGTTTTAAGGGAACCAAGACAAACAGGATGATCCTTGCAGAAAAAGTTAATCAGGATGGAATCTTGCTTGTGATATTGATCCCTCCCTTGCATGTCTCACCTTCCTTGGCCATAAAGTAATAATAGAAGAATAACATTTGTATTAGGGTCCTCCAGAGACACAGCACCAATAGGGTATGTGCATATGTGTTTGTGTATATGTATATATACATAGACATACATATATAAAGAGTAAGAGTATATATATAATAAGAATGTATACACACACACACACATACTGTGCACAGTATATATACAGAGAGAGAGATTGAGATTCATATTAAGGGATTGACTCCGTGATTGTGGGAACTGACAACAAGGCTAAAATTTGCAGGGCAGGCTGGCAGGCTGGAGACCCAGAGAAGAGTGGGTGTTGCAGTCTGTCTGATTCTAAAGGCAGTCTGGAGGCAGATTTCCTTCTTCCTCAGGGATCTCAGTCTTTTTAAGGCCTTCAACTGATTGAAGGAGGCCCACCCACACTATGGAGGGTCATTTGCTTTACTTAGAGTCTCTGGATTTAAGTGCTCATCTTATCTAAAAGTACCTTCACAGCAATATCTAGCTCCATTTGATGTTTGACCAAATATCTAGGTACCCCGTGGCTGAGCCAAGTTGACACATAAAATTAACATCATCATCACTATCATCGTTACTTACTATATGCCATTTGCTATTTTAAGCACTTTGCATGTATTAACTCACTGGATCCTCATTGCAGCCACATCAGATATATACTCTTACTGTACCCATTTTACAGATGACAGAATTGCAGTCAGTGAGGCCAGTTCTACAGCTAATCTAACTTGGTTGTGCACATCTGTCTTGCCTATAAATTGTCCTTGAAGACATGGCAGATATTGTTCTCCTTTTGTTAGGGGCTCAGTAACTGTTTGCTGAATGAATGATAATGGTGACCATTTGGGGAGCAGTTACTGTGTATTGGGAAACACTCGAAGCTTCAAGATAATTAAAGTGGGTCGGTATTTTAACTGATGGTGAAACTGAGGCTCTTAGAAGCTGGGAACCTGAACAAAGGGAGCTGTGGATGATGGAACCAGGATCCACACTCTGGTGGTTGTGATCTTAAAACATCTATTAATATTCATCAGGTATGGAAAGGTTAAAGCCAATATTAAAGTATAGATGATTCTGGAAGTACATAAGTGACTGATACTTTCTTTTTGTAACCTTTTCCATCTAATCCAGGGACCATGTGTTCTGTGTGTTCTAGGACAGTCTCCCCAGTTATGACCACACTCTCATAAATACTTTCATGTTGGGCTTCCCTGGTGGCGCAGTGGTTGAGAGTCCGCCTGCCGATGCAGGGGACACGGGTTCGTG
The DNA here is from genome assembly GCF_008692025.1 of Phocoena sinus. Classification (NCBI taxonomy): domain Eukaryota; kingdom Metazoa; phylum Chordata; class Mammalia; order Artiodactyla; family Phocoenidae; genus Phocoena; species Phocoena sinus. Next base: position 83,870,476 of record NC_045775.1, on the reverse strand, counting down.
CCCCGGTCCGGGAAGATCCCACGTGCCACGGAGCGGCTGGGCCCGTGAGCCATGGCCGCTGAGCCTGCGTGTCCGGAGCCTGTGCTCCGCAACGGGAGAGCCCACAACAGTGAGAGGCCCGCGTACCGCAAAAAAAAATACTCTCATGTTTGTTAGACCATGTGTCACTAGACTTCGGATCCTTAAATAAAGGCTTACTGTTCTCAAATCTTTTCTGTTAAGAACCCTTCAGTTCACTTACATCGTATGTCCTTTATACGTGCATCTCCTTTTTATGCTGCTGTGTATCTTTGTGAATTACCTTTTTCCTTTGTCTCCCTGCCTGTCAGACCAGCACTTCGCGGTTCTTATGTCTGTCCACCATGAAATACATTGCACTGTCCTCCTCTTTTCTTCTTGAATGTAAATAATCCTTTTAGAATGTTACTTTTGGGGTTTGTGGCCCATAAATAGTCATAGATGTCCTTGGATCATACCTGAGTGTCTGAGGGCTCCACTTACTGAGGTGTTCTGATTGCAGAGGTTGCCACACACCAGTCCAACTCGGGCTCGTGTCTGGACTGAGGGTAGAAAATGTGCCCCAATAATTATTGAAGGAAGAAACTCTTTTTTTGATGAAGGTCATTAGTACCTTAAATAGTGTTTGCCTTTCCGACAAGTGCGTTTGCACTTCGTAAGTCCAGTCATTTCTCCCCATGAGCCAGCATCTTCAAACAAAACGAATGCACCCTGGTTCTTTTTCCCTTCTCTGGGACTTCTGAATTTGAGGTTAGATTTGGCTCCTTTAATATTGTGGAACTTCTCCTTAGTGTTCTAAAAAAATTAGAACATGAAGTTACCAGCTATAAACTGCGTAAGCACAGGCCCAAATGGCATTTCCTCCGGTCTGTGTGGGAATGTTTGTGGATTTGACAGATCATAGGAATGCCTTGATTCTGTAATCCTCCTGGTAGCTGCTTGGACATCTCTCAGAAACTCAGCTGGCTTCCTTGTCCCTTCAGTTCCTGGGTGGTCTCTTTAGGGTAAAACCCATCATCAAAGCAGGCCAGGCGCTGGCACTCAGCGTATGAAGCTGTCAGGAAGTGATCCTCTAGACTTCCTGGGGACCCCTGCCCACATAGCAACACCAGGCCATGGTGGCTGCGGTGCCTCAGGTGTGGCATTAGCTGAGCATCGTGCGGTGAGCTCATGCTAATTAATCCTTCTGTACCAGCGAACGTACAGTCTCTAATTAATACCCAGCTAACACCCAACTTCGTTTCCCAGAAGGCTGTAGTCTCTGAGCAGTAATAGCAAGGAAGAAGTAGAAGGGGGGACAAAAGAAGAAAAACACACGAGTGTTGGGTTACACTTCCTTTTCCTTCTAAGCATCTTGGAAAGTTCTCTTTCTCTCTAGCTCTCTCCTTGGACATTCATCTATATATCTATCGATCCGTCGGTTTACCCACCTATCGATCAACCTATCTATCTATATATGCACCAAGATCAGCCAATGAGTATGTGTGTTTTTCCTCTTCTGATTTTGGAGGCCATTTTTGCTTTTGTTTTTGTTTGAATTCATTTTCTTACTTCCCACCTCCTTCCCTTTCTTCCTTTTGCTTCTGATGATGGAGGATGAGTAACTGGATTATTTACCAGGAAGGCTGTTAATTCGAAGTCGGATTGTTTCAAGCACATGTTCTCAGCTCCTTCCTCCATGTTGTTCAACACTCTGATACCTTACTTTCTGATAACCTTCAGAGGAATGGAAAAAATTGAAGTGTATTCAAATCGTGAGTGTATTCAAAATAGAGTGGTGAGAGAGTTTGGGGACAGACTGCAGGCTTTTCCATATGGGGCTGTTTGTAGGGTCCTAGAAACACCCATGTGGTGGTGCTAACATCTCTGAAAGTTCTCAGCCATCAAATGGAACATAAGATCACCACCCTCGTGCGGGCGGGATGGCCTGCCATTCTCTGGAAATGTTTGAGCTTCTTTCTTTCTAAATTGTAGCCATGAGGGTAGTGAGAATATGTCTTCTCAGTTGGGCTCATGGTACTTTATTATCCTCAGTACTTAATTCTTTTAAAGAAGTTCCTTAAAGAAAATGTCTGCTTCCTTCTCTCTCATTTGAGTTATAAACTGCTTATTCGATATTTGTACAGTGAATGAATGAATGAATGACCAAGTGGGCAAAGTCTGTCTGGCTAAGTACAGTAAGAAGGAGTTTTCCAGAAAACACAGCCCACCTCTAATATGCAAGGTCAGGAATGACATATAGGTTATATTTCATGTTGCAGTGGCAGCTTATTGGTGGTGGTTGGTGCCGTGAACACTGTGTTCAGAGGGATTTTGAGGTGTCTCCAAGGTTCTGGAGGAAAGAATGCCACCCGGGCTGGAGGGGGCGTTTGCCTTCCCTGTGCCAAAGCTAAACATTGGGTGACCTCCCTTTTTCAGACATAAAGATGTCAGGTTTCTAAGAGGGGTGTAAACACACCTCTCTCTTCCTGTCCTGGATTCAGAGCTAATTGAGGAATAAAACATAAGCAGCAGATGTAGGTGGAAATCTCAGCTGATAGAGCGGATAAGGGAAGGTGGTCTTTGATGTGTCTCTCTTCTCCTTGGAATTAAACATTCCAATCCCAGTGGGCTCAGGTGATGCTGGAAACCGCAGCTTCTCCTGAGAGGCCGGGTGAAGCTTCCTGCCTGGTGCGAGAGCAGAATGAATGAATGCACCCGAAGGACCTGGCGCACTCCCTCTCCCTTAGGCAGTAATAGGAAGAGGTTCCCCTGCCTGAGGCTGGAAGTGCTACTTCCCAGCTGGTCCTTTCTGAGCACTGGAGTGCAAGCTTGCTCCCCTCTGGGTCAGAGAGGAGAGGGGAAGTCTAACAGGGTAACCATTTGTATGTGAACAGCTGTTGTTAACACAAGTTGTCTAGAAAGTCAACAGGATCTGCTCTCTTGCTGTCCCTGGACCAGCGCAGCCCTCACTGTCGGGCTAAGCTCATGGCAGCCCTGCCCCATCCCGCGGGTGGAGGGTGGTCAGGCCTTTCCTCCTCTGACCTTCCCCTGCTGCTCTGCCCCGCCGAGAGGTGATCTGCTTCCACGGTCTTGGGCTGCCGCTGAGGCCCTTATGGACACATGTGCAGCACCTCTGAGGTCCTGTAGGTCCCTCTGTTGTCTTGGGGAATTGCCTTTGTAGCTCTTTGTGGGCTGGGTCGTCACAGAGGAGCCTTCTCGGAAACGTTTTTGACGTTCAGCACTTCATGAAAAGTCACGTGACTTCCGTTCACCTTCTAGACCTGGAAATGTGCAGTTGATAGGTCAGTGTCAAGATGTCCAACCATGGGACTAAAAGAGAACCATAGGCTTCATCTAGACATCACTGTCCCCTCCGGTGAAGTGGTGGGGAGAAGCATCAGGAACCGGAAGCCCAGCTTCTGATGGGGAGACTTCAGGCAAGGCTTCCGCTCCTCACTCAGTTGTGTCATATGCAAGGCTGCCTCGTGCTGTCATTCTAACCCATTCCAGAGGAAGGATTGGCTACCCTAGAGATGCTCGTGCTTCCTCCCCAAGCCTGGAGTACCCACGGGGCATCGTGCGTAGGTCACAGGTTCAGGGAAGGTCGTGGTGCTCAGCTGGGTTGACACTAGTATGAAAGCCCATCTCCCTCCTGGGGCTATCCTGTTCCTAACACCTCCAGCCGTCTTTAGTCGTCTGCTCTACCAGCTCTCAAGGCTCATGTTTAAGAGTCTTTCAAATGCTTACCCTAAATACCACCACCTCTAGTTTAAGCTCATTGCTTTCCTGATGGGTCCTCAAAGGAACTTTCTCCAACTTATCCCCAAGCCTTTAATTTTTAGAATGTTGTGTTTGCGTAAAAGAGATCTCAGGTGAAATGCATCACCAGTGGTGCAGGGCTGAGAATTTCCACACCACCTTCTTCTTTCCATTACACTTCTTTCTGGAAATATACATCTGTTCTGATTATGAACATACATATTTATTATCTGACAAGCAAATCTGGTTTGCCTTTCTATGAAATTACTTCATTGCAGTGCAACTCTTAGGAGCATATTTTACGTCAAAAAAAAAAAAAAAACCCACGTTATTGAAACTGTATATTATGATCACGAATAGAACAAGAAGATCTGTGTAGCACGATGGAAAAGTTAATTGGAAAATATGATTAACTCAGAAGTCCACAGGGTCCCATGGAGACTGTTTCCCTTGCTGCCTCTCTGTGTAGCCCTTCAAACTCTTGAAGATGCATTCTTTGATCCTAAGGTATGGAACTGACATTGAAGAGTGTTTTGTACATACCAGACATGGATGAATTCGAGAAGCCGTCCCTACCCTCCTAGTTCTTCCAGTTCAGCTGGGCAGACAGAGTTTGTAAGGTGGCACAGTGTCCCATGTACAGTACTGTCCGTGAGCAGGGGAAGTCAGCGCCATTCGACAGGCCCCTTGCACGGTTTGCAGGCAGTGCTCTGGCGCATGCGGTGTGGGAAAGGCTGTTAATACATGGATGCCTGTGGAGTGCAACATTCTCTTAGCAGTGGCTGCTACTTGCCCCACAAAACTGGAGAGTGCTCTGTTACCAGATCTTTTTTTTTAATCAGCATAAAATCTGGAATGAGGAGAAGTATCTTCTGAAATCGTCTTTCTCAAAGAGAAAAATGAGCAGAGTCAGCTGTATCATCTATGCACTGATTGCAGTGCTGAATTAGGGAAGATAAATGCACCTAATTTATAGTTACAAAGACTGCGCTGTTTAGCATCTCGTTTCCCATGGACTGAAGAGGGTACATAGCAAACCTCACGATGCAAATTACTTATAGTGTGTTTCTATAAATCAAACAACGACAGAAGTATCACAGTGATCTCTAAACAGTGCCCATAAATAACAGTGGCTTTAGTTACACACTCAGTGAAATGAAAAAAGCAAAGAATCCATGGGAGGTCTTCGAGCACCTCAATCAGCCCTCAAAGTTGGAGTCCTTCTGGGCTGGTACCCAGAAAGGTCCAGTCTATTCTTGGCCATGAATTCAATACCTTGCCCTCCCTTCAAAAGGAACTGTACCCTGTGGCTTCCCTTGGTGGCCACCCTGAGAGTTCTTTGCGGACAGAGCATGAAGACTGCTTTGCTTGACATCCCAGCGAGTGGCTTGAGCTCAACAACTGTTCAGTGAACGGAGACTCTGAACACCTGACCCATCACACTCAGGGCATGAAGCAAGCAAAAGTAATGAGATGGGAGGACGCCATTGTATTTATTTCATCATTTTGTTGACTTGTCCTAAAGCAAACCGATCCTGGGGTCATGGTAATCCTTGCTTATTCAGTGTCTTAAAACTATGAACCATTGACAAGATTATGAATTTTTTTTTTTTTTTTTGCGGTACGCGGGCCTCTCACTGTTGTGGCCTCTCCTGTTGCGGAGCACAGGCTCCGGACACGCAGGCTCAGCGGCCATGGCTCACGGGCCCAGCCGCTCCGCGGCACGTGGGATCTTCCCGGACCGGGACACGAACCCGTGTCCCCTGCATCGGCAGGCGGACTCTCAACCACTGCGCCACCAGGGAAGCCCAAGATTATGAAATTTAAGGAGAAAAAAAAAGCAGACTCATTCAGTGACTTTAAACCCTGTTTTGTATGAATTTCAGTTCCAAGTCTTAAACTCATGGTGGTTAGAACTTGAGTACTTGAGTACTTTTGCTACTTGAGTAGCAAAAGTGTAGGCAAGTTACTAAATCCCACCCAGATGTGCTGTGAGGGCAGTTACAAGCATGCACCTCTCAGGTCTCATGAAGGCCTCCCAGACATGAGGCTGGAGAGAACATAGGTTGAGAAACGTAGATTGGAGAATGTAGATTGAGAAATGTAGATTGGAAAATACATATATTTGAGCTTGTGTTTTGAAGCTAACTTCCAGGGTCCCAGTGGGAAACTTAGCCCATTAATGGCTGGTGCTTTAAAGAAGCATAGAAGCCTCTCAGCTAGTCTTCCCCTAACCCCCTGTGGATCTGCCCATGGATCTATGTAGCAGGTACAAGCATTAATCAACACTTTTGAACCCCAGTCACAGATCACCTTTGGTCAGAAGCCTGGTTGGTCCTAGCGTGTGGAAATGTAGGAGAAAGCAGGAGAAAAGAGAGAAAGCAGGAGAGAGGGAGGGAAGGAGGGGGAGAGAAAGCCAGATGAAGGGATGGAAGGAGGGGGAGAGAAAGCCAGATGAAGGGATGGAAGGACGGGGAGAGCCTAGCTAAGCTGCCACAGAATTTTCTTCTCCTGTCTCAAAGCAAGTTCTGGCACATTCAGGTGACTGCATGGTATCCATGGCTGGGGTCAGGGGTCAGGGCTCAGTCTGGACCCTGAGACCGGGGACTGGCATGCAGGGGCCCTGTTGAAGACACAGCCGGCAGTGCAGCTGACCTTGAACTTTGAACCCAAATTACTGAGTGTGCTTCCTGGGGACCAGCTGTTTGTTTACCTGTGCTTCTCTGCCTTGTTAACAGATTGCAGTCCTTGGAAGAAGAGAGATTTTTATTTCATTCTTCAGATATGAATTATTCTTTTATCCTTTCCTGGCAGGGTTTGGGTAAACTGAGCTCATCCTGTCAACCTCAACTGTGCGTTGAACACTCTCAGCCCAGAGTCAGCATCTCCTTTAAGTTTAGATAGATGCTGGTGTGTAGGTCTGTGGCAGTCACTGTAGAATCCTGAAAATAGTTTATCTGCGTAAATATCCCAGAATGTTCTGCTTTTCTTGAATTTGAGACACATAAAGAAGTCAGTCAGATGCTCATTAAAAAAAATAAAAATTCTCTATGTATGATAGTACATTTCCCTCTGGTTCTCCTTCACTGAACATGTCAAAGTCTATTTTGAAGTGATTCTCATTCTCAGATATTTGTTGGCATTCCAGCCTCTTCAGTTGTTTAGAAATGCTATTTTAAAGCTATTTTGGTTGTAAAATGTTGTACTGAAAACACATTTATTTTAAAAGTTTTGAATTGCTTTTTGTTTTATTGCACTCTGTACTTGAATCTAAATCAAGTGAAGGCAGTGCCATGTGATATCAGAAAGTGCTTTGTTCGAAGAGGGCATTTTACTGTAAGAAGGCATGCTTTGATTAAAGTGGTTTTTCAGATGATTAATACAAGTTCTAGGGAACAAGAAACTAGATTCATTTAAGAAAAAATAACTGAGGTCAACATAAAGTTAAAGTTATATCAAAGGAGGTAGGCAGTCAGACTTAATGATACAATGAAGGAATATATACTTTCTTCTTGAACTTTGTCTGTCCATGGACTTAATTAATTTCAATTATGTAACATAATTGGTTGTGAGTTTTCTCATACTTAGCAGAGTTTTTACTTCCATTTACCCATGCCATTTCTTAAACATAGCCCCAAATGTCTTTTTTTTTAACATCTTTATTGGAGTATAATTGCTTTACAGTGATGTGTTAGTTTCTGCTTTATTACAAAGTGAATCAGCTGTACATATATCTCCATATCTCTTCCCTCTTGTGTCTCCCTCCCTCCCATCCCTCTAGGTGGTCACAAAGCACCGAGCTGATCTCCCTGTGCTGTGCGGCTGCTTCCCACTAGCTATCTATTTTACATTTGGTAGTGTATATAGGTCCATGCCACTCTCTCACTTTGTCCCAGCTTACCCTTCTCTCTCCCTGTGTCCTCAGGTCCATTCTCTAGTAGGTCTGCGTCATTATTCCCGTCTTGCCCCTAGGTTCTTCATGACCTTTGTTTTTAGATTCCATGTATATGTGTTAGCATACGGTATTTGTTTTTCTCTCATAAAAAGAAACGAAGTTGAGTTATTTGTAGTGAGGTGGATGGGCCTAGAGTCTGTCATACAGAGTGAAGTAAGTCAGAAAGCCCAAAATATCTTAAACTGATCTAAAATATATTTTTTACTTTTTGAAAAAGGTGGCTTTCATCTATAGCATTGAACCCATTTCAGGAAGGTTTTATGTGATTTGTGCCTAGCACAGTGCTGTACCATGTGTTCTGTGATCTGAGTTTTATAGTCAGAGGCTGTTGCACCTGAGACAGTTGGTCTGAACTCACTCCCAACTAATTTGACAGATCCCTTAGTGTTGGGATGATAAAATTCTCTCTTCGGGTGAATTGGGGTTGGACCATCACAAGCCACGGAGGGGTATTACTTTATTATCCTGCAAATCGCCAAGTCCTGCCAGAGGACCCGTGTCTTGTTTTCTGGCTTCTTTCTATGTTTCCTATTGAAGAACGCTTAGAACTGGCCATATTTACCTGAAGTGATATGATAAAAAGAGTGACCTCAGTTACTTTATGCAGATACACTAAGCTTTTTTTTTTTTTTTTTTTTTTTTTTGCGTGGTACACGGGCCTCTCACTGCTGTGGCCTCTCCCGTTGCGGAGCACAGACTCCGGACACGCAGGCTCAGCGGCCATGGCTCATGGGCCCAGCTACTCCACGGCATGTGGGATCTTCCCGGACCGGGGCACGAACCCTTGTCCCCTGCATCGGCAGGCAGACTCCCAACCACTGCGCCACCAGGGAAGCCCCCATCAGTGGCTTTTAATAAAGTTTCTCTGGATACTGGCAAACCAAGTCCAGTTTGTTCTAGTTTTGTAAATATAATTAGGTGAGTACATTCTATGAAGATGACCTATAAATATCACTTGCAAATATCTATGTGGACAAAGCTTTAGGGAACTTGTGTTTAAGGAAGAATCCCCGGCTTCATGTTGTGTGTATTAAAAAGATTGACATAATGCTGTTCTGCTGTCGTTTTGAGGTTTTTATGAAGTTGCTTAGCCTCAAACTTTCATTTCCTTTCCCGAATTAGTACATCTGTCCCACAATAGCCTGATGGACCCTGAAACATGAAATAGCCTCTCATGTGCTCTGTGTTACCTCCATATACATTCATGGTTCTCTGATCAGGACATTTCATATTTTGGAACCTGGAGAGGCTCTGGGGCTAGATTGCTTCCAGCTCAATCCAGCTCAAAGGTTTCTAATTTGGAAACTTTGGAAAATCGTTTACTCACTTCTAAGCCAGTGTCCGTCTGCACAAGTAGAGGTATGATGAGAAGTAGGGAGACGAGAGGTGCAGTTTTCATCCCCTTTCCTTCAAGGAAGCAGGCGTCCACCGCATTCAAGAGAGTCCAGTACCACCTTGCACATCACTTTACACCCCGAGTGTGGGAGCCCCCAGGAGCTGGTCGGAGACTCGGTAGAAATTGACCTAGGTCGGCATATCCGCTAAGATGCTTTTTTCTAGAGGTTTTGGAGATTTACATTTGTGGACAACATCCTGATTGGTTTGACTTCAGAGCTTTTATTTTATTTGAAAAAGTATTTAACCTGTTAATATAAGCAGAGGAAAGAGATCAGGTTTCGAGCAGGAGATCGATGGAAGCGTGGTTCAGTGTGTATGGTGTGTTTGAAGCAAGTTGTTGCATAATAAAAGCACAGGCCGTTTTTCGTCCTCTGCAACCTTGTAGGGGCGTCAGGCTTGCCCCTTCGTGCAGGTCCTGCATGTCTGAAGCGCTTTGTGCATCCTCTGGAGCCGTTAGACTCAAAGTCGGTCTATGGGATGAACATTGTACTTAATCAAAACTGTCCTTGAGACACGCTCAACCTCCCCTAAAGATGAGTTTAATGCCTGTTCTAACATACCCAGACCTCCCCCTGTGTATGTGTAACAGGTGTGCATAAATTAGTAATGTGGGAAGTGTGGGGTTGGGGTGAAGGGACTTTGTTGTATGAAAAATATGGATCTTTAAACAGTAGAACCCGACTCAGTGCAGGGAAATGAGAAGCACAAAGAACTTGCACCTGAACGTGGACCAGCAGGTCCCTGTTCTCACTTCAGGCGTGCTCTGGGCATGTGTGCTCATTGCAGAGACACGGCCGGTGGAATCAGTAGATGTTTCAGTGACTGTCGTGCTCTTGCACCCATGCGTTTGCACTTTCCTCCTTGCCTCTTACTAGCTCTCTCTGTTTCTTTTCCGGGCGTAGATATTTGGATTCTGGTGTTGAACTTACTGGTTTATGTTACAACTGGGACCCCACGGCGGGGTGCCCCATGCGGACGAAGGGCTGTGAATTATTCACTTCTGTATCCTCAACTCCTCACACAGCTGAATTGGGGCTCAATAAATATTACCCAAATGTGTGTATGATGACTTCATTTTCCTATGAGCAGCCTTTGCAGATATTAATTAAAATGTCTGCAAAGACTGCACAGTTGCCTATAGCATAAAAGGGACATCAGCTTACCCACCAGCATTATCAGTTCCTGATCCATGGTTGTGAGATCTTGGATGATACCCTGTTAATAAACAGCTTCCCGGGAATGGAAGCTCAGCTGCTGGGTCTTAGAACAATATGGGCTGTTGAATTGAACAAACATTTACTGTGTCCTTTTGTGTGCTGAGCTGATGTCAGGGTCTGCCGCCATGTTCTGTGTGTGCCCTCCACCTGCACTTGACCTCTGACCTGCTCCGTCTACAAGGACAGTCTCAGCAAAGGCAGGCACCCTGGGGAAGCCCAAAAAGGAAGGTCATAGGTAGTGGAAGGCTGAGATCTCAGCACGCTCTTTCTTCATTTTTGAGTCATCTTTTCATCTGCCCAGGACTAATTGCAGGGCATCCATTCCACAGACTTTGATTGGGTACCTACTGTGTGCCACGCACTGTGCTGTCTGCTGAGAACACGTTTGACGTTAATGTGTGGTCCTTGACTTCAAGGAAATCCAAAGCAATAGACGTCAATTCCAAGATCTGCTCTGTGGCAATGAAATTTATTCCTTAGAAGGGATTGCGTTCATCAATAATAATAAGCACATTCTGTAGGAAAATCTCACTGCTGAGCTTGAAAAAATAAAGATTGATCATCCATGCCAAGACCGAAGTAAATGTTAATGAGTCAGTGGGAGCAAAAGGAAAAAAAATTGTTTTAATAGTAATAATGATGATGATGATGATGATAATAACAAAGATAGTAATAAAAACCTTAGTCATTTGCATTTGATGCTGTAGTTCTAAAATAGAAATTCCCTTTTGGAGTATGCAGCATGGGAAAATTAAGTTGATGAAATGACATTTAGGTTTTAGGTGTCATCTTAATAGTTTCTAAATCTGAAACGTAGCATGTGATAGAGGGTCCTCATAATGTTGCTGTTTTTGCCAGATCAATGCTGAGTTTCTAGCAAAAGCAAAGATGAAGTGAAGTTTGAGTTTACGTGTAATGTGACAGATGGAAGAACGGTGATACTAATAAGGAATGGGATTTTCCCGCCCTCCCCTTCCTGATAACCAGAGTCCTCTCACGTGTTCTAGACTGAGATGAAAAGGGCAGGGATACAGCTCTTGTTGAGTGAGCGCTGATGCTCGCAGGGTGCTGTGCTGAGCGCTGTGGGAAGGACAGACAGAGGAATAGACAGAGACCACAAGCACCTTAGACGTAAACCGTAGATCATCGCAGGATCACGGGCGAGCCGTGACAGGGATGTGGGCTGGGATGGGAGTAGGAAGGTCAGTTTCTTTGGGGACTCTAAGAAAGCAACTCACAGGAGGTGGCCTGCAAGTAGAACCTCGAGGGCTGTGTGAGATGGTGTTAGCTGAAGAGGGAGGAAATGCATTGTTGACTCTGTGTGTGTATCTGTGTGTGTGGGCACGCGCATGAGTGTGTTCTTTCCTAAAGCACTTAACCCCCTGAGGTAGGAACAAGCTCTCAGTCCCCGAAGAAATTCCCTCAATCCCCAATCTGATGTAGGGCACAAAAGTTTGTTCAGTAGTACTTATTGGAGGGACAGGGCCGGGAAGCTTGCGGGGAGGGGGGAGGCATGTTACAACAAACTAGGAGCAGCGGCTTGAGTTGGATAAAGGATGATGCTCCTTCTTTTGAGGACCCTCTCTGGCAGGCTGATTAACACATAAGCTCCCTCCCCATAGACCTCAACTCAGCCACCTGCTCTAATTCTCTCCTGCTCATTCCACAGTCAGAAAGCAGAGAGGTTTCTTAAAGTGGGACTTTCCTACCCTTTATATATGATTTTATTCTTTTTTTTTTTTTTTTTTTTGCGGCTCCGGACGCGCAGGCTCAGCGGCCATGGCTCACGGGCCCAGCCGCTCCGCGGCATGTGGGATCTTCCCGGACCGGGGCACGAACCCGTGTCCCCTGCATCAGCAGGCGGACTCTCAACCACTGCGCCACCAGGGAAGCCCTGATTTTATTCTTGACCTTGGTTTAATTGTAATGGTAAGAGTTGCAACATTAAAAATGTATTCTAGGGCTTCCCTGGTGGCGCAGTGGTGGAGAGTCCGCCTGCCGGTGCAGGGGACACGGGTTCGTGCCCCGGTCCGGGAAGATCCCACATGCCGCGGAGCGGCTGCGCCCGTGAGCCATGGCCGCTGAGCCTGCGCGTCCGGAGCCTGTGCTCCGCGGCGGGGGAGGCCACAGCAGTGAGAGGCCCGCGTACCACAAAAAAAAAAAAAAAAAAAGTATTCTATGTTGTGAATGCAGAGACACAACACACACATTTAACATATTTAGTACAGTACATGTATACTGGGGTAGATCAGAGCATCTTCTTTTTCCTTTTTTTTCTTTTTTTTTAGCTATGTAAATCTCAGAAACCAAGGAGGCAGAAATTTTCTTTTTGGAGAGTGTGTCTTTCCCAAAGCAAAATTGAATTTTTTTTGGAAAAGAGCTATGGGACAAGTCCTTTCAAAACACACCTGATTCAAATGATGTACACAGACGGCATCGTAGGTATGCTTTACACCATTGAACTGCTATTGTCACTTTGTGCTTTATCTCTTTTGAATGAATTCGTTGGACCTCACTCTCCACTCAGCTAGAATTCAGAAGATCCTCGTCATCTTTAATCGTTCCTTTTGCAAAAATACAAATCAGCTCCTAAGTTTGTAGAACTTGTAATTATGGCTCTTGAGAATACTTGGGTAGAATGTGAAATAAAGTACTTTTTGATTCTTAAGCCCAAAGCATATTTCTCTCCTGTTATTCTATATGCTTTTCAGTATTGAAAGCTTATATCTAGAACTTGACAATCTGAACTCTGGTAAGCATCACAAATACAGTTCAGACCAAAGTCCTTACTGATACTTTGTACACACAATCCAGTAACTCCTTAAGAAGACATTTGACTTGGAGCAGTGCGGCATTTGGTCTGAAGAGAGGGCAACTGTGAGAAGATACGGGTGTATCAAAGTTAAACAGAGCCCCATTCCGTCTTATCTTCAAATTTCCCCTGTGTTACCGCATCTAACGTGGAGCAAAGTTACTGCCATGTGTAACTCCCATGGGGTGAGGAACAGAGTTTGCTTAAAATACATTGTGTCTGGCATGGTGGTTTGAAACTCTCCCAAAGGTAGGGTTGCAGAGGCGGAGCTCTCTGTTCTTTTCCAGCGTTTGTAAAATGTGAAGCCTTTATGAGGCGGATGCTTTGGATGGGTGTTTTGGGAATGCATGGCACATCCATCAATATAGTAACATCAGAGAAACCTTGCAGGGACGCTCGGCAGAGCCCTCGCTGAAAGCTCCAAAAGGCTGAGCGAAAAAAAAAAAAAAATATATATATATATATATATATATATATATATACACACACGCACATACCACCATTCCATGAGAAGTGGCCAAAGGACGGGAACTATGAAATAGGGTTATTTCAGCCCCAGAGGTAGGAAGGAGTCCAGGCATAAAGGGAAAAAGCATGTTAAATTGAGAACTTACAATGGCTCTTAACTTCTTAGGAACTGTGTTACCTTTCTCTTAATTGGGGTATAATTTGCACACAGTGAAATGTTCAGTTATTAAGTGTACCTTTCAGTCAGTTAAGGTAAATGCAAAGGCTAACGGCATCTTCCTCGTGCATCTGTCCAGTCAGTTCCCTGGTGCCCAGAAGCAAGCCTTGATTCTTGATTTGATTTCTGTCACCATAGGTGGACTCTGACCCACTTTAGAATTTTGTAGAAATGGGATCATACAGTATGTACCTTTTATTTCTGGCTGTTTTTTACCCAGCATCATGTTTCTGAGAGTCATCCATATTGTTGCCTGTATCAGTAGTTTTTTTTTTTTTTTTTTTCCATTGCTAATGAAAAATCCACTGTATGAATGTATCACAGTAGATTGATCCCTGGATGGAAATCTGAGCTCTTTCTAGGCTTGGGTTACGATGCATAAAGCAGCTATGGACACTGTAGTTCAGAGCTTTTTGTAGGCAATGGTTCGATTTCTTTTGTATAAATACCTAGTAATAGACTTGTTGGGTTGTAGAAAAGATTGTGTTTAACTTTTTAAACTGCAGGAGATTTCCAAAGTGACTGTACCTTTTTATACTTGACCAGAGATATTGAAGAGTTTTGGTATTCCACATCCTTTTCAACATTTGGTGGTGGTAGAGTTTTTCATTTAATCACTCTAGTGGGTGAGTTGGTATCTCATTGTGTTTTTAATTTGCATTCCCCAGGTGGAGACAATAATGAACATTTTTTCATATGCTTATTGGTCATTCGCTTATCTTCATTTATGAAGTACCTCCTCAGGTCTTTTGCCTGTCTTCTAGTGTGTTGCTATTATTATTGTTTATCAGGGATCAACGTACTTTTAGGTACTAGATACAAATCATTTTTTGGATATCTGCATTGCAGATGTTTTCTCCCATTTTGTGGCTTACCTGTTCATTCTCTCGCTGGTACTTTTTGATGAACAGACATTTTAAATTGTGATGAAATCCAATTTTTTTCTTTTATGTTTTATTCTTTTCTGTACTCTCTCTAAAAATCTTTGCTTACTTCAACATCGTGAATTATTAGTCTATACTTTGTTCTAATAGCTTTTGAAAAACTTATTTTGAAATCATTTTAGATTTACAGAGGAGTTGCAAAAGAGTACACCGAGTGCCTGCATACCCTTCACCCATCTGTCCCTGATGTTAACATCTTACGTGAGCATGGTACAATGATCAAAACCAAGAAATGGGCATCAGTACAATATATTAAGTAAATTTAAGTAAAAGGTCCTTGTGGTGTTCCAGGATCCCATCTGGGACACCATGTTGCATCTAGTTGTCATGACTCCTTAGCGTTCTCTAGTTTGTGACAATTCCTCAGTCTTTCCTTATATTTTATGACCTTGACATTTTGGAGACTACTCCAGAAGTTTTGTAAATACCCCTCAATTTGGGTTTATCCGAATTTTTCTCATGATTAGGCTGAGGTTTTGGATGACTTGCGACAATGAACGCTACAGAGGTGATGTACCCTTCTCATTGTTTCCAGTAGTTTTTGTTGCCGTGGTTTTAGCTCTTATGTTTAGGTCTATGATGGTCTCAAATTTTATTTTTGTGTATTTTCTTTTGAGAGAACCCTGCTGGGATTTTGGCTGGAATTGTTTTGAGTCTTTAGATCAACTTGAGAAGAATTGACATCTTAACAGTATTAAGTTTTTCAATTCATGCGTTCATGGTGTGTCTTTCCATTTATTTAGGTCATCCTTAGTTTCTCTCAGCGATGTTTTAGAGTTTTGGTATAAAGATCTGACATGTCTTTTGTTACATTTATTCCTAGGTATTTGGTATTTCTTATACTTTTATAAGTAGTACTTTTAGTGATTTGTATTGCTAATATATTGACTTTATATCCTGTAACATTGCTGAGTGCATTTGTCAGGTCTAGTCGTTTTCTTGTAGATTTATTCAGACTTATGTACACAGTATGTCATCACTGAATAAAGAAAGTTTTGCTTCTTCCTTTCCAATCTGTATGACTTTATTTCTCTTGCTTGTCTGATTGCACTGACTAAGACCTCTGTAAAATGTTGAATAGAGGTGGAAAGAGTAGACATTTTTTCTTAGTCCCAACCTGAGGGGGAAACATTTAATATTTCCCTGTTTAGTGTTAGCTGTAGCTGTTTGTTTGTTTCTTTGTTTTGTTTTGGTTTTTTTTGGTGTCCATTACAGGCTGAGGAAGTTCTCCTCTTTCTAGGTTGCTGAAAGTTTTTCACATAAATGGATGTTGTAACACAAATGGGTTATGTTTTGGACATAAATGGATGTGTCGTGTGCTTTCTCAGCATCTACTGAAATGATCATATGAATTTTCCCCTTTAATTTGTTAATACAGTGAACTCCATTAATTGATTTCCAACCTTTAATCCCTGGAGTAAACTCTACATGGTTATAGTATATTATCCTGCTTTGTATATTTCCAGATGGTTTGATAATATTTGGTTAAAGATGTTTTATATTGTTGTTCATGAGGGATTTTGATCTGTAATGTTCTTTCCTTATCTTTGGTTTTGATACCAAGATTATAATGACTTCATAAGATGAGTTGGGAAACACTCTCTTCCTTATTTTCTAAAAGATTCTGTGTGACAGGTATTATCTGTGAGTAATTTTTGAAAGAATTTAACACTAGAAACATTTAGTCCTAGAGTTTCGTTCTGGGAAGTTGGTTAATTACAAATTCAATTTCTTTAATAGATACAACATTATTCAGATTTTCTATGTCCTTTTATGTCACTTCTGGTAAGTTGTATCTTTCAAGGAATTTTTCTATTTCATCCAGGTTGTCAAATTTATTGGCGTAAAGTTATTAATGATACACCCTCATTAGGCTCTTAATTTTTGTGTAATTTGTAGTTATGGTCACTGTTTTATTCTTAATATTGATAATTTCTGATTTCTCTGTCTTTTCTTCATCTTGATCAGTATTGCTAGGTGGTTATCAATTTTATCAATCTTTTTAAAGAACTGATTTCTGGCTTTGTTGATTCTTTTTCTGTTTGTCAGTTTTCCATTTCATTAATTTCCTCTTATTTTTTTTTACTTTCTGTCTTTTGCTTCAGGTTTAATTTGGGAAACTGTATTACTTCTAACATTCTCCTTAATGAAATTACTAATTAGTAAGGAGAAAAAAGATTAATTAGTATGAAACTTTTTTAATAGGGAATACTTTTTTAATGAAAAATATTACAGTAAGTTGAACTTAATATATTATGAGCAAAGTTGACCTATTAGATGTCTACTAAAATACTCTGAACAAGCATGGCTGCCCTGGTCTTGATGGCAGCTGCCCACAGGATTGGATTAGCTCATAGACTGAACCACAACCCTTTCTAGAATTGGCAAAGCAATGCCTCCTGAAAGATATATACAAGAGGGCATACAACGGATTTTCTTCACACAATTAAATTCATTTGAAACATGAAAATTATACATCTAGTTTTAATTGATGTGTTCAACCGTGGGCATTGATCTGAGAAATATGGTAATTACACTTAAGAGATAAACATTAATAGTTTTATGCTCATGAATCATCCGTAAAAGGATTAGGTGCCCCCAGTGTTTTTCATCCGTGTCCTTTATGGGGAAGTACATTAACAGTGGCGGGAAATGATTCTAGATGACCACTAAGAATGAGTGATTATTATCTATATTCATAAAAATCAGATGGTAACTTAAGGTATACCATAAAGCAATAACAATAATGATTAGGATTAATAACACGTCCTGCTTTTCAAAGCATGGTAACTAGGCTTTTTCATGCCCCAGATGAAAAGTACCTTTTTTTTTTTTTTTTTTTCTTTTGCGGTACGCGGGCCTCTCACTGTCGTGGTCTCTCCCGTTGCGGAGCACAGGCTCCAGACGCGCAGGCTCAGCCGCCATGGCTCACGGACCCAGCCGCTCCACGGCATGTGGGATCTTCCCGGACCGGGTCACGAACCCGTGTCCCCTGCATCGGCAGGTGGACTCTCCACCACTGCGCCACCAGGGAAGCCCAAAAGTACCTTTTTTATGGGGCCATAGGGGGGATATAGAAGTTTTGTGCAAAAGTGGTTTTGGATGACAGAGAAGGGACTAAGACCTCCAAGTTTAGACTTCATGTGGAACTTTGCTACTAAGTGTTATTGCTGCTGTTCTGTTTCATAATAAGCTTTGAAAACAAGACTGAAATGTATATAAAGTTGGCCCTTGGAGGCTGCTTCTCTTAGGTTTTGATTTCAAGTGATGCACTTATCCTTCAGGCCACACTGACACATCACTTCTATAAGGTAGCCTTTAGGTCAGCATTTTCTGCGGCCGTTGTTTAACGCTTATTTGGGATATGTGTGTTCATCTCACCTCATACATATTTCTTGTCAGAATCAATGAATGCAGCAATCCAAAGTTGTTAAAGAATTAAAGGTTGGGGCTTCCCTGGTGGCGCAGTGGTTGAGAGTCCGCCTGCCGATGCAGGGGACGCGGGTTTGTGCCCCGGTCCGGGAAGATCCCACATGCCACGGAGCAGCTGGGCCCGTGAGCCATGGCCGCTGAGCCTGCGCGTCCGGAGCCTGTGCTCCGCAACGGGAGAGGCCACAGCAGTGAGAGGCCCACATACCGCAAAAAAAAAAAATAAATAAAAAATAAAGATTGGAGCATTTAATATTACAAGCACTGATGCTCGCACAGATGCTTTTCTGATAGTGGCACCATCTTTGTGGAAGGCAGGAGTGGAACACAGTGTGTGGTGACATGGTCAGTAATCCTGATCCACAGAGTGTCTAAAGAACTAGGAATTAGCTAATGGAGATGTTCGTTAGTAGATTTTTTTTTTTAAACATCTTTATTGTAGTATAATTGCTTTACAGTGGTGTGCTATTTTCTGCTGTATAACAAAGTGAATCAGCTATACATATACATATATCCACATATCTCCTTCCTCTTGCATCTCTCTTCCCTATCCCCCCCCACCTCCAAGGTGATCACAAAGGACCGAGCTGATCTCCCTGTGCTATGCGGCTGCTTCCCACTAGCTATCTGTTTTACATTTGGTAGTGTATATATGTCCATGCAACTCTCTCACGTCTTCCCAGCTTACCCTTCCCACTCTCCGTATCCTCAAGTCCATTCTCTATCTCTGCGTCTTTATGCCTAACCTGTACCTAGGTTCATAAGAACCTTTTTTCTTAGATTCCATATATATGTGTTAGCATATGGTATTTGTTTTTCTCTTTCTGACTTACTTCACTCTGTATGACAGTCTCTAGGTCCATCCACCTCACTGCAAATAACTCAATTTCATTTCTTTTTATGGCGGAGTAATATTCCATTGTATATATTTGCCACATCTTCTTTATCCATTCATCTGTTGATGGGCACTTAGGTTGCTTCCATGTCCTGGCTACTGTAAATAGAGCTGCAGTGAACATTGTGGTACATGACTCTTTTTGAATTATGGTTTTCTCAGGGTATGTGCCCAGTAGTGGGATTGCTGGGTCATGTGGTAGTTCTATTTTTAGTTTTTTAAGGAACCTCCATACTGTTCTCCATAGTGGCTGTATCAATTTACATTCCCACCAAGAGTGCAAGAGGGTTCCCTTTTCTCCACACCCTCTCCAGCATTTATTGTTTGTAGATTTTTTGATGATAGCCATGCTGACTGGTGTGAGGTGATACCTCATTGTAGTTTTGATGTGCATTTCTCTAATGATTAGTGATGTTGAGCATACTTTCATGGGTTGTTGGCAATCTGTATATCTTCATTGGAGAAAGGTCTATTTAGGTCTTCTGCCTATTTTTGGATTGTGCTGTTTGTTTTTTTGATTTTGAGGTGCATGAGCTGCTGGAGATTAATCCGTTGTCAATTGCTTCATTTGCAAATATTTTCTCCCATTCTGAGAGTTGTCTTTTCGCCTTGTTTATGGTTTCCTTTGCTGTGCAAAAGCTTTTAAGTTTCATTAGCTTCCACTTGTTTATTTTTGTTTTTATTTCCATTTCTCTAAGAGGAGGGTCAAAAAGGATCTTGCTGTGATTTATGTCACAGAGTGTTCTGCTTATGTTTTCTTCTAAGAGTTTTATAGTTTCTGGCCTTACATTTAGGTCTTTAATCCATTTTGAGCTTCTTTTTGTGTATGGTGTTAAGAAGTGTTCCAATTTCCTTCTTTTACATGTAGCTGTCCAGTTTTCCCAGCACCACTTATTGAAGAGGCTCTCTTTTCTCCATTGTATATTCTTGCCTCCTTTATCAAAGATAAAATGACCATATGTGCATGGGTTTATCTCTGGGCTTTCCATCCTGTTCCATTGATCTGTATTTCTGTTTTTGTGCCAGTACCATACTGTCTTGATTACTATAGCTTTGTAGTATAGTCTGAAGTCTGGGAGCCTGATTCCTCCAACTCCAGTATTCTTTCTCAAGATTGCTTTGGCTATTCTGGGTCTTTCATGTTTCCATACAAAGTGTGAAATTTTTTGTTCTAGTTCTGTGAAAAATGCCATTGGTAGTTTCATATGGATTGCACTGACTCTGTAGATTGCTTTGGGTAGTGTAGTCATTTTCACAATGTTGATTCTTCCAATCCAGGAACGTAATATATTTCTCCATCTGTTTGTATCATCTTTAATCTCTGTCATCAGTGTCTTATAGTTTTCTGCATACGGGTTTTTGTCTCCTTAGGTAGGTTTATTTCTAGATAGGTTATTCTTTTTGTTGCAGTGGTAAATGGTAGAGCTTCCTTAATTTCTCTTTCAGATTATTCATCATTAGTGTATAGGAATGCAAGAGATTTCTGTGCATTAATTTTGTATCCTGCTGCTTTTCCAAATTCGTTGATTAGCTCTAGTAGTTTCCTGGTAGCATCTTTCGGATTCTCTACGTATAGTATCACGTCATCTGCAAACAGTGACAGCTTTACTTCTTCCTTCTGATTTGGATTCCTTTTATTTCTTTTTCTTCTCTGCTGTGACGAAAACTTCCAGAACTATGTTGAGTAATAGTGGTGAGAGTGGGCAGCCTTATCTTGTTCCTGATCTTAGTGGAAACAGTTTCAGTTTTTCATCATTGAGAACGATATTGGCTGTGGGTTTGTCATATATGGCCTTTATTATGTAGAGGTAAATTCCCCCTATGCCTACTTTCTGGAGAGTTTTTATTATGAATGGGTGTTGAATTTTGTCAGAAGCTTTTTCAGTATCTATTGAGATGATCATATGGTTTTTCTCCTTCAGTTTGTTAATATGGTGTATCACATTGATTGATTTGCATATATTGAAGAATCCTTGCATTCCTGGGATAAACCCCACTTGATCATGGTGTATGACCCTTTTAATGTGCTGCTGGATTCTGTTTGCTAGTAATTCATTGGGGATTTTTACATCTATGTGCACCAGAGATATTGGCTTGTAGGTTTTTTTGTGTGTGTGACATCTTAGTCTGGTTTTGGTATCAGGGTGATGGTGGCCTTGTAGAATGAGTTTGGGAGTGTTCCTCCCTCAGCTATATTTTGGAAGAGTTTGAGAAGGATAGGCGTTAGCTCTTCTGTAAATGTTTGATAGAATTCACCTGTGAAGCCATCTGGTCCAGGGCTTTTGTTTGTTGGAAGATTTTTTATCACAGTTTCAATTTCAGTGCTTGTGATTGGTCTGCTTATATTTTCTATTTCTTCCTGGTTCAGTCTCAGAAGGTTGTGCTTTTCTAAGAATTTGTCCACTTCTTCCAGGTTGTCCATTTTATTGGCATATAGTTGCTTGTAATAATCTCTCACGATCCTTTGTATTTCTGCATTGTTAGTTGTTACTTCTCATTTTCATTTCTAATTCTGTTAATTTGTGTCTTCTCCCTTTTTTTCTTGATGAGTCTGGCTAATGGTTTATCAATTTTGTTTGTCTTCTCAAAGAACCAGCTTTTAGTTTTATTGATCTTTGCTATTGTTTCCTTCATTTCTTATTCATTTATTTCTGATCTGATCTTTATGATTTCTTTCCTTCTGCTAACTTTGGGGGTTTTTTGTTCTTCTTTGTCTACTTGCTTTAGGTGTTAGTTTAGGTTGTTTATTTGAGATGTTTCTTGTTTGATGAGGTAGGATTGTATTGCTATAAACTTCCCTCTTAGAACTGGTTTTGCTGCATCCCATAGGTATTGGGTCATCAAGTTTTCATTGTCATTTGTTTCTAGGTATTTTTTGATTTCCTCTTTGATTTCTTCAGTGATCTCTTGGTTATTAAGTAGCATGTTGTTTAGCCTCCATATGTTTGTATTTTTTTACAGATTTTTTACTGTAATTGATATCTAGTCTCGTAGCATTGTGGTTGGAAAAGATAGTAGATACGATATCAATTTTCTTAAATTTCCCAAGGCTTGATTTGTGACCCAGGATATGATCTGTTCTGGAGAATGTTCCATGAGCACTTGAGAAGAATTCTCAAGTGTATTCTGTTGTTTTGGGATGGAATGTCCTATAAATATCAATTAAGTCCACCTTGTTTAATGTATCGTTTAAAGCTTGTGTTTCCTTATTTCATTTTCATTTTGGCTGATCTGTCCATTGGTGAAAGTGGGTTGTTAAAGTCTCCTATTATATTTGTGTTACTGTCAGTTTCCCCTTTTATGGCTGTTAGCATTTGCCTTATGTATTGAGGTGCTCCTATGTTGGGTGCATAAATATTTACAATTGTTATATCTTCTTCTTGGATCGATCCCTTGATCATTATGTAGTGTCCTTCTTTGACTCTTGTAATAGTCTTTATTTTAAAGTCTATTTTGTCTGATATGAGAATTGATACTCCAGCTTTCTTTGGATTTCCATTTGCATGGAATATCTTTTTCCATCCCCTCACTTTCAGTCTGTATGTGTCCCTAGGTCTGAAGTAGGTCTCTTGTAGACAGCATATATACGGCTCTTATTTTTGTATCCATTCAGCCAGTCTGTGTCTTTTGGTTGGAGCATTTAATCCATTTACATTTAAGGTAGTTATCGATATGTATGCTTCTATTACTATTTTCTTAATTGTCTTGAGTTTGTTATTGTAGGTCTTTTCCTTCTCTTGTGTTTACTGCCTAGAGAAGTTCCTTTAGCATTTGTTGTAAAGCTGATTTGGTGGTGATGAATTCTCTTAGCTCTTGCTTGTCTGTAAAGGTTTTAATTTCTCTGTCGAGTCTGAATGAGATCCTTGCTGTGTAGAGTAATCTTGATTGTAGGTTTTTCCCTTTCATCACTTTAAAAATGTCCTGCCACTCCCTTCTGGCTTGCAGAGCTTCTGCTGAAAGATCAGCTGTTAGCCTTATGGGGATTCTCTTGTATGTTATTTGTTGCTTTTCCCTTGCTGGTTTTAATATTTTTTCTTTGTATTTAATTTTTGATAGTTTGATTAATATGTGTCTTGGCGTGTTTCTCCTTGGGTTTATCCTGTATGGGACTCTCTGTGCTTCCTGGACTTGATTGACTATTTCCTTTCCCATATTAGGGAAGTTTTCAACTATAATCTCTTCAAATATTTTCTCAGTCCCTTTTTGTTTTCTCTTCTTCTTCTGTAATTCGAATGTTGGTGTGTTTAATGTTGTCCCAGAGCTGTCTGAGACTGTCCTCAATTCTTTTCAGTCTTTTTTCTTTATTCTGTTCTGTGATAGTTATTTCCATTATTTTATCTTCCAGGTCACTTATCTGTTCTTCTGCCTCAGTTATTCTGCTATTGATTGATTCCTTCTAGAGAATTTTTAATTTCATTTATTGTGCTGTTCATCATTGTGTGCTGTTTATTTCTTCTAGGTCCTTGTTAAATGTTTCTTGTATTTTTTTCTATTCTATTTCCAAGGTTTTGGATCATCTTTACTATCATTACTCTCAATTCTTTTTCAGGTAGACTGCCTATTTCCTCTTTATTTGTTTGGTCTGGTGGGTTTTTAGCTTGCTTCTTCATCTGCTGTATATTTCTCTGTCTTCTCATTTTGCTTAACTTACTGTGTTTGGGGTCTTCTTTTCGCAGGCTGCAGGTTTGTAGTTCCCATTGTTTTTGGTGTCTACCCCAGTGGGTAAGGTTAGTTCAGTGGGTTGTTTAGGCTTCCTGGTGGAGGGGACTAGTTACCTGTATTCTGGTGGATGAGGATGGATCTTGTCCTTCTGGCGGGTGGGACCGCCTCTGGTGGTGTGCTTTGGGGTGTCTGTGACCTTACTTAAGGCAGCCTCTCTGCTACTAGGTGGGGTTTGTGTTCCTGTATTGCTAGTTGTTTGGCATAGGGTGTCCAGCACTGTAGCTTGCTGGTGGTTAAAGAGAGCTGGGTCTTAGCATTGGGATAGCCATCTCTGGGAGAGTTTTTGCCATTTGACATTATGTGGGACTGGGAGGTCTCTGGCGGTCCAATGTCCTGAACTTGGTTCTGCCACCTCAGAGGCTCAGGTTTGACACCCGGCTAGAGCACCAAGACCCTGTCAACCACATGGCTCAGAAGAAAATGGAGGAAAATAAAGAAAGAAAGAAGGAAAGAAAGAGAAAAGTAAGTTATTAAAATAAAAAAATAAAATCTATCATTAAAAAATTTTAAATTAAAAAGTAATAAAAAAGAGAGCAGCCAAAACAAATCAACCAGTGATAACAAGTGCTAACAACTATGCTAAAAAAAAAAAAAAAAAAGCGAAAAACAAAAAACGTACAGACAAAACCCTAGGACAAATGGTAAAAGCAAAGCTATACAGACAAAATCACCCAAAGAAGCATACACATACACACTCACACACTCACACACACAGAAATAAATAAATAAATATATATATATATATATATATATATATATATATTTAAAAAGAAAGGAAGGCAGCAACAAAATCAATAAACAAAGCTTCCGGTGATAATATGCTCTAAATACTAAACTACGGTAAACATAAAACCAGGAACAAATTAGATGCAGAAAGTAAATCCCAAGTCTACAGTTGCTTCCAATGTCTGCCACGTCAATTTTGGGATGATTCGTTATCTATTCAGGTATTCCACAGATGCAGGGCACATCAGGTTGATTGTGGGAATTTAGTCTGCTGCTCCTGAGGCTGCTGGGAGAGATTTCCCTTTCTCTTTGTTCGCATAGCTCCTCGGGTTCAGCTTTGGATTTGGCCCCACCTCTGCGTGTAGGTCGCTGGAGGGCGTCTGTTCTTCGCTCAGACAGGACGGGGTTAAAGGAGCCGCTGATTCGGGGGCTCTGGCTCACTCAGGCCGTGGGGAGGGAGGGGCGCGGAGTGCGGGGCGGGCCTGCGGCGGCAGAGGCCGGCGTGACATTGCACCAGCCTGAGGTGTGCCATGCGTTCTCCCAAGGGAGTTGTCCCTGGATCCCGGGACCCTGGCAGTGGCGGGCTGCACAGGCTCCCATGAGGGGAGGTGTGGAGAGTGCCCTTTGCTTGCACACAGGCTTCTTGGTGGCTGCAGCAGCAGCCTTAGCGTCTCATGCCCGTGTCTGGGTTCCGCACTGATAGTTGCAGCTTGTGCCCGTCTCTGGAGCTTGTTTAGAAGGTGCTGTGAATCCCCTCTCCTCGAGCACCCCAGAACAATGGTCTCTTGCCTCTTATTTCCAGACTTTTTCCTGGACTTCTTCCCCGCTAGCTGTAGTGCACTAGGCGCCTTCCAGCTGTGTTCACGCAGACAACCCCAGTCCTCTCCCTGGGGATTTGACCTCCGAAGCCCGAGCCTTAGCTCCCAGCCCCAGCCCGTCCCGGCGGGTGAGCAGACAAGCCTCTCGGGCTGGTGAGTGCTGGTCGGCACCGATCCTCTATGCGGGAATCTCTCCGCTTTGCCCTCCGCACCCCTGTTGCTGCGCTCTCCTCCGCTCTGAAGCCTCCTCCGGTCTCCACCAGTGAAAGGGCTTCCTAGTGTGTAGAAACTTCTCCTCCTTCACAGCTCCCTCCCAGAGCAGGTCCCATCCCTATTCTGCTGTCTGTTTTCCCTTTTTTTCTTTTGCCTACCCAGGTACGTGGGGAGTCTCTTGCCTTTTGGGAGGTCTGAGGTCTTCTGCCAGCGTTCAGTAGGTGTTCTGTAGGAGTTGTTCCACATGTAGATGTATTTCTGGTGTATTTGTGGGCAGGAAGGTGATCTCCGCGTCTTACTCCTTCTGCCATCTTGAAGGTCTCTCCCTCGTTAGTAGATTTTTAAGAGCATGAAATGCGACGCGGTAGTAGTCTAATTTAAATTTTGTTAAATGGACCAGGATATTCCCAGAATGTTTCAAACTTTGCCTTTTCCTCATTGTCTCCAAAGCTAGATGAAGATGCTTTGAAAACTTTATGCCTTGTCAGTCAACATGCTCATCATCAGAAGATACCCAGCAATGTAAAGGGCATGCCAGGAAGAAAAAAAAAATGAAAGAAAGAACAAGACTCTATATCTTAGTTTGTTAACTGCAATTAGAATATACTTTTCAAATAATAGGAGAGAATTGCTTGGTTGAAGGAACAGTAAATTACTTATTCCCTTTTGAAAACTACACTGAAAGAGAAAAGCTGGGTTTTCTTCTTTCCTCCTTTTTTGTATCAATTGATTTGCACTAGCATATCACTATTCAGTTCTGTAAGAATTTGTTAGGATTTTTTCTCTTCCTAGACTTTTATTTCTGTAATATTTTCATATAGTGGCCAAGTAATAAATACCCAACAGAAATTTTTCGTGCTTTTTGTGGAGCAGTTTCTTTGTACATAGCAAACTACTGTCATCATTCACTTTCCTTACTAGGTAATGTTGTATCTTGTGTAGAAATATATATTAGCTGGTACAGAATTCTGGCTACCATTAATGAGATAGATACCCATTGCTATCACATATTATCAGAGTCTTGTAAATTCTGACACTTTTTGGTTATTTTTTAATATCAGAAAATCTGGCGGTATATTTAGTAATTTGTCATATAATCACTGAATTTTTGTGATTACATGATATGATATATGATTATATGACAAACTCTTTAGGGGGTGCAGGAAAAATAATATATGGTCCCTTCCCCTGAAGACCTTAGCATCTAGCCAAGAGAGACAAGGCTGGAACGCAGGAAACAAGGGTACAACTCAAGCAAGACGGGGTATAATCGTGTGCTCCTTCTAAGTGTGTCGAGCAGGGCAAGGATTGTGAGTATTCGGAGGTTCTTGTGTTTGCTTCTCCCAAATCCGCTCCTCTGACCCCAACCACTTATTGCCAAGGAAGCTCACCTCTAAGAACTGCATCAGGCTCTCCTGCCCTTTGGCTTCCAGTTGAGCTCAGCCAATGGGGAGATCAGAGGGAGGGAGGAGAGTGAGGTCCCATCTCCTCCCCTCCCCCCCCACCTCCTCTTTACTAGGGGGGCTCCGGCCCTTCAGGCCAAGGAGTAGTCACTACTCCCTTGTGTTCCTAACCTCAGGCCTGTGGTTCCCTATCCAGTACCATGGGGCAGGCAGTAGTCCCTCTGTTAAACTCTCATCTGCCTGGTCCTAGCTTACCCAGTCTGCCAGGACCCTGTCTATACAGTGGGCTCCAGGAGTTAGGGCAGGTTGTATGAAGGTAAGCTCATGCCAGGCCTTGGAGGTCAGGGGTCTGAGAAACAGGGAGCAGGGTGAACAGAGCAGAGACATGCAGAGGTGCAGATCTTCTAGAGATATCTGGCAGTTCTGGTCTTCAGGAGGTGGCATCAGGAAATCCCTGGCGTTAAGGGTCAGGCACTCACTTGTGCAGGGATCTTTGCCTTCTGGCCTTGAAGGACGAGGTTCTCTCACAGTCTCCCCCGAAGTGCAGATTTGAGGTGACTGGAATTGATGACCTAGGGAGTTGCTGCATTTGAAATGGAGCTCATCATTCCCTGAGGGAGCCTTGCCAGGGTGAGTTTGCTAAGGGCATGATTGGAAGAGTGGGATTTCCAAGGACCGAGGTGTCACTAGCTTCCTGCAAGTCTTTGCTTATGCTGTCTGGGCATCCTGAAGGCTCTTGCAAAAATCTTGCTCTGAGCTTGTTCCAAAAGCATGGACATTTTTGGACCTCCCTTCTCTGTCTCTGCAAATCCTTCTCTCTTTCTCTCTACCCCTCATTCTAAGTTCATTTTTTCAATAGACATTAGATGGCTGCTGTGTGCCAAGTCCCGTTTTAGGTGCTGGGTATATAGCAGAGGACGAGGGATGTAGAGCCCCTTACCTCCCAGGGCTTATTTCTATTGAAGGAGAGCGTAATATGCCTAACTACATAAATAAATGAGAGAGTTTCAGAGTAGTGGGTACTGTGAAAAATAAAGTGAGGGGATGGAGTGATGGGCTAGGAAGGGAGGGAGGGATCGTGGATAGGGTGGTTGAAGAACACTTTTGAAGAGGTAATGTTTCAGCAGAGAAGTGTATGCAGAGGATTCAGATAAGGGAAGAGCATCCTTAAGCAGAGAATTTTTCTTATAAACTAAACTCGAGTTTAGGGCAACTCAACTTTGCAAAGCTGTTGTAAAGAGAGAGAGATGGTTTGGTGACCACATCAGGAATGGCTGCAAATATGAAGCAAAAGTAGATGCTGTAGAAGTGAAATCAGGCGAAAGTGTGAGGTGAGAGACAAATTAAACTAAATCCTGAGTAGCAAAGACATCTGGCAATAAGAAAAACAAGGAAGAATGCAAAAGACAGAACTTAAGTTGCAGGGAAAATGAACAGGGAAAACAGGAAAGGCCAGCTGTGAAATTGCTCTGTTTATGTAGAGGGAAGTGACTGGATAGAGATGTTAATGGTTCTGCTTCGGGGATGAGACACAAATCCATGGAGCCATGTGTATTCCAAACTACCCAGTTTTTAGCCTATGATATATCTGAAATATACAAAACACTAAGTTAGCAGGATTCTCTTATCAGTGTGGTTCTAGATCTTATTTATAGGAAAGTAGGAGGAGCAGTTTGGTTGGAAGAGAAAATCAAGGGATTTATCATGATGCTTTGTTTTTATATAAGTGACATTATTTTTCCTTAAATGTAAATTATAGAAAAATATAACAAACCTTAAAAAAAACTTTGAAATGTTGAATATCAGGTTGCTTTTGCTGCTTTTTTCTAGTTTTATCACCACAGGCTATATTAGCATCTTAAGATGAACTTGAGATACTTTTTAACTTGAAAAAAATATTGAAATACTGAAAAGTACATAGAATAATATAGTAAATACCTGGATACATACTATCCAGAAATAACTGATTCATTTCGGTTATTCTTAATGAAAGAAATAAAATATTATAATAATTTACGGGGCTACATAATTTGAGGCCTAGGGAAAAATGAAAATGTAGGACCCCATGTTAAAAAAATTATTAAGAATTTCACTAAATAACTTAACGGTCATATTTCCCATATGTGTTTTAAATTGCATAAATGATGCTGAACTGTCCATGACATTGTCTGACTTGCCTTTTTCGCTTGACATGATTTCAACATCTATCCCTATTGGTCCATGTGGTTCTATATTTTTTTTCATTTTAACTACTGTTAGAAGTTAATATATAGCATTTTAATTAACCTGTTCCATTATTAAGTGAATGTTTTTCATCTTTCCACATCTGTATAATTTTAAGACACTCATTTTGAAATAATTTCACCCTTAAAAGTTGCAAGAAGAGTCAAGGAATTCCCTTACACCTTTCACTCAGATTCCCCAAACATTAACCACATTTCTTTATTTTTCTCTTTTTCGCTCCTCCCCTCCTCTTCCCTTCCCTTTGCTTCTCCTCACTTTGCTTCCTATACGTGTGTATAATATAAAATACATTGGCATATGTACATACAATTTTTTTGAACCATTTGATAATAAGTTGCAGACATGATGCTTATTTATTCCTAAATACCTTGGTGTATATTTCCCCCAAAAGAAAGAACATTCTCTTATTATAACCACAGTACAGTGATCAAAATTAGGGATTTAAAATTAAGACAATGCTATAATCTCTAGACCTTATTTTAATTTCTCAAATTATCCTAATGATGTCTCTCTTTCTTTTTCTGGTCCAGGATCCACTTTAAGATCATTTAGTTGACATGTCTTTTTAGGCTCCCTTAATAGGCATCAGTTCCTCAGTTCCTTTTGTCTTTCATGACCTTGACATTTTTGAGGACCAGAGGCCAGTATTTTATAGACTGTTCGTCAATTTAGGTTTCTTTAATGTTTTATAACGATTAGATTCAAGTTTGGGGTTTTTGGTAGGAATGCCATCATAGGGGTGCCAATCCTCTTCAAAACATCACGTCCAGAGGTCCATGATATCAATTTCTCCTGTTACTGGCGGTGTGAACGTCAT
The DNA here is from genome assembly GCF_008692025.1 of Phocoena sinus. Classification (NCBI taxonomy): domain Eukaryota; kingdom Metazoa; phylum Chordata; class Mammalia; order Artiodactyla; family Phocoenidae; genus Phocoena; species Phocoena sinus. Next base: position 83,840,439 of record NC_045775.1, on the reverse strand, counting down.
CACTTGGTTAAGGCGGTATCTGTCAGGTTTCGCCACTGAAATTATTAATGAGTAGCATCAGTAAGTATCTTTGAGACCATGTCAGCACCTTATTTATCATCAAGCTTTCACTCAATAGCTTTAGCATCCATTGATAATTCTTGCCTGAATCAGTTATTATAGTGGTGCTTGCCAGATGGTGGTTTTCTAATTGCATAATTACCACTACATTTATTAGTTGGCATTCCTCTGTAAGGAAGAGCTTCCTTTCTACTTTATTTAACCAATATGAATTCATGGATTTTTATTTTATTCAATGGTTTATAACTGATTATTTCATATTATTTCACTGCTCAAATTATCCTAGATTTGGGCAGTGGGATTCCCTTCAAGCTGACTTTTTTACATCTGACATATCCTCCTTATTCCTCATTATTTCTTTTTCTGGTACAGCACAATGTTCACGGATCATTCTGTAATTCTCCAACCCCAGACCTGGAATCAGCCATTTCTCCAGGCAGCCCTGGTTTTGTTTATTGCAGAAATGGTTTTTAGAAACCAAGATCTGGGCACTGTGTGTACTCATTGCTACTAGGACCTTACCTTCGACAAAGCTACTAGATGATATAGCTATCTATCTGTATAATAATGCTATATTAAAACAGATATATAAAATACATATATGTACACACATCTGTAACTACTTCACTATCTATCTAACATCTATCATCCATCCATCCATCTTATTTATCTACCTTTCTATCTAACAAAAATTAGGGTTCACATTGATACCTCTAATTCTAATCCAATTCCACAGGGATAATTCTAGTCTTCTCTCTTCCTGTATTCATAGCTCCCTTTTCTGACAGGGAGAAACCTTGTTCTTATTATCCATAATATATTTACCTTTTTTTTTTTTTTTGCGGTACACGGGCCTCTCACTGTTGTGGCCTCTCCCGTTGCAGAGCACAGGCTCCGGACATGCAGGTCCAGCGGCCATGGCTCATGGGCCCAGCTGCTCCGCGGCATGTGGAATCTTCCCAGACTGGGGCACGAACCCGTGTCCCCTGCATCGGCAGGTGGACTCTCAACCACTGTGCCACCAGGGAAGCAATATATTTACCTTTCTGTTCAGTATTAGAATGTGCACACACACACAAAGATTCACATGGATAACACATACACCTGTGAGAAAAAAAGACTACCAAGAGTTTAGTATTTGTTTAATATAATTATTTAAGTAACACCTTGAAACTTAAAATACCCATAATGATTTATTTTGCTGATGGATGTGTGAATTTGACAGAGCAAAAATCAATCCCTAGTACAGAAACCATAAGCTAGGAATTTGTTTCCCTGTGTTATCATTTGGGGATGTATGACCCTGTGAGTATCTGCCCTTCAGTAAATGTATGGCTTCCTGATTAAATGCGTAGCCCCAGGTCTCTTCCGTACCCTAGTGATTTCTGATTTTCAAGGGATCATTTGGTGAGAAATGCAACTACATTTATTCAGGTTAAAAATATGACCTTTTGAAAGTCTGTGTGATTGGAAGCTACCCTAATGGAGAAAAATCTTCATAATCAGTGGTGCAGAGAAGTAATTTACTGGGTCTTAATGGGAACATACAGCAGAGTTATAAATATGAAGACATGTTGTAATCAGTCACGTGGTGTTTGCAAGCACGCATGCCTCATGTGTGACTTTTAGCTGATAACTTTTGCCCGTGCAAATTACCAAGCGATGTTTATGGACTGTGTTTGTCATCAAGCATAAAACTGTAGTTAAATACAGTACAGAGCTATTGATCGTTAGTTTCCTGGGCAAACATTCTCCCATGGGTCACGGTAGGTTTTTGCCATAAGCCTCTCATCATGCTAGGTTCTTACGTTAATAAATAGAGCAGCCTTCCTTTTGCAGGCTAATCACCTGGAGAGACCAAGTTTCCCTATTCCTTAGTAACGTGAATGCAGCCTTGCCCTCTTTGGTGCTGAAGAGCCATGTGTTATCCCACTGATCTCTGAGTCACTTCCACGTGCCACGGGATGCTGTGTCTGAGCCTCCTGTCCTTGATGCAGGTGAACTGTTCCTCTCTTTCATTGGGGCGCATTCCCTTGCCAGTCATTATTTTGTGCTTGTAAATTCTGGCAACTCAACAAGACAGTCCTGGTGAATCAGCAGAGAAGTTAACCTTTACCATCCAGAGCTTTAAACGTGTTAAATTGCTTTCAAGTACCCAGTGCTTCTTGGAATTTCACATCCCAGCCCTAACAGTGTGGGGTTCTTTACCACCTAGCCCAGGTTTTGCCTTCGTGGTGCACATTTCCCAGGTACACAGGTCCCCTCTTCCAGCCCCTTGGCTGCTATAACTCAGTTCACCCCATTCGGGTACCACTCAGCATCCTTTCAGGTGGATGATGGCAGGTGTGATAGCTGCTGCCAGGTATAGCAGCTTATTTTTTTTTAGGGAACATTTTGCATTGATACATAATACATCACTTACGATCTGTTTTTGTATGTAGTTTAAGTGTTGATCTGTAAATTTCAGTATGAATCTTGGGGCACAGGAAACCCGTAACGACTACTCAACCTTCCTGCTTGGAATTTTGCCATGTCAGTACTAGCTTCCAGACCCAAATCCTTTGTCCTGCCTGTCTGAGTGAACATAAAAAGAGCAAGTCTCGAAATGGGCATAAACGTTTGATGAAAACAGTTTCATCTCTTGAGGTAGTCTGTAATTTCCAATTTCTACGGAGTTTTTGAGAGTATTCTTTCTCTTATAAAAAAATTTTTTTTGTACTAAATCTTGGTACGTTCTCAGGCTTATAAAAAGTAACACCTAGAAATGATAGATCAATGGTTGAAGGAGATTGGCATGTGATGGCCACACACAGAATCACCCAGACCCTGGATGCCACACCTCCTGCAGTCCACTGTCAAAGACAAAGCATCAGACTGCTGGCGGAATAAATGGACTGATATGCTCCACTCCAGGAAGCCCAGAGCCCAGCAGCTCTGACTCAGACACTGCGCTGGGTTATTTTACTATGCACACAAATCAAAAGCTTTTAAAATACCCCTTTCTTAGCATTTATGGAAAAGCATCCTTTTTAAGATTTTTCAGTGAAACTTCACCAATCATCACAGTAGCCTTGGATAAGGAGGAAGGAATTGTAGAGTCCCTGATCATTATTTGGAGACATATGTGATGTGAGCTCTAATTAAGTGTTTTGCTCTGCCAAACAGCAAAGTCATTCAGGGCTCCTGGAATGACCATATTTAACTTAGTCTGCCAAACCACAAGGCTACTCATAGGTCTCTTATTCAGAGATGGATATAAGGTAACTTACCAAAATTCATACAATTATTAGTGAGTAAAAGTAGCCTCCAAGTTGACTCTGAGATTCCTGGCAACCAAAGTGAAAAGGGAAACTTGAGGGGCTTCCAGGGTCATTTGACCTTAAATATGAACTCAGTCACTTAGGAGAAGCAGAGACTTTTCTCACATTGTGGTCCAAGAGACATTATTCCTATATATTCTCGTGGACACTGATACAGACGACAAGAGACATTATTCCTATATATTCTGGTAGACAGTGATACAGACGACAGGATTGTTTATAACATCCTTGCAATAACTATAAATTTTCATCTAGATGTTTTTGTTGCACCCCTTTGTGCATATAGTGATCCAAGTGCTAAAGTGCGGTACAGTGGTGGTAGGGGATGAGTTATTGCTCTTTTATCTCTTCCCTATCTAGATCTTCCTTTAATGCTTTACTGCAATATCCAAATGCTACTATATAATACAGTATTTTAAATTATTAATCAAGTGTAGTTTTAAAAAATATGCTTGGGAATGAAAAAATATGCTTGGGAATGAAATGAACAACAAAATTGTTAACTAACAATACTTAGTGAATAAATAATGAGAGGGTAGTTTTTTATCATTGCCTGAACAGAAGTATGTTTATTTCCAAATCAAGCATTGAGCGCTTTTCTCCTGAATAATCGTTTTAATGCAATTAATATTTAGCGGGTAGTCTCCGTAGCAGAGCAGAGCATTGCGGTTGTGTTCCTTCTCATCCACATCAGCACATTTTATATTCTGAAGTTCATCTAAGATTGCACATGTTGCCGCTGTACATGAAAAGATCATTTTTAAACATCTTTTGATCAGTGACATAAGTGAAGGGTTGAGAGTTAAGTTCAGTGGCACATAGGTGACTTCTTATTGGTTTTAGACTGGTAAGCAGGAGGCCAACACAGAGTCAAAATTATGGGAAATGGGAGAAAATGGGCAAGTACAGGCCACATGAATAGAAACAAGGGCCAGGTAGGCAGGCAGATAAGCTGTAAGCATCACGTGGTCCTAAGTCCAGTCCTCGTTCGTTTGACTTAAGATGGAGAGGAAGGAACCAAGTCCCTCTCTGCGTAGGAGGAGGAGAATGAATGGTTGAGCTGTAGTAGTATAAGGATGGATATAGTAAACCCAAGGTTGAAGGTGGTTCGTAAATATTTGTTCCCTATTAACAGCAGGATTCCTCAACAATTCAGAATCTCTTATTAGAAGGCTGAATCCAGCGCTAGCTACTTAGGATGAGAAAGAATGAATAGTAAAAGCTCCACAGGCAAGCAGATGAAGTCATTGCCGGACTGGGTGCATGATTCACAGTGAAGCATTCAGGGGGTGTGGGTGACTTAACCTGAAGAGAAGAACAGGCTTTTCTAAACTAGTGTCTAAGGAGTGATACTTCGGTAATACTGGAAATACGTCACTATTATCTTGCACGTAGAGTGACTGAGTTTTGCATGAACTTGTTAATTATGTAAAATAGCAAAATTGTACACAGTGCAACAGAACTGGGCTAGTCTTAGGCAGATTCCACAGATTTTACCTAATTTTAACATCTTTTTATCAACGACATGATAAACACGTGAGTGACCTCAAGTATATGAGTAGGTTATCCTTGAAGGATATGCTTCCCTTAAGGAAAAAGGAGCCCTAAATTACAAAAGGAGAAATGGAATTAAATGCTTGCAACTAAGGGGTTAGGGGAGGTTGATGTTCAAGAATATGGTGCATCAGATGTTTGCCTGGCGTGTAGTATATGACTTGAGGGCCCTGCATAGTATTGGCACATAACAGCCCCTTAACCATTAGTAAGTATTGCAGAGAGTTGGCTTATGCAGTTTTGGGGAATGGCTAGGCAAGTACAGAGTTCATAGGACAGGCCGTCAGGAAGAGCAGGCTGGGAACCCTTGGGCAGGTGCTAATGCTGTAACCCCCCAGTGGAACTGGTGGCATTTGTTCTTCTTCAGGGAAACCTCACTTCTGCTCTTAAGGCCTTTCAACTGATTAGATCAGGCCCACCTAGATTATCCAGGCTAGTGTTCTTTGCGTAAAGTCGCCTGATAGTGGATGTTAACAGCATCTACAGAATACCTTCACTCCTAGGTGACCGTTTGATTGAGAATCTGGGGCCTGCGGCCTAGCCAAGCTGACACATACAGCTGACCATCCCAAATAGGCAGGAGTAGGATTATGTTTGGGGCTGACGTAAAGCACCCACTTGGTAGTCGCAGAGTGTAGGTGAAGCCCAGCTCCGCCATGTCCTGGTTCTGTGCCTGCCAAGCATGCTTCTTAACCTCTCTTGGCTTTCGTTTCCTCACCTATAGCATGGGGTTTGTGGAGTTCTTAGGCCAATCACATGAATAAATGGTGTGATAAAAGAACACAGTTAAAGGCTTCGGATGCAAATTAGAGCATTTTATATTCACATTGTTTGGAATGGCGTCCAGAAATGTAAGAATGCCTAAAAATCAACCTGATGGAGTAGTAGGGAAGAAGTCGGAGTATTTTGGGGCCTGGACTTTAAAAAGCTTTTCTTCTTATGTCTCCAGACACACATTAGTCAGACCTGGTTTTAATATTTTTTTATTGTGCACCACAAAGATTATCAGCTTATTTATCCAACACAGAGAATTGGGAAAAAAAACCCAAAACAAAACAGTGAATGGGCCTGTTTTTCTGATGGCAGTGGAAGGCATGATACATGACAACATCTGTAGGAATACCAAATGGAGTCATTAGGATCTACGCCACTGGTATGAGTACCAACTGAATCCGTAATGTGGACCTCTTCACATAATCTATTAGTAGAGCGCTTAATTTTTCTGTTGGTTTATTGCAGCCCTTAACAAGCATGGCTGGTAGTAAGTAGACAGTTAAATTAAACTCATGAATATCTGTTATAGTTTTAAAACTATAAAATGGCAACAAAAGCCTTACACTGCTGTTTGTATCAATGCCGTGGAGTACACGAAGCATCTCTCTCTTGCGGGTCTGAAGCCAGGAATAAACACGCCAAGAGCAAAGGGAACAATTCACTGGGGCCATTCCTCCTTGGCACTTTACAATAATCGACATCTGAGATGGTAAGAGAGGAAGCAATAACCGACGAGGTGATCTTCATTTCTGAGAGGGAGGGAGGGAGGGCAGAGGGGCAGGCATGAAGCATTTTGTGTGTGAACGTGAGGCAGGTGTGCTGAGCACCGTCTTTGCCCTTACGTGTGGAGGGCTTCCAAGACTAAGAGGACTCTTACGTAAGTTTCAGTGGAAGCTTTTCCCCAAAGGAGCAGAGTTAGGCTGGCAGGAACTTGAGCAACCGTCTTCAGGGCAACTCCTTGAAGACTTGGGTGCCAGCAGGGAAAAGGAGCAGCAGAGCTTCCTGGGTGGCACGCCATCATCAGATGCCCTGCAGAGTTGTAGGCGGCACAGTTCCGTCCCTCGAATGCTCCACGGGGGAGCATGGTTTATGGGCTACCCCAGTGTGGAGACCAAAGCGGTAGAGACCGTGGGAGGAGCAGATGCAGGAGAGTGACAGCCCAGAGGAGGAAGCCAGGGGCCGCGGAGGGAAAGGGAAGAAGCCAGAGGGGCAGCAGCAAAGAGGAGGGTGGAGGAAAGGGAAGGCAGGCCGCTGGGGCACCAGCTACCTGGGCATCATTCCGGAGCAGCCGACCAGCATGGCCGCAGGCAGGGATGCAGGCACTAGGGGTGTGGGGGGGCCTGTAATTCTAGACCCTAAAAGCCACCTAGGAAAGAGGACCAACCAGATGATGTTAGTGATCCAGACAGTCTTGTAGAACTGGCCACGGTCATTTGGGACCTTCTTTCCCCCTCCAAAGCGGAAAGAGAGATACCTGGGGAGTCTAGCGAAGGAGGCCAAGGCAAAGTTGATTGCTGAAGAAACAAAATGATGAAAAAGATAGGGAAACATTGCTACTGATATTGCTTGCATTGAAAATGTATCAATAAAAAAGAAAGCCCTCTCGTAACTGAAAACTCTACAAGGCCGGTAAAACAGAGCATGAAAGTATTGGGTTGGCCAAAAAGTTCCTTTGGATTTTTCCGTAACAGCGTATGGAAAAACCCAAATGAACTTTTTGGCCAACCCAGTATTTCAGATTTCAGGGCCTGAGACTGCTGTATCAACCAGTGCTTGCCTGCCAAGATATTGAGAGAAAAGGGTGTAAAATAAGTTAATTCAAAATCAAACGAAAAGGGCCCCAAGCCAGGGTGTATTTTTGGATAGGACTTTTTTCCTGCCCTCTCAATTTTACCAAGTGGAATTCTTTCAAAAATACTGTCCTATTCAACCTTTAGAAACGAAGGATTTGACATTTAATGGGAGATGTGCATTTTATTCTGAAGAGAGAACACGGTGACCTTGCTCTGTTATTCTCCAGAGTCCAGACCCTGTTTTGCATTGTGTATTGAGTACAGAGGAGACAGAGTTACTTCAGACCTAGTGGACCTGGCATTTATACGTGAAGGTCAAGGCTTGGGAAGGCCGTAGCTTCCACTGCCAGTGGACCATCAGATGGCAAAACTATCAGAGATGACATTACCAATGTCTGGTTTCATACTCGTGAACCCATGAAGGCAAAACAAGTGGGAGGAAAAGGGAAGTTTTCAGATGAAGGATAAAACTCCTAAAGAAGATGTGTAAAGTGATTAACTAAAACTTAGCCAATTTAAGCAACAAATGAGAAGTTATGGAACTCTCTTCATTTATAAAAGTGCTCTCTGCTGGGAATATCTTAAAAGGATGTCAGCTAACATAAAAGAACTATACTAGAGGAAGAACTGTTCATGAAATACATTGAGGTTTGTGATGGGTAGCATCAGCAAGTTGTCAGCAGTTGTGAAATAGGGCATTTTCCCATTCTTATTGACAGGATTCAAGACATAATCTAAGGGACTTCCCTGGTGGCGCCGTGGTTAAGGATCCACCTGCCAATGTAGGGGACACGGGTTCGAGCCCTGGTCCGGGAAGATCCCACATGCCGTGGAGCAACTAATAAGCCCATGCGCCACAACTACTGAGCAGGCACTCTAGAGCCCGTGAGCCACAACTACTGAGCCCGTGTGCCACAACTACTGAAACCCGCAACAAGAGAAGCCACCGCAATGAGAAGCCTGCACACCGCAACGAAGAGTAGCCCCCACTCACCGCAACCAGAGAAAGCCTGTGCGCAGCAACGAAGACCCAACGCAGCCAAAAATATAAATAAAAGAATTTATATATTAAAAAAAGACATAATCTAAGGCGTGTTTGGTCACATTAAGATAACCCAGACCTTTGAGATAAGTCTGATATAAGTAATGAGCTTAAAGTAAAATTCAGAGGACAGTGTGTTGCAAACTATGTCAGAATGGCATAGCAGGGCGGTCATTTTAAAATCTAGTTTAAAAAAATCTCATCAAGTTTATAGATGATTTTATTTGCATATTTTAAACCTGATTGTTATCTATTTATGGAAGTTTATAAAGAGTTATCATTCTAATTTCCTGAGCTACAATTTAAGAGACAATAAAACAACTGTTACTCTTTAAAACCCTTAAAACCTTTGATCAGTGCCCATCATTTCTATAATTTTCCTCTATGCAAGATACTTATTTCTCTGTGTTTTAAATATTATTACTTTTTCCTTCACTCAAGAAATATTTATAGAATGTTTACCATTGCCAGGCACTGTTCCAAATGCTGGAGATAAAGCAGAAAGGACTCGATTCCTGTATATCACTGATTTCAAAATGCACATTTTCTCACATTTTAACACCTCTGAAATTAGCGTGTGTCTCACAATCTATTATGTGTCATAACATGGTTGACAGAAGTTTCTCTTTCTCAATGGAACACAGCATTGTGGTCCATCTCACAACTGACAGCATCTTATAATTGTCGAAATAGAGTGTAATGGTACAATTATGCATATATATGTTGGTGTGCCTAAGAAGCTATTTCATATTTATTTATGAAGAAAATTGAGATAATTCTTCCAAGAAACTCATTTTTGTGCCTCTGGGGGGGAAAATTGGCTCTATTCTAGAATGCTCTGTGTGCTCTTGGTAGTTGTAAATTGAGAGAAAAAAAATTTTTTTAAATAGTGGATAAAATGGGATTCAGAAGGATGTAAATACTAAACTTTCCTCTATTTCTTCCTTCATTATGCATGAGAGGCTTTTAAGATAGCTTAATCATCTCAGTGTTTGTATTATGTAGGATGTTGGTAATGGGTATCTAAATATTATATTACTGGTTTTTTCCTTCATGTTTTATTCTGTGACAAAAATCGATTTAATTACTTTATAATATCGCTATAAGTAAATCCAATTATGAAAGTCTGGATTATTCACGAAAGTTAAATTAGAAGGTGATTCTTCCCTTTGAACATGGAATTACCATAGAATTTGCTCAAAAGGGACATTTAAAATCAACTTTGATTCACAGAAATTCAGGTTGCATGCAGTTTTCAAAGGATGCCGGTCATGTAAAATGAGATACACCTGCATTGATGAGGTACACCTGCATTGTTGAGCTGAGTCAACAGAATTCAGCTAACTGTACTCACACACATAGTATGCTACGTATGTGTATATTTAAACATTATTCAGAAGAGTCACCCCCTGGGAATTAGAATCTATCACTTATTGATTTTAAATAAATATTCGATTTCTCTGACTGTAAAAAGAAACATTTCCTCCATTGTATATGCAGAACAAGTCAGTACTAATTGTAGCATGTGACTTCAAGATTTTATAGGGCTATAAATTGTTTATACTGTTTATTAACGTTTATACTCTTTTAAGTGCATGAGCTTACAGTTTAAGCAGTCATGAGCAAATACACTTCCAGATATTTCATGAACAATATTAACAGCCACCACATACAGAGTTTTGTAGTAGCACCCAGGAGGGACCTCCCTTTCAAATTTCCGGAGAAAATTTCCTCCAAGCAGAGACGTAGGTGATGCACAGGGACAGGGGAAACACGTTTGCAAAACCTAGATGTGTAGGAAAGACTGAACGAGGCTGGAAGGAGGAATTGTGAAAGGAATCGAGCAGGTACATCTGGGCCAGATCATGAAATGCCCTCTTAGCTGTGAGGAGTAGTTGGCCTTTGCTTCTAAGGGCTCAGCCATCAAAGTTTCTCCAGTAGGGGAAAGACGTGACGAGATGGTGCTTTGGAAAGATCACTACAGCTGCAGTGAGAGAACCCACTGGAGTCAGACAGGATGCTGGGACACGTGCCGGGAGGCGAGTGCTGCAGTCAGATTAGAAGGAATGGAAGCCGGAGCAGACTAGATACTTCAGGGATAGAGAGGAGTGTGCAGAGATCAGAGGTCTCCAGGAAGAGTTTGTAATGCATCAGTTGTGGGGTAAAATGAGGGCAGAAGTTGAGGCTGACTCCCGTGTCCCCAGACTGGGCAGCCAGAAGGATGGCGGTGCCATTCCTTGAGAAAGTGAATACCTGAAGAAAAGCAGGTTAGGGCAGGGGACCAAGATGAACCAAGTGGAGATGTTCCATTGGCCATAGAGTCAGCAGGGTTTTGTAGCACCTGTCGGAGACTGGGAGAAGTCTGGATGGAGAAACACAGGTGGCTTCACAGCCCATGCATCAGGACACAGCCCATTCTGCTGGGTTACGTTTAGATTTTCTCCAGCTGGGCTACATAACTCACGTGTAGATGGTATACTGGGAGAGGAAGAGAAGCCTGCACTGATTTGTCATAATGCATTAGGAAGGCAAGTCCAGGATGCCTCACAAGGACTTAGGGGGCCAGAGTTGGGAGGGCGGAGAAGAGAGAAGAAAGCCCCCATCCAAGAAAACCTTCCCTATTTCTTTAGTGCCATCACACCAGGGAGATTTATTACAGTAAATTCATAGCTGGATGGCATGCGTGCACACACCCATGCATACACACACACGCATGCGTACTCACACATGCATGCACACACGCATCCTGTTACTTCAAATGACAAGGAGGGATGCTGCCATCGGACGGGGGCGTGCATTTCTGTAAGCCTGGGGCTAATCCCCTACTTTCAGCTCGTTAGGAGATGGAAACTGAAGAGCATTGTACACTCTGCGGACTCTTTCTAGTGACCTGCCATCACGAGAATGTGCCAGACCTATTTCGTGGAGAGCGTCCAAGGCTTCCAGACAGCCGCTCATCGAGGGCCTTTCCCCCTTTGACCGTACCCATGGCTACCACTCTTTTCCTGCCCGGGATAGCTTTCGCAGCTGTTCGAACCACACTGCCAACATCCTGTGACCCTCAGAGAATCCCAGGCCTGGTCTGGCCACCCAGACACTTGCCGTCAGTAAATAGCATTGTATGCGGTACCCACTGTGTCGTGCTGGGCATTGCACCAGCCCCCCGGGAGAGATGCTCCTTTTAGCTGCCTCACCAAATGCTGAACAGGCTTTTCTCCAACAGGACCATGAAAAGTATCTTTTTAGGCAGGGGTCTTCAAAGGCAACCGTGGTCTGTGTGAAGGAAAGGAGAAAAATCAGGCATTCCTGAAGGGGTCTTGGTACTTAATGAGGAGAGAACCAGAGCAGGCTTGAATCTGAGAGATCTGGATTGGAAAAATTTTAAAGTTGGAGAGCCCTTTCCGAGGTCACCTAAAGCAAGTTCATGATCGTTTAGCAGTCTATGCGTCCTCAGAGCCGTGCGTCTCCCTGGGGGATGGGGATTTGACTGAAGTCATGATTGGGGCTGAAATGACTGTATCAACATGTGTACTTTCATCATCATCATTTTGTTCCATCACAAGATGGTAATGCTGTCTTCACACAGTTGCAGTAAAATCTTCTGGCCAGTGTAAGTTCTCATGGTAAGCTATAGCCTCTTCACAGCGTTCCCACTTTTCCTGCACTTGAATTAAAATTCCTTAGGAGCTTAATATCCTCTTAAAGCCACCGTGGTGTGGTTTCCCCATGGCCTTGCATTGAAATCTTCATGGGATCATTGTGGTGCAGTTAAGTGGTTACTGGTACAGCCTGGTTTAACAGTAAAGCCCTAAAAAGCCCTCAGAGTGTGTCCCATTCTGTTTTTTTTTTTAATATATAAATAAGTTCTGCCATTTCCAAACATACCTTCAAAATATCCAGAGACATTTCTCTACCTTAGAGACCCTAGTAGTTACTTTCTGATTAAATGGGAAAACAAAACCAAACAGAGCTTTGCTTTACTTGCATTTCTGTTTCATGAGGACTTGACTTGTGGCCCCTATTCTCCCTGGCCCTGTGGCTCAGATTTTCACTTGGGCCCACGTGGATGATGGAGAGCAGATGAAAACTGACGTTTCTACGTAGGGAGCCATTATTAAAACTGCTAAAACGTTAAGCCAATTGCGTGTCTTTCAGAAAGCAGAATTGCCTGTTCTTTCTTCTTTCCACTCCTTATGTCAGCAATATTTCTTCCGTGATAACATTTATGTATCAAAGTTTATGCTACTTTGACTTTTTATAAAATACCAGTGAAGATAAATGGATCGATTGACCCCAGCAGCAGTTTATCCCTTTAGTCACACTTCAGTGGCGAAATCAATAACCTTCTGAAATATTTGATATTGCAGCCGTTCCAGTAAATAGTGACATTCCTGAGCAATGTGCAAGGGGAACTAAAATTTATTATCAACTTAGATTTTTTAGTACCAGTATTGATTTTCCCGGCAACGCTTGTGAATTTTTATTTATTGGTAGCTGAGCAAGTGACCTTTGTTTCAGAAAACTGCAGTTTCAATTTGCCAGGATTAGGGGAGTTGGAAGGACATGTGTATATTAGTGAATGTGGGGTGAAAGACAGAAAAGAAACCATGAAGAGGGCTTTTTTTTGTGTTCAGTACTCAACCTTCTGCGTTCTTTTTTGTGTTGCCAAACCCAGACATTCCAAAGCCACAGGACTTCTTAAAGACAACCTCGTGCTGAGCCCTGTGAGATGGGTTCTAGAGGAGATGGTGTTTGCACTGGCCTTGGATTTGAAGGTGTGAGGAGAGACATGAGAGAAGAGAGGAGCTGAGAACAGGAAGCAGGAAAGGGGCTGGGATACTGGTGAAGGAAGAGTTAGGGACAAGAAGGGAGGGATGCAGCCCTGCTGGAGCAGGGGCAGCAATGGACGTGACATTGGCCAACAAGAGGGTGCCCGTGAGCAGGACCTTGGATTTTAGGCCTGGAGGCAGTGGGAGCTGTTGTAGAATTTTAAGCTGAGATGAAAATGTATTTTTTTTCTCATCACACGTGTTGTTTATTATTAAGATTGGGGAAAGAAACGTGGAAACTTTGCACACTCTGTTCCAGGATTCAAAATATAATGAAGTCGTTGCAATTTCCTAAAAGTAAAACTATGATTTGGAGGGCCCACATGTTTAACAGATATAGCAAATTCAGAAAAATATATAAATCATGACTATATAGCTTGCTACAGTTTTACTAAGTAAACAAGCCCATGTAATCAGCACCCAGATCTAAAAATAGGACAGAACCGATAACCTCGACGCTGCCTTCATGCCCTCCCCAAAGGTAACCATTATTCTGTCCCCATTAATTATTTTTCTAATTTGGAAATACAGACTGTGCTCTCTTTTTATCTTGCTTCTTTAGCTGACATTAGGTATGTAAGATTCATCATGTTGTCACGTGTAGTGGTAATTAATGCATTTTCCCTGCTTTTAATATTCCAAAAATGTATTATTGAAAGCTCGGTCTGGGAGTAGGAGATGGGCAGAGTAGACACGGAAGAGGCGTCAAGGGAATGAAGCTGCAGGTCCGAGGCAACGTTTGGGGCTTGAAAGTGTTGGCGCAGGCAAGAGCAAGTGCTGGACTGAGGGTAAGACAAGTGATCGGATTCCCCCAGGGGAGAAGAGGAGACATTGTCCAAGATGCAGTTGCTTACGGAAGTGCTCTTCCAGATCATGAGCTTGCTCTTGGGGTTGGAGATGACAGTTTCTCCCGCGTGGGGTCATGGAGCCCTGTGGTGTGTCGCAAGCCAGGGCTTTGGAATCTGAGGGTGGTGCGAGAATGCCGGCCTAGAGCCGCGCTCTGTGCCTCCGTGTCCTGGTATGCGTGAAGATTAAATGAGATGATTCAGTGGCAGCACTGAGCACCATGCTGGGCACAGAGTAGACGCCGCTCGATACATGTGAATAGTTGTTACTTTGAAGTTATATATGGGAAAATATTACGTCTCAGGAAAGCTGAAACAAAAGCTAAGGGGAGTAGCTAGTGGGAAGCAGCCACATAGCACAGGGACATCAGCTCGGTGCTTTGTGACCACCTAGAGGGGTGGGATAGGGAGGCTGGGAGAGAAGGGCAAGAGGGAGGAGATATGGGGATATATGTATATGTATAGCTGATTCACTTTGTTATAAAGCAGAAACTAACACACCACTGTAAAGCAATTATGCTCCAATAAAGATGTTAAAAAGAAAAAAAGCTAAGGGGGGGAGGGGAGGCGGGAACAGGGGGTGGAGATTCCTTTTCAAGACAAAATAAGTGACTAAAAATTAACTCAAGTATATATGCTTACGATCTAATTTGTCTTTTATTCGTTGCTGAAATACAGTCTTATTCAGTAGTTCTCTACCCCAGGTGTAGATGAACTGTTTTGCAAATACAATCTATAATTTTTAAAGAAATGATTTACTTTTGTTTGTTATTTGTCACTGTTTTTTCAATTGTACTGTGAAATTTTATTCAAAAATGGAAAAATCGTTGGTCACTTTATCTGCCAAAGTTAAATGAAACAGATATTTCTTAAAAGAATCAATAGAAAGGTGAATTCAGCTAATTTACCATGATAGGTATGACCACCATTTTAAGACAACAGAGATCAACATTTAACATGGGGATGACAGCACAGATTTCTCTCTGCAACCACATTTCTTAGCTAACAGGATGGGAGAGAATCCACTTTTGTCTGGGTTCTGCTTATAACTTTATAATGTCCTCAGTGGGAATTGCAGAGAGGGTTGGAAATAGAAAAGTCTTAAGACTTGTTGACCCAGCTTATCTGATGAGGTCTCCAGGATATTTCAGAAGTTAGTCATTTGAGAGGCTTCGTTTTCTTCTTATCATTTCACGATTGATGTGTTTTTACCAAACTGGCAGATCATCATTCTGCTTTGCGGTTCAGGGGCTCTTAAATGAGTCATATTCATTTGCTATGTCTATATCACTTTTTTTTTAACTAAATATTTCAATTCAGTGTTTACTGGAATTTGCCAACTATGTGTTCATCCCTAGTCTGGACAAATAAAAAGGCATAAGATGTGTAAAACTATAAAATAATGATATAACAAAGTAAATGAGTAAAGACTAAAGGGAGTGGTATAGACAGTCAGCACTCCAGAAGCGGAAGGAACTTAGAAACGGGCCCTGAATCATCAGAAAAGGCTTCACAAAGGGAAAGAAGGTGGGCTCTGAGGAGGCAGGTGAGTGTGGACAGCGGGACTCATTCATCCCTGAGTTTCTCATGAGAATCTGTTGGAATGGCTTGTGGGGGTGGGCAGGCAGGGAGGGAGGCAGGAACAGGGGTGGAGTTTGCTTTTTAAGACACAGTAAATCAGTTGCACGTGACTAAAAATTATATTAAGTATGCATGCTTACAATCCAGTTTGTCTTTTATTCGTTGCTGAAGTAAAAATTCTGAAATGCAGTTTAAATGTTGGTCTTTGTTGTCCTAAAATGGTGATCATACCTATGGTAAATTAGTTGAATTCACCTTTCTATTGATTTTGTAAGAAATACCTGTTTCATTTAACTTTGGCAGATAAAGTGACCAACCACTTTTCCGTTTTTGAATAAACCTTCACAGTACAATTGAAAAAATAATGAAAAAAAAAACCAAAGTAAATCATTTCTGCGACTTCCCTGGTGGCTGCAGTGGTTAGGAATCTACCTGCCATTGCAGGGGACACGGGTATGAGCCCTGGTCCAGGAAGATTCCACATGCCACGGAGCAACTAAGCCCGTATGCCACAACTACTGAACCTGCGCTCTAGAGCCCGCGAGCCACAACTACTGAGCCCGCAGGCCATAACTACTGAAGCCTGCGCGCCTGCAGCCTGTGCCCTGCAACAGAGAAATCACCGCAATGAGAAGGTCACGCACCTCAACGAAGAGTAGCCCCTGCTCGACACAAATAGAGAAAGCCCACGTGCAGCAATAAAGCAATGTAGCCAAAAACAAATAAATAAATATATATATATATATATATATATATATATATATATATATATATAAAAGTAAATCATTTCTTTAAAGTTTTTGGATTGTACTTGCAAAACAGTTCATTTACACCTGGGGTAGAGAACTATTGAACAATTTTTTTTTTTTTTTTTTTTGCGGTCCGCGGGCCTCTCACCGTTGTGGCCTCTCCCGTTGCAGAGCACAGGCTCCGGACGCGCAGGCTCAGCGGCCATGGCTCATGGGCCCAGCCGCTCCGCGGCATGTGGGATCCTCCCGGACTGGGGCACAAACCCGCGTACCCTGCATCGGCAGGCGGACTCTCAACCACTGCGCCACCAGGGAAGCCCAAGAATGTATTTTTGACAGGGAAAAAAATGACCAAATGAAATATCTTGACTAGCAAATTTAAAGCACCTTGACTTAATTCTGATTCACTTCAGGTGGAAACTTCTGGCAGGTTCTCGGGTCAAGCTTTGTGCAGAAAACATCAAGTACTGACCCAGGAAAATTATTCTAGAACCAGAGACGCTTGCAAAAGTAGCAGGAGTGACATTTTGGGAAGGTGGCTACAGCAGGAAGTAGGTCAGCATGGGCTTTTGTCTGTTTCTGAAATTTGGGGATAATAGGTGAGCACTTTAGATGATGTTGATGGGAAGTTCCCTGAACTGATAATAACAGTTTCATATAAACTTATAATATCATATATGTGCTGTATTTATTATATAACCAACTTGGGGCTTCCTACCTGTTTATTCAAGAAACTTAAGGTGAACAGTTTTCTTGAGTTTTCTATGGCCAGATGATTTCTTATCTGGCCATAGATGTTCAGATTTAGTTTAAAAAAAAAAAGAAGAAGAAGAAGGGGAGGATGAGGAGGAAAAAATGGAGGAGGGAGAGGTGGAGAAAAAAGAAAAAGAAAAGAGACAGCCTTTTTACAGTATAGAAACAGCTACTAAGTGTGTACAGATATGGTTTATTATTTTAATCAATTTGCTTTAAATCACTTCCACCAAGTCCCTGATGTGCTGCTCTTTTTCATCAGCACAGACAGTGCACACAGCCCAGACCTTTATTAGAGGGGGCACCAAGGCGAGTGCGTTCTTCATGCCAGTGTCAGAGGTCAGGCTTTACTGGGAATGAGGGTCCTCTCAGCAGTGAGCTGCGTGTCCTCTGTAAAACTGACTTCAAGGATTATGTGAATAGGGGCAATTAAATAATATATAAGTGAAGGCTATCATCCTTATTCCACAAGAATATCTTTGTGCTTTAGCCTCTCTGAATTTCAACATGTCATATTTTTAAAATCAAAGACGTGTTTCTACACTGTGTTATTGAAGTACAGTTCAGCTTCAAAAACACATTTAAATTTATTTCTATATCAGTTTTCTTCTCAAGTGTGGGGAAGTGCTCTGTTGGTGGCATTGTAAACTGGCATTGTCTTTTCAGAGTGCAATTTGGCAATATCTGCCAGAATTTGCAAGCACAAGCCCTTTAGCCTGGCAGTTTCATTCCTAAGAACATTTCCAGCAGAACTACACACACATGTGCATCAGGAACTAGTAATTGAGAAAAAACTGTCAACAACCTGAATGCCTTCCTCCTGTAGGGAAGAAGTTAAATTGTGGTATAAAAATATTGTGGATTATCATATGTCAGTTACACAAAAATGGTGCAAATCTACATATGCTGAATATAGCAAATCTATGTATCTATCTGTAATTGATGAAAGAACTTCAGAAATGTTAAAAAGCAGTTGTAAAACCAATATATAGCCTGATCCTACTTTTATTTTTAAATAGTGACACACAACACTATTAATAATTGGTTATTTGTGGAGAGAGGTGCAGACTGGTGCAAAAATAAAGGGGATTTACATTTTTAAATCTATGTACTTTCGTGCATTGTGAAGTTTTTTAAAAGCATGTGCTTTTATGTATTATGTAATTAAGCTTGCAAAAAATATTTTCATGGCATTTATCAGAAAAATTGCCAAACAATCGAAATGCTAAGTACCAGCCATGGTCCTTCTTTTTTTCCTTTTTATGTTCCTTCCTTCATAAGTAAGTGATTTTTCAAGTTTAAATAATATTAAGCAAAAACTATACAATAAAATTCCACTCCCACCTTTGTCCTCATCTCTCCTGTTCTGTCCCCCAGCACTCTGATAGCTGTATTTATTATCTTGTGTTGTGTCTCCTTCTAAAGTTTTCTTTAAGCAGATGCAATCACATAGGAATAAATATTCTCCTTATTTGTTTTTGTCCTCCTCCTTTTTTTCCCTTATTTTTTAATTTTTTTTTTTTTTACGAAAGATGCCATATCAGTGTGCATTTTCCCTTCCTTGTTTTTCTTTTTTCTCACTCACCAATTTGACTTGGACATCTCTCTCTAGAAGTTTCCTCATCACCTTATGCAGCTGCATGGTGTTTCATTGTATGGGTGGGTTATGACTTTTCTATGGAACATCTCAATTAGTCCTGTTATTAGCCCTTTTTATAGATAAGGACCCTCTGTAGTTCAGAGAGGAAGAGGCTTACAGATGAGAAAGTGGCAGAACAGGGTATAAACTCAGATAGTCTAAACCTAGATTTAGTTTTGAATCCCTTAAATAGTAATAGATAAAAAAATTCAAGTCAAAATCTGAAGATAATGATAAAAGTAGTTAGCAGTTTCTGGATCTTTCTGCCTCATTCCTCTGTCTTAATTTATGAAATCAAATAGTGTTCATTGATGCTCTTCCTCAGCCCATAAAGCTGTCAGTGTTCTTCTGCTCAGGCTGCTGTGACAAAATGCCAGAAACATAGACGGGTGGTTTAAACCACAGACATTTATATCCGCAAGTTTCTGGAGGCTAGAAGACCTAGATTAGGGTGTTTGTTTGCATGGTTGGGTTTTGGTGAGGGCCCTCTTCCTGGCTCGTAGACTGTCTCCTTCTCACTGTGTCCTCACGTGGTGAAGGGAGGGCAAGCAAGCTCTCTGGTGTCTCTTCTTCAAAGGGCACTAATCCTTTGACGAGGGCCCCACCCTCACGACCTCATCTAACCATAATTACCTCCCAAAGTCCCTACTTCCAAATACAGTCACATCAGGGGTTAGGGCTTTGAAATATAAACTTGGGAGACAAACATTCAGTCCATAGCACTGTCCAAAAAGAGACTGTCAAAGTCCAGTCAGTCAGTAACATTTATTAAATACTTTCTTTGTGTAGCATACTCTGAAGTGCTTCAGATATATTCTTAAGAGAAATTTTTCCTGTTGTGAGAGGTGTTGAGAAGGTCTGATCATCTTCATCCTGAAAAGAAAGCTAGACTGTACCAGGGAACAGACAGGCCCAGCCATGGTTAACAAAATGGTTTACTCGGATTAAAAAAAAAAAAAAAATTGAGGGGGAGGGCCAAAGCTGGTTCACTCTATGATGTCTGTCCAGATGGTGGCAGTGGCGTTTCTCTTCTTCATGGTTCACAGAACGGTCTGTGTAAGTCTCAGGGTGATGAGAATTAGGTGACCATGTCCTTTTTCTTGCCCATGATGGAGCATCACTCCCTCCTGCCCTCCCCCACAAATCCACACCTTCCCTCTGTGCTGCTCTAGGATGAGAGGTCATAGTGTTGAATGCTGAGCCCCACAGCATTGGAGGTAATCCGACAGTTATTCGCCATGTTATTGATCTCACAGATTCTCTTCCGTCCTCAGTTTGTTGATGTGGATGTGTTACTGACCAGGGTTCTTGGACTCCTTAATTAATAGTAATTGATAAGAGGCCAGATAAGAAAATCAGGCAAGGCTTTATTGGAACTTATGCTGCAGCATGAGGGAATGAAAATGAGTAACAGATTCCCTTGCTCGCTCCCTGAGGAGGGGAGGGAATGCTGGTCCCTTATATGGGGTGAGGGTTAGGGTGGGTCCAGGGGTCAGGCCGGAGGGGTGGCTTAGGTGGTCTGCCCACCCGCTTGGTGGTGTCAGGTACAGGGATCATGTGGAGGACCCTGCTTTTGCTCCGACAACTCAGAAGCGGCAGTTGGGTTTTTGGTGTTTTTGTATCTTGTTGTTCATAATTTGCCCCAACTGCACAGGCCTGTAGTTATTTTTAGTCCCTTATAGTTTCTTTGTGTTTTGTTCCTCAAGGAGATGTTTGTCCAGGTACAAGCACTGCAGCAAAGGGTCCTGGGTCCCAGGTCCCAGCCTGTCTCAGATGGAAGGAACACACAGGCCTTAGGAAGAATTGGGTGGGAAAAGAGGATGACAAATGATGACTAAACTAACGGGGGACAGATCATGGCACTTAGGCTCTGTTGCCTCCTTATTGTGACATCCGAATAATGTTTTATTAGGACCTGTGAGTCTAGGAGTCCCTCCAAGGAGACTTACATGAATAACATCAAATAATATAGAATTTCCTTTTCCACATTCTAAAACAATTTATATTTGAGAATGTGTCTACTTTGGTAATAGTATCCTAGTTTTAAGTTGTCTAGACTAACGTATTGTACCTGAAATTTGTGTTAAATTGCCCAGGTAGCCCTAGAAGGAGAACTTGTTCTGAGTCTCAGGAGAATTGACTTCCAGACCTTGTTGGTGCTCTTGACAGATATTCCTGAAACTCCATATGAAATCTGCCCTGTATTTGAATATTCTCACCTTCTTTATAACCATGGGATCATACACTGCAACATTATAGGTATCAAGTGCTGCAGTGAACATCTGAGGTGTGATAAAACATTGGTGGTTACACCAGATCCTTAGAGAAATAAGAAATAGGCAAGTAATTTAAAATGTTTTCGAGTTACCAAGACATGGCTTTAGAGAAGTCTTCTCAGGGAGAAGGGAGGAACCATTTTCTGCAGGCAGACGATGTTGAAAGAATATTCCAAACAGAGAGGAGAGTGGCTTAAGGAAAGTGATCCCAAAGAACCTAGATCATTGAATTAAGATAACTACTGTATGAAAATCACTAAGTGTGAATGTCAACCTCTAATGTTCTTCAGGTAATTCTATAAATAAAAGGGGAGCAGAACAGAACAGGAGTTGGCAAACTTTTTTCTGTGAAGGGCCAGATAATAAATATTTAAGGCTTTGTGGATCATCTGGTCTTTGCTGCAGACATTGAACTCTGCCATGGTAGAGTAGCATGAAAGCAGCCATGGACAGTGCATAAACGAATGAGTATGCCTGTGTTCCAGTAAAACTTTATTCGTACAAACAGGTGGTGGGCCGGATTTGACCCCTGAATCATAGTTTGTGATACAGAAGACCAGTTAAAAGAGTGAAGTTATATTGTGTTTTCAATCTCTTAGTCTCATAACTATTTAAAATCACGCTAGACATCATAACATATACTGTACAGTGAGATTTGTCCCATAACTGTACATTTATTTTTCTGACTCCCAGTGGGTGATGTTCTGAAACTTACGAGAATATGATTGCATTTTGGAGGCACTGATTTAGTGCTGAACCTGACCACGGAGTTTTTAATTTATAGTTTTTGAAATCTAGCAACCAGTACACATACAAAACTTGCAGATTCCGAGGGTCTTTGTGTTTAAACTTTATACTGTATCTTGTTTTCAGTGACTTTTACAGGTACAGCCCTTCTTGCTAGGGAACTGAAGTTCTGATAGTTAAAAACAGATTTTAAAAGTTAAAAACAACATCAACAATTACTGAGCGTTTACTGTGCGCCAGGCATTCCCGTAAGTGCTTAAATTTACTCATACAGCATGCAACCCTATATGTTAGGAGAGGTAATCCTCATTTTACATATGGGAAAACTGAGGCTAAGTAAATCACCCGATGTCTCTGTTACCAAGATTCAAATCTGGCAGCCTGGCCCCAGAGCCTGTCTGTCTCAATGGCTGCCCTGATCCCTTCCGTTTAAATTGAGCCTATAAATACTACTATTAGCAGCTTATTAAAGTAGACCCTTCCATTCTGAGAATCACGCCTTTCACAAAGAGATGTGTATGTTTTTAGTATAGAATAAAAGACTTGAAAGGTCAGAGACCTTTCCGTCTGCTCTAATTCAAGTCACAGAATTCGGAAGTAAGGAGAATAAGGGCCAGCCCAGGACAGGAACCTGCCCAGGTAGTCAGGGAATGACGGCACTAAAAGGAGAACTTGGTCTCCTGACCCCTAGATCTTGTCAGTGCTCTCGACAGAGATTCCAGAAACTGCATTTGGCACCTCCCTGTATTTGAATATTCTCTCCTCCTGTGCAGTAGTTGGCAGCATCTCCTACAGCATTGAAGGTATCAAGTCCTGCACAGGCAGTGAGCAGAGCCCTTGGCCCGTTCCTTCAGGGACCTCTGAAGCCACCCTCCAAGCTGGTGTGATGGACATGGGAATATGAGATGAAGGAGCCCAGATTTGGGAGCTGGCCGACTCAGGCAGGGCCTTTTAGAACTCCAAGCCCTCAGGCCTGCTTCTTTTAGAGGTCCCCCCCACCCTGTCCTATCGAACCTATTAAAATAGACCCACATCCTACATTGAATATGACATTTTATTTTTTTAATATTTTAAAAATTTTGAAAGAGCCTTTGTAATTTTGCTTTTGAAGTTTGAATGTAATTCATTTAATTTACAATTGCTTTCTGTGTAATCATCAGGCCAACTCAGGAATTCATGGGAAGTGAAAAAACACTAAGCTATACAATTATTTTCAAGTGTAGTGGATTTTTAAAATGAATACTAAATACGTATAACGATAAAAATGACCTCATGTTTTTGGACATTTAATTAAACATTTATTAATTTTGACAGCTTTCTCTTTTTATTTTGGAGCCCATATATTTTCCTTCTTCAGCTCCCAAATATTTGTGTGGGACCTTAAAATCTGGTTAACTTTAAGCCCAGTGCCTGAGAGATAGAATGGTCCCAGACCTGGATAGGAATCCTGGCTCCACCACCTGCAAGCTGTGTGACATTGGGAATGGTACTTTCAAACTCTGAACCTCAGTGTCTTTGTCTGTAAAATGGGGCTAATATGCCTCCCCCAATGAGATCACATATGCTTTCTTGGTGTTGGGTGAGACATTCACTTCTGACTGTCCTCCATTTGTCCCAGGGATCAGGGTGGGAGGTTCAGTAGCCCTCCCAGCCCACACCTGAAGCAGGAGTGAGAGAGGTCTTTCTTCCCCAGCCTCAGCATCCCAACAGCTGGGTAGGACTTTGGGTGGGCCTTTGGCTGCCTTTGCTGCAGGCTGTGGCATTCTTGCCTGTCTGCTACTCCTTCCCTCCTGTATTAGTTACATCTTTTTATTCTCCGTTTCTGATGCTTTGACATCTTGGGGCCTGGCTGACCCTGGAGGGACTGCCCCTCCCAGGGCTGGCTGATTGCTGGGAATGCACCTTTCATATACAAACTAACTAATCCAGGGTCCACACCCTCAGCTACCTCCTTTTTCAGGCTACTGTCCACCTGCCCTAATCACCCCAGGTACCAGACAATTAGGGACAGCCTCTGTGCCCCAGAGCCCACTGAAATTACTCAAATTAGCTAATCCTAAACCTGCCTATCCTGCTCTCGCCCATTCCTTCCCTTGGAAACCACACTAAAGGCTCTTGCCCACATTTCCCCCTCGCTCTGTCTGTCTCCTGACCAGCCCTGGTGAGTCCCTGTGTGGCCCCCATGGTGTGCTGTGTCCCCTCCTCTTGGGATCTGTGAGTAACAAACTATATTTTCAGTGGCAATTGTCTTCTGATCTGTTGTCTCCTGTCACCTTACCTGAATAATAATAAAACCCACATTGAAAAGACACCAGCCCTGGGGGGAAGGCAGGCCCCAGTGAGCAAGGAAACGTACTGCCAGTCTGCATCGGTCCCATGATGGAGGTGGGGAAGATGCAGCCAGCAGGCCCTCGATCCTGCACCTGGTAGGCCCAGGGCATGCAGAGGTCCCTTCTACCCAGACAGAATCGGAACACACCAAAGCCCGTCTCGGACACCCCTGCTGCTTGAAGGATGTGTGAGGGAGGGGCAGCAAGCATCAGCTTGTGAGAACATGGTGGTTGTAAGAAAGTGCCGGATTCATAGCAGTCACACGTGCCTTCCTGCTCCAGCTCTGCCGCCCGCCCTGACTGACCGTGAGCATTCATCTTCCTGGCCAGGCGTGGTGACAGCCCGAAGACAGGGCTTGCTTTGTCTGTGTCTCAATTGAAAATGAGGCGCCAATACAAGTAACTTAATCAAGTGTTAAAAGTTTATCTCTTCTGCTTCCTCTCCATTCTTTTTTTTGCATTTCTGATTAATTTCCCATTGAAAATCAATACTAAAAATAAATGATTAGAAGCAAAACATGTAAATGTGTAAAGCTAGTTAGGAAAACCGTGAGCCTGTACCTAATGGCAAACCTCTCAGTCCCCTACATTGTGTAGAACTTGGAAAGTACTACCTGGTTGCTGCCTTTCTGGGTGGGAGAGGCCCCAGCAGTTTTCTGGGATGTTCACAGGACACCGTGGACTTAGCCCGTGTTCCCATGCCTTCTCTCCTCACACTAACACAGAATATCTAGCAGGGGTCCAGGGAGGCCGCTCTGAGAATAGGTCCAAACTAGAAGCCCAGCTCATTCAGAACTTGCCAGTGGACCAGCAGAAGGATCCTTGTGTTTTTCAGTGGATGAGGCAGGGGTGAATTCACCATTAAATTAATCAAGCTTAAATTTCAGGGCTTCTGATTACATTGTCCTCTTACAAGGCCCTGTACCTAATTTTGTGTTCTTAACTTTGCATTTTTTTTCTTAAGAGATAGCTTCTAGGGCCCACAAAACCCACGTCTGCCCCTGAGAAAGGGGCATGTGGGTGTTATGTGCTGTTTTCACTCCTTTCATATTAATCTGTCATGATTAGAGCACATGTTAAGACAGGTGTCAACATCATTCATAAATAATGGCACCGGTACCGCTGCTAATAAATGGCCCTCGAATATGTTATTCATAACATCTTAAAGGACTTGTATTGAAACCTTTTGCTTTACTTTGCAAGATTCAGATCTGTTTGAAATCTTTGTAGACTATGAGGAAAAAGAAAGAATTGATAAATCAGTGTTTTTCATTCTAGGCAATACATCTGTCCTTCTTCTAGGTTTTAAACCTAAACATGAATTTTTAAAGGCGTGAGGCACACAGTTGCATTATAATTTTTATGACAGTCAAATTCTTTCATCTAGCACTTGAAACCAATAGAGATTGACAGTCCTATTTTCTTGCTTTAATGATGTGAACCTCATTGAAAATGAAGATTCTGGATGGTTAACTGATGCAGAGACTGCTATTGATTTAACTGTCTCGTTGGCTTCGTTGTTCAGCCCTCATTGGCCTCTTGGGCAGGGGGAGGCCCAACAATAGCATTGCTGACATTTCCTTGAAAAGATGCAATGCTTTGACAAAGACAGCTGCACACTTCAAAAAAGATACAGTTTGGATGTACATGCTTTAGTCTTTTCAGAAGTTACAAGTGATGGATTACAACACACAAAAGAGGTGTCCTGAAGTTACATCGAGTTAAATGTCCATCTGAAATACTTAAGAATAAAAGTCATTGCAGGATGGCGATTTTCAAAATTCACACCACTTACACAATTTTTAAAAAGAAATTGGCAAAGCAGGAAGCAATAACGGAAAAGCTAATAAATTTATCTACAAGCACGAGAGTAATTATAACATTTAATTTAAATAAACATTCCTGGTCTTGTAACTGTGAAATCCTGAATGCCATTCTGAATATGATGCAGAAAACGAAATGCTATTTTAAAGCGGCAAAGTTCAAACGTTATACATATGCTAAAGCTTCTATTTAATTGACAGTTTTTATTCACTTGAAATTTTATATAATGTCCTCAATGTCTGTGCTTAGTAGACAAGATCTCTTTAATTTATCCCAATACTTCCATTATCTTCTCTCTGATTCATTCTCAAAACATCAGTGCTGTTTTACTGTATTTAATTTTTGAGTTCCCGTCCCAGTACGTTATTGGGGATATACTTTTTCATCCCTTACTTTGGAATTATCTAAAGTATTCATATCAGGTTCATTACTAAAACATTCCGTGCAGAGTTTTGGCTGTGTATCACAGTGTTTGTGAAGTTATTAATATAACAATTGCTGAATT
This sequence comes from Phocoena sinus, assembly GCF_008692025.1. Lineage (NCBI taxonomy): Eukaryota > Metazoa > Chordata > Mammalia > Artiodactyla > Phocoenidae > Phocoena > Phocoena sinus. Next base: position 83,813,818 of record NC_045775.1, on the reverse strand, counting down.
TGGTTACAAATAGTAAGTGCAGAGAGGTAGCTCTGAGAATCATGTGTGGTCATGGATATTTAGTAACTTGCCTGTTTGGAGTTGTTCAGACCCAGGCTGAAGCCTGTCTCCTTCCCTCGTGGTGGGGTGATCTGGACCAAGTTACCTGCCCTGTCAGGCCTCATTAACTCACCTGTGAATGGGGGGGAAATAATACCTATCTCATAGGGATGTGATGAACGATTAATCCCCTGATGTATGGAGAGAGTTCAGCACGGTGTCTCTTACTACTACTCAATACTTGACAGCTGTATACACAGCTTTAATAATAAGGACAACAGTAATAAAAATTGTATATTTAGCGAATGCTAACCACGTTCCAGATACTGTATTATGAACTGGGACTTAAAAAAAAAGATAGAATAATTCCTAACATTGAAGCGATTATCTTTTGGGGGAAAGCACATATATTTAATGCTTTATTATTAATTGTAATATAATAACCGAGTTGTTGTTAATACACACTATGATAATTTGTGAGCAGGGATAACGTGTTGCTTAAAATAAATCAACTTCATCAAGGAAGCAGATGCTTAATTGACAAGCTCAGCGTTACCTTACCCTGAATAATCAGTTATAAAAGGGCTCAGAGTCCTGGATGATTTATTGTCTTTCGTACCCAAAGAGGAGCCTAATAACAAAGGTTTTCTTCACTCTAATTTTGTGTTTCCAGGACGTATTGTCAGGAAACAGTGTGTTTTTACCCCTTCTGGACTCAGACAGGTTCTCTGACTTGGGTCTGCGTTGCTAGTGGCTTAGACCTCTTACCTTGTGTTTCTAGAGATGGAGGCTAAATTGGACATGGCCGGGGCAGGGGTAGGGATGGCAGGTGACCACATTAGCTCAGCTGTCTTCCATCTGCACACCTGCTGCTCTTAGGAGCTCCGCCCCACCGAAGCCAGGAGGTGGCTGCCACCTGTGGGGAGAAACCAATGGTTCCACCCTTTCAAACACCAACAGGTGATAGGGGTTTCGGTAGATGAGCTAGTTCAACCATCCCATTAAAGAAAGTTGAGAGACAATGAGTGACAACATTTTACAAATTAGGACTTGAAATTTAATTGAGAGAAATCTACTATTTCCTAAAGTTGAAGTCACTATATTTTAAAGATTATTTTTCTAAATTAAAGTCCCTTTAAAAAGAAAATCTTTAAGAAAACAGCCCAAATTAATACAGTAAAATTTCTTCATGAATACTGTTGTTCTTTTTCCTGTCAAGAAATCAACAAATCACATGTTATAATATAATGGAATTTCTTCTGCAGCAACATTTTGATGTAATATACATCTGCCTTATTGTCACTGAGTTTTTTTCAATTTGGCTAATAAAATTTCTTCCATGGAGCATGGTATACAGACCCTTTTTTAAAGGACCTTAATCCAATGGACTTGAAGCTAAAATAGTCCAAAAGCAATTAGAAACTCTCCTGATGGCAAACTTGCATGCTTTGTGTTTGCCTGTCAGGGAGGGGACCGCAGGCCTGACATCATAGGAACATGTCCATCCTGTGTTAAGGAGGCTGTCTGACCTTGCATGTCCCTCCTTTGTTCCGGAAAAAACATTTTTCTTTAATGACTCTAGTGTACTAATTTTCATTTAGCCGTGGGGATCTTGGAGCATCCGTGTGTCAGGGTAGGATGAGACCAATCTGAAGAAAGGGTACCCTAGCAAGACCTGGCCGGGGGTCAGATGAGCATTCTCCCAATTTGGGAATGTGTGGGTGGAAAGTTAATGATAAGACCCAGCTAGCATGAGGCTGAGCACCCATCTCAGCATCACGTAAACCTTTCTGAAGTGGGAAAGAGATAATAAATCTGAAAGGCACAATAGAACTGAACAAAACGTGAACAGGGTTGGATATCAGGCAGAGAGGCATGTTTAAAGGAGATTTTTAAATGTATTTTGAGGATTTAAAAAAGAACCGCCCACCTGGTTCAGACCTTGTTCGGCCTCACCCGGATTCATCACCAAGAGTAAACTGGATCAATAAACTTTTGCTGTCTACATGTCCCCTGTTCCAGTATCTCCTGGCACATCTCCAGACAGTAGGGGATGAAGTAAAACTAGTTAATAACAGGTGAGCCTCCCTTGCTTATACTGTAGCAACAGAAGGGATACGGAGAAACCCAGATTCCAAGGCTGGCCCTGTCAGTATGATCTGCCCAGAAGTGAGATCTGCCCTCCAAATGACCTTGCTAAATGGCCCCAGTGAGTAGGTGAATTTCTCTCCCAGCCAGGAAGGGCAGATCCGCCACCACCAAGTCAGTGATCACTGAAAAAGGACCCCAAAGTGTTCCGTACCTTTTACTGCCTCTGAAAATTACAAGGAGGCAAGGATGAAATTTTCAGGGCTTAAAAGGCCCCTGCACCCTCATCCAGAAAGCCAGCAACTACGAGGCACAAACACAAATTTAGAACAGAGTACCTCTCTGAGACTCATTTTTCCTCAAATCGAAGGTGGGAACAGGAAAATAGTTTGGAGATGATTACATTTTCATTTAGTCCTTACTCTGGATAAGGCACTAGGTTATAGGTAGGCTATATGCCTTTCAGTACCAGTCACAACTCCTGCCATTAGAGAGATTGTTCAGAAGGAAATGCCCAAATGAGCCAGACAGGAAAGCTTAGTGTGGGGCTGCCGTGGGCTCTGTGGGCTCTAGATTTATCCTCTGGGTGTCAGGGAGCCGTTCAAAGTTGGTAAGCATGAAGAGCTAAGTGGTGAGTGCTGTGTTTTCAGATTAACCTAATAGTAGAGAATAGAGTTGTTTGGAAGGGGTGGGTGACAGACAAGCTTGTAGGGCATCATTTCTGGCTAAAGAAACCCCAGATGTGGGAAGACACATGGATTGTTCCAGGGACTGCCCTTGGCAGAGGGAAGAACTGGGGTTAGAGGGATGGTAAGAGAAGCAGACACGGTGAACCCAGCAATCCTTACACCAGGATGGCTCGCCTCTGGGCCCTGGCTTGTTGGCAGACAGCATAGCATACTTTGCTTTCAGTAAACATCTAACTTTGAAAATCTAGATTAGTGAACAAGCAAATATAGGACCAATTATTTGCTTTTCAGAATGGTTCCCTGCTTCAGGAGGAATTATAGTAAGAATTACTTTGTAGACCAAGCCCTCCACGTGTATTTAAAACTCGACGTCTGTTCCTCCGATATCCCACACATTGGGTTAAAAAAGGGAACATTTATCCTGACTGCACACAGACCTCATCTCTTCATTGGGCTTGTTAAATAAATCAGTATAATCCCTGTTTGGTGATTACCTCGTGGAATAATCAAGTTGAGTTGTGTCTTCTTGATAAACCAGACCCCTTCAATGAAGAGTAAAATCCCAACCATTGTGGGTATAGCAAACTTTTATTAACTGCAGTGCTTCTTTCTTCCTGAAATGTGTAATCATTCCCTCTAGCCTGTTTTTATTTTTCCATATACCTAAAACTAAATTTTAGTCCCTTCCTGACTCAACTGATGGCTGTCCTTTGATTTTAGATTTAGGATGTTTCGGTTGAGAAGGAAAAAGCAGCCACCTTGAGGATGAGAATGGGGGCACGTGATAAAAGAAAGGGCACGTTATTTTCCTTCTCTCCATGAAATCATGGTTTGCCAAAAGAAAAAAGACCTTTTGTGAAATGCGGTAGTTCTCTTCCAAATGAAATTGAAGGGTCACTCCGAAGATGAATGATTCTGAGATGTTAATTCAGAGGAGAATTTATTTTTAAAAGCTGAGATTTATTCTGAGCCAGAGGATTCTGAGTTCAGCTGGGGGACTAATGAAGCAGGTATTTTATTTTGTGGAGTTCCTAGTGGGACTGTCAGTCATTTATAAAGGGGCCTGTTTGCAGGAATTTTAGATCTGGTTAAAACTCTATGCATTCAGACTGTGAGATCCTTCTTCACTGGGAATTTTCTCAGAAGACATTTATGGAGGAGCTTATTTCTTTTATACTTGAAAGGTTTTGTGTGTGCGCGCTCTGTGTTTTTAAGAAGGTACCATATTGGTGTGAATTTATGTTATTGAAAGGTTGCAAAGGTTAAAAGGCACATTCTCCACAGTAGGGAACCTTCCCTTTCCTGGATTGGACATTGTTTTTCCTGCCTGGGGTCAAAAATAAACTAATTTATTGATATCCTAACCAATTATCTTCCCAGACTGTAGATAAGGCTTAAATCCCACTTTAAAATACATCTGTTGATGTATACTTTCTTAGACTTAGATGTCTGTGTAGAATCATGCCTTGTTTTTCTTTGTCGAGAGTAGCGTTCACTTTATTGCTCAAACTGTATCCCTTCCCCATCTTGTCCCTTTTCTACCAGGACTTGTTAAGGCCTCATGGACACATGGCATTAACTTCCCCCTCACTCATTAGTGCGGTTCTTAGATCATAAACCAATCCATGGGCCCGTCAAAACGTGCATTATTAGGAAATTGATGGGCAAAAGTGAAATGGCCATGGCTTGAGCTCAGATGACAGAGTCTCTTTATGTGGCCAGGTGTCGTGTTGACAGTCTTGAGCCTTGCGTTGAATTCAGCTCCATCACGTTATAAAGAAAATTCTCTGGGACTTCCCTGGTGGCACAGTAGTTGGGAGTCCACCTGCCAACGCAGGGGACACGGGTTTGATCCCTGGTCTGGGAGGATCCAACGTGCCACGGAGCAACTAAGCCCGTGCGCCACAACTACTGAGCCTGCGCTCTAGAGCCTGCGATTCACAGCTACTGAGCCCGCGTGCCACAACTACGGAGCCCACGCACCTAGAGCCCATGCTCCGCAACAAGAGAAGCCACTGCAATGAGAAGCATGCGCACCACAATGAAGAGTAGCCCCTGCTCGCCGCAACTGGAGAAAGCCCACACACAGCCACGAAGACCCAATGCAGCAAAAAGAAAAAAGAAAGAAAGAAGGAAAGAAAAGAAAAGAAAGGAAAGGAAGGAAGGAAAGAAAGAAAAGAAAGAAAAAAGAAAGAAAGAAAGAAAAGAAAAGAAAGAAAGGAAAGAAATAAAGGAAAGGAAGGAAGGAAAGAAAGAAAAGAAAGAAAGAAAATTCTCCATTAAAAATAACCCACAGGTTGTTCAGTGGAATATGCAGCCCGTACCGTGAGCCCCTACTTGTCATGATGCGCTCTTTCATCAGCCAAACCTTCAGAAGGGGATGGCGCTCAGCCAGACGGGGGCCATCACTGGGCCTGGCCACTAGGTATGGAAGCTTCTCAGATGCAGCAATCCCCATGAACCAGACAGGCTTTGGGGGTGTCCCTCAAGCCAGGCAAGCGGTTGGTTCCTAGCCACTGCAAGAGCCCAGGCTTTCCTACGATGTTGCTTACGAGCTTACTTCTTTCCCAGCTGGATGGCTTCAAGCCGTCCCCCTGGGCTATCTCTTCAGCATTCTGACCTCATAAAATAGAAAGTCTCTAGAATACCTAGCTTGGTTAATGATAATTTATTCTGCAGATCGGGGCTGTAGAAACCCCCTTGCACAGATTAATGGCTGTTCCCTGGACATCAGGTAAACCTCAGCAGGGCAATTATTTGTATCTTCGTTTTATATACGTTCACTCACGCACACGGAGCTGAGAGCTGGATAGACCGAGCTGAGCTCTCCCATAAGCAGGGACAGCCAAAGAACGATTTATAAGTTGCGGAAAGAGAGGATAGGCTGGGGGGCGGGGAGGGGTAGCCAGGGAGAGAGAGACAGACAGACAGGGAGAGACAGAGGGAGGCAAATGAGGACCCATCATGCCAAAATGAGACAGGATTCGCTGCTGTTTTCCTTTCCCAGTGTATTTTTTCCTGGATGCCTCCCGAGCAGAGCCGTTCCGTCCCTCCCGTTGTGTGTGTGCTCCTGCATGAATTCAAGTCAAGTACAAAACCCCCTGATTTCTCTGTTCATCATAGGAACGGGTAACGTCCTTATCAATACGTCACAAGAAATTGCAACTAATGTGGCTTATGACCTTATGCTTTTATCAGTAATGGTGGAAACGGTGTTTGCCTAGCCATTAATGCATTCGGTTCAGTAAACTCAAGCTGTTTGAAATTTTCACTAATCCTTGCCCACTGAGTGCTTCCCTAGACCAAATCACTTATGAATAAAACAATAAAGCAAATGCTTGCCCAGGTTTCTTAAGATTTTTCCGGATCAGACATAATTTACAGGGCACAGCATTTGAAAATGAGATTTGGGATTTTTGTGGGTTTTTTTTTTTGAAATCGCAGATTCCACAGTACTGGAGAATGAATGAACTGTTTACTGAAAATATGAATTACATGAACTTACCCCATAAGGTGTTCAAGTACTGAGGGTTTTTTTTTTTCTCAATGAAAAAATGAACCGATATGTAAGAATAAAAGTAGAAAAATGGTTTAACACCGAGCACAGAGATGCTTTTCCAATGAATCCGTCTCTGCTATTTAATTTACATTTTGAGGGGTCATTAGGATGACGAATGACACGGCTGGAGAATAAAACACACTTCCTGAACAAAAGACAATCTCTGTAGCCTAATAACATTTTATGCCAGCGCTTACATTTGTCAGAACTGGGTGCTATTTATCCCTATGATTATTTAAAAATCATTTTTATTGTCCTTTGTTCTGTGTCCTCTTCGGGGAATTTTAATTCAGAGTTTGACACCTACTTATTAACTTCAGTGAAGTATGGAGTACAAAGGCCTCTACTCTATAAAGACTTCTACACAGCCATGTTTCTGTTGCCTGCAGCTGTACACAAATTAGCTCAGTTTGGATTTGTTTCGATCAGAAATAGAAAGCCTGTTGGGATAGCGTGTAACCTTTGCTTCCTTGAGGAGGCAGGTCTCCCTCCGTCTGAACCAAGCAGGGCTGGCGGAGTCGACAGAAGGGGAATTTTCCTAATTATGCTGCAGCCCTTCTGCATAAATGCGTTACTTCCATTTCCCCTGCCTCCTCCAACTGCTTCCCCCCACCAACGACACTCTTGTCATCTGCTGCCACATACTGATGCCTGTTCTCTCCTCTCCCAGCCTCCACGTCGACTCCCACACCCTCACTCTTCTTCCAGATTGCTTCTTCCCGAGCCATCTGTTTCCCGGGCTGTGTATCTTCCCATCTCCTCCATGGGCTAGGTTTGTTTCCAGGGTGGGTAGCACCCTTTGGAGATTGAGTGGGAGTCCTAGATGCATGATGAGATGCCCGCCAGGAACCCTGGAGCGAGGGATTCTCCATGCGGCGTGGCCACGAACCCTCCCCCACTGCCTGGGATGCGGCCGCAGCATCCTTCCACCCGCGCACAGCCTCGCTTCAAGCCTTGATTGCCACACACCACCCCGGAATGCCAACTCATTTTCCTTGTGACTCATCTTGGAGGTTTTTATAAAGGGCAAGTGTCTGGTCTTTCCCAAGAGGAAAAACAGCCCTGACGCAGTGAGTCAGAGCCTCGGAGGGAGCTGTGTCCTGGGAGGTGGATCTGCAGCCCCCGTGGGGCCCTCCCAGGGCGTGTGACACGGAACCAGGCAGTGTGCAGGGCGCTCCCATCCACTTTCATAGGACGTGCAAGGGCTTCATCAAAATCTCATTCCTCCATCTAGACTCATGCCTGCCTGCTTCAGGTGACCTCACGTTTTCCAGTCGACTGGAAATAAAACAACCAGCAACTAAAGCTCAAAGATGAATTCTTGGAAAGTAAAATCCTGATACTAATTTTAAATCTCTCTTATCAAATTATCTTGGCTGTTGGTACTTCAAATCGATATTCTGCAGGGAATCCAGCTTTGAGTTATGGAACTGGCTTCATTAGCAATTGAATGAACATACAACCATCTGACCACTGTCATTGTTATTTTTAAATGATATTAATAAGGGAAACTATTTCTCTTTGGTCCTTAACTACTTTAATTTTTTTAATGAAAGTTAAAATGATAATTGATGATAGCTAATACCTAAAAGGGTAGCTATTTTATCTATTCCCATTGACACTAGTAATAATCAAAAAGGGCACTAAAAACTCAAGAAAACTTAAGATCAGCATTTTCATATTTGGGACAGGAACACACAGATGTGGCCTTGGGCACATTGGCAAGACCAGATTGCTTGTGAACCTGGCCACATATGAAATAATGACCAATTTCTTTTGCTGCTTTTTGCAAAATAAACATCAGTTGTTTATTCTCAGTTGACTCTGAGCAAACTTTCCAGAAGCTAGAATTGCCTTCACAGAGAACCTCTGACTGTTTTCCTAACATGGGGTAATAATAATACAGAAATTTTACAGAGGGGGCTCTGTGCACCTCTAGGAAATGGAAGAAAAACTGATATGCACTCTGTAGTTTCTATGTCATGCTTCATTGGTATTGTTAATATTGTTGTTATCTAGACATTTATGGAGTTACTAGGAGGTTGGCGAGCATTGGCTCAGAAGATATAAACGTGGTCCCTGTTCACAAAGCTGAATTTAAATAGCTTGGAGATGGATGGTATAAACATAAAAATTCAGGTAAAGGAAACAATTTCAAGAAAGGAATTCCATGAATCTGCAGAACTCATTTACCGACTGCATAGGGAAGTCGCTGACTTTTTTTCAAAAGCATAAATAGTAGGTATCTTTGTTAAAGAACACAGTCTGGAAAACAGTTTTAGATCTGCATGCTCTGTGTTTCCCTCACCATGACCAGCTCTGGGATTATTTTTTTCAGCCCTATGAGTTATTATTTCATTGCTTCTACCCAGCAGATTCCTGGGCTGCCCTGAGTGCAGACTTCATGCAAACAAAGAAAACCTGATATCTTCTCCAAAGTGAGCTGATTTTTTGGACTTCAAGTTGTCTAGTTTTTTTTCTTCCTCTGCCCATGTTTAATTCAGATATTTGCAAGATATTCCATAGACTTAAAGAATCAAGATGTGTAAAAAAGATTACTGCTTAAAACTGGCATATTGACAGGATGCTATTAAAAAAGGAGTGCAAAAACAAAACCTGTTAGCAGGCATCAGGAATCACCCATCTTTTACTTGCGAGACTTCACATTACCAAATCAAGAGTTTAGTGATAGCTTTCGTAAGTAATTGATTGAAATGTCTTACATGCTCTTAAATTTACACTTATTATCGACTATTTTTAGATTGTATCAATTTTCATAAAAGGATGACCCCAGAGAACATGAGAATCAGAAGAAACAGTGTTTACTGACAGAACAGAAATTTGTTCCTTTGTTTCTACTAAAATCTACTTATTATAAAGTTGTTACCAAGTCCAAGCTCGTACTGCTCGCGGCACCATAGTAAATCGAGAGATGAGGTGTTGGGGAAAAGCATAGTGACTTTATTCATAAAGCCAGCAGACTGTGAAGATGGTGGACCAGTGTCCCAAAGAACCATCTTCCCCGAGTTAGAATTCAGGCTTCTTTCATACTAAAAGGGCAGCGGGGGTGTAGCTGGTTGTTGCAGACTTCTTGGTGCGGGAATCTGTCCACAGCCCATGTGGTCACAGTGTTCCTGTAAACCTCCAATAAGTCAGTTGTTATTCTCTGTTCTGTAACTTTTTAATCTCTATATGAATGCAAAAGTGTTACACCTCTAAAGGTCAGAGCATTGAGAATGGATTATCCTGTATATTTCAGGATATGGACAACATTATTCTGCAGAAGGTGCAGAGCCAGCATGCCTAAGCACAGGCAACAGAGGTTTAATGGGAGAGGTTCAATTTGGAGTCAGGTTTGTTCTTCTCTGTTGCAAAGTAACCTTTTTTTTTTTTTTTTTTGCGGTACGCGGACCTCTCACTGCTGTGGCCTCTCCCGCTGCGGAGCACAGGCTCCGGTCGCGCAGGCTCAGCAGCCACATGGCTCGTGGGCCCAGCCGCTCTGCGGCATGTGGGATCCTCCCAGACCGGGGCACGAACCCGTGTCCCCTGCATCAGTAGGCAGACTCCCAACCACTGTGCCACCAGGGAAGCCCAGCAAAGTAGCATATTAAAGGAAGAAATCATGAGACTTTGAATTGACTTGGAAGGCTCTGAGTGTTTAAAAATCCATCATGAATGGGTAAAGCACTCTTAGTGTCCCAATAAATAGATGATTACAGGATGGGATTTTCCCTGACTCTGACGTACAAAAAGGTAAATAAATAACAATTGAGATTTTTATAGATTATATTCCATATAAAGTTATTATAAAAATTTGGCTATATTCCCAGTGCTGTACTTATAATTTATTTATTGTATACCTAGTACTTTGTATATCTTAATCCCTTTCACCTATCTTGCCCCTTCTGTTGTATACATGAAACTAATATAATATCGTAAGTCAACAATACTTCAGTTAAAAAATAAGAATATATTTGCATAAAAATATTGAGATTGTCTAATCACAAAGGGAAGAACATTCCATGGCAAGAACTCTTCCTCCTAGAAGTTATCATTTAGCCACTTAAAATTCAACCAAAAGAATTTTGTTCCAAGGTCAAATTGCCCTGCCTTGCTTTTTCTTCTCAGCTTAAGCTAAGCTCCTGTTGACCTGGAGAATGTGGCCATAGAGCTTACACAGACTTCCTCTTCCTGCTTTCTGTTTTCTCCTACATATTATTAGAAAATGGCATTCTGTTGGATGTCTGTTTCAGCATAGAACTTAACTATTAGGTACTTTTGCAACGCTTACTGCTAAATAATCCAGGTAAGCTGACTAACAGCATCATGTCTGTGGAACTGAGCAGTGTTGAGGCTGTGATAGAGTAATAGTGTGGTTGGATGTGACTCACCCATTCATTCAGCATACATCTTGTAAGTGCCTGCTTTATGTCTTTCTTACCACTTTATCTCCAGCATCCAGGTAGTGTCTGGCACACAGTAGGACTCTGAATATTTGTGGAATGAATGAAGAGCACACTCTATTGTGAATTACACTGTTTTTGCATAGAAGGAAATTAATACCTAATATCTGGATGATGGTGTCTAGTGTCTGTGTTAGAAATATTTATGCTAGTGGCAAACAAAAGTTACAGTTGGCTTCTAAACAGAGTAGTATATTGTGCTTGTAAAAAAAAAGTTTTCTATGTCACTTAATATTTTCACTGCATTCCAGATACAGTCATGTGGGCTTCATGTGTTTCATGAACAGGCCATGAACATATGACTACAGAATATTGGTCTTTTTTTTTTTGCGGTATGCGGGCCTCTCACTGCTGTGGCCTCTCCCGTTGCGGAGCACAGGCTCTGGACGCACAGGCTCAGCGGCCATGGCTCACGGGCCCAGCCACTCTGCGGCATGTGGGATCTTCCCGGACCGGGGCATGAACCCGTGTTCCCTGCATCAGCAGGCGGACTCTCAACCATTGCGCCACCAGAGAAGCCGACAGAATATTGGTCTTTAATAAAGTGGCTAGGACAATCTCATCATAAAAGTGGTCCCCTGTCTGTAGTGCCAACAGTTGTAATGGCTTCCACAACCCATGGGCTCTCAGTGTCTTTCTTCACATTTCCAGTAGTTCCCTTTCTCATTTCTCATGGCGGTAGTTCCCACCTGCTAGGACTGCCCAATGACCGCATCACGGCAGGTGACGGACGTTTTCACCTGATGTTCACTGACATCCCAAACAGAGCTCATTGTCTTCTTTCCACCCTGGGTACCAATTTCATCTCCTCCTAAACATTGCCATCTCAGTGCCATCACTCTTCTATCCTGACCACTCCAATTCATCTTTCATTCTTTTGCCGCTATAAAATCTGAATTTGATTTTATTTCCTGAAAAATTTTCAGTAAATGCCCATTATAACTGAGGGTCCCACTGTAACTGATTCAGATGGCAGAAAAGTTGGAGGAAAAGAGTACCAGGCTGAGAGACCACCGCAATGAGAAGCCCGCTCACCGCAACAAAGAGTAGCCCCTGCTCGCCGCAACTAGAGAAAGCCTGCGCAGCAACGAAGACCCAATGCAGCCAAAAATAAATTAATTAATTAAAGGAAAAAAGAAAAGAAAATACCTCTGGAGATGGAATAGACTTGACATTGTTGAAGTAGATGTGACAGTAAGACAGCAAGTGGCTTTGTAGGATGGACATAGGAGGTGAGGCGGATGGAAGAAGTTTAGGAACAAAGATCGGGAGTTCAGTTTTAGACACTTTGAGATTTCCGTGAGATAGTCCAGGGGATGTGCCAGGTGCAGTTGGATAAGTGAGCCTGGAATTCAACAATAGATCCAGGCTGGAGATACATGTTTGGGAATTAACTTACAAATGATGTTTGAAGCCACAGGGGTGCAGGGCATGACCAAGGGCATGGGTGTGATAGGGAGGTGAAGAAGGCACTGGTGAGACCTTTGTAACCATCAGGAAAATTAGGTGATTGGGGAGGAGCTGGCAAAGCAAAGTGGGAGTCGGGGAGAAACCAGAAGTCACCAAAGCAGTGGAAGCCCAGGGACTAGAGTCAATGAAGGAGGTGGGGCCTGCCCTGCTTAGAATGACAAGAAAGATAAAGACTGAAAAAGCCTATTGGATGTGGCAATGTAGAGATCATGAGTGGCTTTAGCATGAGCCATTTTTGTGCGGTGATGGGGCGGGAGCGGGACTGAAGTCATTTGATAAGAGTTAATGTCACAGAGACTGTATCCACCAAGTATCCCATCAGGCTGCGGAGAGAATCTGGGTGTGATCAGGGAGGTCCTCAGCCTTCCAGATTCTAGACCTCTTTAGATTCAGAAACTCTCCCATTCATTCATTCATACATATAGTATCATTCAGTCAATAATAGTAATAATAATTGTACTTAAAAAATAAAACAGGAGAATGGGTTTAGGGAGTGAGTTGCATTGGGAGAGAGGGAGCTCATTTAAATCAGGTGGTCAGACAAGGCCCCTGGGGCTGAGATGACTGAGCCGAGACCTACCTCTCAGAGGACCAGCCCTGGGGGAGCACGGCCTGGGGAGCACAGCCCGGGGAGCACAGCCCAGGGGAGCACTATTTGAGGCCTGGAGAACGTCCGGGCAAAAGGCCTCAGACAGGACAGATCTGGGCCTGTTTGAGGGTCAGGGAAGAGGTGCTCTGGCCGCAGTGCTCTGAGCAGGACAGGAGGGTGGTCATTCAGGATGAGGCCGGAGAGGCACATATGGAGCAGACAGCCTGGGAGCAAGGTCATTTGGAAGCTCTCACAACGGAAGCACAAATGTATTGTCTTAAAAATTCATACGGGTTTGGGCTCCCCTGGTGGCGCAGTGGTTGAGAGTCCGCCTGCCGATGCAGGGGACATGGGTTTGAGCCCTGGTCTGGGAAGATCCCACGTGCCGTGGAGCAACTAAGCCCACGCACCACAACTACTGAGCCTGCGCTCTAGAGCCCACGAGCCACAACTACTGAGCCCATGGGCCGCAACTACTGAAGCCCTCATGCCTAGAGCCTGTGCTCCGCAACAAGAGAAGCCATGGCAATGAGAAGCCCACGCACTGCAACAAAGAGTAGCCCTCACTCGCCACAACTAGAGAAAACCCACGCACAGAAACGAAGACCCAACACAGCCATAAATTAAAAAAAAAAAAAAAATTAAAAAGCAAGAAAAGGGCTTCCCTGGTGGTGCAGTTGTTGAGAGTCCACCTGCCGATGCAGGGAACGCAGATTCATGCCCTGGTCCGGGAAGATCCCACGTTGCCGCAGAGCAGCTGGGCCCGTGAGCCATGGCCGCTAAGCCTGCGTGTCTGGAGCCTGTGCTCCGCAACGCGAGAGGCCACAACAGTGAGAGGCCCGCGTACTGCAAAAAAAAATAAAAAATTCATACAGGTTTGTATTTTACTCCATAATGTGTCTGTGTCTGCCTTAATTTAAAGAAAATCACAATAGTACCATGAAGAAAAAAAAAACCCCAAATCATTTTCCTATCTTGTTTGCTGCAGGGACAGATGTGTTTGTCCCGTGTGTGTCACATTTTGAAAGCTGAGCTGAGCTGCAGAGCTGACATGGCCCATCAGGTCCAGGTTCCAGGCAATCCCTCATCTCTCTTGCTGTCACAATATTTTGAGAACCCGGATACACGCAAAGACATGAATGTAAACGTCAGCTATTTTTCCCTGGTGCTCTGAGGGCTTCACAGGCAGCCCCTGAGCAAGGTGCTCGGGACACGCAGAGGCGAGGCCATGGATGTGCTCAGGCCGCACAGGGGAAAGGCAGCAATTAGAGCTTTTTAAACAGAGATCTCATAGTTGGGGCGTTTGATGGAGTCCCTGACCCGCTGATCTTTTTAAAACGATCTCAGGGAAATACTCAACCGAGGACTTTTTCAGTGCAAATGACTGATGAATGTTCTCCTCTTATTAACTCACTGAGATGGTGGTTTTGATCGTACCTGCACGAGTCAGGGCTCTCAAGTGATCCCTACTCCCCTTTTAGCCAATCCTTACATGGCACCTACCATTGGCCAGCTTTGTTCTTTAGGTGGTTTATTCCGTGTAGTTGTCACAACAACCCCGTGGATAGGTCCTATGAATTATGTCCATTCTATAGATAGGAAAACTGAGTCAGAGAGAGGTGAAGTTCTTACCATGTGGTCTCTGAAGGTGCCAAGACCCTTACAGTGGGTCCCCAAGGTCAAAACTCTCTTCATACTAATACAGAACTGTTATTTGGGGGGTTTTTTCACTGTGTTGACTTTTCACTTGGTGTAAAAACAATGGAGAGTAAAATTGCGTGTCCTTAGCATGAATCAAAGCAGTGCCCCTGCATCCTTCACAGCCATGTACTCACAGTTAAAAAACAAACATCAAACCCTGCCAGTTTCGCTTAAGAATGTCCTTGATGAAAAAGCAAAAATTATTAGTTTTGTTAGATTTCGACAGCTGAGGGCATGTCTTTCTAATACTCTATAAGTGGGAAATATGTGTAAGACACTTGTGCCTCCCCGGGTAGGATGGTTGGCGAGAATAACCACTTAGCGGCACAACAGTAAAATGGGACACGATTTTACTTTAGAGAATGGCCGAGAGACACGCGGTGATTCTCAGACTTGGGTGTTTGGCAGACACCTTCTTGAAAGTGAATGAAGTGAAATTGTCACTTCAAGGGAAACAATTGACAGTGTTTTGTTGCTAATGATAACATCTGAGCTTGTGAGTAAAAATTAGAATTTTAGAAAACTTGTATCTCCCACTTACGAGCTTGACAACTACATTAACTTAAACACTTAAAAGACTTTTTTGATGAGACTGGTGGTGATGTAAACAAATATGATTTTGTTTTGTTTTGTTTTTGTTTTTCGGTACGCGGGCCTCTCACTGCTGTGGCCTCTCCCGTCGCGGAGCACAGGCTCCAGACGCGCAGGCCCAGCGGCCATGGCTCACGGGCCTAGCTGCTCCGTGGCATGTGGGATCTTCCCGGACCATGTCTCAACGTGTTCCCTGCATTGGCAGGCGGATTCTTCACCACTGAGCCACCAGGGAAGTCCCTGTAGATTTTTCTTCAGGGTTGACTCTCACTCAACAATTAATTGAAGGCAGTGTTGTGCATATTTTTATTACACATGGCAACAGTGTTTTGAGAAATGATAAAGGTTAGTTGTTAGGTGAACTCTGAAATCATAGCAATGAAGTTTTCATTGCAACACCGCCACGTCAAAATCCATTGGTCTGTCTGGCACTTTGAACAATCTCCTACACATGCATTATTATGGGACATGATGCACTGGTAATTTGGAAAATATTGGTTGGTTGAGTTACACAGATCTTCCATATGCTAACACATGTCATTATAGTATATCAAAAAATCATATTTGTTGGGGCTTCTCTGGTGGTGCAGTGGTTGAGAGTCCGCCTGCTGATGCAGGGGACACGGGTTCGTGCCCCGGTCCGGGAAGATCCCACATGCCGCGGAGCGGCTGGGCCCGTGAGCCATGGCCGCTGAGCCTGCGCGTCCGGAGCCTGTGCTCCGCAACGGGAGAGGCCACGACAGTGAGAGGCCCGCGTACCGCAAAAAAAAAAAAAAAAAAAACTCCCTCAAAGGCTCAGGAGGCTCCTAGTCATGGAGGGCCTGACTTTCTCAGGGGTCCTAGCCCAGCCCACCTGGGGGCCTGCCAGCTGTGGAGGATGGTCAGGTGGTCACCCTCTCCTCCTCTAGGAAGTGGCTCTCCTGGAAGTCACAGGGATGGGCTCTGTGTGGGCAGATCCAGCAGGGCTGGTGCAGGTTCTTGGAACGGCCAGGATGTCAGGGTGCCGCCCCCCTCATCATGGCCAGCTCCGTGTGTGCGGGGAGGGCAGGCACATCCTTCCACTCCCCTCTGGCAGCTGGGGAAGTTCCCATGCCCCTCGGGCCACGCCATCAGGGTGGAAGTCTAGGTTCAGAGGGAGGAGATGCAATATAGGAGATGAACGCAGATCGACCAGGTGACTTGTCGTGACCTCACCCTGGGAGGAGTAATTCTGTTGGATCTGGGAGCTCATGGCTGGTCAATGACAAGATGCCAACCAGAAGCAGAGGAAGCCCAAGAAGGTGTCCAGAGGGCTGAGACTGGGGAGGAGCTTGGAGGGGTTTTGGAGGCTGGTTCGCTCTGTTAGGTACAAACAGTGGTATTGAAGTGAGAGACACCTGCAGGGCCACTGGGCTCACAGTCTAATTCATTTTCTAAAAGCTTTCTAACAGGGTCCCTGTGGATATGCTGAGACATCACCAGTGCACGGTCCTGGCTGATGTCACCTACACTAGCTCCTCTGTGCCTGGCTCACTTGCACGCAGTGAATTCCCTGGTGGAGGTTCCCCGTTATCCAGACAATCTCTCACTGAATGTACCCATTCCTGCTCTTTCTGGGTTTTCAGGAACAGCATGAAAGTAACTCACGGATAAGAGCAGAATTCTGAGTTCTTCCACTAGTGACAAAATTTTTAAGAACGTAGAACTCTCCCTTCTAAATCCTCCCATAGAAGTGACTCTTTGTGACAGGGTTCTCTCGTTATGCATTGGCTTCAACTGCTGTCTGGCACATCACTGTCTGCACTGTGGTGCCCCCCTGGGTAACACAGGGTAAGCTGTGTTACTCTGATATCCCTTGAAAGGACACACGGTGGTGGACCTGCTGGGCTGGGGATTACGGACACATTTGAATACTCCTTGTTCAGCATTTCTTATGATTCAGTAAAGTCAGTCCCAACACTTCCTGGGGACAGATGTCATCATTTCCAAGATTGTATTAGTGATATTTTAAACTGTGGGTTCTCTGCAGTAGAAAGCCTATCCCAGTTGTATTTAATTCCCTCCCGTCTGCCCACACCCGTGCTCTAGCCCTGCACCTGACACATGGGCATAGTGGGTGCTGAGTAAATGTTTATTGAGCCAGTGCCTTCTTTTTATGGAATGGCTTTGCTGAGACTGAAGAAGTCCTATAATTTTATTAGCCAAATAAATTGTTGGGTATTTTCTGGGAAGATTGCTGATCTCATCCATTCCAAATCCTGGGCATTTGTTAAATGTATTGACTACAGCCCTCTCTGTACTGGCTCCCACAGGGAAGGGGGGCACTTTGCTGGGGATCAGTTTGGTGAGACTCCTGAGCTGGTTGGGGCCAGGGGTGGGTAGCTGGGGCCACCTCTAAGTCCAGAACGAGGAATCTGTATTCAGGATCAGACTGTTGGATCTTGGCATAGCTCCCTTTCTTCTTCCTACAAAGAGAACACAGCGTTGACCCAGAGAATAGTAACTTTATCCTCTTTGCCTCTTTGATGTTCAGAGGATCAGAGGTGCTACTGATTAAAATGCTCAAGTCACAGGGTCATCCCAGACAGAGTCCTCCTCAGAACTCTTCCTCTGTCGCTCATTGCATTCCTGCTTCTGTACTAAAACTCCCAGCCCCTCTTCAGAACTTTCCTAACAAGATAAAAGACCCCTCCTCCAAAACCGTCCTGCTTCAGGACGCACACGCCCTCAGGGTACCACCTGTCAGACACCCCCACCCCCCACCCCCTTGCCTGCCCTGCTGTCTCCCCTTCTGGCCTGACATTGAATTTCGGTAGGTTCCAGCTAATGTCAAGTCTATTTCCGATGCTGTGCCCTCTCTGTGAACTATGAAGACAAGATTAGCAGATACAATCGGCTGCTTTAAGAGCAAAAGAAAAAAAAAATTCACAAGGACTCGATTTTAATTATTGGCCTGTTGGTTATTACTACTTGGAGGAACACTGGCTTTTGTGATAGTCTGTCTCTGAAGCAGGAAGAGAGTGGGAAATGTGTAGACATCAGAATACAGGATTTTTTTTTTCTTCCTAAGGAAAGAAACCCAGCATTCTTTCAGAGGCTGCGAAAGCCTTCTCATGATCTGGTAGATCCCATCTGTGCGTTTTTTGGTGACATGCTTCAAGTATACAGGCTGCAGTCAAAAGACCTAAAAACCTAAAAGACCTAAAAAAAAAAAAAAAAAAAAGAAAGAAAGAGAAACGTGGGTGTTAATGAGCGAGCCCCAGCTTGACAGCTGTTGGGATAGCTAATCTCTCTCTCCACGTGTCCCAGGGGCATGATTAGCAAACTCACACTTCCTGGGGGGGAGTCTAGCGTTCTGAGGTGTCACCCCAGAGGATGCGTCCCAGGGTTGCGTGTGAGGTTGCTCTGCCCTGCTCCCAGCACTGTCCTCTTGGAAACCACAGTGAAATGGATGGAAGAGATGATGAGCCCCTCGTCTCTGTTTTCACTCCTGGGGGTTGGAGCAGGGTGGGCACTTGGATGGAAAGAGCAAGGCATTATCAGAGGACATTCTGAGCATGAGATATAAGTCATCTGCAATTCTGCCTTATCTAGGGAGGTTATCAAATGACCTTCTCTAGAGGCCCTTTGAAAAAGGGGGCTGCCAGCCATCTCTTTGGAAATGCAGGCCCCGGGGACACTGTGTGATAGATTCTTTAGCTGCTGGAGGCTTCTCCCCATCCTGTGATACTAGTAAGTTACTCTAGTCTTGCTGTGGTGATGAATTTTCCTATAGGGTGACTTCAGCCTCATCTGCTGTAACATAGCCTGGAACTCCCTACTTTCTCTTTGGTTTTTCTCCTGTTATCAGTTCCTTTCAGACCTACCATGACAATTTCCAATCAATGTGACCCACTTTTGGGAGTGACCATGACTGTCAGAATTCTTCCTAAAAAGGGATTCAGAGAAGCAAATACTCCCTCTAGTATTAGGAAAGCTACTTTGTCAACTTTCATTTTCTCACCTTTCGGCCTTCTGTTTTAGTTATCGGGCTTGGTTAAAGTATTATTAGGAGAAGAATTGCTGTAATTTCCATTAAGTGTTTTTACATCTGTGTTAGTCTTGGGGGACTCTCAGCATCTGAACATCCTGATAGAATCCCCTGCCTTCGGAGGCAGAGGCCATGTATAGAAGCTGAGAATGCCAGATACTCCAGCCTCCCTTGAAGCTGGGGCTTAAGCTCGTGATCCAGGCTCTGCCAGTTTGATTCAAAATTGGAATTGTGGTCCAAGGATGTAGGGAATGTATGGAATCCATACCAATGAGGTTGAGGGCAATGGTGACAGTTTCCCCTGGTTTCCAGGCTGCTGTTTTCTTGCTGCACCATCCAGTGCCCACCATCCAGTGGCCCCTGATAGGGATGGCGTCTATCACTCACAGAGAGGCGTCTTCCCCAGACCAGCCCCATCATGCACGCTGGGCAGCTTCTCTGACTGTAAGATCTTCAAGCCTAGCTTTGCAGGGCTCCTGAAGTGTCTATGAGAAACCCAATATTCTCTTTAATAAATGCCATTTCGAATTAAGTTTGCCAGTGTTGGTTTCTGTGGCTTTCTACTGAGAACTATGTTGAATTAGTTAACCTGTCTCTTAGAATGTGGAAGAACTGAAAAAGAGAAATGTATAGTGTGACTCGTAGTTGATTATAAAACACTGAATTAGGGAGCTTACAATTCATCTATCCTATGTCCAGACAGTCTAAGGCTGAAATGTAGCCTCCAGGTTTGGCCTTAAGATCTTCAGGGACTCCGCACTCACTGTAGAGCCTAGGTTATTTCTATAAGGATCCAAGTATTGGGAAAATTTCCATTATCTTGCAATTCTGCTACCTAGCACAATGCCTGACACATAGCAGAAGCTCAACAAATATTTGTTGAGTGAATGATTAAACTGTAATGCCCATCATTGGCTCTAATTTCACCCATAGTAGCCCCATAGAATAACTCCAGCCTCTTGTTTATGTCATAACCCTTCAAAAATGTGAGGGCTTTATACTATCCTTGACTTTTCACGTCCCCTGAGTGAGCATTTTCCGTGACCTCATGTGTTCCTCTTCTTCGGGCACGTTCCTCATGGATGGCATCCAGAACACAGCACCGTCCATAATAGCGTTGTCCTTTCTTCCTGCATAATTAATGAAATTATTCTTTGGTCAACTTTGCTTCGTTGTTGATTCCCACCTGTAACTCCTAAGTCATATACACGTGAGGCTGCTTCAGCTCCAGCTCATATGTTCTTGGAGTTGTATCTTTGGGCCTAAATGTAATATTCATTTGTCTCTACTAAATTCCATTCTGTTGGAATGGCCCATCCAGCTTAATGAGATCTTTCTGAATCTAATTCTGTCATCAAACATATGGAGTATGTGTGGCTAAAATAAGCAGTGTGACAGCCAGGACCTTCTGTGCTCATGTAAATAATTCTTTGGTTTACTCTTTAGTCACTCTTTGTTTCCAGAGTTCATTGCTCATGGGCCAAAGCTGCCCACTTTTTTTCCTTGAAGGCTTCCAAAGAATCTACCCAGAGAAGCTGTCCCTTTTCCACTGGTTAGGTTGGTCCCTGTTGCTGTCTCTCTCGGCACCTGGTGGCTAGGCGACAGCAGTCGGAGCCCTGACACTGTGTCCTTAGAGCATTTTATCTACCCATAGCTCATGGTCACTATTGTTCAGCATGTCACATAGCTGTTGCTTGAGGTCTGGTTCCGCTTCAGCCCCCATGTGTTCTCAGCAGTGTTGTCAGACTGACTCTCAGAATCTCTTCTTTCTATTTACTGCTAAGAAGTTTCCTAGAGGACGCTAATTAAAATGCTTAAGAAGCAACATGTGACCTTCATATCACCTCCATGTCTCCAGCTGCAAAGAAGGCATAACTCTTTGCCCTTTTGTTTGATTTGGGGTTTTGTGTCGATGGTGCTGAACTCTGTCTATCACGCTCCCAAAGAACGTGTCAGCACCGACTCAAGTTCAGGTTCATGTTCCGTGAACACGTTGGGTCATGAAGCAGAATTCAAGCAAACTTCCTAGTTGCTTTTCTTTGATGAGGCTCTGGTTGCTTGCAGGTCTCCCTGGCATTGCCCAGCGTGGGGACTCAGGCTTCTCCTTGCCCCTCGGAGGTCCGTTACCAGCAGAGTAGTCATGGTGTCTGGAAAGTGGGCAGCCTTTGGATAGCTGGTCACATAGCTAATCGAATGGCTGATCCCAAGGAGTTTTCATGACATTCGTAGCCTATTAACTTGAGAGGCTCTTTCAAAGGACTGGATTCATAGTTACACCGGTCTACAGATCTGTGTTTGTGCTTTTAAAAATGTGTAAGATAGATTGATCAAAACAGAAGCTAATGTGGAACTCTGCTTTACTCCAGCCACAGTGGAGACAGTATTTTTCAGACAGTTTTGCCCGTCCTGGCCTCATCATCATGGAAAAGGCCAAGGGGACTTTTAAAGACGTGCAGATTTCTGTCGGCGGACAAACTTGTCAAGACCCCAGAATCCAACTCCAAGTGATATCACACGTCTTGGGTAAAAGTGACAGACCCAGAGTAGAGACCTTGATCTTATCCTCTGTTTTCTGTCTGGGTTATGCAACCATCATCAGATTCTTTGTATCATCAATCAAGGAAAAGGGAGTGGGTGAGATTAGGAAGTAGCTAGGTGTTATAATAGTAGTGAACTGTCTGTCGGGACCGTGGCAACAACCGCCTTCCTCAGCTTGCCTTAGGAAGGTGATTCGGAGCAATTGAAGTACCACGTAGATAGGTGATGTTTACTGCATCTTCCTGGTACCCTCATGGTGTGGAAGTTCTTCATGATGTCTCTCTTTTATCTCCTTCTCTGTCATTTCCAATGCAGAGAGTTTGCTCCACCCTTTTGAAAGAAGCAACATCTTTGTGGCATGTGGATTTCAGGTGGAAAGTGATCATGAACCTGTCATGTTTGTTTCATACAGGACTTCCATGCTCATCTGGCTTGGAGCTGCTCTGTTAGGATGCTGTCAGCTGACTCATACGCTCTGGCCACACTCGTCCCAATAACTTCGGGATCACCTTGTTAAGAAAGGGTCTGCTGTGTGGATAAATTAGTCTCCACTAAATAATATTTTTGTATCCTGGGATCAAAGCATAATAACATGCATTAATAGCTGAGTTTTAGAAGTGATCTCTATAACATTGCATGTAAGAAACATAAATCAGTGGAGGAATTCAGATATTTTCCAGTGTCTCTAAATCATACTTATATTTATTTAAGATACTTTATTTGGTAGCTAATGGATTAGGGTTGGGGCGATGTGAATTCTTTTCTGAAATTTTTTAAAGTGGAGACAAAATAAATAGAACAGTCTGACTCTGATGTTTATATAGTTTCAATCAGTCATCAGCTGACTTCATAGCCCATGAGAAAGGAGTATATTCACGCTGAAATAGCCATCTTCATAGCACAAAAGTGTTACTTTTACTCTGAAATAGTTATCCTTTTAACACAAGATAAATTTTTACCTTTTTTTGTCTGAAATAGGCACTTTTACCTTTTCGTCTGAAAAAGGAGCAGACTTTTTCCAAGTCTCCTTCACAAAGCTCCTTTGTGAATGACAAAAACATCCCTTTTAAAAACCTTACTTCTTCTCAACCTCTGTTCTTACCTCCAAAAATCAATGACCACGGCAAATGAACAGCAGAGTCTTTATTGAGCAAGGTGGATGGATTAGTTTTGAATTTCTGTGGTTCTATTTTCTTTGTAGGAAAAACATCTGTTGAGATATTCTATTGAGTGTTTCCATTTAAAACTATATTTTAATTTAAAAAATCCTTGTAATATTCATTGGCCAAAATGGCATCGTTAGATGATAGAAGTGGTTAGAATAGAGCACAGTGTAATGACCAAAGGGCCCTTTTTAATTGCCATCAGCACTACTTAAAAGAAGGACAGGGCTTCCCTGGTGGCGCAGTTGTTGAGAGTCCGCCTGCCGATGCGGGGGACACGGGTTTGTGCCCCGGTCCGGGAGGATCCCACATGCCGCGAAGCGGCTGGGCCCGTGAGCCATGGCCGCTGAGCCTGCGCGTCCGGAGCCTGTGCTCCGCAACGGGAGAGGCCACAACAGTGAGAGGCCCGCGTACAGCAAGGAAAAAAAAAGAAAAAAAAAAAAAAGAAGGACAGAGAGAGGAAACCTTTGGTATCGGGCACAGAAATTTAATTTAGAACAGAAAACTGAGTAAGTTTTATCACAGTCTCATTTAGTTCCTTTTGTGATGCCTTAGCCTTTGGCACACTGACACACCAGGTAGGTTTCAAAGATCCCTTTTATGCTTGCAAAATACAGTTTTTTACTCGGCTCTTACACCAGGTAAAGAGCATAAAGAATGATTTGAGACTGTGGCCATTCCCTTCCTAAGCACTTCAGGCCAGTGTCAGGACCACACCATGGTCCCCTGGTCCAGACACGTGATGCTGGGTGTTAACCATAAACACGACTGGCGATGCCGAAACGTTAGCTGAGGGAGTCCTGGGGAGGATAGAGGAAGCCTTCAGAAACTAGGCAGTGAAGAAAAAATGGACCATTGTGAGGAACAAAACATCTTTCAGATTCCGTGACAGTCCCTCACTTTAAGAGAACAGGGGAGCTTAAAAAAAAAAAGGCGGCAGATGGGAAGTGTGGACAAGAAAATAGGTCATAGAAGAATTTATGAGCAACTTTCCTTGAAAATTGTAATAAACAGGTAGTAAAACTCTAAGGAAAAGCGAGGGAATGAGAAGCACACCATTTGGGGTGGTGAGGGAGGGTTATGAGGTAAGTGAGGGGCACAGTGGACCCGAAAATGTATTATAATTCTGTATCTGGAGCTGTTTGGGTACACAAATGTGTATTTTACTGTTATTCTTTAAAATGTGCATATGCATTATGGACACACTTTTGTACGTATGATACATCTTGAAGTAAAACATTTACGAAAACAGAACAAGGAGTGGTTAAGTACAAAGGAGCCCAACTAAAGATTTCCAACAGTGCCAAGAATACACGTGAGGATTTGGAAGTAATAATAACGACTTCACATCTTGACTTTGGATGAACCAGGCTCTGTTCAAGCACTTTTAAATGTAATAATTCATGTTGTTCACAGGCCTCTGTAATATGTTATTACCATGGCCATTTATACAGTGAGGGAAACTGAGACCACACAGTGTGACAGGGTGCAAATCCAGGCACTTTGGCTCCCAAGCTCAGGCTGTTGGCCTCTTTTCTGTAACACCTACATAGTAATAAAGAGCCTAAATAAAATTTGCATTGGCTGTTAGATAGAAAAGATCAAATTGTCTTTTTAACAAATTGTATTGACATGTAGTTGATTTACAATGTTGTGATTAATTTCTGCTGTACAGCAAAGTGACTCAGTTAACAACCATATATTCTTTTCATATTCTCTTCCATTATGGTTTATCACAGGATGTTGAATCTAGTTCCCTGTGCTCTACAGTAGGACCTTGTTGTTTACCCATTCTATATGTTATAGTTTGCATCTGCTAATCCCAAACTCCCAAGCCATCCCTCCCCCCACCCGCCCTCCCGCTTGACAACCACAAGTCTGTTCTCTACGTCTGTGAGTCTGTTTCTGTTTCGTAGGTATGATTATTTGTGTCATATTTTAGACTCCACATATAAGTGATATCATATGGTATTTATCTTTCTGTTTCTGACTTCACTTAGTATGATAATCTCTAGGTCCATCCGTGTTGCTGCAAATGGCATTATTTCATTCTTTTTTATGGCTGAGTAATATTCTGTTGTATGTACTACATCTTCTTTATTCATCCATTGATGGACATTTAGGTTGTTTCCATGTCTTGGCTATTGTAAATAGTGCTGCTGTGAACATAGGGGTGCATGTATCTTTTCAAATTATAGTTTTGTCTGAGTATATGCCCAGGAGAGGGATTGCTGGATCATATGGTAGTTCTAGTTTTAGTTTTTTGAGGGACCTCCATACTGTTCTCCATAGTGGCTGTATCAATTTACATTCCCACCAACAATATGAGGGTTCTCTTTTCTCCACACCCTCTCCAACATTTATAATTTGTAAACTTTTAAACAATGGTTATTCTGTAGCTGATTCACTTTGCTGTACAGCAGAAACTAATACAACATTATAAATCAACTATACTCCAATAAAAATTAATTAAAAAATTTTTAAATGATGGTCATTCTGACCGGTGTGAGGTGGTACCTCATTGTAGTTTTGGTTTGCATTTCTCTAATAATTAGTGACGATGAGCAACTTTTTATCTGTATGTCTGAAATTGTCTTTTAGTTCGAAGCTACAGATGAAACAAATCAGCAGCAACATTGATTTGGGAGCAGTTGACCATATCCATCATTTAACTGGCAAATTGCTGAAAACCTGGTTGCCTACCAGTTGAGTTCTTTCCATCAGAAACTCAATGAATTAACATTTGTGCATCATTTCCATACGAGGCCAGCCAGTGAACTCACTCCATTAAAGGAGAGAGTCACTGAGTGCAAAATACACTTTGAGGGATGGGGAGTGTGTTTTCTGTAGGCAAAGTATCTGACTAACCCAAAAACCACAGTTTTGAGAGAAGATATAAATTTGTTAATAGAGAGAAGCCATTGAAAAATTAATTTAGGACTTCCCTGGTGGCACAGTGGTTAAGAATCTGCCTGCCAGTGCAGGGGACATGGGTTCGAGTCCTGGTCTGGGAAGATCCCACATGCTGCGGAGCAACTAAGCCTGTGAGCCACAACTACTGAGCCTGCTAGCCACAACTACTGAGCCCGCACACCTAGAGCCTCTGCTCCACAAAAAGAGAAGCCACCGCAATGAGAAACCCGCACATCTCAACGAATAGTAGCCCCTGCTCACCACAACTAGAGAAAAGCCCGTGCACAGCAATGAACGCCCAATGCAGCCAAAAATAAATTAATTAATAAATAAATTTTAAGAAGAAGAAAAAAATTAATTTAGATAACCAAAAGGCCTTTAAAAATACTCTCTACCAAGGTTACTACAAAAAAAAAGAAAACTGAGCTTTCATGGGATTAAAAGTGGAGGGAAGAAAAAGGAATGTTTTGAAGTAGGTAGAAAATGAACATATAGGAAAAAAAATAAAGGGTAAGCAGATATATTTCTGGATGATGATAGATAATCATTTAAATCCTCTAGGACTAGCCTAATTATTAGCTGGGGATCTGGTTAGTTACCATATTCATAGTATTCAAGTGTTTCACAAACTTGGCTGTAATATAAGAATTTCCCAGGGAGCTTGTTCAAAATGTAAATTCCTGGATCCTACCCTAGAGATTCTGAGTCAGTAAGTCTGGAGCTGGCCCAGTAATTGGTAATTTCAACAAAAGTTCTAGATGATCGTGCTGTGGATGGTTCCTGACCAGGCTCAAAAAAAAAAAAAAAAAAAAGCCCGTACTAAAAATGATGTGACTCTAGAAGACAAGGTGCAGAGTGGCGTGTTTGCAGATAACTCCCAACTCTTCTGAAGAACAGCGTGGTAAGGAAAAATCACAGGAAAATCTTCAAAGACTGAGTGGGCAGAAAAGAGAAACATTAGCATTACCGTAGGCAAGTGTAAGGTAATGCCAGTAGAGGAAAGCAACCCAATCTTGATTTAACACTGTACTTAGAACGTGGGAAACTCAGAGCTATTTTATTCTGGAGATTATTCCAGAATGTAATTTAACATAGACATATTTGTAAAGGATGAAACCTCACATTTTTAAAATTTTAAAACATTTTTATTGACTTTATTTTGTCAGAGCTGTTTAAAGTTCACAGGAAAATTGAGGGGAAAGCACAGAGATTTACCATATAATCCCAGCACCTACACATTCAAAACGTACCCAGTTATCAACATCCCCGACCAGAGTGGAACATTTGTTATAGTTGGTAACCCTACATGAACACATAGTAATCCCATAAACCCAAAGCCCATAGTTTACATTACGGTTCCCGGTTGGTGTTATGACACCTCATATTAACAAGTGTATCAGTCAGATCCGACTGAGGAACAAACCACCCCAAAATTCAGTGACTTAAAACAATCATCATTTATTCTTGCTCCTACATCCAGCCTAGGCTACAACTGGCTGCACTGATCTTTATGTTGAAAGTTGGGTTCAGATCTGTTCAACAAATTAATCTTCCTTCAGCCACATGCTACCTTGGATGTGTCTTTTCATGGGGAAGGGCGAGGCACGCTGACCGAGTATATTTTTAGCCTCGGTTTGCCTCACGTCCACTGGCCAAAGCAAGTCACTTGGCCAACCAAAATCAAGGGGTAGGGAAGAATATTCCACCCACAGTGGGAGGAGAAGGAAAGTGAATATTTTCTTAACAATAATCCAAAATCGTGCAGTGGAGGTATTATTCTTTAGTTTAAAATCGGGGGAAAAAATGCTATTATTGAGATCCTCACCGGTTCAAGGTCGAGTTACGAGGAAAACTCACCCAAATTAAAGATGTGCTGGCAGAAACGTGACAGTAGATGCAAGGGCTTTGAGAGAGGAACATAAGAAAGAATGATTAATTATTTTTAGGATCATCCAGGAAGGTTGTATTGAATAGGGTTTGTAGGATGGATGGGATCTTACACCATCAGAAACAAAGTCGATATGATCCAGGCTGGGATTCATGTATGTATATGTTCTAATGTTACATTTCTATATCTTAATGTTTATCGTACTTAAAAATCGCAACATATAAGTATCATCCGAGTTTACTTTGCTAATGAGCGGTTGATAGAATGACTTGGAAAACCCTCTAAATTCTTGGAAATAAAGCAAGCACAGTAAAATTAAAAAGCTCCGTAGTTCAAAATCCAAGAATGCAATAATTATATTAAACATTTTCCAAATGTTAAAATAAACTAAATAATACAGAATCATTTGATAATCAGCATAGTTATTTTGGATTAAAAATTATTCAGTCTTATAAACAAACTGTGACAATTGATCACAATTAATGCAAATAAGTAAGATGCAGTATTATGTACTGATTCGCTCAGTTGTGCCTGTAAATGAGTGACACAATTACAGGAACAGTTTGCAAATGAGCTCCCAAACATAGATACCAATTACGATTATTCATTTATTTAGAATCAAAGAAGATGAGTTTCACAGATTTTTCCCTTTGAGAAAATAAATATTCATTTGGGCAATCTTCTTGAAATCTATGTATATACGTCCCTCTCCAAATAATTTAAAAACAAGTAAAGATAAAAATTAGAGTCCTATTAGTCTCTGTGGTTCTTTCTAGGAAAAGGCTGAAGAATTTAAAGAGAGGGACTCTACAAAAGCAGAACTCAGTAATTTCTAGCAGAATTTCAATACGAGAGGAAGAAAGAGTTTAATAGTTCTGTCGTTCATATTCATGTCAGCACAACAGCTGAGTCATCATTTGAGGCTTGCCTAAAAGCCTACCCTTCCTCTAGTGTACTATCTTCAAAATCCTTTGAAAAATATTAATCGCATTAAGGCATGCTTATGTATAATTTAATACCCAATTAATCAAAAGTCTCATGTTCCTGGGCTTCAGATGAGATCTGTATGGTACCACATTTTCTAAAGTGTTTGGTCACTAACTTAAGAAAGGACTGAGTGCCAGAAGACTTTTTGATGTTTGAAACTTAAAACGTAAGAACACCGTAACACCCCTATTCTCGTTTAAATTGTGTGGAGAATGTTGATATTTTGTTTTAGTGGGCAGTCACCCTGCGAAGATTCAGGCTTTAAGCTCTGATACACCTTCTGTGAGTTTTAGTTGCAATAGCAGTTCTGTTTTCAGATCATCTGTGTGCTGGTTAGACCACTCCTGTGGTCTAAGTTTATCGCACCCTATTGCCAAGATAATACTAATGTAATATTCCACTTGGAGGTGAGCCCAGGAGATCATAAAAAAACTTGATGAGGTTGATTTTTCAACCTTTTCCCTCTCTGTGCTCTCCCTAGAACTTTCTAGTTCCCTGGGTCTCCTCTTTTTACACATCCTGCCAGAAATCTGGGATTTTACCTCACTCTGTTACGTGTTCCTGCAACTCTACCTGGCACGCATGGACTCCATTCCAGTGAGGTCAGGGGCAGTGGTGGCTCTTGCTGGTTCAGTCATTTGTTTATACCAGTATGGAATCATGGATATTCATTTTATACTTTGAGTTATAAGCCAGTACTACTATATTTTATTGTTTCAGCTTTGGTCATTAGTAACTCTTTCACGTGGCTCCTGTGTCCCTTTGACATACTCCATCATTGTGTTTTTGCCTATGTTTTATTGAGTTGTGTGTCTTCTTATTATTGAGTTGTAGGAGTTCTTTATTCTGGTTATGAGTATATCGTATATATGTTTTGCAAATATTGTTTTCCCAGACTGTGGATTCTCTTTTTTTTCCCTTGCTAACAGCTTTATGGAGATATAACTCAGACACCATACAATTCACTCATTAAAAGCCTTCAGTAAGTTTTAGTATATTCACAGAGTTATACAACCATTATCACAGTCAATTTTTTTAACATTTCATCACCCCCAAAAGAAACCCTCTGCCCTTTATCCCTTCATTTTTTACAATGTCTTGAAGAGGAAAGGCTTTTCATTTTAACAGAGT
Organism: Phocoena sinus; assembly: GCF_008692025.1. Taxonomy (NCBI): domain Eukaryota; kingdom Metazoa; phylum Chordata; class Mammalia; order Artiodactyla; family Phocoenidae; genus Phocoena; species Phocoena sinus. The sequence continues at coordinate 83,784,000 of NC_045775.1, read as the reverse complement.
CACATTTATTTTTCTCTCTTGTGGTTTGTGATTTTTGTGTATTATTTAAGAAATATTTGCCTAACCCAAGGTCATTAAGATTTTCACCTGTGTTCTCTTCTCGAAATTTTGTATTTTAGTGCTTATATTTAGGTCTAAGATCCATTTTGAGACAACTTAATTATGTGGTATGTGGCAAGGTTCAAGGTTCACCTGCTTTCATACACATATTCAGTTGTTCTAGCACCATTTTTGAAAAGATTATCTTTTCCTTATGAATTATGTTTTGACAAAATACCTTCATCAAAAACAAATTAACCATTTATATTCAAGTCTATTTCTTAAACTTCATTAAAAATTTTTGTTAAAATTATTAAAATGCCTAGACACGTACAATCTACCAAGACTGAATCATGAAGAAATAAGTCTGAACAGACCAATTACTAGTAGGGAGATTGAATCAGTAATCAAAATCTCCCAACAAAGAAAAGATGGCTTGACTTCTACCAAATATTAAAGAGGAATTAATACCAATCCTTCTCCAATTCTGAAAATTGAAGAGGGAGGCACACTTTCAAACTTACTTTACAAGGCAGCATTTCCCTAATACCAAAGCCAGACAAAGATACTACAAGAAAAGGAAATTACCGACCAGTACCCATGATAAGCAAGTCCTCAACAAAATATTAGCAAACCAAATTCAACAGTACATTAAAAGGATCAAATACCATGATCAACTGGGATTTATCCCTGGTTCAGCGCACACAGATTAATATATACAATATACCACATTGACAAATGAAGGATAAAAATAATATCATCTCAATAGATGTAGAAAAAAGCATTTGACAAAATTCAACATCCTTTTATGATAAAAAAGCTTCCAACAAATTGGGTATATAAGGACTGTACCTCAAGGTAATAAAGGCCATATAGGACTAGCCCCCTGCTAATATCATACTCCGTGGTAGAAAGCTGACCTTTTTTCATCTAAGGTCAGGAACAAGGTCACTTCTATTCAGTGTAGTACAGGAAGTCTTAGCCAAAGCAGTTAGGCAAGAAAAAGAAATATATTTCCAATTCTGGCATGCAAAACCTTGCCATCCTTATTGTAAGGATTCCCTGCTGAGTAGAGAGGAAAGAGGACAAGTTCTTTCTACAAGCAGCTATATTCTACTCATAAATCTTTAACTGTTGCAAAAATAAAATACCACTGTAGGCCAGAGGCTTACCAAGTGTCCTGAATTAGGGAACAAAAGGCAAAGTGGTAGGAGGTTGTGAGCTGTAGCTAATGCATACGTGTTTATGTGAATTTGGTGTATGGATTTTTTCTGTGATAAGTTTGTAACTACAACTGCTTATCATTGACTTGTTTTGCCCAAGTTGTTGTTGTGGTTATTTATTCTCTTTATTTTATTACCCTTTGGCTACATGAGATTTAAAGAGTTGCTGAAGACAGTCAAGACTGCTAATAAGTCAGGAAATAAAATCATTAGACAAAAGCAAAAGACAGATGAATGTGAAATAAAAGTTTTGGGAAAGAGTTTTATGAGACCACATGGCTTTCTGTACTAACACTAATGCCTGTGGCCATATGTATCAATGACTCCTTTGCTGGCAGATTTGTAGACATAACTAAAGAGCAATGTACCTTTGCAGATTTTTGGAAATCACTGACTACATGCACATCTATTTCTTGTACAGTTTTTGCATTTGGTGAGGTTACAGTTACAACTTCATTTCTGTCACTACATTTAGAGAACTTAAGTGACAGATGTTCCTACTGTCTGACTTCCTTTGAGTTCTTCCTAAATTATTCATCAACTTGTTTAAATATGCTTTGTTATTTTTTTTTAGAAGTCTTGTAGATACAAAAACAACTTTAGCATTTAAAGTGTATGCACCATCCAGCAATTCCACTACTGGGCATATACCCTGAGAAAACCATAGTTCAAAAAGAGTCGTGTACCACAATGTTCATTGCAGCTCTATTTACAATAGCCAGGACATGGAAGCAACCTAAGTGTCCATCGACAGATGAATGGTTAAAGAAGATGTGGCACGTATATACAATGGGATATTACTCAGCCATAAAAAGAAACGAAATTGAGTTATTTGTAGTGAGGTGGATGGACCTAGAGACTGTCATACAGAGTGAAGTAAGTCAGAGAGAGAAGAGCAAATACCATATGCTAACACATATATATAGAATCTGAAAAAAAATAAAAGGTTCTGAAGAACCTAAGGGCAGGACAGGAATAAAGATGCAGATGTAGAGAATGGACTTGAGGACATGGGAATGGGGAAGGGTAAGCTGTGACAAATTGAGAGAGTGGCATGGACATATATACACTACCAGATGTACAATAGATAGCTAGTGGGAAGCAGCCGCATAGCACAGAGAGATCAGCTCGGTGCTTTGTGTCTACCTAGAGGGGTAGGATAGGGAGGGTGGGAGGGAGACGCAAGAGGGAGGGGATATGGGGGTATATGTATATGTACAGCTGATTCACTTTGTTATAAAGCAGAAACTAGCACACCACTGTAGAGCAATTATGCTCCAATAAAGATGTTAAAAATAAATAAATGAATAAAATGAAATGTATGCACCAGACCCTGACCTTTTGAGGTAATATAGGCGTATCTCAGAGATATTGCAGTTTCGGTTCCAGACCACTGCAATGAAGCAAATATCACAATAAAGCGAGTCCTGGGATATTTTTGGTTTGCCAGTGTGTATAAAAGTTATATTTACACTATTCAGTAGTCTGTTAAGTTTGTGATAGCATTATTTCTAAAAAAAGAAAACCAAACCAGTATATACCTTAATTTAAAAATACTTTCTTGCTAGGGCTTCCCTGGTGGCGTAGTGGTTGAGAGTCTGCCTGGCGATGCAGGGGACACGGGTTCGTGCCCCGGTCCGGGAAGATCCCATGTGCCGCGGAACAGCTGGGCCCATGAACCATGGGCACTGAGCCTGTGCGTCCGGAGCCTGTGCTCCGCACTGAGAGAGGCCACAACAGTGAGAGGCCTGCGTACTGCAAAAAAAAAAAAAAAAAAAAAAAGCTTTCTTGCTAAAGAATACTAATCCTCATCTGAGCCTTTAGCAAGTTGTAATCTTTTGCAATGGTAACATCAAAGGTCACTGATCAACATAACAAATATAATAATGAAAAAGTTTGAAATACTGTGAGAATTACCAAAATATGACACAAAGACACGAAGTGTGCAAATGCTGTTGGAAAAATGGGGTCCATAAAAAAATGGTGTCCATTTGCTCGACTCTGGGTTGCTACAAACCTCCAATTCGTAAAAGACCACGATATCGGTGAAGCTCAGTAAAGTGAAGTGCAGTAAAACGAGGTATGCCTATACTGATTTTTACATATGAATTAACACTGCTATCCAGTCATCAAGAATTGGGCTCCCACTGTATCCCCAAGATACTGTGTGAAACTATTAAGTTGAATGAAATTTGTTTTTTAATTCATTTGAAGCCCCAAGGATTTCTGTTACAAATTTATAATTCTCCAGGCCTTTATAAATTTTGTAATTTTTACCAACCATTGGAATTGGCTTGTGAGATGAATTATGAACTATAATCTAACCAGTGGACTTCAGGCTGCTTTTCCATCTCACAGGTTGAACTATTTATCACAAACTCTTTGCTTGATTTGATCGACACGCATCTCTGCAGTGCTGGTCAACCACTGTATTCTGTGCAACTGGCGTGTCCTTGGGCAGGTGCTGGAAAGCTTTCTCTAACTAAAACTCTGCTTCTCTGATTGAGATAAAGTCAGTTCTCTGGTGGTGGCTGCTTTGGGTTATGTAGTAGGACATATCATCTATTACAGTGTAAATGATGGTTTTGTAGATGTCACTTCACAAGTTAGGTTGAAATTTAAGTCTCTGACTTATTGTGAGGGGCAGGTTAGGTTTTGCTAATGTTAACCTTCTAACTCCTTTCTCAAGAACGCTGCTGGCAGTATTCAGTCAGGGTCCTCCATTTGCTCCTGGTTTCCCCAGCTCTGCGACTGTCATTCTGCTGCCTCTGGACGAATTTTCCTGTAGACCACTATCTCTTTTCCTTAGAGTTATTTAAGGCACTTCTCCAGGAATCTCTTCTTGATGGGACAAGGGAGCTAGCTCTACCCTAAACATGCATTGGTCATTTCTTGAGCTTGAAAAGTCAGCTCAGGTTGCTCTACACCAACAACATCTGAATACTGACGTATTGCATGGAATGGTAGTTGAGAACGCAGACTTGGCCTCCAAAGTTGGCTTTGAACTATGGCCCTGCCCCAGGCTAGCCATATGATGTTGAGGAAGCTTTCTTTTTCAAAATGTGGTGAAATGGTATCTAGTTTGTAAAATTGTTGATGATTGGATTACACGATGACCGTAAAGCACGCAGCACAGTGCCTGGCGAGTTAAGATACTCAGTGAAGTTGGCAATCACTACTAAGACTGTGAGATCAGTATGGATAGACCAATCGACCTGAAACAAGATGTGTTTGTCAAGTTATACGTAGTCACCTCCACGTCCCTTTTTCTGGAACAGCTGCCTTTAATCTTCCTCACTACATTATCTGCTGTTTCAGAAAGGGTGAAATGCATATTTTTATCCTAGGTATAATTCAAGAAGCTGTAAACAGCGAGGAATTCAACAGAAGAAAAGAAACCTGTTTTAGAAACCATTGGGTTGGAGTAGAAAATGCAGGCAGGGTGATTTTTTTTTTTTTTTTCTCTGTAACCTGCTGTAGGGCCATATGGTTGCTGAATGCATTGATGCTGGTTTTAAGATTCCTGAGTATTTTGAACTTGACATGTTATTTTTTTAATGATTTCAAACATCATTTCTTTCAGGGCCTTTTCCCAGTGTTGCCATCATATTGAACAGATGGCGTGGCGGCATGTACATTTGCATTCTGCAATCCTGCCATGTTATTTGCAAATTTTCTTAGCACAAACCTGTGATTCTTTCTCTACCTTTTCAGTATGGCTGCAATGAAATGGTAAATAGATTCTTCCCCAGAGCGTCGAGGATATGGTGGAAATTGGGATCGCGTATTGCTTCTTCTTTTTAATTTTATGTGATTATATTTTTGGGGTTTTATACCTACTGTTACTAGTACATTCTGTCATTTCAAACTGGCCCTTTCATTCAGAGAACTACAAGTCCTCATTATACCTTTATGATATGAGTAAAAATGGGGTGGTATTAGTGCTGAGAGGAACCTTAATGATTACATGTCACCATTTCACGTCACCCTGTTGACTTTTCTAGTTGCTACCTGAAATTGTCCTGTTTGGTTTTTGTCTGGTTTTGCCCAAGGATGGAATAAGCTCCGTGAGAGCTTGGACCCTGTCTGTTTCGTTGGTCCCCAATGATCACCTGTGAACGAATGAATGAGTGAATGAAGTCATTAATAAGGGACCTTCTAGGCAATATACAGTATGATTCCAACTCTGTGATATTCTAGAAAAAGAAAACTATGGAGATAGTAAAAAGATCAGTGGTTCATGTCGAGGGGTGAATAGGCAGAGTACAGAGTATTTTTTAGGGCAATGAAAATACTCTATATGGTATTATAATTATGAATATATGTCATTATACATTTGTCCAAACCCATAGAATGTACAACACCAAGTGTGAACCGTAAGGTAAACTATCGACTTAGGGTGATTATGGCGGGTCAATGTAGGTTCATACTTGGTAAAAAAATGTACCATTCTAGTGAATGATATTGATAATGGTGGAAGCTATCCATGTATGGGGTAAGGGGGTATATGGGAAATCTTTTTACCTTTCTCTCAATTTTATTTTACACCTAAAATTGCTCTAAAAAATAAGGTCTTAAATAAAAACAAATAATAATAATAAAATAAAGGACCTTCTAGGTACTAGAATTCTTTCGCCAGCAGAATTTGGGTTCCCTGAACATAATTGCTTTTCTCATCTTTTTACCTTTATTTTACTCACGTCTGTTTGCAAAAGGGTTTGTCCAGGAGTGATGTCTTCATAGCCTTCCTTGTTTTTTTATGATTTTTTAAAAAAATAATAAATGACTTTTTAATAAAAATGACTGTGTGGATATAAATAGACAGTCCCTCAGAGACTTTTTTTTTTTTTTTTTTTTTTTTTACTTGGAGGGCATAGTGGGATTAGTGCCAACATCAAGACATCTATCTTCCTGCTTCACAGATTGAAAAGACACAGGATGCAGGAGAGGCTGTATTGATCAGAGCTGGTTCCTTTTAAAGGCATGTGATGATGAAAAGTAAGCCCCCCAATATCTCTATTAAGGTCCTTTGATTTTTCTCTCTTTTTTTTTTTTTTTCACTGTTGCGGCCTCTCCCGTTGCGGAGCACAGGCTCCGGACGCGCAGGCTCAGCGGCCATGGCTCACGGGCCCAGCCGCTCCGCGGCACGTGGGATTTTCCCGGACCGGAACACGAACCCGCGTCCCCTGCATCGGCAGGCGGACTCTCAACCACTGCGCCACCAGGGAAGCCCCGATTGTTCTCTTTTTAAATGAGGTCTGGTGGGAATTCCCTGGCAGTCCAGTGGTTAGGACTCGGCACTCTCACTGCCGGGGCCCAGGTTCAGTCCCTGGTCGGGGAACTAACATCTTGCACGCTGTGTGGCGCAGCCAAAAAAAAAAAAAAAAAAATTAAAAAAATCTAAATGAGGTCTGCTAGGGCACCTGCACAGCTCAGAGGGGGTCCATGCAGCCGGCCGCGCTGTCTGACCACTGGCTTACTGTGCACGGGGATCTGGGTTTGCCCTGATCGTTGCTGTGCCCTGCCCATGACGTGCACTAAATGTCTCCGTGACTTCAGGCTAGGAACCTGTCTAGGATTTGTTCAGTCTGAGCCTTGCACGTAGAACAAATAGAAGAAACATTTAATATTGACAGTTACACAGTGCTGGGTCTAGAAAAGGGCCGTCAGCTCTAATTATTGCCAGGTGTTGGCGGGTTCTTTGTCAGTACAGTAACAGATTCTGTCTGTCAGCTCAGAGGTACAGTGAGAGGTGAAGAGACACTTTGATGGCTTCAACCATGTGTCTATAAAGTGTTTTTGGCTTCACCAAGTAGGTCTTTATAGATATTAAAGTGTCTGTGAAAAGGGGCAGGAGCTTCATCTCTGCTGAATGAAAACTTTGATTTATCTAAAGCCAGAATTACAAAAGTGAGGGTCTTTGTACCCTGGGTTTCTGTTTCCCACTTCTGAGCCTAGATTTTGCCACTGGAAGCCTCCAACTGTGCTCAGAGTAGACGATAAAGTTCTGTAGGAGGTCAGCTCCAGCCCAAATGCAGGAAATAACCTACATGGGAAAAGAACTTGAAAAAGAATAGATATACGTATATGTGTAACTGAGTCATTTTGCTGTACACCTGAAACTAACACAATATTGTAAATCAACTATACTCCAATATAAAGTAAAAATTAAAAAAATTTTTTTTTCCTGGCCTTCACAATACACACAGTATTTTTTTGTGGAACATTTATGCAGGTAAGATTTGGGAACCAAGAAGAGAATATAAAAGTCAGCTGCTAGATTTGAGTCTTTACCAACAACGGTAGGATTCGTTATGTCCAGTGAAGGTATATGGATTTGTTATACTTCCTTTCTTGCCTTGGAAAACAATCTCACCTGTCTTAGCATGAAGCTTTATTTATGGTGTATTTTCTAAGGCAGGGCTTTGCATTATAGGGTTAAGTGTATAATAAATGCTACCTAAGTGTAGTATTTTCCTCAGTAATGAGTTTAACCCTTTGTTTGCTGCAACCTGTAACCATGTAACCTTCCTCTCTGTGAAGATGAATACTAAGTATCATTATGAACAGTTCTTCTCATTATGTTCCTATGGATGGCATCTTTTTTTTTTTTTTTTTTGCGGTACGCGGGCCTTTTACCGCTGTGGCCTCTCCCGTGGCGGAGCACAGGCTCCGGACGCGCAGGCTCAGCGGCCATGGCTCACGGGCCCAGCCGCTCCGCGGCATGTGGGATCTTCCCGGACCGGGGCACGAACCCGTGTCCCCTGCATCGGCAGGCGGACTCTCAACCACTGCGCCATCAGGGAAGCCCTGGATAGCATCTTTTATAGCTTGCTAATTATAAGCATGCAGAACTCAAGTGCTTAAAGTTAAATAATGTCAACAGGGTTGTAATAGATTTTCATGTTGAATACTTTTATTGATTAATTGTTCGTTAAAATCTCTACCCAATTAATCTACTTAATTTATTGGATACTGTAATAATTTTTATTCCATACTCATAGATTAGTACTTTAAAAATATTCTTTTTGTTCTCTTTGTGAGCTTCACAAATCACTCATATAGACTTACAGTACTATAACTAAACTAGAAGATACAGAAATTTACCGTGCATTAAAAAAAAAGTAAAAAAAAAAAAACCAAGGTCCTACTGTATAGCACAGGAAACTGTATTCAATATCCTGTGATAAACCATAATGGAAGAGAATATGAAAAAGAATATATATATATGTGTGTGTGTGTGTGTGTGTGTGTATAACCGAATCACTTTGCTGTACAGCAGAAATTAACACATTTTAAATCAACTACACTTCAATAAAATTTTTTAAGTGAAAAAAAATTTACCTTGCAACATTTTATTAATTGAAAATTGGTTGGCAATGCCCAAAATTATAGTCTTAAAGTTAGCAAGAATCTCACACTTAGTAGTGTGAGTTAATAACTAACTACCACTCAGAGAGTCACTTATTTTCTGATTGAACATGTAGTTAATCATACCCATTCTCTGTTTGAATGGTTCTTCGAAAAAGAACTTTCAGAACGCTAAAATGACTCCTCTGCTTGACCCCATTGGTCCAAACTCCAGTGTCTGGAGTGACCCAGAATTACTTTAAACCCTTTTCCATGACAATGGCCTTGAAATATGGCAGATGTCCAGCGTGGCCCATTCCACTCTTCTCCTTCCCATGACACTGTATCTCCACTTTCTTCAACTCTTCCTCAAGTGCTCTGATGCTTCGTCAGTCTTGTCATCCTTTTCTAGACTCCAGGAGCTTTCAGCTCAGCAACAAAGGGAAACGCTAAACACACAAGTATTACTAAGAGTAATGAGGTTCTCATAGTGGAAGGAAAAAGTGCTGCAGGTATAATGATAGAGAGGGAGGTTGGGGAGGGTGCTAACCCAGCCCAGGCCTTAAACTCTCTGTTGGTTGCAGAGATAGCATGCCCATGAGATGAACGGATTTCACACATAATGCTCCATCCCACACTCCCAGTCCCCTTGCTCTGTTCGAGTTTCTCCCCTTAACATTTTACCTTCTAGGATACTGTATGATTTATTTCATTATCATTTAACTGCCTCCTTTCAGTAGAATCTAAACTCCACAAGGGCAGGAATTTTTGTCTGTTATATTCAGTTGTGAATCCCTAGCATCTAGAATATGCTGGGCATACAGTAAGCTCAATAAGTACTTATTGAATAATACTTACCCTTAGATATAACTATTCAGAGTTAGCTACCCATCCATCTAACCATATTAACAACAGATTCATACATTTCCAGATCACCTACTGGGAGATCTTATAAGTCCTTGACAGATACCTTACAGAAATCCCCATACATTATGTGACCAGAGGAGGGACTTCCCTGTTGGTCCAGTGGTTAAGACTTCATGGCAGGGGCTGGGGGTTTGATCCCTCATCAGGGAACTAAGATCCTGCATGCCATGCAGTGCGGCCAAAAAAAAGAAAAGACCAGAGGAAATTGGAGACAGAACATCATCTGATCATCTGGTCTTTGGGAACTCATGCTGGACCCTAGTAATCATTGCTTTCTTTTCTAAGTACTAAAATATTCTCTATGTAACTCTAAAATAAAATCATTGTGCCTATTTACTGATCAGCTGTCATGTGGAAGGCACCCTCCTGAACGCCTCTTACACGTTGCCTCATTTCGTCCTCACATTTATTAGGTACTATCATTATCCTGTTTTATGGATGAGAAAGATGATGTCTACAGAAGTTAGCTAACTTCTCCTGGGGGACACATATGACAAAAGCAGAACTGGATTTTCAAAAGTCCATGTCTCTGGATACTGCACCGTACAGCCTCTGGCGTGACTGTTGGAACCTTGGGCAAACCTAAGTCTGTAGTTTGGGGATCCTACCTTAGGAAGAGCTAGAGCTTTAGCCTTTTCCTGATGTAATTTCCTTCAGTGCTCTTAGTGCGTTTTTTTTTTCTGGGGCTGCCACGTAAAGTAACATAAAATGCTTTTAGCATTCTCTTAGTGTTTCCACCTAACCAGGGTGTGAAACCCTCTTAATCTATCTACTCCTGACTTTGAGGATGGTTCTTGGTGTGAAGTCAGAAGCACGGTAGAAGTCGAGTCATGCCTTCTTCTGTCATCGCTCATGTTGTACCATTTCTCACCCCACCATCTACCCCAGTGGTCACCAACCTTTACTTTTTTTTTTTTAATTCATTCATTAATTTATTTTTGGCTGTGTTGGGTCTTCGTTGCTGCGTGCGGGCTTTCTCTAGTTGCGGTGAGTTTGGGCTGCTCTTCATTGCAGTGTGTGGGCTTCTCATTGTGGTGGCTTCTCTTGTTGCGGAGCACGGGCTTCAGTAGTTGTGGCACGTGGACTCAGTAATTGTGGCTTGTGGGCTCTACAGTGCAGGCTCAGTAGTTGTGTCACACGGGCTTAGTTACTCCGTGGCATGTGGGATCTTCCCGGACCAGGGCCTGAACCCATGTCCCCTGCATTGGTAGGTGGATTCTTGACCACTGTGCCACCAGGGAAGCCTTCCAGCTCTTCTTTGTACTTGGAAGGTCTTACACATGGTGCTAGGTGGCATTGAAGAGGGGATGCCTGCATTCTGTGCAGATGGGATCTTGCCATAATAATTGCAGCATAGTTAAAATGGGATGTTTATTATTAAACTTTTTGCTTTGTAAAGATTTTGTTTTTCTCCCTTTGGCTTATAACGGCAAGGGGTTTTGTGATCTAGTGAGGGAATGAAGACATAGAGAGGTTGTCTTCTCATTGGGCCCCTCAGAGGCCTTGGAGTAGGGATAGAAAGCAGCTCAGCCCCCTCTGTAGTAGGGACACAGGAGCTGATATGTCTCTTCTCTTCCTGGGTGGCCCAGCAAGTTACCAGACGATGGCTTTGTCTGGTGATGTTTTACATGGAAATCCAAGGGTCAGCCAACACTCCCAGGGGCCTTCTGAGACCTACCCTGATAGAGGAAAGGGAAAATGTGTGGATTCATATCCCTGTTCGGCCCCAAGTACCCTGGTTCCACAGGCCAGTGGACTCACTCTGCTTTACACCATGACACACATACAGGTTTTGAAACAACTGAGCATTTTATGGCAATGGGAGGTAGAAGATAGAATCCATTATGACAGCTTTCCTCCCAATAGACTGCAAAGGTCTTCCAAGACTAACAGTAGAGCTACACCAGCAGACTCAAGAATGAGAATGCTGTAAATGTGTACAAATTAAAAAAAGGAAAAAAGAAAATCTTTAAGTATGGCGTTGTAGATAGATTTATTTTAAAATATGAAACTTCCAGTATTAAAAACTCACCAGCCGGGCTTCCCTGGTGGCGCAGTGGTTGAGAGTCCGCCTGCTGATGCGGGGGACGCGGGTTCGTGCCCCGGTCCGGGAGGATCCCACATGCCGCGGAGCGGCTGGGCCCGTGAGCCATGGCCTCTGGGCCTGCGCGTCCGGAGCCTGTGCTCCGCAACGGGAGAGGCCGCGGCGGTGAGAGGTCCGCGTACCGCAAAAAAAAAAAAAAAAAAAACCTCACCAGCCAATCAAAATGCGTACCAATTTCTCATGTTTTCCAATGCTACCTGCTCCCACCTCTCAGGTGATCCTTCTGCCCTGCACCCCAGCTGATTTCAGCTGGATTTCTTTATTCAGCATGTATTTATAGCATATCTCCTACTAGAGCATACATAGAAACAGTTGATGTCAGGCATACACAGAATGAACTATATTCTGGGGGCCAGACGACCTGAGACCTTTTTGAAAAGGTGAAATGATAATGGGGAGAAAGACTCATGAAGGACATAACATATTAAGGGTTACTTGTGAATTGCTGCTTTCTTTCTTTTAGCAAAATAAAAATAATAGAACGTGCCAAATAGAATATTGTCCAATATGTAGCCCCACTTTTGCCATTTCCAATAGTCATTTCAAATCATGGCTAAAAGAGAACTCATTTTCTGTCTTACTGTGGGACATAAATCAGAGCAGCCCTAAGTACCTTTAATTGGTTAATTTCTTCAGGCCCATTGGATTATTCTCTCCATCTTACAAGTTTTTGTGTTCAGAATTTCATGATTAGAAAAGAAAACCATGTTCTGACTATAAATAATAATCAAATGTGTTTTTCTTGTACATTTCGCTCTATCATTTAAGGGGGAAAAAAAGGATATACTATAGGGATGCCCTATCAATAAGCCTTCTGCTACCTACAAATAACATATTATGTGTTATTAGATTAGGTTGACCCTTGAACAGTCAAAACTCCACATACTGCCATCTCTGCGTCAAAAACAAATGAATTGATAAATGACTCACCCAAGGGCAGGGAACAGTTTAGATAGAATCAAGACTCAGATCCTAGTTCTTTTGATTCACATACGCTGATCTCTAATTGAACACAAACTTTCCCCCATACTTAGTTAACTTAAAGGTCTGTAAAATGAAAATACAGGTACTATATTTGTTGGAAAAAACGGACATGTAAGTGGTCCAAACCCTTGTTATTCAAGGGTCAGCGATATGTAGGTGGGCTGCAGGATGAGATTCAGGAAATTTTTAAAAAGGAAATGGTACATTTTAGAAGTCTCCCTGAAGTCTGCCTGACATGTGAGGGTTAAGTAACTTCAGCATTGTCACTCTTGCCTGAGCCTGTGTTAAAAGCAATGGCCGCAGTTTCAGATGAGAGAACACAGAGTAAAGAACACGGGAATCTTGAAGTGTTCTTGTCAATTTCAGACTACAAGTGGTATGTGCATGTTTGTTGTTCCTGTTATGTGGATTCTGTACCCAGCTTTGACAGGACAGTGTGGAAGGTGGCCCTGGTATACAGCACTGGGTACTCTAATTGAGACATGACCCCCTGGAAAAGCACTCAATATCAATTAGTGCTCAGGATGTAAAAACACTGTCTCTGGTGTTAATCTCTTTATGCCATCAATAGATGTTTGACAAGGTCAGTGCATTGACAGACCACTTAACTTTCTGAAAACCAAGTGTACTTTTAACTAGGAAGCTCTGATTGAGATCACTAATTTTCATTCTAAAAATAATAACATGATTAAATGATCTTGTCCTATGGCTAGGAATCTGACAAAAAATCGATTACTAACTCTTTAACAATATTGCCTCTTGATAGAAGGCTAATACCTGTTCCCTAATTTACAAACACCAATGTGCAGATTAGGGAAGCCAAATGATTTTCTAATGGTTTCTGTGTTAATGGGTATGTGCTTAACTTCAGTGGAGTAAATAAATGTTGATATTTTAAGAATTTGTTTTTAAGATAACTCTGGTAATTTATTTTGATAAAGCAAAGACATTTGTTCGACCAGCCGTATTCAAGTGTAAGACTTTAATTTTTTAAATAGTCTTTTAATTTTTTTTTAGTATATTGGCCATTTACTATTCATTCAACAAACATCTTCAAGCGCTTACTATGTTGTACCAGTACTCCGCTAGGAAGTGGTCATAAATGAGAAATACCATATCCACTGTACAATCTACTAATACAAGTAAATGATACTCATTAACATTTTTCTCATTTTTTTCTTTTCATTTCAGTATGGTATTTATTACTAGAGTAAAATTATAAAGTTAATGTGAAGGGGAGTGGGGAGAAACCGCTTAATGGGTACAGTGTTTTACTTTGGGATGATGGAAGTGTTTTGGAACTAGATAGAGGTGATTATGACTCACAACACTGTGAATGTACTAAATGCCACTAAATTGTACACTTTAAAAATGGTTGGTTTTCTGTTACATGACATTCACCTCAATTTTTTTTAATATACTTTGCAGTTTTTTCCTCTTGATACATTTATTTGACTTTGCATTCTATATTAGAGTTGGAAGGTATTTGTGAAGCCTGGCTCTGTCCCTTTCAGGCATTGTTTGGTATCTTTCACTAGAATTCTGAAGATTTTTCTTATAGGTCTTGAACATGTCTTGTTAATGTTATTCCTCATTTATTTTTCTTGATATTATGGGTGGGATTTTTTTCATATTTTTAGTGTTTATTGCTGCTGCACAGAAGAGCTATTGAGCTTTGACTGTTCATAGCCAACCACTTTTTAAATCTCCCTTTTTAATAACAGTAACAGTGGAGTCTTTTGGATTTTTCTAGGTATGTGATCAAAAAAATCTGAGATCAAAAAAACACTGAGATGATCACAGTTTTACGTAATTTCCCTAGTGATACAATACTTCAAAGAGGCCCTAATATTAAATATTAAACGATTTTTGCATTCCTGGGATAGATCCCACTAAGTTCCCACTAATTCTTATAACATTTTATTGAATCATATTTACTAATAATCTTTTGAGGATTTTACATTTATTTTCATAAGGAGATTGATTTAGTCTCTTATGTGAGGTTTTTATATTAATTTAATAAAATAAATCATATAGCTTCCCATTACCTTCTACTCTGGAAGAGAAAATATGTGGGAATTAGTTCTTCCTTGTAAGTTTGAAATACTTCACTGTAAAACTATTCGGCTTAAATCCTTATTTGAAGATAATTTTTAATTTAACCTTCATTCTCAGATTTATAGGCCTAATTTCATTTTCTTTATGTCTTATGTCAGTTTTTTCCAGAAAGTTGCCAAGTTCATCAAAAATTTTCATTTATTAGTATTGTGTTCTATATTAATGTTAACCTCAATACTTTCTTATGATTATAAGTGCTTTCATATGTTTTATCCCCTTCATATATCAAATTATTTTATGTTTATTTGAGCTTTCTTTTTTTTTTTTTTTTTTTTTTTTTTGCCGTACGCGGGCCTCTCACCGCTGTGGCCTCTCCCGTTGCAGAGCACAGGCTCCAGACGCACAGGCTCAGCGGCCATGGCTCACGGGCCCAGCCGCTCAGAGGCATGTGGGATCTTCCCGGACCGGGGCACGAACCCATGTCCCCTGCATCAGCAGGCAGACTCTCAACCACTGCGCCACCAGGGAAGCCCGAGCTTTCTTTTTATTGAACAGATTTTTAAGTGACTTTCCATTATTGTTTTGGGTAATATGTTTTATTTTTGTTTCTAAGAAATTATATTTTGGCTTTATAAATTCTGACTTTTTGCTTTATAAATATTTCATTGGTTTTCTCTCTTTGTTATTTTCTTTTTCTGCTATGCCTCTTTGATTTTAAATTTTCAATTGCTTAGCACATTGGTTTTTTTTAAAAAAAAATAATGAAAGTTTTTAGTGTATGAATTTACCTCTAAGAATATCTTTGGGAGCATCCCATAATTTTGTTTTGCAGTATTTTTATATTATTTTCCTGTAAATATGAAGAGTTATTTATAGTTGATTTTTATAGTGATTTTATTTTATTCCAAGAGTTCTAGGAGATTTTAATGTCTACCCTGTTTTAATTCATTGCTTAAGTGTTTTGATAACTTGTAGCTAAAGAGTCTGGGCTATAAAACAACTGCTTTTTGGAATTTTTTGAAGCTCTTTTGTAGCTCAGTATATAACCACTTCAGTAACTATTTCATGTGTGCTTGAAAACTTGGGGTTTCCTCATAATAGTCTAAGTTCATTATATCTTTCAGTTTGTCCTCATTTAATTTTATTTTCAAGTTCTCTATCTCTCTTATATATTTGGGATCCTGTTTTGGTATCCTTTGTCTCTTAGGAAAAATAGGGCTGGGCTAAAGATGTCCAACCATAATAATTCTATTTTTTTCTTTTTTCTTAGCATACCTTATTTTGATGCTCTATTAATGCCCTATTTTTTCCTCATTCTGTGTTGTACTCTCCAATTCATTTTTTTTTTTTTGCTATGAACTGTTCTTTAGTTGAAAATAATATCACCACTATTTGCTGTCATTATGTTTGCATTCTTATGATATACTTTTTTTTTTTGCGGTACACGGGCCTCTCACTATTGTGGCCTCTCCTGTTGCAGAGCACAGGCTCCAGATGCGCAGGCTCAGTGGCCATGGCTTACGGGCCCATCCGCTCCGCGGCATGTGGGATCCTCCTGGACCGGGGCACGAACCCGCATCCCCTGCATCGGCAGGCGGACTCTCAACCACTGCGCCACCAGGGAAGCCCTATGATATACATTTATACACCTTTCCTTTTTTATTATTCTTTTTTTTTTTCTCAGTGTATAAACATCTAAGCGGTGGTGACAGAAATTCTGAGGGATAAAACTGGATGTGAGCAGCAGAGCAACAGGTGAACCAATTGGCTGAGCACACTGGGGAGATCAGGAGTGGGGACCCAGGAGGGCTGAGACCAGTCTCCAGCTCTGGCGATCAGGAGCAGAGTGTAGCCTCAAAAGGGGAAGTGGGGACTTCCCTGGCAGTCCAAGGGTTAAGACTCTGCACTTCCAATGCAGGGGGCACTGGTTCAATCCCTGGTTGGGGAACTAAGATCCCACATGCCGGTGACTGTGGTGCAAAAAACAACAACAAAAAAAAAGCCATGCAGGCATGATCATTCCTAAAAAAAAATAGCACTTGTTAAAAAAAAAAAATGGAAGAAAGAAAGAAAAGAAAAGAAGGGGGAAGAGTTAGGTGGGCATAAGACTTGCTGAAGAGAGAACTGGCTGACACTCTCCTGACCTCAGGTGACCCTGTCCTCAGGTGAGGCTGGTGCCACAGTCAGTGGATGGAGCTTCACATAGACTTGCGATAATCCCTGGATTCAAGCTTAGATCCTCGCCCAGTGCTTTGGTGGCACTGATGGGACACCTGATTTCTTTGTACCTCAATTTTTCTCTATATCAAAAATAGTAAGACTTATTTAAAAATATTTCTGTAGAAGTATTCAAGAGTGTGCGTGTGATAAACAATGTCTAAATGTTTGAGGAACCTTTCGAGTGCTTGCAGACAGACGAGGGTACTGTGACTTTAAAACAGTATTATTTTAGAATGAAGGTTCCGCCTTCAATGTGTCTGATAAAGAGTTAAACTAGTTTTGAAAATAGGGTATGTGCAGCTTCATCTCCTCCATAGTGAAATGACATTTCCCACTGATTGGATTGAGCCTTTTCTCCTTAAGCTTGGCTTGCTTCTTCCAGCGCTGTGTGCATGGCATGGTAATTAGGGGCTTAGGTTCTCAGTGGTAGGATGCTCCTGGCTATTTCTTGAGCTGTACTTACCCACAGCTCCGTTCCTCACACTGCACTGGCAGGGCGTGTGGTGTGTATTTTTAAGTGGTAAGATTTGAGGAAAGCAGTTCCATGGAAAAAGGAACGTGATCGACAAGGCTTGTAGAGAAGGAGAATCAGCTGGGGTTGCTCGCTTTTAATTGAAGTTTAGTTGGAGGTTCAATGAGGTGAGGCTGTTATGACAGATTTCAAAATGTAATGATAGGCAAAGGGGGTGGGTTCATCAAAGTCGGAGTAAATACAGAGCAACAGCTCAGCAACCCAGCGTGAAGCAACAGCTACGAACCCTCACAAAAGGCAGAGTAATTAAAATTGGTGTTGCACAGCCCTCCTCAGTGGGTACCTTTCCAAGGAAAGCAATGACTTTATTGTGGAAAAATATAAACACAGATTTGGAGATGTAAATTACATGCATGTTTTAATCTTGTTCATAAACACTGAAAGTTTTAAAAATGTAAATATAATCAAAGTGCACAACTGCAGCTGAAACCAGATTTGAGAAGGATTTTGAGAAAGAAAGAAGGTGAAAGGCCCTGCAGCCTCCCCGACCCTCACACCCTGCCCATCCCAACCCTACCTACCCATCTCCCCCCCACCCCACCTTTGTGGATTCGGAAAAGAAGAGATAGAATTCTGCCCTCCAGTTTCTGAGGACACAAATCCTTGTCTTTAATTTGTCAGCATCACAGAAGAGATGGTTAGTATTAACCCTTTCTCTCCATTTCCTCTCCTGCCTTAACCCTTTTGGTCTATGCGTGTGATGTTTGAGGTTAATGAGTACGATCCACAGTGACTAAGCATTGGATAATTTGCAGCATGGGAATGAAGGAGGAAATTTATCCAAACACTATCCAGATTCTTCTATTTCCATACTTTAAGCACGAGAGTGACCTCAAGTAGAGCCAGTTCTAAAGGTTGAGCTTGGAGAAATAGCATTAGATAGTAGAAAACTGACTGCAGTGGTGTTGAAGAAATGTGTGTGGGTTCTACCTTGACTGTCCTTTGCTGCCAAACATGATTTTGGGCAAGAATCTTCACTTCACTGGGCCACAGTTTCTCCATCTGAGCTGTAAGATTCCTTCCATTTCAACCTTTCTGTAATATTATGCCTCATGGATCCACTCCAATCTAAATGGGGCCTGGGAAATTCAACCCCAACGTGGTACCCTTCCCCAGGTGGCCCCAGGAGTCAGAAATGTTCCAGACGAGGGCCAAGATTTTCCTCTGCCAAAGCTCCTCCACTCTGTAATTTAAAGCCAGGACTCCCTGAGACTTTTGTAGGAAGTCTTTTGTCCTGGCCTCAGTTCTGCACCTGCTCAGCTGGGCAAGGGACCTTCCCAGGAGGGAATGACCTGATGTCTGGCCAGACCATCAAAGTTCACGGTTGGAGTTGCCATCGAGATGACCCAGTGTAATAATTCTGCATATTTCATCTACATTGACGAGGGAAATATTTAGCAGGGCTTTTATATTCTGTTCCTCTCTCAGTGTGTTCCCTCTTCAGAGTAGGGTAGTGGAAATTTATAGGATTATGGGGAGAGATACTAAGGGCCACCTGTCATTGATATAAATCATTTAAAATGAAATTATAGTGTGGTATTCAGGGGAAGCTTAGTTTCAAGGAACGAAACATATCAAGAGTCTTTGTAGTAAGTTGTGTACCTGGGTGAGTCCACCAGGAGAGCATGAAGTCAAGTTTTCCTTGATTGGTTGTTTTAAGGTGGAAAATAAAAAGTACATTGAGAATTTAGCATTTGCTCTCCCAGTATATTACATGGTAGGAAAGGGTTGGGATTTGGAAGTAGGGTAAGAGAAATGGTTGTGGGTTTGAAGATTCGTTTTCCAATTCGACCACTGATTCCCACCTGAGCTCTGAAGGAGGTCAGTTCAAAGGACCATTGAGCCCTGGCCTGGCTGAGGCTTCACCACATAGCCTTTGTGATGGTTGCCTCTGGCTGCCCTGGAAAGGAAACAGGGTTTGGGCTGGTTCCAAAAAGAGCTCTCTGATCTAATTTGATTGGAGTAGCAGAACGGTGAAATTTCCAGAGCAGTCCCGGGATAAGGCATTGGGAACAGAAGTTGGGGGTGTATTAGATGTATGTTGCCAAACTGGAACTTTTGGGAAAACAGGAGAAGGGATGAATATAGGAAAGAGGAATGAAATATTAGTAAAAAGCTTTGGGTCTTCTAATCTTATCACGATATTTAACACTGTTTTTCTTGTTTTATAAGGATAGACATATATGTTATGTTCACGCACTGTTAGCAACAGTAGTTGTGCTTTGCACATTTCATTATTGATTTTTTTAATGATGAGACTAGAAAGGGGTAATTTATACAAAGATAATGTTCCTGTTTTAACGAAAACATCAAATAATCCATAAGGAAATAAACTTCACCTAAAAGTTCTCACACTGTTGGATTAAAGTCCTAAATATAAAAACCCAAACTCTTAAAAGAACACATGGGTACATCTTTATAACCTTGGATTTGGCAATGACCTCTTAGACGCGACACCAAAAGCAAAGCAATAAAGAGAAAAATAGGTAAATTGGACTTCATCAAATTAAAAATGTTGTGCGTCCATGAACACTATCAAGAGGGTGAGAATACATTCCAAAGAATGGGTAAAACTGTGTGCAAATCGTGTATCTGATAAGGTCCTAGTATCCAAGATATATAAAGAACTCTTAAAACAAAACAATAAAAAGTTAACAAACCCAATTTAAAAGTGGGCAAAATACATTTCTCCAGAGAAGATACACAAATGGCCAAAATGCACATGAAAAGATGCTCGACATCCTTAGTCCTTAGGAAGATGCAGATTCAAGTCTCAACGCAATACCATCGTACACCCATTAGGGTGCTTATTATACAAAACACAACAAAACCAGAAAATAACAAGTGTTGGTTAAGATGTGGAGAAAGTAGAACCTTCATACATTGCTAGTAGGAATATCAAGCGGTACAGCCAGTACGGAAAACAATTTGGCAGCTCCTCAAAAAGCTAAGCATAGAATTGCCATATGACCCACCAAGTCAACTTGTAGTTCTGTACCCAAAAGACGTGGGTATTCAAACAAAAACTTGTGTACAGGTGTTTATAGAAGTGCTATCACAACGGCCAAAGTGGAAAAACCAAAATGTCCATCAACTGGATAAACAAAACCTGGTCTTGTCCAGACAATAGAATGTTACTCAGCCACAAAAAGGAATAAAGTAGACATAGGTTACAACATGGATGAACCTTGAAAACATTATCCTAAGTGAAACCGGCCAGGCACAAAAGGCCATGTGTTATATGATTCATTTATATGTAGAATAGAAAAATCCGTAGTAACAGAAAGTAGATTAGTGGTTACCAGGAGCTGGGGAGAGGGAGGAATGGCGACTTCCTGCTTAAGAGGCGTGGGGTCTCCATTCAGGGTGATGAAAACGTTGCTGAACTAGGTAGTGGTGACATTGTGAATGTATTTAAGGCCAGGAAATTATACACTTTAAAATGGTTGAAATAGTAAAGATTATGTTATGTGTGTTTTACCATTTCCAGACTCTATAAACATCATAGAAACTCTGGTAATTTGACAAACAGATGAGCTTAGGTTTGCTGAGGAGATGCATATATTTGAAGTACAGCCTTTGGGACTGGGGAAAGCTTCTGGAAGAGAAAATGTACATGGCTGAGGATGAGTCCTGTTTCCTGGTCCAGACTTGCTGTTCTGTGGCCTGGGGCGAGTCATGTAAACTCTCTGAGCCTCAGTTGGAAGCCTTGGACAAACCTTCTATTTCTGGGTGGGAAAAATCTCAATTACTTGTGGGAGCTTTTCAAGCCTCACACACTTGCATTCACCTTGGCCTCTTACCCAGTGTGAAGGGTGGAATATTTCTGATGGAATGCTCTACTATCAGGAAGAGTGGGTGGGGGACACACACAGGGGTCTGGGAGTGTGAAAGTACACTTTCTGGTAGCACCTTTGTAATACTGAGAAGTCCTGGAGCTGGTGGTGATAGCGCTCGCACTCCTGGGAAGGGCAGGAGGTAGATTCATTCATTCCTTCCTATGCCGCCCCCTGGCAGATATCCACACTGAAAGACACAGAGCCCCTGAGTGGGTGGAGTGTCTGTCCTAGAGGGAGGAGATATCATTCCAAAGTCCATCTGTGAACTGCAGTTGTGGTGAGTGTGCTGAAGAAAGAGTAAATGCTGCGTGGATGAGTATTCCAGGGCTAGGGATGCTCTGAGAAAGTCATGGTTGACCTGCCTCTGAAGGAGGACTTGGAATGAACCAGGAAAACCAGGAAGGTACAGACCAGCATTCCTGGGGGAGAGAGAACCGTGAGGGGGAAGGAAAGCAGAGTGGGCTTGGGGAAGACATGGCAAAGAAAGCCTCATGCTGGGAGGTCATGCTGAGTTGTGGTCAATGTCATTGAATTAAAAGGCCAGGGAAGTATTTTGCTGAGACCACAGTAGGCACTTGTACCAGCAAATGCTGCTTTCACGTCCCCACAAAGCTACCTCCTGTGCTCTGGGAGTACGTTACCAGCAGTAACCACACAGCATCTCTGAAACTGAAAATGGTCCCCAGAGTTGGCTGTGACCTGAAGCCACCGTTCCTCGGAGCCTATACCATCTCCCCAGCACAGGGCAGTGTGGGTTACAGAACCAGTGGCTCTGGAGTGTGACACCCAGCCTACCCTGAGAGTGCTGGGAGAATGTGTCTCCTTTTGGTCTTTTGGGTTTTGGCCCATCACCCAGTAAATCTAGGCTCTGAGGATGGTAGAACTACCAAGAGTTTCACTTGTATTCGGCAGGACCATTGCATGTATTTGGTGGGTGGACCGGATCCATCTTTGTGGTGTAGGCCACATTTGCTTCCACACTTTGATGGAACCCAAGGTGAACGGAACTCATACCTGCCAGTCATGTGCTGTACTCCTAGGAGCCTTCCCTGCTTAGAGTTGACGTGGTTGGAGGGCCCAGCGCTGCAACTCTGGGGCGTGTGCGATGCTCCCGGCCGCCCTGTCCACGGTGCAGCAGTGGGGAAGGGAGGATGGTCACAGCCTTGATTGGAGTTGTCCCAATTAAGGAAGGGAGCTCATCTGTAAGTCCTACTTTAGGCAAGGCCCCCTGTCCAAACCCTATTAAATTTGGAGGCTTATGGGTCATTTCTTCTCTGTAACCATAAGTCTGTTCCATCTGGCTTAATGTTTCTTCCCTTTGCTTGCAGGAGAGTAGATCTGGAGAAACCAACAGCTGTGTTGAAGAAATAATTCGGGTAAGGATATTCTTTTACAAATCTTACCAACTGGTTGACATAGATTCCAAATAGAAGGAGGTGCAGCTGCAGTGTCAAAGTGAGCCCATTGTTCATGTATTGTCTGATCTTTACCCTTTCTGAGGGTAATCACCTAAGTTGCCTAAATAACAGTACTTTACAAAACAACTTCTAAAGCTTCTTTTAGAAACCTAGGAGCTACACCTTAATCTGGTCCCTTTGCACAGGCTGAGGTGACACTGTATTAAAGGGATCAGCTGGAAGACAGAGCAACAGAGTTGAGATGAAAACTATGATTGTGTTCACATTTGGATGCCCCCATTTATCACCCTACTATTTAAAAGCATCTTTCAATAGTCTGTGCTTTCCAGTCAGGCAGGGGTTGCCTGGTTATTTTTCTCCCAAACTTAATTAGAATCAGAAGCACTCTGACAAGGAGGTGATGCTCAGTGTTGAAAATTTACTTCTGTATTGTTGTGCGTGTTATTATTTTTGCCTGTTACTCTCTGTAAGCCTGTCCTTTTCATCATCATCATCTCACGTGCACAGCCTCTGTGAACTAGTTTCACGCGCAGATGCACTTAGGCTGGGCTGTTCTGCCCTATTAGTGTCCTCCTGAGCACTCAAGCTTATAATCAGGATGTCCTCTTCAACCTATATTTTGTCTTCAATCATATTTTTCATCGGAATAACCTAATAATTTATAGCTCTCAGAAAGCTGATATTACACTGGGCAAAACACCAAGGCAGATCAGACCAGATGGTGTGGCAATTCTCTATAAAGAAAAAGAAAAACTTTATTTTAATATGTTTGTAACTTTTGGGCATCCTACACACTTTTCCTTGAATGGCTAGTGAATTACAGTAATATGGTTATGTGGTTTAAAATTTTACATTAACCATCAAATTGTTTTCAGCGGTAGGATTTTTATTTCTTCCTGGAAAGCATTATTTCATAAATAAATTTTTTCACTCTCGAATTGAGTAAAATAACTCATTGAAGTTTGATTTGATGAATTCATAATGATTTTTGTTTTTCTGGGAGAGATTTATATAGAAAGCAGTTGTCAAAGTGTGGTAGCTTCATTTCTGGCATTTAATTATACGTTGAATAAAATACGTGTTGTATTTTACATCTAAATTATCTCTATCTTGGGGCCTTGTTTCAGGTTAAACACAGATAGTGTAAAATGCAGATGTACTTTTCCTATTTTTCTCTTTTAACATACTTTCATGTTTGGGGTCCCAATATTCAGTGTTCAAGCCATCTTCCTTTGATTGGTTATGGTGTTTATATCTGCAAAATGATAATACCACAACACACCAATCCCCTCTTTGGTTTCTCTGTTTATGTTTAAAAAATCCTACCCCTTCTCATCCTTTCTTATCTTTTCTGAGGATATGGAAGAACTCTGTTGTTTGACCTTTCTGTCCTATATTCTAAGCAGGGCTTGAAGTTTATAAAGAGCTTGAGTGTTTCTCATACCATAACGATATATTTTAGAGAAGCAGTCCACAACCTTTTCGGCACCAGGGACCGGTTTCATGGAAGACAGTTTTTTCACGGACCGGGGGGGGGGGGGGGGGTGGGGGGGGGGGGAGAAGGTTTCGGGACGATTCAAGCGCATTACATTTATCGTGCCCTTTATTTCTATTATTATTACATAGTGATATATAATGAAATAAGTATACAGCTCACCGTGATGCTGACAGGAGGCGGGGCTCAGGCGGTAACGCGAGCGATGGGGAGCGGCTGTAGATACAGATCAAGCTTCGTTGGCTCACCCGCAGCTCACCTCCTGCTGTGTGACCTGGTTCCTAATAGCCACGGAGCGGTGCCAGTCTGTGGCCCGTGGTATGGGGAACCCTGCCTTATAGACAGTGCAAAATTCACTTCAAATAAAACTGAATGCTG
This sequence comes from Phocoena sinus, assembly GCF_008692025.1. Taxonomy (NCBI): domain Eukaryota; kingdom Metazoa; phylum Chordata; class Mammalia; order Artiodactyla; family Phocoenidae; genus Phocoena; species Phocoena sinus. Next base: position 83,759,433 of record NC_045775.1, on the reverse strand, counting down.
GGGCTTCTCTGGTGGCGCAGTGGTTGAGAGTCCTCCTGCCACTGCAGGGGACACGGGTTTGTGCCCCGGTCCGGGAAGATCTCTTCCACGTGCCGCGGAGCGGCTGGGCCCGTGAGCCATGGCCGCTGAGTCTGCGCGTCCAGAGCCTGTGCTCCGCAACGGGAGAGGCCGCAACAGTGAGAGGCCCGCGTACCGCAAAAAAACCCCAAAAAACTGAATGCTGTTAGTCAAGAGTTTAAAGCGTTATTTATTTTTTTCTTAAGAAAGCTGATGAGAGCCTGGCACCCCGGCCCCACTCTCCTACCTTCCCACAGTACTGACCCCGAATCCATCACACCACGGGTGCCGCCCCTGCCTGCCTTGAATCAGGCGTGGAACAAGAGGAAAAGCCTGGACCAGTGAGAGAATTGATTTATGTGTACGCGCAGGGTCAAGGGTAGGGGGGATGCTTCCTTCATCGGAAGACAGCTGAGCTCTGAGCTCCACACTTCCCAGAGCTTGTGAGGAGTGTTCCAAAGAGGAGATGGTATAGACTGGGAAGTGATGGTGGTGCTGGTGCTGTCATGTGAGCATCTTTTTCTCCCCTCACCTGGCAGTCTAAGGTGTTAGTAGTGCTCTAACTTCAGGAGCTCCTAGAGGATCATGTCTGTGTTCCCAGTTTTGCCTGGAATGTTTTTCTGGCTGTCACCTGCCTCTCACACCAGGCAGCCCCAGGATTGTCTTCCCCTCTTATTCTAAGCATCTCTCCTGCAAACACAAGCACAGGGCGCCTTTTCAGTTACAGCCTGTTGGATTTGTTGTGTGTCTGTCACACATCAGTATTCTTCCCACACGGTGGCCCTAATGTTTGGAATTTAGAATTCACGATTTTGTGGAATGAATAAATAAATGAGTGGGTGAGTAAAAGAATCCTCGAAAGGAGAGTGATGAGTACCGTTGTGATGGCTCAGAGATTCCCTTTGCTGTAAACCACAGACAAGAGGTATTGGCCTTTTTAATGCTCGGTTCCTGTGAATCATCTTTGTGGAGCCCAATTTTCCTTACCAGCGTCTCTCCCCTTGGAATCAGCTCAGGTAAACCTGATGTCGTCAAGGTCACCAGAGGTGCTTACTACTTGCAGCCATCTCATTTTAAAAAGGCTGTCCCTTGTTGTGGAGGAAGATCGGGGTCACTAAAAATACCTTAAAATTATGAAAATGGAGATGGTCGTCGGACAAGTGTTTGCATGCCCTTTCCATGTGGGAGGTACTGGCAACAGCGGTGGGTTAGAGAGACATGACCCCTGGCCCTTTGGGAACCGACAATGTGCTGGAAGAGATAGATACTAAGTTTTTTCTTTTTTAATCTCATAAATAAATGTATAATGTGAATTGTGGTAAATACTCAGGGTTTTATGAGTGCTTACTCTAGGGTACATTACCGAATTTGGGGTCAAGAACTACTTCCCTGAGGAAGCAGCCCTTGAACTGAGCTGGAGGGTGAGTAGGAAAGCAACCTAAGGAAAATGGTGAAGCTTCCAAGCAGAGGGAATGAAGAGCTCGGCTTGTTAGAGACCCGGGAAGGAGAGAGAAGGCCCGCGTGGCTGGAGAGCAGGTGGGAAAAGCCAGGCAGGAGCGGCCAGTCGTGCTGTGCTTTCTCAGCCACATTCGAGAGCCTCTAAGCACAGGGGAACCGGTGAAGGATTGGAGCTGGGAGCGATGTGATCAGATTGGCGGCGTAGATGCACCGTTCTGGCTGCTGTGAGGAGTGGCTTGAGGGGAAAATGGAAGAGGAATGTGGGGCTGATGCAGGTTCCAAGCAAGGGATGCTTGGTGGAGACACGGGAAGATTGAGGGAGATGCTGTGTTGGGTGGGGGAGAAGAGGACATCCTCTGTTAATTTTTAGACATGCTGAGTTTGAGGTGCCTTTGTGATGTTCAAGTAGACGAGGAGAATGTAGAGGAACTCAGGACAGAGGTCTGAGCTGCAGGCCAGCATTTTGGATGAATTAGCACATTGGTAGTAAAACCACAGAAATGGGTACATTTGTCTGGAGAGAGACTTGAGGCCGAGAAGCAATGAGGGCCTGAATTCCACCATTTCAGGAGCAGGGAAGGGAGGAAGATCCACTGGCAAACGAACATGAGAGGGAGTGACTAGAGAAAATTGGGACCATGGAAAGCCACAGAATTCAAGGGAAGAGAGTTTCCATCCAACAGGGTGCAGAGTTTCTGAGAGGACACGAAAAGATGAGGATCGAAAGCCACCCAATGGATTGGACAACAAAAAGGTCGTTGGTGACCTTATGGGGAGCTGTTTCTGTGGAGGAGAGGGGGCAGGGTCCAGACTGGAGAAAACTGAGAGGATGGAGTCCCTGAGTTTAGAGACCTCTTGTGAGGAAAGGCAGTCGTTTCCGTTCCATTTATTTCCTACACAGTCACGACCACCAATGAGGATAGGCTAACATTTATTGAGCACTTACTATATCTGGGACACTCTTCCAAGCTTCTTGCGTGTGTTTTCTCATTGGACCATCACAACTGCCTTCTGTGTAGTTGGGAACTATTATCATCCCCATTTTACAGAGGAAGAAACTGAGGCGAGGGGAGGTTCAACACAGCTGGCCAAGGGAACAGCTACCACATGGTAGAGCTGGGATTTTAACCAGCACCACCATCTGGGACCAGCACCCCCTCTCTCTTACCTGCTGTGCTGTTTTATTAAAGGAAGAAGCCCCCACCCCCACCCCAGCTCATTCATGAAACCACTCAGGCATTTTGCTGTGAAAGGGAGGTTTCCCGTTCCCATGTGTATATGATCTGAAAGTGCCCAATCACGCGTGTGTGCACTTGAACTTAGTGGAGGTTTTATGGCCAACGTCAGCAATCTCACCTTTGAACTTCTTTTTCCTCCCCCCTCTCTTACTTTTGCTGAGGTGACTGCTTTCAAGTCATTTGAATATTACATTATGTTCTCCAGTATAATTATTTTTTATCGTCACTCAGAGAATTTCAATCCTGGGACCTAGTAAATCTGTGTATTACTGCAAAATTCATTTAGGAGATGGGCACTAAGGGCTGGGAGCCCTCATTGCTGACATATGTTTGTAACAGACAGTTTTCTGTTGCACTGTATTTCATCCCTAAAGGCTCCAGTGCTGTAATACTTAGGTGCTTTCCCTAGCATTATCCATTAACGTAGAATGGCATTAACATTTGTTCAGCAAATAAAATCCGTTTACAACCTCATGGGGGTGTGCAGGGCTGGAATCTAGAATGCACAGATTTTATGCCGCACAGCTCTAGATGGTGTTTATTGCCAAGCATTCCTCATAACGTAGGGAGCCTTTGTCATAAGGGACCAGTGTTTTGAGATCTGGTTTGGATTTAAAGGATGAATTTAGAGACAATCTCAGGGCAACATCTGAGCAGATTATCTTCTTGGCTTTCATCTTTAGTCGCTAATTTAATTCCAATTTCCTGTGAAATATTCATGGTGAATATTTACGTAGAGTTGCCTTTCTGTTGATATGAAAGGAGTAACTGGGACTTGTTTAAATTCTGGAGACCCAAACCAATTTCCTGACACTATAATTGAACAGATTTCCAGCAGACAGAGGGAACTCCTTTTCCTTGGTTTTCTAGAAACTAAGGAGCCTCCTAGGCAAGATTTCCAGTTGTGATGCCGGGAGATCTGTGAGTGAGGAGAGAGTTGAGATTACCATCACGTGGGACGTACATCGTCATGGCCCCCTCACGTGTTCAGACCCTGGATGGTGAGACAAGAGAAACCTTGTGCTTAAATGTCTACAGGCTCCGTAAGCCACATGAAAATATATTAGCCACTCGGAGAAAATAGAGAACAAAGGGACAACTTGTTTTAAGTGATCTGTTTGGGTCGTTTGCAGAGCTGGACCTAGGTCAAATCTCCCGTTTCAGACCAGACAGGCGTTTCCTGCCTCATGTTTTTTTTTTTTTTTTTTTTTTTTTTAATAAATTATCTCATTTGTTTCAAGTAGTAAAGATTTTATTCACGGCAAAATGAAGCCCACAAATGGCAAAATCAATCCGGGTATAAATGTAGAGGAGCCCGTTTATATATCCCATGACTTGTCATAATAAAATCGAATCAAAGCAAAAGTAAACCTGGTGGAGGTCTAGAGAAATTCACCAAGCAAAAGCTACGTGTTTTATCCAAGATAAATGAGTTTCACTTGGTAGTGTTTTGTTTTGATTTTTCTTTTTGCAGTTGGCCACTTGGATGGATAGAGACAGCAGTAACACAATTTCTATCTTATTTTACATCTGTAGGTGCATTTTTACTAGATGTTATTATATTTGTCCTTTTGGCTGAAACCCAAAGCCCTACTGAAATGGCTCCATCTCTCTTCCAGGGGCCTCCTGGTGCCCGTAAGGGGTATGCAGCAGCCTGCTGCTTGATTCAGGGCCATTTGGCTACACTTTGTGATGACTCTGGAGGTGTCCAGTTTGTAACAGAGGTGGGGTGAGAATACTCTAATTCAGAATCTGTTCTGAGCCCAGAGGCTTTGGGGTGATGGCCAAAGGGACCATGGAGGTCTGGAAGCTCCCATTGGGAGTGAATGGCTTTGCCTTTCTGTTTTTACCTGTCTCCTTCTGATGCACACGGTTAGACATCACAGAGGCATTTACAGAACCAGGGGTGTGGAAGACCAAGGGGGTGTTAGCAGCCCAAGCAGCATATATTCTGTGGGAATATACTCTCTGCCCTATAGTCAAGGGAGAGTTCTGATACCGCAGTCAATATCTTTGCATGGGGGATTGTCATTATCTTACTCTGAAGGTGCCGACTGGAAGACAGGAGGAGGTGCACACATAGTGTTAACAACAGCTGGATGCCACAGGCCATCACGGAGCTCACGGTGCTGTGTACCTCCTGCTGTGCCCAGGCTGGGACAAGGGAAGCATGTCAGTAGCCAGACTGCACCATGGGCGGGGTTTCCAGCAAGGTCAAAGGCACACCTTCCCCATTTCTCGTGAAGAAACTTGGAGAACTTCAGCACTACATTAGAGGACCGAGGCATTAAATATACTTGATTTTTAAATTTTTCTGTTGCTCTAGCCTTGCAAGGTACATCCACCGAGCAAAGAGATAGTGAGACTGGGCTCAAGACAGAGTCAGATTCTTGGAGGTCCTCTGCAGAGCCACACGTGCTCTGGCCTCATCTCTCACCCCTGCCCACCTCTCACTCTGTACATGGCTTCTGCAGGAGCGGCACCACAGCTCTCTCCCTCACCTCCGGGCTTCACGCATGCTCTTCTCTAACCCCAGAGCACGCTCTGTCTACCCCTGACCCCGAACACCCGACTGTTTCTTGCTTATCTTCCAAGCCTCACTTAAGATGTCACTCCCTCCAGGAAGTCTTCCTGATTGCCAGAGTCTGAGTTAGATGCTCTTGTTCTATATTCCCCAAGTACCCTTTACTTTTATTCATAGCACTTATTGTACTGAGTCATAATTGTCTTTCTTAAGCCCCATTAGGCTCTTACCATCCATCTCCAGGGGCTATCAAACTGCCTGGCATGTAATGGGTGTTTTAATCAATGCTGAATAAATGGATGAGGAATAATGAATGAATGCCTTTGACCTTTTGCTCAGTGTCTGTTTTTCCTCTCCACCCTGTTGTCCTTCCAGTCCTCCAACAAAAAAAGATTGAGGTGCTGTCCCCCTGAAACATAAACTCTCCAAGGACATCCAAGATTGTTGGGTTACCTGGGAGCATTAGAACATTCTACATTTCGCACAAATTCAAGAGAGATGAGAGTTCAACTAATAACTCCTGAGGGTTGGAAGTGAAAAGGCATCCCCAGCTACTGCTGGTATCCATGCCAGAAAAACTCAGACCTTTTGTATCTGCCACTTGTAGTCTGATTATCTTTCATGAAACTGAGTTTTCCATTTTGATAGCTAATGAATGTAATGTACAAGTTGAAGAAATCAAGATAATAAATTTGCAGGGATAATTTGGTTAATTACCATATTGCTGCTGGTGTAATCGAGGGAGGGATGTCAAAGCTATTTCCACTGGTAATATGTTCCATGTAAAGCAGTTCTTGGAACAATTACCCAAAGTTATCAACTCAAGACACACATTTTAAAATTGTACTTATCATGAAAACCACACACGGTGTTCTCTTTTTTCAAATGGAGGGTTGTGAAATTACACAGATTTGCTGCAAATTACTATTGTACACATACAGGAAAGTTAAAAATAATTTCTAAGATCGAAAAAGATAATTTGAGGATTGACAAGATACAGGCCTTGAAAAATTAGAACATCTATCTAGATATTAATGATATCTTTTAAGGAAGACATAATTACCTGTAGTTCTTACACTCATAATTATTTAGATCATTATAATGGAAAAAACTTAGAAACCTGATTATTCTTTTGCCATTTCATTTATGTGCTGTTTTATGATTTCTGATATATTTGGTTTATAGTTACGTGGTTTGTGTGTTTTTAATGGTTGTTGGATGCCATGAGATGTAAGTATTTTAAAAATGTAGGGGTTGAAACTCAGGACGTTTTTCATGACTTTTAGAACATGTGCCCGTATTTATCTACAGGTGGTTTTGTTCTGATTTTGAAAGCTGTCCACACACACAGCCCACAATTTCAGAATGGGTAATCCAGTTTTGGCATTCCTTTTTTTTTTTTTTTTTTTTTTTTTTTTTTTTTTGCGGTACGCGGGCCTCTGACTGTTGCGGCCTCTCCCGTTGCAGAGCACAGGCTCCGGACGCGCAGGCTCAGCGGCCATGGCTCACGGGCCCAGCCACTCAACGGTATGTGGGATCTTCCCGGACCGGGACACGAACCCGTGCCCCCCCAAATCGGCAGGCAGACCCCCAACCACTGCGCCACCAGGGAAGCCCTAGTTTTGGCATTCTTTAGGCTCCTAAATTAACTGGTTTTTGAACCTGAGGCATTTTCCCATTTGCACATGGCTCCATTCCTGGGCCCACGTGTAGCCCAGAAGTTCTGGAGAATCGCTATGCTTGGCCTGCTTCCTGAACACCTTTGGTTCTGCTGATGAACTGGGAAACGTACACCTCTTCCTGTCTCTCCAGATACAGTAGTCCTCTTTTATCCGAGGTTGCAGTTACCTAGGGTCAATTGAGGTCTGAAAATGTTACATAGAAAATTCCAGAAATAATTCATCAGTTTTAAATCATGTGCTGTTCGGAGGCAGGTGATGAAATCTCGTGGCATCTTGCTCCATCTCACCTGGGATGAGAACCGTCTCTTTGTCCGGCGTATCCCGTGCATCTCGGTATCTCTCTCGGTACTGTGTTCAAGTGGTTCTTACTTTAGTTGATAACGGCCCCAAAGTGCAAGAGTAGTGATGCTGGCAGTTCTGCTCTTCTCTGACTGTGCCTAATTTATAAATCAAACTTTATCCTAGGTGTGTATATATAGGAAAAACAGTGTGTGTAGGGTTTGGTGCTGCTTGTGGTTTCAGGCACCCACTGGGGGTCTTAGAACATATACCCCATGGATAAGGGAGGATTGCAGTATTGGGCTGGAAAATAATGTCATATCCTGACACTAGCTGATTTATTTCTTACAGCTTCTCCCTCTCTCTTTCCTCCCACTAAAAAGGTGTACCTATTTATGCAAAAGTATATCTCTCTCTCTCCCCTGAATTTCCTAAAAAGTTACAGGCGTTGTAACTCATGGGCAGTTTGCTGTTTATTATTACAACTTTTTCATTACAGTGTTTTCATTTTAATGCCTTATTTTTTATTGTAATCCTAAATCATGAGAGGTCTGTGGTTCTGTAGAATTAAAAATACTAAAAATTTTATATTCTTCTCCTTTTTAAAAAAAAAGTGTTTTTCTGTGAACATTGATTAGGCTTCTGAAACATGATTAAAAATCCTAAGATCAGCATGCTTATTATTGACATATTACGCATTAATTTAAAACTCTATGCCTCAGCTACTTGTAAATATCTTTTTAATAATCTCAAATATAGGTTTATTTTTGCATATGAAGTACATATTTTCTAAAAATCACCCTGGGATTCTATATTAATTTAACAGTATCGATATATTTATATCTGCATACTTTATGAATCATTTTAGCCTTCCCTTCTCTGGCAATAACTTGTGATCTCACAGTATTTTTGGTCAGTTTTTAAACATGTTTTTGAATTCAGTTTAACGGTGTCTGGGTGGGGGAGAGGGAATGATAAGCTTTTATTTATTTTTCTTATTTTTTTAATTTTTTTTGCAATTTTGGAAGATATTTTATTTTCTATAATTAAAGAGTACTTTTTTGGTAAACATACTATTTTTAATAAAATATAATCTATAAGGGCAAACATGAATCAAGGATATGATGAAATATTGATTAAAATAAATCCTACTCTTTCCTTTGTAGAATATAGATTATTATAAGTGGTTACTTTTTATTTTCCAACTTGGCAACAGTTTAGTACGATAAGCCCAAGAGAAAAGTTAATATATTCAAGATATATTAATATCTGAGTTTGAATACGCAAAGTATTTTTAAAAAGTAATATTATAAAAATGAAAGTCCTTGAGCATATGCTGACATGACAGGCTTTTAAAAATAGAACCTTTCAAGTTAGCTTAAAACGTTAGTACAGCTTCTGAAAAATGACCGAATCCCCCAAAACCTACCCAGGCTGCTTCTCTGGAAACCAAATGACAGACTTTTACCCAGCTTCAAACAGGAAAGCCATTTGAAAACTCAGCTGCAGATAAACTAGAGAGAAAGAGGAAAAGGGAGAAAGAAAATCCGGCCATGAAGAAGATGGTGTCGCGAGAGGTTCCCTCCAGTGAGAGTAAAACCTCCCCTCTGGGCTGCAACATGAGCATTGATCATTCTGACCTTTTCGCTTTCTATTTCCTTGGTTTTCTCAATGAAGTCTCTCACTCAGCCCTCCACCCGCACCCCAACCCCAGACTCTGGAAAGCGGCAAGAAATGAACACTGAGTTCTTTTGGACGTTCGCTGGTTATTGTTGTATGAAATCAGGAGATCACTGTGACATGAATACAGACTCAAGAGCAGATTCCCAGCAGGTTCAAAACAATGTAGATGGTGATGGGGGGAGGGGGGGACTCATGGTAACTGGAGTCATCTAGAAAGATCGTCAGCAACCCGTGGATAGTTGAAATGATTAATCACTTCAGCACAAAAGAGCACAAAAGGAGATTTGTTAAGAATAAGCGGGGGACAGAGTGCTACCTCCAGGGGTGCCAGGCCTGTCTGCTTAATAATGTGTTTTTAAAGTGTATGCCACGTCAAAAGCCAAGCACGTGCAAATGGAGGAAAATGGAAAGAAAAAGCAGTGGTCAGAATACTTAGTGCATCGGAACAAACGTTTCCGAGATCAGATTGGCAATAACTTTGATTGGAGCATTTTTAAATGCATTCTTATGCCCCACCCCACCTCCCACCTCCAAGGTCTTAGCAGCCCTGGGAAAACTCACAGTCCCTAGAAGGATGTGTGCTGGACCTTTTATCACTAAAAATGATAAAGAGCCCATCGAAGCAATATTGTGTGATAGTCCCCCTTTCTTTGAGGTGCAGGGGTCTCAATAGTCTCCTTGGGCTAGAGCAAACTCCATGAATGAAAGCAACAGAAGCAATAATGATAGCATGGCTTAACACGCCTTGATGGCTTTCTGTGCCCTCAATGTCTGTTATCTCCTTTAATCCTCACTCTAACTCTAGATGATGTCATCCTCATCTTCCAGAGCAGGAAACTGAGATAAGGGGAGGGGAACACATAGTAAATAAGAGACATGGTTAAGGTTTAAACTCCAGAGCCCAGAGCCTAAGTTCATAAACCAGATAGAGTGATTTTTTTAAAAGGCTGAATATTTTCAGTACGTAAGACTAGGCAAATTCTTCTTGTGGGGAGGCATCAGGACTCTTGTGTTCGTACCACCTCTTTCTCACGGCCTTGAGGATAGGAAAGGATGCTCATGGCTGCAGTTGTTGCTTTAGAAGCCACACAGCGTTTCTGAGGAGTTAGATTGAGCATTGATGCCTGCGGTGTGGCATAAGGGGTGCACAGTGAGCACAGAAGTACCTTTTTTTGTTGTTGTTGTTGCGGTACGCGGGCCTCCCACTGTTGTGGCCTCTCCCGTTGCGGAGCACAGGCTCCGGATGCACAGGCTCAGCGGCCATGGCTCACGGACCCAGCCGCTCCGCGGCATGTGGGATCTTCCCGGACCGGGGCGCGAACCCGCGTCCCCTGCACCGGCAGGCGGACTCTCAACCACTGCGCCACCAGGGAAGCCCCAGAAGTACCTTTGATAGTTCCTTACAAATTGGTCTTGAGCGTCTATTCACCTGTAACCTAGTTACTGGTAGTACATCTTGAAGTGCCAGCTTCTTCTGCATCAGCCTGTGTTTTGCTACCTTCCATAAAGCTCCATGTTACTGACACCACCTGCTCGTATTACCCTTCGCAAGAGCCCCAATAGTCAACACTGTCCTCCTTCCCAGGAGAGGGGTGGGTGAAAATGTAGAGTCAGAGGCACCGAGAGGTCCAGGTGGCCGCAGCCCGCACCCCTGGCTGCACAGGTGTGAATTTTCACTGTCGCTGGAGGGAGTTCTTGCATCAGACACTCTGTTTGACAACGGCTCTGCCACTGACCAGCTTGGTAGCGTTGAGTCAATAGAGATTTCAATACAGTGCACAGTTTGCAAAGAAGAAAGCTGTAGTTCTCGCTCGTCATTTGATATGGCTGGAGCATCTGTTGCCAGATAAATTGGTGGATACAAACATCTTCGTGAATCAACCTGGCTAACCAAACGTTTTCATTCATCAAACGCAGTTCTGGAGGTAAAGCAGTCTTGCAAATCTGTGATTGAAATCAACCTTTTATTTTGGAACTGATGACTGTTAGCTGCCATTATTCTCATTAGGATAATCAAGTATTTTCAAACTCGTTGGAGATGAGGTTCACTTAAGGAAATCTCAGTCTGTGAAATCCGGTTGTAGAGTATTTGCGAGATTAGCTCTTTATTGCTAAGAAATCATTGTTGTGCTAAAGGACTCCTGCCTACAGGAGAGGATTAACCTAGGATTAATAGCAAATTCCCCTAGATATCTAGACTCTAGATACCTGCTTACAGCTTTTTTTACAACTTAGCATTCCTAGAAAACAAGAGTGTTGGAATCACTTTGAGTTTGATTTGACAAACGATAAAATATAAAGACAGTGCTTCCTTGGAATAAAAATGAAAGCCAGTGGGACATTATAAATCACTTTACAAAAATATCTTTTTTTTTTTTTTTTTGTACCACTGTTCAGGTGTGCAGACTAATAAGCAAAGCAGCTGCAGAGGGAATAAATGCAGACGACACCCCCTGGTGGAACATTGTTTGATAGGTGGTTGATGGCGTTTTCTCTCTTTAAATAGAGTGGAAGTGCGTATTTAAATTTCTTTGCCTTCTTAATTATTGTAAACTACGTTCATTTATGTCAACTTATGCCTGTTAGTTGCTTTTACAAGTATATGGTTATACCAAGTATGCCTAATTATGAATCAGATTACCCAGGCAAAGTCGTTTTTATAATATATGTTCTAGTCTACTGTGTTTCTAAAGACTCCTTTTCAGAGCTCACAAAGGATTAAAAATTATGCATAGCTTCTAACTTATAGGAGTATTTTCACATTGAAATAAACTTGGTAGATTGCTTGGAACAGCTGTCTTGCTTATTGGCAAATGACATAGAACCCTCCTACTTAAATATAAATCCTTCCCATGTTAAGACTTATCCAACTGAGGAGAGCAGAGTAAGACTCAGAAATCTGCTTGGGCTTGGAAGGACAGTGAATTAAAATAGTGGAAGTCTTTAAAGAGGTAGGTTGAGAAAATCCCCAGCTTCCACATAGAGCCTTAAAAGAAGACACAGGAAGGGAAATGGGTTGATATTCCTGTACCATGTATGAAGGATTATATCTTTTCAATATTGTGTTTTTCATTGACATACAGATTTAATTTCAATTAGAATGTGATTGCCTACATTTCTGTATGATTTTGTAGGACCCAGCAGTATTCTCAGTAAGTACTTGAATGATTTATTGAAAATCTAACTTCATGAAAAGACTGACTCATTCAACTTTTAAAGACATCTTATATATCCTTTCAAGTATGGGACTTATTGTTAATTATTTATATTCAACACCTTGAGTTATTACTATAAAAAAGTCAGTGACCCCTAGCATCCAAAGATGAGTAAGAGCTGGAATTTTACATGTAGAAAATTCAGGTCTTCATGGGAACTCAAAGGCATCTAAAATTATAAACTGTTTTTACATCTGTTAGGAATCCACTCTTGAGTGAATTAGGAGTTTATAATGATACCTGTGGTTACTTGAAAATGAAGAACTGGGCATGCATATTCAGCATAGTTAGTAGTGAGTTTTCTTTTTTTTTTAATTGGGGTATATTTGTTTTACAGTCTTGTGTTAGTTTCTACTGTACAGCAAAGTGAGTCAGCCATATGTATACATATATCTCCTCTTTTTTGGATTTCCTTCCCATTCAGGTCACACAGAGCACTAAGTAGAGTTCCCTGTGCTGTACAGTAGGTTCTCATTAGTTATCTATTTTATACATAGTAGTGTATGTGTATGTATATGTGTGTGGGTGTGTGTGTGTGTGTGTGTGTGTGTGTGTGTCAATCCCAGTCTCCTTTAATGGATTTTCTTCTCCTCCTGTGGCAGCAATAACATGTGGTTGACCCAGGCTGGTTGTATGGCTCAAAGGAGATTAAGGATTGCACACAGTTTGGTAAAGTGCTATTAAAAACAGCAGTGTTTCAGCTCAGAGCTACAGAAGGTAGAGAGCTGGAGAGAGCACCACTTCCACTCTTACAAGAGGAAAAAAAAGCCAGAGAAAGAGCAAATTAGCTACTTTTCTTAAACCCGTGAAAGAACTGAGGTCGCAAGGCAAACAACCTGAAATATGAAGGGAGACAGGCACCTTCAGGGAGAAACAGGATTTGAGCTTTTGCTTGTAACGGACACCACCCAAGGCCATGTAAACCAGTTAGAAGAAACTTGTATGATTGGCAAAGGTGAACATGGGCTCACAGGAGGGCACCACAAGCACAGGGGAGTTTGCACTCTTCTGCAGGCTTTTCTTCCCCCAGGTGCTCATAGGGAAGACCTGGGAGCAGGCTGGGAGGCCTCACCTGTGGTGTTGGCTAGGGGAAGGGAATTGCAGCCACTGCTGAACCTCCACCCAGGCCCATCTCCTCTTTCTCTCCTACTGATCACAAACCTTAATCTGTAGGAAGAAGGGCACAAACCTGCAGCCTGAGAGCCCTGGTGGGTCCCCCTATAGCTGGAGGAGAGGAATGGCAACCATCACCCAAACAACGCACACCCTTCTCCCCTGTCATTCCTTAATCTTCAGGGGTTAGGGCAACCAGAATGCATCCTGAAGTCCCTGTGGGAAACCCACTGTATCGGCAGAGTCTGGGGTTTTTTTTTTAGAAAAAACAAAAAGCTCTACCCCTAGGGAAGGGTCAGGAATATGTGCTCCCTAACATTACATTACATCTGGAGGAAAGCTACACCACCAAGACTCATGTTCACAGTGCCCAGCTAACACCAAGGCTTAATCAAAACATCAGAGACCATCTTCTTTCCCCAGCTCTCCAACCACTGCATAGACTAGCACTGAGTAAAAAGAACAGTGGGATACAACTGGGAGAGCTATGCAAAGAGAAGACCCAAAGCCAAGTGGAAACTCATAGCCCAGCAGAGAGCAAATTCACATCCAGCCTGACCCCTCATTAGATTAACACAAACCTCCACACTGAAGACCTAACAGAAGGAAAGGCATTCTCATCTCCAAGAACAGAACATACTTCCCTCAGAATCTACTGTCTTATACAACATGTTTGGTGTTCAACAGAAAATAAGGAGACCTATAAAAAGGTAAGAAAAAGCACAATCTGAAGGGACAAAGCAATCATCAGAACTGGACACAGATATTAGAACTATCAGACACGGAACTTAACTGGCTACAATTAATATATTAATGGCTCTTAAGGAAAAGGCAGACAGCATGCAAGATCACACCGATGGAAACTATAAGAGATGACCACGTGAAAAAAATTGATAAATGAAAAAGAGATGAGGAATGTCTGTAATGGGCTCATCAGTAGGCTGGGCACAGTTGAAGAAAGAATCCATGAGCATGAAGGTAAGTCAACAGAAATCACTCAAACTGAAAACAAAGAGATAACAGTGTAAAACAACAACAACAAAAACAGAACAGAGCATCCAAGACTGGTTGGATAATATTAAATGGTCAAGCACATGTAACTGAAATTCCAGAAAGAGGAAAAACAAAGAGAACAGGGCAGAAGAAATAATGGCCAAGAATTTTCCAAAATTAGTGACAGACACCAAACCACATATCCCAGAAACTCAAGCTCAGAGAATACTTAGCAAGATAAATACCAACACACACACATGCACACAATCACACACACACCCTAATGTATATCATATTCAAACTGCTGAAAGCCAAAGACAAAGAGACAATCTTGAAGTCAACCAGAGAAAAAAAGACACTTTACCAACAGAGGGACCAGGATAAAAATGACGGACTTTTCATTGGTAACTGGGCAAGCAATAAGACAACAGAATACATCTTTAAAGTGTGAAACGGAGTGAGGGGGAACCTCAACCCAGAATTCTCAACAAAAATATTCTTCAAAAGCTAAAGAGAAATAGTTTTCCAGGCAAATAAAAACCGTGGGAACTCATTATCAGATCAACCAGACAAGAAATGGTAAAGGAAGTTCTTTAGGCAGAAGGAATATGATGTAGTCAAAAACTCAGATCTTCCCACACAAAAATAAGAGTATCAGAAATGGAATAGATAAAGTAAAACAGGCCCAACAGCATGTAGTAAATGCTAAAGCCTGGCCTTACACCGAGTTCCTTTATTTACTGATTAAAAGGCAACCATTACGTACTATTTAAAAGGTAGGGAGTTTGAGCTTGGAAAGATGAAGAAGTTGTGGTGGTTAGGGTTATACAAGAATGCAAATATACTTAAGGCCACTGAACCATGTATGTAAAAATGGTAAATTTTACATCGTGTGTATTACCGCAGTAAGCAACTGTTATATCCAAGAGGTGCTCCATAGCATGCAAACATACAGCAATGTTTTCCCTCTCATTTTCTCTCTTTTTACATTTAATTTAATTAATTTATTTATTCTTGGCTGTGTTGGGTCTTCGTTGCTGCGCGCGGGCTTTCTCTAGTTGTGGCGAGTGGGGGCTGCTCTTCGTTGCGGTGTGCGGGCTTCTCATGGCGATGGCTTCTCTTGTTGCGGAGTGCGGGCTCTAGGCACGTGGGCTTCAGTAGTTGTGGCTCGCAGGCTCTAGAGCGCAGGCTCAGTGGTTGTGGTGCACGGGCTTAGTTGCTCTGTGGCATGTGGGATCTTCCCGGACCAGGGCTCGAACCTGTGTCCCCTGCATTGGCAGGCGGGTTCTTAACCACTGCGCCCCCAGGGAAGTCCCTCATTTTCTCTTGAAACCCTTTTCACGAGCTACTTCTCTCCCTGCTGCTGAATGAAATCTCAGTAGCTCCCATGGCTTCTCCAGATACTACTCGATGATTTTAAAGTTCTCTAGTCACTCTTAGTGACAAAATGTTTCACTTCAATAATTAAAATGCCCAGTCACAAGCCATCATCAAAGCTCTGAACTTCATTTAAAGTTAAAGATTTCTTTCCCCCAACTTGGGTTTCCTACAAGCTGGAATCCTAGGAAGGAATGAGGGTCATGGCTGTTCCCTTCTCTATTTCACTGGCTTGTGCTTTTCTTTTTTTCAGTTGAGGTTTCTGGTTCCACTAGAGCTAGGGTGACAAAAGAGAGGTGAGGGGCAAAAGAAGTCACACACTTGGTGGTCCTTGTGAGCTGACACTGGTGCTTTTTTGGGTTGGTGGGTCTCTCTCTCTCTCTCTCTCTCTCTAGGAGAGAAAGAATATTCTTTCTCTCACAGGGTTCCTTAATAGTTCCAAATAGATTTTCCTGACTGTACACATCCACCTGTAGCTGCTTTGATGAGGGTGATGCCCCTCTTCCAGTCTAAACGACCTCACTTCTTTGCCTGTTTTTGCCCCAACCTGGCTTCTGCATCCAATGGTATAATTAGTCTCTGTAGTGGAGTCCATAGCCAACACAGTCTTCTGTGCTGCCACCCTGGCCACTCAAGTCAGCCAACGCCCCTGTGGAGTTTCTCAGGCTTGTGTTAGGTATTCCCAAACTCCCAGAGCAAATATAAAGCCCCCCGAGGGCTGTTGGGGTATGTGTGGGTGTGGGATGGGGGCTGTTTAAAAGCCTTCTTACTTGAGCTTGAGTTGAGGAAAAACCATCTCCCTTCCCCTCCCTCACTTCAGATGGGGGAGGCAACTGTAGCAGTATTACAGCTACTTTCTCCAATGAAATTCTTTTTCGGGGCCTCTAAAAAGAAACAGAATTGAGTTATTTGTAGTGAGATGGATGGACCTAGAGTCTGTCATACAGAGTGTCGAGCAAAAGGTCATAAAAGGCTTGTTGAGCCCCTGGATGAGAGCTCTGCCCTGCCTAGGTGTGCCTCCCTTTGATTATATGGCATCTGTTGTTTGTTCTAAATCAAAAGACAAAGAACAAGTTACATTGTCACATCCTGTTCGGTAGTACTCAGTTTTAGCATGATCACGAGGTACATGCTTAAATAGAAGGTACACTTCGTAGAAGGTTTGCCATTTTGTTCTACGTTACCATAGTATATACCATCTAGGTTAC
This sequence comes from Phocoena sinus, assembly GCF_008692025.1. Lineage (NCBI taxonomy): Eukaryota > Metazoa > Chordata > Mammalia > Artiodactyla > Phocoenidae > Phocoena > Phocoena sinus. The sequence continues at coordinate 83,742,606 of NC_045775.1, read as the reverse complement.
AAATAAAACGCTTAGAGGAAAACATAGGCAGAACACTCTGTGACACAAATCACAGCAAGATCCTTTTTGACCCACCTCCTAGAGAAATGGAAATAAAAACAAAAATAAACAAATGGGACCTAATGAAACTTAAAAGCTTCCGCACAGCAAAGGAAACCATAGACAAGACAGAAAGACAGCCCTCAGCATGGGAGAAAATATTTGCAAACGAAGTAACTGACAAAGGATTAATCTCCAAAATATACAAGCAGCTCATGCAGCTCAATATCAAAAAAACAACCCAATCCAAAAATGGGCAGAAGACCTAAATAGACATTTCTCCAAAGAAGATATACAGACTGCCAACAAACACATGAAAGGATGCTCAACATCGCTAATCATTAGAGAAATGCACATCAAAACTACAATGAGGTATCACCTCACACCAGTCAGAATGGCCATCATCAAAAAATCTACAAACAATAAATGCTGGAGAGGGTGTGGAGAAAAGGGAACCCTCTTGCACTGTTGATGGGAATGTAAATTGATACAGCCACTATGGAGAACAGTATGGAGGTTCCTTAAAAAATAAAAATAGGACTACCATATGACCTAACAATCCCACTACTGGGCACATACCCTGAGAAAACCATAATTCAAAAAGAGTCATGTACCACAATGTTCATTGCAGCTCTATTTACAATAGCCAGGACATGGAAGCAACCTAAGTGTCCGTCGACAGATGAATGGATAAAGAAGACGTGGCACATATATACAATGGAATATTACTCAGCCATAAAAAGAAACAGAATTGAGTTATTTGTAGTGAGGTGAATGGACCTAGAGTCTGTCATACAGAGTGAAGTAAGTCAGAAAGAGAAAAACAAATACTGTATGCTAACACATATATATGGAATCTAAGAAAAAAAACCCTGGTTCTGACGAACCTAGGGGCAGGACAGGACTGAAGATGTAGAGAATGGCCTTGAGGACACGGGGAGGGGGAAAGGGTAAACTGGGACGAAGTGAGAGAGTAGCATTGACATATATACACTACCAAATGTAAAATAGGTAGCTAGTGGGAAGCAGCTGCATAGCACAGGGAGATCAGCTCAGTGCTTTTTGACCAGCTAGAGGGGTGGGATAGGGAGGGTGGGAGGGAGATGCAAGAGGGAGGGGATATGGGGATATGCGTGTGCATATAGCTGATTCACTTTGTTATACAGCAGAAACTAACACAACACTGTAAAGCAGTTATACTCCAGTAAAGATGTTACTAAATAAATAAATATAAAAACAAAAACGAAAAACACAGTTAAGAAAACCTCACATCTCAGAGACAAGGCTTTAGCTGGGTAGAAATAAGTGTGTTTATTTTCCTTTAATTTCCTCACATTCTCCTCCTTCTTAATCCTTTCCTGTTTTCCCTTTGCCTTTTAAAAAATTTTTGCAATGAATTTGGCCTCAGACAAGAACCTCTGAAGTCATGAGCCAACATCTGCACGATGGTCCTACTGCCCAGGCCTTTTTAAATAGCACAGGTCGGAATCTGGTTTCATAAGTTCAAGAGGATCAGCCAGAGGACAAAATTCTTATTGAGTCAGTTCTCTTTTAATTTAGTAAATGTTTCTTATCCTGTGTTTCCCAGTACTACTTGAAGAGCTGTTTTTAAAAGATCATTTTAGCTTGTGGATAAAAGTAGTACAACAATCTACTTACACACACAGTATCTTCGTTTAAAATGAGCGCATTTCAGTGCGATTGAACTGGGGTTGGAAGTAGTGCAGTTGATCTTTTTTTAAAATTTTATTTTATATTGCAGTATAGTTGATTTACAGTGTTGTGTTAGTTTCAGGTGTACAGCAAAGTGATTCAGTTATACATGTACATATATCTATTCTTTTTCAGATTTTTTCCCCATATATGTTGTACAAAATATTGAGTAGAGTTCTCTGTGCTATACAGGTCCTTGTTGGTTATATGTTTTATATACGGTAATGTGTATATGTTAATCCCAAACTCCTGATTTATCCTGGGCTGATCTTTAGCAATATCTTGGGGGTAACTCCACAGCCCACTTCCCCCCTCCTTTACAAAGCCTGCCAACAATGGCTGTCACTATAGACAGATTAGCATGTACCTAACGGTGTCCTTGAAAAACTTGCTGTTAAGAGCTCTGTTATCACATAGCCTGAAAATGTTAAAGAAGGGAAGCACAGACTTTAAAAAATATGCCTTTTTTTATGAGGTCCAACCCTTCGTTTTGACACTTAATAAATAAAATGCCCACGTTGCAAGAAATGGGATAATGAATTGTAAAAAGACATAATCAGCAATGACTAAATAATTAAGGGAATTGAAATGCAGAGTCATTTGGGGATGCATTAATAATAACACGATTTGTTCCATATGCTAAGGAATTCTGTTTTTAGAAAGTCAGTCATCACACATGTTCCATGGCAAAAAGGAAAAAAAAATTAATGTTGACTAATAGGAACTGTAATTAGATGTTCTGCTTTTAAACAGCTGAATAAAAGATGGAATCATATAGAAAGTATATTTAGATACAAGTCAGAAAGTAAACTGATTATTATTCATAGGGCTGTTAATAGGAACTCTAATTTGTGCATCTAGTGGGAATTGTATCAGGTAATTAAGAAAGGGAGTCACACTAGGCTTCCTTTATGCATTCATATTTATGTATCTTCTTATACCCGTGACTCTTGTTTTTCTCATCCTCCAACAACTTAACCATCAGAGTCACGTCTTGTGGTGGCCAGTGAGCATTTGGGGCTTCTGGGGCCTGGCAGGTCTTACCTCCAAGGGATGCTGCATTGGGACACCACTCAGTCATCATGTCCCCTGAGCCTTTGTCAGACGTCACCAGCAGGCAAGCATGACTTTTAAGCTTCTGTTAGTTTTTTACCTTCAGTGGTTTCTTTAAAGATCCCTGGAAGGGACTTCCCTGGTGGTGCAGTGGTTAAAAATCCGCCAGCCAGTGCAGGTCCCACGGGTGTGAGACCTGGTCTGGCAAGATCCCCCATGTCGCAGAGCAACTAAGCCCGTACACCACAACTACTGAGCCCACGTGCCACAACTCCCGAGCCCGTGTGCCACAACTACTGAAGCCCACGCGCCTAGAGCCCGTGCTCTGCAACAAGAGGAGCCACTGCAATGAGAAGCCCGCGCACCGCAACAAAGAGTAGCCCCCGCTCGCCGCAACTAGAGAAAGCCCGTGCGCAGCAACGAGGACCCAACGCAGCCAAAAATAAATTTATTTGTTTGTTTATTTATTTATTTATTTATTTATTTTTTAAACATCTTTATTGGGGTATAATTGCTTTACAATGGCGTGTTAGTTTCTGATTTACAACAAAGTGAATCAGCTATACATATACATATGTTCCCATATGTCTTCCCTCTTGCGTCTCCCTCCCTCCCACTCTCCCCATCCCACCCTTCCAGGCTGTCACAAAGCACCGAGCTAATATCCCTGTGCCTTGCGGCTGCTTCCCCCCAGCTATCTACCTTACTACGTTTGTTAGTGTGTATATGTCCATGACTCTCTCTCGCCCTGTCAAAACTCACCCTTCCCCCTCCCCATATCCTTAAGTCCGTTCTCCAGTAGGTCTGCGTCTTTATTCCTATCTTACCCCTAGGTTCTTCATGACATTTTTTTCCCTTAAATTCCATATATATGTGTTAGCATACGGTATTTGTCTTTTTCTTTCTGACTTACTTCACTCTGTATGACAGATTCTAGGTCTATCCATCTCATTACAAATAGCTCAATTTCATTTCTTTTTAAGGCTGAGTAATATTCCATTGTGTATATGTGCCACATCTTCTTTATCCATTCATCCGATGATGGGCGCTTAGGTTGTTTCCATGTCCTGGCTATTGTAAATAGAGCTGCAATGAACATTTTGGTACATGACTCTCTTTGAATTTTGGTTTTCTCAGGGTATATGCCAAGTAGTGGGATTGCTGGGTCATATGGTAATTCTATTTGTAGTTTTTTAAGGAACCTCCATACTGTTCTCCACAGTGGCTGAACCAATTCACATTCCCACCAGCAGTGCAAGAGTGTCCCCTTTTCTCCACACCCTCTCCAGCATTTATTGTTTCTTGATTTTTTGATGATGGCCATTCTGACTGGTGTGAGATGATATCTCATTGTAGTTTTGATTTGCATTTCTCTAATGATTAATGATGTTGAGCATTCTTTCATGTGTTTGTTGGCATTCTGTATATCTTCTTTGGAGAAATGTCTATTTAGGTCTTCTGCCCATTTTTGGATGGGGTTGTTTGTATTTTTGTTATTGAGCTGCATGAGCTGCTTGTAAATTTTGGAGATTAATCCTTTGTCAGTTGCTTCATTTGCAAATGTTTTCTCCCATTCTGAGGGTTGTCTTTTGGTCTTGGTTATGGTTTCCTTTGCTGTGCAAAAGCTTTGAAGTTTCATTAGGTCCCATTTGTTTATTTTTGTTTTTATTTCCATTACTCTAGGAGGTGGGTCAGAAAGGATCTTGCTGTGATTTATGTCATAGAGTGTTCTTCCTATGTTTTCTTCTAAGAGTTTGATAGTTTCTGGCCTTACATTTAGGTCTTTAATCCATTTTGAGCTTATTTTTGTGTATGGTGTTAGGGAGTGATCTAATTTCATACTTTTACATGTACCTGTCCAGTTTTCCCAGCACCATTTATTGAAGAGGCTGTCCTTTCTCCACTGTACATTCCTGCCTCCTTTATCAAAGATAAGGTGTCCATATGTGCGTGGGTTTATCTCTGGGCTTTCTATCCTGTTCCACTGATCTATCTTTCTGTTTTTGTGCCAGTACCATACTGTCTTGATTACTGTTGCTTTGTAATATAGTCTGAAGTCAGGGAGCCTTATTCCTCCAGCTCCTTTTTTCATTCTAAAGATTGCTTTGGCTATTCGGGGTCTTTTGTGTTTCCATACAAATTGCGAAATTTTTTGTTCTAGTTCTGTGAAAAATGCCAGTGGTAGTTTGATAGGGATTGCATTGAATCTGTAGATTGCTTTGGGTAGTAGAGTCATTTTCACAATGTTGATTCTTCCCATCCAAGAACATGGTATATCTCTCCATCTATTTGTATCATCTTTAATTTCTTTCATCAGTGTCTTATAATTTTCTGCATACAGGTCTTTCGTCTCCTTAGGTAGGTTTATTCCTAGATATTTTATTCTTTTTGTTGCAATGGTAAATGGGAGTGTTTTCTTGATTTCACTTTCAGATTTTTCATCATTAGTATATAGGAATGCCAGAGATTTCTGTGCATTAATTTTGTATCCTGCTACTTTACCAAATTCATTGATTAGCTCTAGTAGTTTTCTGGTAGCATCTTTAGGATTCTCTATGTATAGTATCATGTCATCTGCAAACAGTGACAGCTTTACTTCTTCTTTTCCGATTTGGATTCCTTTTATTTCCTTTTCTTCTCTGATTGCTGTGGCTAAAACTTCCAAAACTATGTTGAATAAGAGTGGTGAGAGTGGGCAACCTTGTCTTGTTCCTGATTTTAGTGGAAATGCTTTCAGTTTTTCACCATTGAGGATGATGTTTGCTGTGGGCTTGTCATATATGGCTTTTATTATGTTTAGGAAAGTTCCCTCTATGCCTACTTTCTGGAGGGTTTTTATCATAAATGGGTGTTGAATTTTGTCGAAAGCTTTCTCTGCATCTATTGAGATGATCATATGGTTTTTCTCCTTCAATTTGTTAATATAGTTTATCACATTGATAGATTTGCGTATATTGAAGAATCCTTGCATTCCTGGAATAAACCCCACTTGATCATGGTGTATGACCCTTTTAATGTGCTGTTGGATTCTGTTTGCTAGTATTTTGTTGAGGATTTTTGCATCTATGTTCATCAGTGATATTGGCCTGTAGTTTTCTTTCTTTGTGACATCCTTGTCTGGTTTTGGTATCAAGGTGATGGTGGCTTCGTAGAAGGAATTTGGGAGTGTTCCTCCCTCTGCTATATTTTGGAAGAGTTTGAGAAGGATAGGTGTTAGCTATTCTCTAAACGTTTGATAGAATTCACCTGTGAAGCCATCTGGTCCTGGGCTTTTGTTTGTTGGAAGGTTTTTAATCACAGTTTCAATTTCAGTGCTTGTGATTGGTCTGTTCATATTTTCTATTTCTTCCTGATTCAGTCTTGGCAGGTTGTGCATTTCTAAGAATTTGTCCATTTCTTCCAGATTGTCCATTTTATTGGCATAGAGTTGCTTGTAGTAATCTCTCATGATTTTTTTTATTTCTGCAGTGTCAGTTGTTACTTCTCCTTTTTCATTTCTAATTCTATTGATTTGAGTCTTCTCCCTTTTTTTCTTGATGAGTCTGGCTAGTGGTTTATCTATTTTGTTTATCTTCTCAAAGAACCAGCTTTTAGTTTTATTGATCTTTGCTATCGTTTCCTTCATTTCTTTTTCATTTATTTCTGATCTGATTTTTATGATTTCTTTCCTTCTGCTAGCTTTGGGGTTTTTTTGTTCTTCTTTCTCTAATTGCTTGAGGTGCAAGGTTAGGTTGTTTATTCGAGATGTTTCCTGCTTCTTAAGGTGGGCTTGTATTGCTATAAACTTCCCCCTTAGAACTGCTTTTGCTGCATCCCATAGGTTTTGGGTCGTTGTGTCTCCATTGTCATTTGTTTCTAGGTATTTTTTTATTTCCTCTTTGATTTCTTCAGTGATCACTTCATTATTAAGTAGTGTATTGTTTAGCCTCCATGTATTTGTATTTTTTACAGATCTTTTCCTGTAATTGATATCTAGTCTCATGGCGTTGTGGTCGGAAAAGATACTTGATACAATTTCAGTTTTCTTAAATTTACCAAGGCTTGATTTGTGACCCAAGATATGATCTATCCTGGAGAATGTTCCATGAGCACTTGAGAAAAATGTGTATTCTGTTGTTTTTGGATGGAGTGTCCTATAAATATCAATTAAGTCCATCTTGTTTAATGTATCATTTAAAGCTTGTGTTTCCTTATTTATTTTCATTTTGGATGATCTGTCCATGGGTGAAAGTGGGGTGTTAAAGTCCCCTACTATGAATGTGTTACTGTTGATCTCCCCTTTTATGGTTGTTAGTATTTGCCTTATGTATTGAGGTGCTCCTATGTTGGGTGCATAAATATTTACAATTGTTATATCTTCTTCTTGGATCGATCCCTTGATCATTATGTAGTGTCCTTCTTTGTCCCTTTTAATAGTCCTTATTTTAAAGTCTATTTTGTCTGATATGAGAATTGCTACTCCAGCTTTCTTTTGGTTTCAAATTTGCATGGAATATCTTTTTCCATCCCCTTACTTTCAGTCTGTATGTGTCTCTAGTTCTGAAGTGGGTCTCTTGTAGACAGCATATATAAGGGTCTTGTTTTTGTATCCATTCAGCCAATCTGTGTCTTTTGGTGGGAGCATTTAGTCCATTTACATTTAAGGTAATTATTGATATGTATGTTCCTATTTCCATTTTATATATTGTTTTGGGTTCGCTACTATAGGTCATTTCCTTCTCTTGTGTTTCGTGTCTAGAGAAGTTCCTTTAGCATTTGTTGTAAAGCTGGTTTGGTGGTGCTGAACTCTCTCAGCTTTTGCTTGTCTGTAAAGGTTTTAATTTCTCCATCAAATGTGAATGAGATCCTTGCTGGGTAGAGTAGTCTTGGTTTCAGGCTATTCTCCTTCATCACTTTCAGTATGTCCTGCCACTCCCTTCTGGCTTGTAGGGTTTCTGCTGAGAGATCCGCTGTTAACCTTATGGGGATTCCCTTGTGTGTTATTTGTTGTTTTTCCCTTGCTGCTTTTAATATGCTTTCTTTGTATTTAATTTTTGACAGTTTGATTAATATGTGTCTTGGCGTGTTTCTCCTTGTATTTATCCTGTATGGGACCCTCTGTGCTTCCTGGACTTGATTAACTATTTCCTTTCCCATATTAGGGAAGTTTTCAACTATAATCTCTTCAAATATTTTCTCAGTCCCTTTCTTTCTTTCTTCTTCTTCTGGAACCCCTATAATTCGAATGTTGGTGCGTTTCATGTTGTCCCAGAGGTCTCTGAGACTGTCCTCAGTTCTTTTCATTCTTTTTTCTTTATTCTGCTCTGCAGTAGTTATTTCCACTACTTTATCTTCCAGGTCACTTATCCGTTCTTCTGCCTCAGTTATTCTGCTATTGATCCTATCTAGAGTGATTTTAATTTCATTTATTGCATTGTTCATCGTTGCTTGTTTCATCTTTAGTTCTTGTAGGTCCTTGTTAACTGTTTCTTGCATTTTGTCCATTCTACTTCCAAGATTTCAGATCATCCTTACTATCATTATTCTGAATTCTTTTTCAGGTAGATTGCCTATTTCCTCTTCATTTGTTAGGTCTGGTGGGTTTTTATCTTGCTCCTTCATCTGCTGTGTGTTTTTCTGTCTTCTCATTTTGCTTATCTTACTGTGTTTGGGGTCTCCTTTTTGCAGGCTGCAGGTTCGTAGTTCCCGTTGTTTTTGATGTCTGTCTCCAGTGGCTAAGGTTGTTTCAGTGGGTTGTGTAGGCTTCCTGGTGGAGGGGACTAGTGCCTGTGTTGTGCTGGATGAGGCTGGATCTTGTCTCTCTAGTGGGCAGGTTCACGTCTGGTGGTGTGTTTTGGGGTGTCTGTGGCCTTATTATGATTTTAGGCAGCCTCTCTGCTAAGGGGTGGGGTTGTGTTCCTGTTTTGCTAGTTGTTTGGCATAGGTTGTCCAGCACTGTGGCTTGCTGGTCGTTGAGTGAAGCTGGGTGCTGGTGTTAAGATGGAGGTCTCTGGGAGATTTCCGCTGTTTAATATTATGTGGAGCTGGGAGGTCTCTTGTTGACCAGTGACCTGAAGTTGGCTCTCCTACCTCAGAGGCAGAGCCCTGACTCCTGGCTGGAGCACCAAGAGCCTTTCATCCACACGGCTCAGAATAAAAGGGAGAAAAAGTAGAGAGAATTAGTAGAAGTATGAGGAAAGAAAGAAGGAAAGGAGGAAAGGAAGGAAGGAAGAAAGAAGCAAAGAAGGAAAGAAAGGAGGGAGGGAGGGAGGGAGGGAGGAAGGAAGGAAGGAGGGAAAGAAGGAAAAAAAGACAGAAAGAAAGATGATGCAGTAAAAATAAAATAAAGTATAATATAGTTATTGAATTTAAAAATATTTAGAAAAAAAAAAGGGACGGATAGAACCTTAGGACAAATGTTGGAAGCAAAGCTATACAGAGAAAATCTTACACAGAAGCATACACATACACCTTCACAAAAAGAGGTAAAGGGGGAAAAATCATAAATCCTGCTCCCTGAGACCACCTCCTCAATTTGGGGTGATTCGTTGTCTAAAGGAGGGAGGGAAGGAAGGAAAGAAAGAAAGAACGAAGGTAAAGTATAATAAAGTTATTACAATTAAGCTTAATTATTAAGAAAAAGAATTTTTTAAAAAAAGTCATGGACGGATAGAGCCCTAGGACAAATGGTGGAAGCTAGAGTATACAGACTAGATGTCACACAGGAGCATACACGTACACCTTCACAAAAAGAGGAAAAGGGAAAAAAAATCATAGATTTCGCTCCTAAATTCCACCTCTTCAATTTGGGATCATTCCTTGTCTATTCAGGTATTCCACAGATGCAGGGTATATCAAGTTGATTATGGAGCTTTAATCCGCTGCTTCTGTGGCTGCTGGGAGAGATTTCCCTTTCTCTTCTTTGTTTTCACAGCTCACAGGAGCTCAGCTTTGGATTTGGCCCTGCCTCTGCGTGTAGGTCGCTGGAGGGCGTCTGTTTTTTCGCTCAGACAGGACGGGGTTAAAGGAGCCGCTGATTCGGGGCCTCCGGCTCACTCAGGCCGGGGGTTGGGGGATGGGGGAAGGAGGGGCACTGCGTGCGGGGCCGGCCTGCGGCGGCAGAGGCAGCGTGACGTTGCGGCAGAGGCCGGCGTGACGTTGCACCAGCCTGAGGCCCGCCGTGCGCTGTCCCGGGGAAGTTGTCCCTGGATCCCGGGAACCTGGCAGTGGCGGGCTGCACAGGCTCCGCGGAAGAGGGGTGTGGAGAGTGACCTGTGCTCGCACACAGGCCCCTTGGTGGCGGCAGCAGCAGCCTTAGCGTCTCCCGCCCGTCTCTGGGGTCCGCGGTTTTAGCCGCGGCTCGCGCCCGTCTCTGGGGTTTGCGCTTTCAGCCGCGGCTCGCGCCCGTCTCGGGGGCTCGCGCCCTCAGCCGCGGCTCGCGCCCGTCTCTGGGGTTCGCGCTTTCAGCCGCGGCTCGCGCCCGTCTCGGGGGCTCGCGCCCTCAGCCGCGGCTCGCGCCCGTCTCTGGGGTTCGCGCTTTTAGCCGCGGCTCGCGCCCGTCTCTGGAGTTCCTTTAAGCAGCGCTCTTAAACCCCTCTCCTCGCGCACCAGAAGACAAAGAGGGAAGAAAAAGTCTCTTGCCTCTTCGGCCGGTGCAGGCTTTTCCCCGAACTCCCTCCCGGCTAGTCGTGGCGCACCAACCCCTTCAGGCTATGCTCAAGCCGCCAACCCCAGTCCTCTCCCTGAGCTCCTTCCAAAACCAAAACCCGAGCCTCAGCTCGCAGCCCCGCCCACCCCGGCGGGTGAGCAGACAAGCCACTCGGGCTGGTGAGTGCCGGTCGGCACCGATCGTCTGTGCAGGAATCTCCCCGCTTTGCCCTCCGCACCCGTCGCTGTGCACCACTCCGCGGTCCCGAAACTCCCCCCTCCGCCTCCCGCAGTCTCCGCCCGCGGAGGGGCTTCCTAGTGTGTGGAAACTTTTCCTCCTTCACAGCTCCCTCCCACTGGTGCAGGTGCCGTCCTTATTCTTTTGTCTCTGTTTTTTCTTTTGCCCTACCCAGTTACGTGGGGAGTTTCTTGCCTTTTGGGAGGTCTGAGGTCTTCTGCCAGCCTTCAGTAGGAGTTCTGTAGGAGTTGTTCCACGTGTGGATGTATTTCTGGTGTATCCGTGGGGAGGAAGGCGATCTCCGCGTCTTACTCTTCCGCCATCTTCAAGGTCCCCCCCCTATTTATTTTTTTTAAAAAAAATAAAGATCCCTGGAAAAATGCCTCATTTCTAGTGGCCACTGTAGGTGGCCTCCAAATAGAGAGAGTGGGAGATCGTGGGACCCTGGAGCGGCCACAGTTCACAGATGAGCAGCACATTACTTTGGTGGGATGCGAGAATCAGTCCCTTTATTTATTTTTTTAAGGTACGACATCAGAACTGATCTGTGAGATCGTGGTTAGAACAAACAGGTTTCTGATCTTGGATTCTCCATGAAAACGATGTGCCTTTTTGGAGAATAAAATAACCTAGAATGGCAAGGGGAGTGCCAGCTTTTAACAGAACTCCTCCACCTCCCTGGTTATCTGTGTTCATGTGCGTGCTTGTTAGTGGGCACAGCAGGCTGAAGCCGTCGTACCGCTGCGTTCTCTTACTAACACACAGAACACTGAACCATAAAGCAAGGAGTTCCTTTCGGCTCTGGGTGTGAAGCGCACGCACTGCTCCGCTGCTCCTCAACCCTGCGGTGACGCTGGCTGTTTAAGCAGCCCTTCCTGTCCTCTTGCTCCATCATTACGTGACTGTCCACCGCAGGGACCAGGAATTAGCCCTGGGGTGAGGGGAAGAGAATCTCAGCTCTGCAAGAGGCATACTTTATGTCCCTTATAAAGTGTCTGAACAACCCCACACCTGGATTTCCTTTCATAGAATACAAGTAGGGTCTCTTACTGCTTCTTTGGGTGGTAGATGTTGATACGACGCATAACAGGGTTCTGCGTTGTGAGTGGGAGAAAAAACACTGGACTGGAACTCTGCCTACCTGGGTTTGAATCTGCTGTTTCTGTGGCTTTAAAAAAACAAAACAAAACAAAACCCCCTCTGTGCTTCCGTTGAGTCACCTATAAATCAGAAGTAACAATACTTTCCTTACCTGTCCTGCAAAGCAGTGGTGAGGATCTAATAAATATATATGTCCAAGTGCTTTACAAGCTATAAGTCATGTTATAAATGGCCAGGGTTGTTTCTGATTGTAGTTAATATTTATGTATTATCTTCCTTAGAATACAAAGTTCTCACGGCCAAAGACAGTCTTACACAGGTCCCAGGGCTGTACGCATAGAATTCATACCCCACCATTGACAGACAAAAGATGATGATAGACAAAAAATTATATGTAGATGCACACTGTAGTAGGCAGAGGAATTCCCTCCCCCAAGGATGTCCATGCCTTAATCCCCAGAACACGTGACTATGTTAGGTTACATGGCAAAGGGGAATTAAGGGTACAAATGGAATTAGGTTGCTAGGCAGCTGACCTTGGGGGGGGCGGGGTGGAGATTATTTTAGACTATCTGAGCGGGTCCAACATAATTACAGAGGTCCTTATAAATGGAAGAGAGAGGCCAAAGAGAGAGAACCAGAGAGCTGGGGAAATGAGGGCTTGCCTGACCTTGCTGGCTTTGAAGATGGAGGGAGGGGCCATGAACCAAGAAAAGCTGGGAGCCTCTAGAAGCTGGGAGGGACAAGGAACAGATTCTCCACTGGAGCGTCCCGAACAGAACACAGCCCTGCAGACATCTTGATTTTAGCCAATTCTGGACTTCTGAGTTTCTGACCTGTAAGATCATAAATGTGTGTGGTTTTAAGCCACTAAGTTTGAGGTGATTTGTTACAGCAGCAATAAAATAAATAATAAAAACCAACGCGTAACATGTGTACCAATTTTGACAAAAGTAGGGAGATGCAATTTATCAGGTACTGATCTTAAAATGCCCCAAGGCCAGGACTGCATGTGACCACAATTGCCTGGAGGAAGTAAGAGCCTAGTGCTTTTTACTTGAACCTGGTTTGTCCAGGTATTTGGACTAATCCTGTCCTTCTCTTTAGCTTTATTTCCTGGCTTAAGTAAGCAGTAAGTTTATTGCTATGTGCCCTGTGGGTATTCCATAAATACTTCTTGACTGCCTGACAGTGTAAGTGTTGTAATTATTTCCTAGAGGAGGAAGGAAATGAGGTGAGTAAAGGACAGGTAAGAGGAGGGAATTGGCTGGGATTGCATAGTAACCAGAGGATGCCCAGCTGCCTGGGAGTAGTCTTCACCTACGATCGCTGCCCTTCCCACTAAACAACTCATTCCACTCCAGATTAGCTCCAGGGATAACAGACCTTTTTGCTCATCCTGGGCTTTTTTTTTTTTTTTTTTCCGGTATATGGGCCTCTCACTGCTGTGGGCTCTCCCGTTGCGGAGCACAGGCTCCGGACACGCAGGCTCAGTGGCCATGGCTCACGGGCCCAGCTGCTCCACGGCATGTGGGATCTTCCCGGACCGGAGCACGAACCCGCGTCCCCTGCATTGGCAGGCGGACTCTCAACCACTGCGCCACCAGGGAAGCCCTGGGCTTTTTTATAGTTAGCAGTACTGAGTCAATCTCCAGAGGATCGTGAGTAAAAAATCACTGGTCAATCGGCCTGTTTGGGAAGCCTTGAAATTCATGAGGGCATAAAGTTCATCTTATACATAGTTATTGAGCACTTGCAATATTCCAGCACAAGTGTTGAAGCTAGCACTGTGACTCAGACAGATTCATTCCCCCAAAGATTTCATGAAACGGAGTGTCCTTTGTCCCACAAGTTGTCCATCGATACCTACTGGAGGTCTCCTGAATGAAATGCCCTGTTCAGCAGAAAATATTTTTTTAATGTAGCACATGGCCCTAAACTAAGGAGTTAATGATCCCACGTAACAGTGAATAGGAAACTTGCAAAAATCATGGAAGCATGCAAGTTAACAAATGTGTGCACAGATATACTGCAGTGTGATGTGAGGCTTATCAGGAAGGTTTGGGTTTTGTTTGTTTACTTCTTTTGAGGAAATAGGTTCCTCCCTAGCTCCCTGCTACTAAGTAGCAGCAATCCCAGAACTTTCCCCACAGCTGGACATCAGTCACTGCCAACTGAGGCAAAGGTGCTTGGGGGCTCTGAAGTTAGATCCTGGTTTGAATTCCAGCTTTAAGACGGACTAGCTGAGTGATTCTGGATAAATTACCTAATCTCATTGAGCTTATTTTCTGCTTCTATTAAATGGACTCAGCCTCATAGGAGGATGAAAGGAGGCAATACATGCAAAGCCCCAGCTCGGGGCAGACCTGTCCCCCCTTCCCACCGGCGGGAGCAGCAGCTGCATTAGGAGTGCGATCCCAGGTGGCCACTAAGAGCTCGGTACCTCAGGAACTGCCTCCTCTTCTCCACCAGCCCCTCAGCTGAAGCTCTGCTGTCATGTTCCCTTCCTGTCACACCTTCACTCCCATACCCAAGGACAGACCTTGGAACATCAGAAGTTTTCCACCTTCCAGAAACTTCCTTCATATTCCAAAGAAAAATTCTAAAACACATCAAGAAACACCAATACTTCGCTTCATTGTCTATTTTCCCTTTAAAACCCACACAAGAGGGCTTCCCTGGTGGCGCAGTGGTTGAGAATCTGCTCAGGGGACACAGGTTCGAGCCCTGGTCTGGGAAGATCCCACATGCCATGGAGCAACTAAGCCTGTGCACCACAACTACTGAGCCTGTGAGCCACAACTACTGAACCCGCATGCCACAACTACTGAAGCCCTTGCTCCACAACAAGAGAAGCCACCGCCATGAGAAGCCTGCACACCGCAATGAAGAGCAGCCCCTGCTCGCTGCAACTAGAGAAAGCCCATGCGCAGCAACGAAGACCCAAGCAGCCAAAAATAAATAAAATAAATTAAAAAAAAAAAAAAAAAACCCCACAAGACCACTTCTTGCCCTGTTCTCTTACCTTTTATAGGTGAACTCCAGTGTTTTGATTCATTACCTTTGCTATCTATTGAGTTCTCCGGCCCAGGCAATGAACCCATGAGCTTAAAATGGAAACAGAAAAACTCCTCCCTTTTCTGTAGCTGTTCCTTCACCAGTAGTTATTAAGTAAATTCAGTGTTTTAATGCACTAACAAAAACACATGATTGTTTAACAGAGTATATTATGGAAAATGGCAGTGTTAATAGTCTCCGTGGTGTTCTAGTTGGGGAAAAGTACATTATAGCCTTGCCAAGGCAGGGGGCTGTTTTTGTACGTGAAAATAAGTTACTGACATTGTATATCTTTTATATCTTGTTGCTAGGCAACATATAAGAATGTGGTTATTGCAAATGTTTCCGCTTTGTTGTTTAAAAAAAAAAAATCCACTTCTTAATTCTGTTAAATTAGACCTGTTATTGATTCTGTGGTCTTTCCTGAGTTTATTGACTGAGGCTCATCCATTAGCTCGGGGTGGGAGGCGGAAGGGAGAGGCAGGTTTGTGTTTGTAACTAGAACACATACATACTAACACTAATCATTAGCTCTCTTGTTCATCACTCTTTGTTTTCATACGGAGACAGGTAGAGCTCTGGTACCCAGGGATGCGGTATTCAAAGAACGGGAGTAAGATGGGGACAGAATCTGCCAGTGAATGAAATAATTACAGATATTTTCTAGAATAAGCTTCCTGTCACCGATGGTCCCGAGGCGCCAGAATATTTCTTTGTTTTCTTCCTCCAGAAGTGTGACTCTTGTTTCTGCCTCTGTTTACTTGGTCTGGTTTCCTGCTGATGGGCTATATCAGAACCCGGAAGTGGTATTTAGAGGAGGTGGAGAGTGTAAGGAAATGTGACTATTAATTTCCCATGAAATAGAGTTCTTCTGGCCTCTCTTTACCCACTCGTCCCGGGTTCCTGCTAACTGGCAGCTGCTGTGATTGCCTCGTCTTCACCCTGTTGGTAAGGGAGGGATTCCTGCCCTACAGTGACGGGGATGCAGAGCGCGGGCCTCCCGACGTTGGGCAGAGGCGATGGACGGCAGGTTATTGCTCACATTCATCCTCAGCCTGGGGAGGGGCACCCAGAGCACAGAGTGAACCAGCAGGGACTGTAGGAGGCAGGCTCTGGAGTAACAAGGGGACGGGAGACCCCACGGGGGTAAGCTTGGCTTGTTCAGCTGATTCGGCAGGCTGGCGGGGAACTAGACACCTTCCTCAGGGATGAGCTGGAGCTGCACCTGGTCCCTGGCTGAGGGGGGTTGTTGGCTAGGAGACCTTAGCCACGGGGACAGAGTGGGTGGGGGCTTGTGGTTAGGCCAGGCGAGGCCCTCCTAGTTTCACCAGATGTCAAGGGAAGCACATAGTCCTGAATCTCAATTGTAGTCCTTCCATCACAGAGACAGATGATCAGATTGGTTCTTCAGACTTCAGGGCAAAAAACCCCAAACCAAAACTAAACAAAAAAACAGGGCCAAGGAGTTGCATTTACAGTTTGGGGTTGATCAGGAAGACCTTTCTACCAGCTGAGATACCAGAAAACTAAAGGGTCTGTTTGCGGAGGTCACAGCTTCCCATCCTAGGAGGAACAGAAACTGGGTGTGTTGGCAGGGATTCCTGCCTTAGGTTCATGGCTAGTCCTTCCAAGACCTGGGATTCTGTGAACTTACAGGAAAGAACCAGCAGACCAGGTGGCAACCCATACACCAAGCCATTTTCTCTCACCTGTTCTATGCTCTATCCCCTTCCACCCAGGATCTTAATTCCTTCTATGACTGATGATGATGCAAGAAATAGCCCTAGAGGTACCAGTAGCCCCACCCAAACAAAGCAAGGAATGGTTGGGGCTTAGGCTAAGATTTATGCCACCTTCTCAGTCCTTCTCCAAAAGCCTCAGCTGAGCTTTGAGCCCTTACACGTGACTTTGATAAATTCCTGAGGTCATGATCAACTCCATGATCTGCGATAAACCTGGAGGTTTCCATGGATTATCACATCCCGTCAACATGTCCCTTTCTTCAGAAATGATGAAAGATGATTAAAGAAAAAGAAACCCACTCAAACGTATCGTACCACAGATTATAAAAGACAGCCATATAAGGATTCAGCATTCAACATGGAATGCTTTTACTATTTACCAGACAGTACGCTGGGCCCCGACCTACTAATTTGTTTCCCAATGAAAACACACTAAGAACAGTGCTTGCAAATTTTTACCCTGGAATAAGCATGGGTGCTTAGGGATGGGTGTGTGTAGAGGGAATGGGACTCCTGAGGTTAGTGGATCTGATATTCTAGGTTCTGGGATGGTGGAATTGTACTGAGTTACTTGCTCTATCATATGAAGTTCAACTTGGATTACCTGCATCAAATCTGCAGTGCTTAGAGCCTAGGGAGTTGGATCCCTCGTGCTGTGCACTGAATTTGTCATGGGGACACCTGTCCTCCTCCACACTCTTTGGGTCTTGACACACACTCTCGTCACAGAGCTGAGCACGTGTGCTGCTGTTTGCTTGTGTCTGCCCTGTTCCTGGAGCATGAACTCCATGAGGGCAGGGGCTGTTGTTTCCTGCTGTTTGTTGCATCTTTCGTGCCCAGCACGTGCTCAGCTCTGTGTGTGCGTGCGTGTGTGTGTGTGTGCGTGTGTGTAGAAGACTCCTGCAGACATTCAATGCGTGTGAGAAGTGTTTCCTGCACTGAATGATTGCCTTCCTAGAACTCATATTCTGAAGAAGTGGCAGACATAAACATAATTATGAGATAATGGGATCACGCTGTATTATTAAGTATGTACGAAGTGTTATGGTTCTGAAGAGGACTAGGGATTTTTTCCTGCACAGAACGTAATCAACTGCTGTGTTGATTTGGATCAGAAAAATCAGTAATTGATTGCTGGTTTAGACTATGAGGATTATTCCTTAGGCGCCAAATTGCGACTTATTAGATTTTTTAAAAGTTTTTATCGAAGCTCTTACTGCCCATATTCTCTCTGTGTTTTATTTATTGGCTTATGTGTCTGTCTGAACAGCATAAACCTGGAGAACACATCTGACCCCTCTTTCCATCTCCAGCATCTATAGCATAGTTGAATTATCATCATAATGCCACTGATACAATACACTTCTAACTTGAAAGAAATTTTTATTCAAGTTGAAATTAAATGAATAGAGGTAGATTTTTTTCTTATTAAGAAGCATATGTATAATCAACATCTATTTTTAAAAATAACGTGTACCTTTGAGACCAAGCGTAGGCTTTTTGGGCAGAATCGGAAACACCGTTTCTTGGATTCACCAAAACACCAGCTGGGTAATGACTTGCATACTTAGTCATCACTACTTATTATGTGCAGTTAGTTGCATTAAGGAAACTTTCAGTTTGTCTGGGGGGATAGGTTAAAAATGGAGTCAGACCTCTAGAACTGCCTTTTTGTCTTTCTCTTGCATCCAAAGGCTGAACGCTTAAAGGTTTTTACCATTTTAATAAAATTAAAATCTATTAACATTTTTGAAAGTAGTCAGCCCGTCAAGTGAAATAACTGGTTACTGGATTCTAAATTGAGTTTGCAGTTAAAATGATTTTTAGAAGGCTTAAGTAGTGAACTTCGAGAGTCACCTACTCATACATGCCTTATTCATTAAAAAAAATAATTTCCATAACTTTTTAAACTTGGTAATTACATGTTTTAATTACGTAATTACACATTCTAATTATGCAGTTAAATCCGATTACAGTAATTATGTAGTTATATAATTGATACATAATACACATGCAAAAACCTATATAAGCATGTATTTAACAAAGGAAATAGTTCTGAAGAGCCGCAAAAGGATTGACTTACAGAAAATAAAGGAACTTGGCTAATTAATGACTTGAAATACTATAGGGAGTACTGATGCTACAGCGTGTGTGTTCACAAGGTCTACGTTTATGGTCAGAGGGAATGCATGAGCTGAAGACCTGGGACTCAGGGGTAAGAGTAAGATGAGAGATCCCACAACGAGGTGTTAAGATAGGGAGATAGTTGGTGAAAACTTTTCAACAGAGCAGCCTCCTCCATCCAGGGCGTCCTGAAGGAAAGAAGCATAGGTTCTGCGCTCCAGTGGGAGGGATGGGAGTCTCCTGCTGGGCCCGTTGCTGCCTTACTTAGCAGCCATTGGCTTCATTTACTTGACCTGAAATATCCACAATCACCAGAATCTATGACACTGAAGACCAGGTTAATGAAAACTTGAGAAAATACCTTTTAGCACATTTGGAAGAAGGTTGGAGAAGAAAGCTAACTTATAAAATGACAAGAAGTAATTGAAAATTACTTTAAAATTTTCTGAAAAATTTCTCAAAAATTACTTGGCTTGTTTTGATGAAAGAGATCCTGCTTGGAGCTTACAGAAAGGATGACATGTATGAAGTCTAAACTGCTTAGAACTGGGAGGAAATAGGAAATATTTTCGCATTTCTTCACTGAGGTATAATTGTTATACGATAATCTGCACGTGTTTAGAATGGCAGCTTGATAAGTTTTTATGTCAGTTTATACCTGTGAAAGCATCACCACAATCAAGGTAATGAACATATCCATCATCCCCATATTTTTCTCAGACCCCTTCGTCATTCATCCCTCTTACCCTTCTCCACATGCCCTGCCTATCCCCAGGCCACCACTGACCTGCTTTCTGTCATTATGGAGGAGTTTGCATTCTTTTTAGAGTTTTATATAAGTGGAATCAAACAGCATGTACTCTTTCTTCTTTGGCTTCTTTTACTCTACATAATTATTTTGAGATTCAACCATCTTTTTGCTTGTATCAATAATAAATTCTTTTTTTAATTATCGTTGAGCAGTATTCCAGTGTATGGATGTACTGTATTTATTCATTGACTTTCAAAGGACATTTGAGTTGTTTCTGTTTCTTGGCTGTTACAAATGAATCTGTTATAAACATTTGTGCACATGTTTACAACACACAAAATGTTTTTTTGTAGAATTATGCTTTTTTTTTTTTTCCCCTCTGGAGTAAAGATTCAGGAGTAGGGTGTTTGGATCAAATTGTAGAAGTAGGTTTAACTTTTTAAAAAGCCTACCCAACTGTCCCCCTAAGCACTTATACCATTTTTTATTCCCACCACCAGTATATGTGTGTTTTGGTTCCTCCACATCCTTTCCAACACTTGGTGTTTTTTAATTCTAAACATTCTGATGTGTGTAATAGTATCTCATTGTGGTCTTAATTTATGTTGCCTTAATGACTAATTACTTTGAGCATCTTTTCAGGTACTTATTTTCCATCTATATATCTTCTTTACTGAAGTGTTTAAAACTTTTGCCCTTTTTTATTGCACTGGGTTTTATTATTAATTTTTGAAAGTTCTTTTTTTTTAATTTATCTATTTCATTTATTTACTTTTGGCTGCGTTGCGTCTTTGTTGCTGTGTGTGTGCTTTCTATAGTTGCAGTGAGCAGGGGCTATTCTTCATTGCGGTGCGTGGGCTTCTCGCTGCGGTGACTTCTCTTGTTGCAGAGCACGGACTCTAGGTGCCTAGGCTTCTGGAGTTGTGGCTCGCGGGCTCTGGAGCGCAGGCTCAGTAGTTGTGGTGCACGGGCTTAGTTGCTCCGCGGCAAGTGGGATCTTCCCGGACCAGGGATCGAACCCCCATCCCCTGCATTGGCAGGCGGATTCTTAACCACTGTGCCACCAGGGAAGCCTGAAAGTTCCTTATATATATTTTATATACATACAAGTCTTGTGTACTTTGAAGATACATACTTTGCAAATATTTTCTGTCAGTATGGGGCTTGTCTTTACATTCTCTTTAACAGTGTCTTTTGAAGATTCACATTGTTAGGGTTTTTTTTTATTTTATTTTATTTTTTATGTTTATATTGGAGTATAATTGCTTTACAATGGTGTGTTCGTTTCTGCTGTATAACAAAGTGGATCAGCTGTATATATACATATATCCCCATATCTCCTCCCTCTTGCATCTCCCTCCCACCCTCCCTATCCCATCCCTCTAGCTGGTCACAAAGCACCGAGCTGATCTCCCTGTGCTATGCAGCTGCTTCCCACTAGCTATCTATTGTACATTTGGTAGTATACGTAAGTCCATGTCAAACTCTCACTTCGTCCCAGCTTACCCTTCCCGCCCCCGTGTCCTCAAGTCCATTCTCTACGTCTGCATCTTTACTCCTGTCCTGCCCCTAGGTTCTACAGAACGATTTTTCTTTTTTTAGATTCCATATATATGTGTTAGCATACAGTATTTGTTTTTCTCTTTCTGACTTACTTCACTCTGTATGACAGATTTTAGGTCCATCCACCTCACCACAAATAACTCAATTTCATTTCTTTTTATGGCTAACATTCCATTGTATATATGTGCCACATCTTTACCCATTCATCTGTCGATGGACACTTAGGTTGCTTCCATGTCCTGGCTATTGTAACTAGTGCTGCAATGAACATTGTGGTGCATGTATCTTTCTGAATTATGGTTTTCTTAGGGTATGTGCCCAGTAGTGGGATTGCTGGGTCATATGGTAGTTCTATTTTTGGTTTTTTAAGGAACCTCCATACTGTTCTCCATAGTGGCTGTATCAATTTACGTTCCCATCAACAGTGCAAGAGGGTTCCCTTTTCTCCACACCTTCTCCAGCATTTATTGTTTGTAGATTTTTTGATGATAGCCATTCTTACTGGTGTGAGGTGATATGTCATTGTAGTTTTGATTTGCATTTCTCTAATGATTAGTGATGTTGAGCATCCTTCCATGTGTTTGTTAGCAATCTGTATATCTTCTTTGGAGAAATGTCTATTTAGGTCTTCTGCCCATTTTTGGACTGGGTTGTTTCCTTTTTTGATATTGAGCTGCATGAGCTGCTTGTAAATTTTGGAGATTAATCCTTTATCAGTTGCTTCATTTGCAAATATTTTCTCCCATTCTGAGGGTTGTCTTTTAATATTGTTTATGGTTTCCTTTGCTGTGCAAAAGCTTTTAAGTTTCATTAGGTCCCATTTGTTGATTTTTGTTTTTACTTCCATTTCTCTAGGAGGTGGGTTCAAAAGGATCTTGCTGTGATTTGTGTCATAGACTGTTCTGCCTATTTCTTCCACTAAGAGTTTTATAGTGTCTGGCCTTACATTTAGGTCTTTAATCCATTTTGAGTTTCTTTTTGTGTATGGTGTTAGGGAGTGTTCTAATTTCATTCTTTTACATGTAGCTGTCACGTTTTCCCAGCACCACTTATTGAAGAGGCTGTCTTTTCTCCATTGTATGTTCTTGCATCCTTTATCAAAAATAAGGCAACTGTATGTGTGTGGGTTTATATCTGGGCTTTCTTTCCTGTTCCATTGATCTGCATTTCTCTTTTCATGCCAGTACCATACTGTCTTGATTACTGTAGCTTTGTAGTATAGTCTGAAGACGGGGAGCCCAATTCCTCCAGCTCCGTTTTTCTTTCTCAAGATTGCTTTGGCTATTCGGGGTCCTCTGTGTTTCCATACAAATTGTGAAATTTTTAAATCTAGTTCTGTGAAAAATGCCAGTTGTAGTTTGATAGGGATTGCATTGAATCTGTAGATTGCTTTGGGTAGTACAGTCATTTTCACGGTGTTGATTCTTCCAATCCAAGAACATGGTACCTCTCCAACTGTTTGTGTCGTATTTAATTTCTTTCATTAGTGTCTTATAGTTTTCTGCATACAGGTCTTTTGTCTCCTTCGGTAGGTTTATTCCTAGGTATTTTATTCTTTTTGTTGCAGTGGTAAGTAGGAGTGTTTCCTAAATTTCTCTTTAAGGTTTTTCATCATTAGTTTACAGGAGTGCAAGAGATTTATCTGCATTAATTTTGTATCCTGCTACCTTACCAATTTCATTAGTTAGCTCTAGTAGTTTTCTGGTAGCATCTTTAGGATTCTCTATGTATAGTATCATGTCATCTGCAAGCAGTGACAGCTTTACTTCCTCTTTTCCGATTTGGATTCCTTTTATTTCTTTTTCTTCTTGATTGCTGTGGCTAAAACTTCCAAAACTATGTTGAGTAATAGTGGTGAGAGTGGACAACCTTGTCTTGTTCCTGATCTTAGAGGAAATGGTTTCAGTTTTTCACCATTGAGAACGATGCTGGCTGTGGGTTTGCCATATATGGCCTTTATTATGTTGAGGTAAGTTCCCTCTATGCCTACTTTCTGGAGGGTTTTTATCATAAATGGGTGTTGAATTTTGTTGACAGCTCTTTCTGCATCTATTGAGATGATCATATGGTTTTACTCCTTCAGTTTGTTACTATGGTTTTCACATTGACTGATTTGCATATATTGAAGAATCCTTGCATTCCTGGGATAAACCCCACTTGACCATGGTATATGATCCTTTTATTGTGCTATTGGATTCTCTTTGCTGGTATTTTGTTGAGGATTTTTGCATCTTTGTTCATCAGTGATATTGGCCTCTAGTTTTCTTTTTTTGTGACATCTTTTTCTGGTTTTGGTATCAGGGTGATGGTGGCCTCATAGAATGAATTTGGGAGTGTTCCTCCCTCTGCTATATTTTGGAAGCGTTTGAGAAGGATAGGTGTTAACTCTTCTGTAAATGTTTGATAGAATTCACCTGTGAAGCCATCTGGTCCTGGGCTTTTGTTTGTTGCAAGATTTTTAATCACAGTCTCAATTTCACTGTTTGTGATTGGTCTCTTCATATTTTCTATTTCTTCCTGGGTCAGTCTCGGAAGGTTGTACATATCTAAGAATTTGTCCATTTCTTCCAGGTTGTCCATTTTATTGGCATATAGCTGCTTATAGTAATCTCTCATGATACTTTCTATTTCTGCAGTGTCAGTTGTTACTTCTTTTTCATTTCTAATTCTGTTGATTTGTGTCTTCTCCCTTTTTTTCTTGATGAGTCTGGCTAATGGTTTATCAATTTTGTTTGTCTTCTCAAAGAACCAGCTTTTAGTTTTATTGATCTTTGTTATCATTTCCTTCATTTCTTTTTCTTTTATTTCTGATCTGATCTTTATGATGTCTTTCCTTCTGCTAAGTTTGAGGTTTTTCTCTTCTTTCTGTAATTGCTTTAGGTGTAAGGTTAGGTTGTTTATTTGAGATGTTTCTTGTGATAGGATTGTATTTCTATAAACTTCCCTCTTAGAACTGCTTTGGCTGAATCCCATAGGTTTTGAGTCGTTGTGTTTTCATTGTCATTTGTTTCTAGGTATTTTTTGATTTCCTCTTTGATTTCTTCAGTGATCTCTTGGTTTTTAAGTAGTGTATTGTTTAGCCTCCATGTGTTTATATTTTTTACAGATTTTTTCCTGTAATTGATATCTAGTCTCATAGCATTGTGGTCAGAAAAGATACTTGATATGACTTCAATTTTCTTAAATTTCCCTAGGCTTGATTTATGACCCAAGATATGATCTATCCTGGAGAATGTTCCATGAGCACTTGAGAAGAAAGTGTACTCTGTTGTTTTTGGATGGAATGTCCTATGAATATCAATTAAGTCCATCTTGTTTAATGTGTCATTTAAAGCTTGTGTTTCCTACTATGATTGTGTTACTGTCGATTTTCCCTTTTATGGCTGTTAGCATTTGCCTTATGTGTTGAAGTGCTCCTATGTTGGGTGCATAAATATTTACAATTGGTATATTTTCTTCTTGGGTCGGTCCCTTGATCATTATGTAGTGTCCTTCTTTGTCTCTTGTAACATTCTTTATTTTAAGTCTATTTTATCTGATATGAGCATTGCTACTCCAGCTTTCTTTTGATTTCCATTTGCATGGAATATCTTTTTCCATCCCCTCTCTTTCAGTCTGTATGTATCCCTAGGTCTGAAGTGGATCTCTTGTAGACAGCATATATATGGGTCTTGTTTTTGTATCCATTCAACCAGTCTCTGTCTTTCGGGGGGAAGGTTTAATCCATTGACATTTAAGGTAAGTATCGATATGTATTTTCCTATTACCATTTTCTTAATTGTTTTGGGCTTGTTATTGTAGGTCTTTTCCTTCTCTTGTGTTTTCTGCCTAGAGAAGTTCCTTTAGCATTTGCTGTAAAGCTTGTTTGGTGGTGCTGAATTCTGTTCACTTTTGCTTGTCTGTAAAGGTTTTAATTTCTCCATTGAATGTGAATGAGATTCTTGCTGGGTAGAGTAATCTTGGTTGTAGGTTTTTCTGTTTCATGACTTTAAGTATGTCCTGCCATCCCTTTTGTCTTGCAGAGTTTCTGCTGAAATATCAGCTCTTAACCTTATGGGGATTCCCTTGTATGTTATTTGTTGTTTTTCCCTTGCTGCTTTTAAATTTTTTTCTTTGTATTTATTTTTTGATAGTTTGATTAATATGTGTCTTGGCATTTTTCTCCTTGGATTTATCCTGTATGGGACTCTGCACTTCCTGGAGTTTATTGACTCTTTCCTTACCCTTATTAGGGAAGTTTTCAGCTATAATCTCTTCAAATATTTTCTCAGTTCCTTTTTTCTTCTTCTTCTGGGACCCCTATAATTTGAATGCTGGTGCATTTAATGTTGTCCCAGAGGTCTCTAAGACTGTCCTATATTCTTTTCATTCTTTTTTGTTTATTCTGCTCTGCAGTAGTTATTTCCACTATTTTATCTTGCAGGTCACTTATCCATTCTTCTGCCTCAGTTATTCTGCTGTTGATTCCTTCTAGAGAATTTTTAATTTCATTTATTGTTTAGTTCATCATTGTTTGTTTGCTCTTTAGTTCTTCTAAGTCCTTGTTAAACGTTTCTTGTGTTTTCCCCATTCTATTTGCAAGATTTTGGATCATCTTTACTATCATTACTCTGAATTCTTTTTCAGGTAGACTGCCTATTTCCTCTTCATTTGTTTTATCTGGTAGGATTTTACCTTGCTCCTTCATCTGCTGTGTGTTTCTCTGTCTTCTCATTTTGCTTAACTTACCATGTTTGGGGTCTGCTTTTTGCAGCCTGCGTGTTCATACTTCCCATTGTTTTTGGTGTCTGCCCCCAGTGGCTAAGGGTGGTTCAGTGGGTTGTGTAGGCTTCCTGGTGGAGGGGACTAGTGCCTGTGTTCTGATGGATGAGGCTGGGTCTTGTCTTTCTGGTGGGCAGGACCGCGTACAGTGGTGTGTGTTGGGGTATCTCTGACCTTATTATGATTTTAGGCAGCCTCTCTCCTAATGAGTGGGGTTGTGTTCCTGTCTTGCTAGTTGTTTGGCATCGGGTGTGCAGCACTGGAGCTTGCTGGTCAGTGAGTGGAGCTCAGTCTTGGCGTTGAGATGGAGGTCTCTGGGAGAGCTTTAGCTATTTGATATTATGCGGGCCTAGGAGGTCTCTGGTGGACCAGTGTCCTGAACTTGGCTCTCTCCCACCTCAGAGACACAGGCCTGACACCCACCCAGAGCACCAAGAACCTATCAGCTGCACATCTCAGAAGAAAAGGGAGAAAAAAGGAGAAAGAAAGAAAGAAAAGAAAAAGAAAGTTATTAAAATAAAAAAAAAATTAAATTATTAATATTAAAAAGTAATAAGAAAAAGAAAGAAGAGAGCAACCAAACCAAAAAACAAATCCACCAATGATCACAAGTGCCAAAAACTGTACTAAAAAACAAAAAGAAAAAAACGGACAGACAGAAGCCTAGAACAAATGGTAAAAGCAAAGCTATACAGGCAAAATCCCACAAAGAAGCATACACAGAGACACTAAGAAAAAGAGAAGAAGGAAAAATATATGTATCTCTATATAAAAAAAAAAAGGATGAGAGCAACCAACTCAATAAACAAAGCTTCCAGTGATAATAAACTCTAAATACTAAACTAAGATAAACATAAAACCAGAAACAAATTAGATGCCGAAAGTAAATCCCAAGTCTACAGTTGCTTCCAGTGTCCGCCATCTCAGTTTTGGGATGATTCGTTGTCTATTCAGGTATTCCACAGGTGCAGGTACATCAAGTTGATTGCAGAGATTTAATCCGCTGCTCCTGAGGCTGCTGGGAGAGACTTCCCTTCCTCTTTGTTTGCACAGCTCCTGGGGTTCAGCTTTGGATTTGGCCCCGCCTCTGCATGTAGGTTGCCTGAGGGCATCTGTTCCCGCTCAGACAGGATGGGGTTAAAGGAGCAGCTGATTAGGGGGCTCTGGCTCACTCAGGCCGGTTGCGGGGGGGAGGGAGGGGTACAGAATGCGGGGCATGCCTGCGGCAGTAGAGGCCGGTGTGATGTTGCAACAGCCGAGGTGCACCGTGTGTTCTCCCAGGGAAGTTGTCTCTGGATAACGGGACCCCGGCAGTGCCGGGCTGCAGAGGCTCCCAGGAGGGGAGGTGTGGATAGTGACCTGTGCTTGCACACAAGCTTTTTGGTGGCTGCAGCGGCATCCTTAGTGTCTCACGCCCCCCATCTTTGGGGTCCACGCTGATAGCCGCAGCTCACGCCTGTCTCTGGAGCTTGTTTAGGCAGTGGTCTGAAGCCCCTCTCCTCGCGCACCGCGAAACAATGGTCTCTTGCCTCTTAGGCAGTTCCAGACTTTTCCCCGGACTCCTTCCTGGCTAGTTGTGGTGCACTAGCCCCCTTCAGGCTGTGTCCATGCAGCCAACCCCAGTCCTCTCCCTGGGATCTGACCTCCAAAGCTAGAGCCTCAGCTCCCAGCCCCCGCCCAACCCAGCGGGTGAGCAGACAAGCCTCTCAGGCTGGTGAGTGCTGGTCGGCACCGATCCTCCATGCAGGAATCTCTCCACTTTGCCCTTTGCACCCCTGTTGCTGCGCTCTCCTCTGTGGACCCGAAGCTTCCCCCGCCACCCCCCGTCTCTGCCAGTGAAGGGGCTTTCCAGCGTATGGAAACTTTTCCTCCTTCAGAGCTCCCTCCCCAAGGTGCAGGTCCCATCCCTTTTCTTTTGTCTCTGTTTTTTCTTTTTTCTTTTGCCCTACCCAGGTACATGGGGAGTTTTTTGCCTTTTGAGAAGTGTAAGGTCTTCTGCCAAACGTTCAGTAGGTGTTCTGTAGGAGTTGTTCCACATGTAGATGTATTTCTGATGTATTTGTGGGGAGGAAGGTGATCTCCATGTCTTACTCCTCCGCCATCTTGAAGGTCTCCCCGACATTGTTAATTTTTTAAGAATAATTTTGATGAAGTTTATTTTATCAGTTTTTTCTTTATGGATAATGTTTTAGGTGTCATAGTTACAAAATCTTTCCCTAATCCAAGGTCAAAATATTTTGTTCCCTATGTTTTCTTAGAAATGTTTTGCAACTTTACGGTTTTACATTTGGGTTTAAGGTCCACTTTAAAGTATGGATGGAAGTTCAGTTTTTGCACGTGTATACAATTGTTCTAGCCCCCAATTATTGAAAATTCTTTCCTTTCTCTATTGAA
This sequence comes from Phocoena sinus, assembly GCF_008692025.1. NCBI lineage: Eukaryota > Metazoa > Chordata > Mammalia > Artiodactyla > Phocoenidae > Phocoena > Phocoena sinus. Next base: position 83,714,444 of record NC_045775.1, on the reverse strand, counting down.
TTGCCTTTGCACTTTTGCTAAAAATCAGTTGTCCATCTATGTGTATTTCTGGATTCTCTATTTGGTTCCTGTCTCTCAGTCTATACCAATATCACACTGTCTTCCTCAGTGTAGGTTTATAATGAGATTTTCTGTCACATAGTTCTTCTGTTTTGTTCTTGTTTTTCAGAGTTTTGTTATTTTAACACCTTTGCATTTCCTTGTCAATTTTAGAATCAGCTTGTCAATTTCTACCAAAAAAATTAAAAATAAAATGCTTGCTGGGATTTTATTGAATCTACAGATCAAGCTGGAGAGAATTGATATCTTGACAGTATTGATTCTTCCAAGCCATGAGGACAGTATTCATCTACATTTATTGAAATCTCTTTTAACTTCTCTCTGCAATATTTTTCAGTTTTTAGTATAGGACTTGAACATTTTTTATCAGATTTGTCCCTAAGTATTTTGCTATTGTAAATAGCATTTGTTTTTTAATTTCAGTTTCTGTTTATTAGTTGCTAGCATGTAGGTACATAGTGATCTTTGTTTATTGATCTTATATCCTGCAACATTGTGAAACTAACTTATTAATTTTTGTAGATTCCACTGGATTTTCTATATAGACCATCATGTCATAGAGTGGTTTCAGGCCGCATTCTGATTTTCTTCCTACTTATTCTGTCTGTTACTAAGTGAGGGATATTGAAATATGGCTATAATTATGGGTTTGTCTATTTCTTTTGGCCATTGTATCCATTTTTGTTCATGCATTTTGAAACTCTGTTATTAGGTGTGTAGTCATATAGGTTGTAATGTCCTATGGATGGATGGATTCCTTTAACATTATGATATAACCCTCTTTTCCCTGGTTGCTCTGAGATACACTTCGATATTAATATAACCTCTCTAGCTTTCTTTTGACTAATGTTAGCATGTAATATCTACTTCTATCATTTTGTTTAAATCTATTTTTTTATATTTAAAGTATGTTTCTTATAAGCAGCATATAATAGGTCTTGATTTTTTATGCACTCTCACCATTTCTGTCTCTCAGTTGGGATTTGAGGATGTTTTTGTTACATGTTATTATTGATATGCATAGGACTGAGTCTGTTGTCTTGCTGTTTTCTACTCATTCTTTGTTTTTTGTTTGTTTTGCTTCCCTCTTTTTCTGCCTTCTTTAGTATTGTTTCATTATTGCATTTTATCTTATTTGTTGTCTTACTAACTGTAACTCTGCTTAGTTATTTTAGTGGTTGCTTTAGGGTTTGTAGCAGACTTCTTTAACTTATCACAGTCTACTTTCAAGTGATATTATGGCACTTCATATACAGTGTAAGAACTTTTCAATAGGATACTTTCATTTCCCAGTCACCTTTATGCTATTGTTGTTACATGTTTTCCTGATACGTGTTATAGACTCCACATCAATTATTATTTTTGTTTAAACAATCAATTATATGTTAAACACATTTAATAATAAAATATATTTTTATGTTATTACCTCTGAAGTTACCATTTCCAGTTCTCTTTAGTCCTTTGTGTATGTCCATATTTCCATGTGTTATTTTCCTTCTGCCTACAGGAGTTCTTTAACGTTTCTTGTAGTGAAGATCTGCTGGTTATGAATTCTTTCAGCTTCTGTATGTCTTAAAATGTCTTTATTTTACCTTAGTTTTTCACAGGTATTTTTGCTGGTTATGTATTACTAAGTTAGTACTTATTTTCTTTCCACATTTTAAAGATGTGGCTCTACCATTGTCTCACTGGCATTGTTTCCAACAGCAACAAAAGAATCTGCTGTAATCCTTATCTGAATTTCATTTTACTCTCGCTGCTTTTAATATTTTCTCCTTATCACTGATTTTTGAGCAATTTGACTCTACTGTGTCCTGGTATAGCTTTCTTCATGTTTCCTGTGCTTAGAGTTCATTGAGTTTCTTGAATGTATGAATTTATAATTTTGATCAAATTTGAATTTTTTCATTATTTCTTCAAACATATTTTCTACCCCCCTCATCCCTTTCTTCTTTAGAGACTCCAATTTCATGTACATTAGGACACACATGAAGTTATCCTGTCGTTCACTGATAATCTTATTTTTTTTTTAACCATTTTTTTCTCTGTGTTTCATTTTGTGTAGTTTCTATTGCTATGTCTTCAAGTTCATGAATCTTTTCTTCTGCGATCTCTAGTCTGCCATTATTTGCATTCACTGTATATTTTCATCACACACTGTAGTTTTTATCTCCAGAAGTTTGATTTGGGTCTTCTGTATATCTTCTGTGTCTCTTTAACTTTGGGGACATATAGATTACAATTATAATAACTAGTATCCTTATCTGCTAACTTTAACACCTGTGTCAGTTCTGAGTTGATTTTGACATGTGTTCCCCTCCTTATGGGTTGCATTTTCTTGCTTCCTTGTAGGTCTAGTAATCTTCAGTTGGATATCAGATGGTGAGAATTCTGCCTTTTTTATTTCTATGAAACTTCTTGAGCTTTCTTCTAGGGTGCAGTTAAGTTACTTGGAAACAATGTGATCCTTCTGGGTCTTGCTTTTGCAATTTGTTAGGTGAGAACAGAGCAGCATTGAGTCTATGGCTAATTATGGCCCACAGCTGAGACAAGTTTCTTTTGAGTGCTGTATCCAGTGCCCCATTAATGATGAGGTTTTCCACTCTAGCTAGTGAAAACAATGACTGTTTCTGGCTTTGTGTGAGCACCTGGTGTTTTCTTCCTACTCCTTTCAGATGATTGTTTCTCCAGCCTCAAGTTGATTCCTCACACACTTGGGCTACTCAGGAGTGTGCTGAGTACTCTACAGAGACCTTCTGCAGATCTCAGGGTTCTCTCTATTGCAGCAGTCTCCTCTCTGGCACCCTCTCCTACAAACTCTAGTCACCTTGTCCTCCCAGACTCATCTCAGGATGGTCACTGGGCTCTGCCTGGGCTATATTCTAGATACCATAGTCTGGAAACTCTCTTAATGCACGAAGCTGGGGTAATGAACAGCTCTACCTCACTTCTTTTCAATCTCCCAGGAATCAGTGTTGTTGATTGCCTAATGTTGAGTACCTTGAAAATCTTTGTTTTTTTGTGGTTTTTTTTTTTTTTTGCGGTACACGGGCCTCTCACTGTTGTGGCCTCTCCCGTTGCGGAGCACAGGCTCCAGATGCGCAGGCTCAGTGGCCATGGCTCATGGGCCCAGCCGCTCCGTGGCACGTGGGATCTTCCCGGACCGGGGCACGAACCTGTGTCCCCTGCATCAGCAGGCAGACTCTCCACCACTGCGCCACCAGGGAAGCCCGAAAATCTTTTGTTTTATGTATTTGTCCCAGTTGGGAAACTCTTTGAATTATAATAAATTTTCATAAAAGGAAAAAACAAATCATGACAATGTTAAACTGTAGAGTTTTTTGTTATTGTTCTGTTTTGTTTTGTTTAGCTGTGTTGGGTCTTCATTGCTGCACTCAGGCTTTCTCTAGTTGCAGCGAGTAGGGGCTCCTCTTAATTGCAGTGCATGGGCTTCTCATTGCCGTGCCTTTTCTTGTTGCGGAGCACAGGCTCTAGTTGCATGGGCTTTAGTAGTTGTTGCATGTGGGCTCAGTAATTGTGGCTCGCGGGCTCTAGAGCGCAGGCTCAGTAGTTGTGGCACATGGGCTTAGTTGCTCCGTGGCATGTGGGATCTTCCCGGACCAGAGGTCGAACCCTTGTCCCCTGCATTGGCAGGCGGATTCTTAACCACTGCGCCACCAGGGAGGCCCCCTAAGCTGGAGAGTTTTATATCAAGTAATGCGGTTGCGGGCACAATGTGTTTATATATGTCAGTTGCAGTGGATACTACAGTAGGATATTAAATATAGCTCAGTGGGAAAATTGCTAGTATTTTCCCAGCTTTGAAACTTATCAAACCTTGGCAGGTTTGCTTAGATCATAAACTATGAAGAACCTCTATACTGAGATTTGCAGATTTTAAAATCCTGATTTTCTGAACAGATTTTGACTATTGTTGAGAGTCTAAGATTAAGTAGAATGATTTGTGTTGAGGCCTTTGAGTTTCTTTAGCCTCGAAGGGTAATATGAAATAAAACTGTAGATATTCAACAGTCTCCTAAGTTGCCGTGATCACTTTTCCTTTATCCAGTTTTTCACAAATAGTGCTTCTAAGATCAATTTTTCTAAGTCATATTTCTTGATTTTGCACTCACTTCCTCAAAAGCCTAACTCATAAGAGGAGGCCACATGTGAACAAATTAATGCAGTGCCATGAAGTACATGCCAAATACGGTTGAGTCCTACGTAGACACAGAGGAAGATAGTGTTTCAACCACCTGGAGGGCAGAAGAGGAGTTTACTCGGTGGACAAGAGAAGAGAGGTGTCAGAGCAAAGGAAAGAGCATTGTGACGACATTAAAGCTTAAGGAATAAAAGTTGTTGGAAAAAGAGGTGGGTAAATGTAATGAAAGCCCAGAAGCTAAGCCAAGATATATGACGTTGGCGGAGGGTTACAGTTTTCCTGTGGTCATGCTTCTTTATTTCTGTTATTACAATACTCACTTTTGAGTAGCATTTTAGCACCACCAAAATATCCCACTGTAGACAGTAAGTTATATCGTCAGCTTTGAAAGGTGTCAAGCTCGAGACTAGCATCATCACGCTTGTATTTTTGAATGATTGCTCTGGTTCCTCTGGCGAAGTAATAATGGCATAAAATGTGTCCCTCCATCGGAAATAACTAGAAAACTGCACAAGATACATGAAATAACTATTTTCAGACGTCAGAAAACAGTCGGTACAGATTTGTGATTCTATTAGAAGGAAAAACAAATTAGGTGCCTACTGAAACCACTTCAGATTCATACTCAGAAGTGCTTTCCAGTCTGCAATATGGAGAGGTGGCTTCAAGCAGAACCTATAAGTCTCGCCAAGATGAGAGGAGAGAATAATGTTTGGAGAGGCCTAGGGAACTGGAATTTGCAAGGCAGAATACAAAAATGGAGGCATTCAGAGAAGGAGTTTCAGAAATCTGCCTGGAAAGCCCCTTGAGTCTTTGGCTGAATACTAATCCTTGCATACATAATGTGAAACTCCACAGGCCATGCAAATAAAGATTTCCATGGAGCTGTAAACTGAACAAGTTCCCAGAGCTCACATAAGGCAGAGATATATTTGAATTCTCACAAGCCATAATGGAGGAAAAAAAAAAAACCAGACCATCAGTAGAGACACGAGAAGAGTCATGCCTTAGTAATAAGGATAAAATATCCCTAGAGTAAAGGCTACTTTGGACACACCCTAACAGACTTTAAAATTAAGCCTTGTAAAGATAAACCTTATTTACTAGTAACAAATTTCATGAATCTTTGTAGAAAGAAAAATGGTTAAAACAATTATCATTATAACATTCATGATGTTAAGCACTCATTCCAATTTTTTAGGCATAAAAAGAAGCTGCAAAATGTGACCGATAATAATAGGAAAAATGCTCAATAGAAACATCCCCAGAAATGAAAAAAATTTTGAAATTATCAGATGAAGGCTTTCCAACAGCTAATATAAATTATCTTGAAGATTTAAAGGAAAGACTAACACAGTAAGGAAAGAAATTGATGATATGAAAATGGAACTTCTAAAGCTAAAAGTATACTATTTGAAATTTAAAATTCACCAAATAGACTTAACCATTAAATTGAGGCTTCAGAAAATAAAAATCAGTTAAGCTGGAGACATCACCATGGAAACTATCCAAAATGAAGCATAAGGGGGAAAAAGGATTGCAAAAGCAAAAGAACAGAGCCTCAGTGCTCTGTGTCGCAGTATCTACATGGCTATTGTAGGTGTACCTGGCAATCCCAGAAGGAGAGAAGAGGAGAAAGATGCAGAAAAAAATATATTGAAGAAATAATAGCTTAAAGTCTTCCATATATGATGAAAACTATAAACCTGCAAATCCAGGAAGTTCAAGAAACCCTATGTAGGATAAATACAAAGAACACACAATCAAAGTAGATCATACTCAAAATGCTAAAAATGAGTAATGGAGAATTTTTAAGCAGATAGAGAATAAAAAGAAACACTATACAAAGGGGAACAAACAAAAACATAACTACAGTCTTATTGTCAGAAATAATACAAACAACAACACAATGGCATGTTTAAAGTGTTGAAAGAAAAAAAAGTCACCCTAGAAATAAATATCCAATGAAAATATCTTTTAGAAATGCAGACAAAAATGACTTTTTCAAATACACAAAAGGTGAGAGAATTCATTGCCAACATATTGGACTAAAGAAATTTTAAAGAAATTTCTTCAGGCTTAAGAAAAATAACGCCAGAGGGAAACTTGGAGCTACATGAAAGAATGAAGAGCTCCATGAATGGTAAACATATAATTGAATACAAAATATAAAATATTTTTCCAATTTACTTGAATGTTAAAGATAACTGGCAATCTAAAGCCAAAGATAGAGGAGTTTGGTTCAAGATGGTGGAGTAGAAGGACGTGCGGTCGCTCCCTTTTGTGAGAGCACTGGAATCACAACTAACTGCTAAACCGTCACTGACAGGAGGATGTTAGAACTCACCAAAAAAATACCGCACATCCAGAGACAAAGGAGAAGCTGCAATGAGATGGTAGGAGACATGCAATCACAGTAAAATCAAATCCCATAACTGCTGGGTGGGTGACTCACAGACTGGAGAACACTTATACCACAGAAGTCCACTCACTGGAGTGAAGGTTCTGAGCCCCACGTCAGGCTTCCCAACCTGGGGGTCCAGCAATGGGAGGAGGAATTCCCAGAGAATCAGACTTTGAAGGCTAGCAGGATTTGATTGCAGGACTTCGACAGGACTGGAGGAAACTGAGATTGTACTCTTTGAGGCCCAACACAAACTGGTGTGTGCATCAGGTCCCAGGGGAAGGAGCAGTGACCCCATAGGAGAATGAAGCGGACCTACCTGCTAGTGTTGGAGGGTCTCCTACAGAGGCGGGGGGTGGCTGTGGCTCACTGCGGTGACAAGGACACTGGCAGCAGAAGTTCTGGGAAGTACTACTTGGCCTGAGCCCCGCCCCCCGCCCCCCCCCCCCCCCCCAGTCTGCCATTAGCCCCACCGAAGAGCCTGGAGGCACCAGTGCTGGGTTGCCTCAAGCCAAACAACCAACAGGGAGGGGACCCAGCCCCACCAATCTGCAGACAAGTGGATTAAGTTTTACTGAGCTCTGCCCACCGGAACAACACCCACCTCTACAGACCACCAGTCCCTCCCATCAAGAAGCTTGCACAAACCTCTTAAATAGCCTCATCCACCAGAGGATAGACAGCAGAAGCCAGAAGAACTACAGTCCTGCAGCCTGTGGAACGAAAATCACATTCACAGAAAAAGAGACAAAATGAAAAGGCAGAGGACTACATACCAGATGAAGGAACATGATAAAACCCCAGAAAAACAACTAAATGAAGTGGAGATAGGCAACCTTCCAGAAGAAGAATTCAGAAAAGTGATAGTGAAGATGATCCAGGACCTCAGAAAAACAATGGAGGCAAAGATCGAAAAGATGCAAGAAATGTTTAACAAAGACCTAGAAGAATTAAAGAATAAACAAACAGAGATGAACAATACAATAACTGAAATGAAAAATACACTAGAAGGCATCAGTAGCAGAATAACTGAGGCAGAAGAATGGATAAGCAACCTGGAAGAAAGAATGGTGGAATTTACTGCTGTGGGACAGAATAAAGAAAAAAAGAATGAAAACAAATAAAGACAGCCTAAGAGACCTCTAGGACATTAAATGCACCAACATTCTCATTATAGGGGTCCCAGAAGGAGAAGAGAGAGAGAAAGGACCCGAGAAAATATTTGAAGTTTATAGTCGAAAACTTCCTGAACATGGGAAAGGAAATCGTCACCCAAGTCCAGGAAGCACAGAGAGTCTCAGGCAGGATAAACCTAAGGTGGGACATGCCAAGACACATAGTAATCAAATTGACAAAAATTAAAGACAAAGAAAATTTATGAAAAGCAACGAGAGAAAAACGACAAATAACATACAAGGAAGTTCCATAAGGTTAACAGCTGGTTTCTTAGCAGAAACTCTGCAAGCCAGAAGGGAGTGGCACGACATATTTAAAGTGATGAAAGGGAAGAACCTACAACCAAGATTACTCTACCCAGTAAGGATCTCATTCAGCTTCGATAGAGAAATCAAAAGCTTTACAGACAAGCAAAAGCTAAGAGAATTCAGCACCACCAAACCAGCTCTACAACAAATGCTAAAGGAACTTCTCTAAGTGGGAAACACAAGAGAAGAAAAGGACCTACAAAAATAAATGCAAAACAAGTAAGAAAATGGTAATAGGAACCTACATATCAATAATTACCTTAAATGTGAATGGATTAACTACTCCAACCAAAAGACACAGGCTCACTGAATGGATACAGGAACAGGACCTATATATTTGCTCTATACAAGAGACCCACTTCAGACCTAGGGACACATACAGACTGAAAGTGGGGGATGGAAAAAGATATTTCATGCAAATGGAAATCAAAAGAAAACTGGAATAGCAACACTCATACCATATAAAACAGACTTTAAAATAAAGAATGTTACAAGAGACAAATAAAGGTGCTACATAATGATCAAGGGATCAATCCAAGAAGAAGATATAACAATGATAAATATATATGCACCCAGCGTAGAAGCACCTCAATACATAAGGCAAATGCTAACAGCTAAAAAAGAGGAAATCGATGGTAATACAGTAATAGTGGGGGATGTTTAACACCTCACTTACACCAATGGACAGATCATGCAGACAGAAAATTAATAAGGAAACACAAGCTTTAAATGACACAATAGACCAGATAGATGTAAATGATATTTATAGGACATTCCATCTGAAAACAGCAGGTTACACTTTCTTCTCAAGTGCACATTTAACATTGTCCAGGATAGATCACATCTTGGGTCACAAAGCAAGCCTCGGTAAATTTAAGAAAAGTGAAATCATATCAAGCATCTATTCCAACCACAACACTATGAGATTAGAAATCAGTTACAGGAGAAAAAAATGTAAAAAGCACAAACACGTGGAAGCTAAACAATACGTTACTAAATAACCAAGAGATCACTGAAGATATCAAAGAGGAAATCAGAAAATACCTAGAGACAGATGACAACGAAAAGACAACAATCCAAAACCTATGGGTTGCAGCAAAAACAGTTCTGAGGACAAAGTTTATAGCAATACAATCCTACCTCAAGAAACAAGAAAAATCTCAAACAATCTAACCTTACACCTAAAGGAACTAAAGAAAGAAGAACAAACAAACCCAAAGTTAGTAGAAGAAAAGAAATCATAAAGATCGGAGCAGATATAAGTGAAATAGAAACAAAGAAAACAATAGCAAATATCAATAAAACTAAAAGGTGGTTCTTTGAGAAGATAAAATTGATAAACCTTTAGCTACACTCATCAAGAAAAAGAGGGAGAGGACTCAAATCAATAAAATTAGAAATGAAAAAGGAGAAGTTACAATGGACACTGCCGAAATACAAAGCATCCTAAGAGACTGCTACAAGCAACTCTATGCCAATAAAATGGACAACCTGGAAGAAGTAGACAAATTCTTAGAAAAGTATAGCCTTCGAAGACTGAACCAGCAAGAAATGGAAAATATGAACAGACCAATCTCAAGTAATGAAATTAAAACTGTGATTAAAAAATCTTCCAATAGACAAAAGTCCAGGACCAGAAGGCTTCACAGGTGAATTCTATCAAACATTTAGAGAAGAGCTAACATTCATCCTTCTCAAACTCTTACAGAAACTTGCAGAGGAAGGAACACTCCCAAACTCATTCTGTGAGGCCACCATCACCCTGATACCAAAACCAGAGAAAGATACTAAAACAAAAAAGCCAATTACAGACCAATATCACTGATGAATATAGGCGCAAAAGTGCTCAAAAAAAATACTAGGAAACAGAATCCAGCAACACATTAAAAGGATCATACCCCATGATCAAGTGGGATTTATCCCAGGGATGCAAGATTTCTTCAATATACTCAAATCAATCAATGTGATACACCATATTAACAAATTGAAGAAGAAAAACCATATGATCTTCTCAATAGATGCAGAAAAAGCTTTCAACAAAATTCAACACCCATTTATGATAAAAACTCTCCAGAAAGTGGGCATAGAGGGAACCTGCCTTAACATAATAAAGGCCATTTATGACAAACCCACAACAAACATCATTGTCAATGGTGAAAAGCTGAAAGCATTTCCTCTAAAATCAGGAAGAAGAGAAAGATGTCCTCTCTCACCACTATTATTCAGCATAGTTTTGGAAGGCCTAGCCACGGCAATCAGAGAAGAAAAAAAATAAAAGTAATACAAGTTGGAAAAGAAGAAGTAAAACTGTCACTGTTTGCAGATGGCATGATACTATACATAGATAATGCTAAAGGTGCCAGCAGAAAACTACTAGAGCTAATCAATGAATTTGGTAAAGTAGCAGGATACAAAATTAATTCACAGAAATTTCTTGCATTCCTATACACTAACAATGAAAGATCAGAAAGAGAAATTAAAAAAACAATCCCATTCACCATTGCAACAAAAAAGAATAAAATACCTAGGAGTAAACCTACCTAAGGAGGTAAAAGACCTGTACTCAGAAAACTATAAGACACTGATGAAAGAAATAATAGATGACACAAACAGATGGAAAGATATACCATGTTCTTGGATTCGAAGAATCAATATTGTGAAAATGACTATATTACCCAAAGCAATCTACAGATACACTGCAATTCCTATCAAATTACCAATGGCACTTTTTATAGAACTAGAACAAAAGACCTTAAAATTTGTATGGAGACACAGAGGGCCCTGAATAGCCAAAGCAATCTTGAGGGAAAAAAACGGAGCTGGAGGAATCAGTCTCCCTGACTCCAGACTATACTACAAAGCTACAGTAATCAAGACAGTATGGTACTGGCACAAAAGCAGAAATATAGATCAGTGGAACAGGATAGAAAGCCCAGAGATAAACCCACGCACTTGTGGTCAAGTAATCTATGACAAAGGAGGCAAGGATATACAATGGAGAAAAGACAGTCTCTTCAGTAAGTGATGCTGGGAAAACTGGACAGGTACATGTAAAAGAATGAAACTAGAACACTCCCTAACACCATACACAAAAATAAGCTCAAAATGGATTAAAGACCTAAATGTAAGACTGGACACTATAAAACTCTTAGAGGAAAACGTCAAAAGAACACTCTATGACATAAATCATAGCAAGATCCTTTTTTACCCACCTCCTGGAGTAATGGAAATAAAAGCAAAAAAAGACCAAATGGGACCTAATGAAACTTAAAAGCTTTTGCACAGCAAAGGAAACTATCAACAAGACAAGAAGACAACCCTCAGAATGGGAGAAAATATTTGCAAATGAATCAACGGACAAAGGATTAATCTCCAAAATCTATAAACAGCTCATGCAGCTCAATATTAAGAATAACAAGGAATCCAATCAAAACATGTGCAGAATACATACCAGATGGCCAAGAGGCACATGCAAGGCTGCTCAACATCACTAATTATTAGAATAGTGCCAATCAAAACTTCAGTGAGGTATCACCTCACAGTGGCTAGAATGGGCATCATCAGAAAATCTACAAACAACAAATGCAGGAGTGGGTGTGGAGGAAAGGGAACCCTCTTGCACTGTTGGTTGGAATGTAAATTGATGCAGCCACTATGGAAAATAGTATGGATGTTCCTTAAACAAAAAATAGAATTACCATATGACCCAGCAATCCCACTACTGGGCATACACCCAGAGAAAATTATAATTCAAAAAGACACATGCACCCCCCAATGTTCATTGCAGCACTATTTACAATAGCCAGGTCATGGAAGCAACCTAAATGCCCACTGTCAGACGAATGGATAAGGAAGATGTGGTACATATATACAATGGGGTATTATTCAGCCATGAAATGGAATGAAATTGGGTCATTTGTAGAGACGTGGATGGACCTAGAGACTGTCATGCAGAGTGAAGTAAGTCTGAAAGAGAAAGACAAATATCATATATTAACTCATAAATGTGGAATATAGATAAACGGTACATATGAAGCAGTTTGCAAGGCAGAAATAGAGACATAGATGTAGAGAACAAATGTATGGACACCAAGGGGGAAAGTGGAGGGGGTGGGAGGGTGAGATGAACTGGGGGATTAGGATTGACATATATACACTAATATGTATAAAATAGATAACTACTAAGAACCTGCTGTATAAAAAAATAAATAAAATAAAATTCAAAAAATAAAAACCAAAGATAGACATTTATTCAAGTGTTTATAGCATATGTAAAAGTAGAATGAATGATAACAATAGCACAAAGGACTGAAGAGGGAAATAGAGGTTACCGTTTGTAAAGCTCTTACATTGGAAATCGAGTGGTATACTACTTTAAGACAGACCATAATAAAAATACACAGTGTAAACTGAAGAGCAGCATCTTAAAAGTAAACAGAAGTATAGCAAATAAGCCAATAATGGAGGAAAAAAATACAAGAAAGATTCAATTAATACAAAAGAAGGCAGGAAAAGAGCAGAAAAAGAACAAAGAACAGACAGGGCACATAGAAAACAACTACTAACGTAGTAAACTTAAACCAAAGCCCAATGTAATGTACGTTTAACATTAAATTAATGTAATTTCATAATTACATTAAATGAAATGGTCTAAATACTCTAATGAAAAGACCAAGATTTTTTTTTTTTTTTTTTTTTTTTTTTTTTATGGTATGCGGGCCTCTCACCGCTGCGGCCTCTCCCGCTGTGGAGCACAGGCTCCGGACGCGCAGACCCAGCGGCCATGGCCCATGGGCCCAGCCGCTCCACGGCACGTGGGATCCTCCCGGACCGGGGCACGAACCCGTGCCCCCTGCATCGGCAAGCGGACCCCCAACCACTGCACCACCAGGGAAGCCCAAGACCAAGATTTTTTAAATGGATATAATAAAGGCAGAAATCAACTATATTCTGTCTGCATGCTTTAAATATAAAGACAGAGATAGACAAAGTGAAAGGATGAAAAATATATTCAAATATTAATCTAAGAAAAGACTGAGGGTCTATATTAATATCAGCCAAAGTAGAATTCAGAAGAGATAATATTGCCAAGAATGTAGTGTATGTTTTAAAGTGATAAAGATTACATAATAAGTTATCAAAAGTGCATAACAGGGCTTCCCTGGTGGCGCAGTGGTTGAGAGTCCACCTGCCGATGCAGGGGACACGGGTTCGTGTCCCGGTTGGGAGGATCCCACATGCCGCGGAGCGGCTGGGTCCGTGAGCCATGGCCGCAGAGCTTGCGCGTACGGAGCCTGTGCTCCGCAACGGGAGAGGCTACAGCAGTGAGAGGCCCGTGTACCAGAAAAAAAAAAAAAAAAAAAGTGCATAACAACCTCAAACATGTATCTATTTAATAAAACAGCTTACATTACATGATGCAAAAACTGGTAGAATTGCCATGAGAAATTGACAAATTCACAATTTTAGTTGTAAATTCAAAACTTTTTTCTCCTTATTTGATAGAACAAGTAGACAGAAAATTAGTACGATTATAGAAGACCTTAAAACATTAACAACCAACTTAACCTAATTGACACTGTGTCCAATAGTACTACACCCAATAGATTAATTAGTTAACCTTGTAGAATACTACACCCAGGAGTTCTGCACTCAGTTGTCTTTGTTATAGAAATTCAATTTATAATTCCCCCAAGAAAATTCCAGGCTTTGCTCATAAATTTTACTAATCCACTGCAGAAGAAATAATATTAATCATGTCCAAAATTACTCAGAAAACAGGGGAGGAAACTTTGTCCAAATACTTATGTGAGACCAGTATTACCTGATAATCAGAATAAGACAAAGAAAACTATAGACTATCACCCTTCATTTATATAGACTCAAAAATCCTTCCCAGAATTTTAGTAAATTATATCCAGAAATACATAAGAAAGTTTATTCTATGACCAAGTAAATTATCCCAGGAATGTAAGAAGGGTTTAACATACAAAAATCAATAAATGTAACTTTCCACATTAACAAAGGAGAAAACCATATCATTTCAGATGCAAAAAAGCATTGAACAACATTGAATATAAACTCTCAGCAAAGTAGGGATGTAAGAGAACTTCAGCTTGATAAAGGGCATTCTCAAAAAGCTTATAGAAACATTATACTTATTGATAAAGGAACAGATACGTCCCTTCTAAGATAATGAATAAGGCAAGGATATACACTCTTGCCAGTGTCTTTATACAAGTAATGACCAATACAAAAATGAAATAAAATAGTCCATTCACAACAGCATCAAAATTGTAAAGTAGTTATTGATAAATTTAGCAGAATACATGCAAAATTATACTCTGAAAGTTATAGAAAATTACTAAGGGAAATTAAAGAAAGCCTAAATGAGGAGCTAAACCATAGTGTTTAGGGAAACAGACATTGACATAGACAGAAATGCAAGCATAATAGAGTCTAGTAGAGGACCCACATATACAGTCAGTTCTCAGTACTCATGGTATTTATGTCCTGTGTTGCCATGAATTCTGAATTCCAAAATATAAACCTAGGGGGAATAACAATAAAAGGTTCCCGCAAGCCTCTCCGGTCACAACATTTTTATCAGCCCATCAATACACAACCTTGATTTATGTGTGTTTCTGTTTAAAGGCACCTTATTTAATATATATTGTTGGTTCATTAGCATTGAACTCATGGTGAGCACTGTAACTCAGACCTGAATGAAGCTCATCTCCATAAGGCACGTCACAACTTTCTTGTGATGTACTTTTCTTAGGAGCACCGGACAGCCCTTCAGCACTATGCTTGGGGGCTATAAACAGTGAAATCACCGACAAAAAGTACAGAAATGCAAACACTATGGCACTGCATATACTGTGAGAAGGATACTTGTTTATAGTATGAGAGCTGAAAGAAGATGGCAAAGCGTTGTCGCCTTGTTGGACCTCAGCGGGAACGTGTACATCAAGCATTTCGGTTGTTCATCATTCTGGGCAGGTCCATGAAAGACCACTATGATATTGTGATTTATAATAAGAAATATATATTGGGTCTTTGTCTCTGTTGCTGGCCTACCACTCCTCAAACCCTGAGGATTTCCTGGGTGATAAGAGAAAGATTTGTTTTTCGTAACAGACCTCTTTCAACTATGCCCGAGTTTATATTAATGAGGTGATTTTTGCTGAAGCCCCTAAATAATCTAAAGATGGAGGCTAGTTGCCCGTAGGACCAACGATGTGATTAGAAGGTTGGAACTTTCAGCCTTACCTCCTGACCACCAGGGAGGGGCAAGGGGCTAAAAGTTGAATTAATCGCCAATGGCCAATGGTTTAATCAATCATGCCTACAGAATGAAGCCTCCAGAAAACCCCAAAAGGATGGGGTTCAGGGAGCTTCCAGGTTGGTGAACAAGAACTCATTCCTGGGCTTCCCTGGTGGCGCAGTGGTTGAGAGTCCGCCTGCTGATGCAGGGGACGCGGGTTCGTGCCCCGGTCCGGGAAGATCCCCCATGCCGCGGAGCGGCTGGGCCCGTGAGCCATGGCCGCTGAGCCTGCGCGTCCGGAGCCTGTGCTCCGCAGTGGGAGAGGCTGCAACGGTGAGAGGCCCGCGTACCGCCAAAAAAAAAAAAAAAGAAAAGAACTCATTCCTGTGCTGGGAGAGCAAACTCGCTTCAGGATCTTGTGAACCTCCCCCTGTGTATCTTCACCTGGCTGTTCATTTTTATCCATTCATTTGTGGCTCTTGATTCGTGGACATGTGTTTTCATTTATCTTGGGTAAATACCTAGGAGTAGAATTGCTGGGTTGTGTGTTTATCAGCCTTGGCACTCTTGACATTTGGGGCCAGAGAATTCTTTGTTGTGGGGGCCTGTTCTGTGCCTTGTGGGATGTTGAGAAGCACCCCTGGCCTCTACCCACTAGATGCCAGTAGCATCCCCTCAGTTGTGACAACCAAAAAATACCTCCAGACCCTGCCCCTGGTTGAAAACCACCCTAGAATTTGGTAGCCACTTAGTGGAGATGGATAATAAGCTTCTGCAAGCAAACAGTGCTCAGTGAAGGAAACATTTTATCCTCAGATGCATGAGTATTTCTCAGAGTTCCTTTACCAGGGAGAAGCAGATCTTAGGTGTCTCATTCAGTCACAGAAGATCCTGTTTAGTGCATTTCATTCAAAAATTCCAAAGCATTAGGCCCATTGTGTCTGGATATTGAAGAGCATATGTTAATGTGCTTATTAATAGGTTTTTAGCCGTTTTGTTTCGCGCACCACTGTTGGACACCATGGTTACCATGTTTACCTGGCTCTTAGTCAATTTTAGCCAGTTCTTGTTACACTTCATTTACTGTATTGGCTTTTCACACAGTTCAAGACTCTGATGTTGCTGTCACATTTCTTCTCTTATCTGTGCTGTGTACACATTTTTGGACAAGAAACGTTAGCTTGCAGTATTTTCCAAAGCAGGTTGGTAAATGCTTGAGTAATCATTTTGTTGGAAGAATTCATCACAGGCGAGAGAGTTTCGCATGGGAATGTATGTATTTTCTGATGAGCAATCGCTTTGCATTTATTTTTGCAGGAGCTGCCACCAAGAGTCTAATTTTAGGTATCATCACTAGGGTCCGTGTGTGTAATTTTGACAGGATCTACGTTCCTTTCATTGTCGAAATTAGTTGAATGATTCTGTAAGTGGCTTTAAAATGCAAAGAAGATCATTCTGTAGCTATATCTTAATTTGCAGAGCTTGTGCTTCTGCCACTGATGTTTATTTTTCCTGACAAGACTTTAAAACGTGTGGGCAGGACTCAGCACTGTCATTTTCCCATAGAGGCAGCCTGAGTCCTTGGGCAGTTCCTCTCCAGCTTCTCCCCCATGACCCATTCTCAGTGCTGATTTGCAGCATTTCCAAAGTGAGTCTTCCCTGATGCCAGAGGCAAGAAAAGGCATCGCTGCCACCCACCGCTTGTTAATCCCAGCTGTTATCAGTGAGGCCTGATGGAAATTCCAGGAGAGGGCAGTCATGGTCACACTTCCATGATTTCCAGGGTCTTAGAAAAGAGCACAGTACCCATTGCTCGAGTCCTCAACAATTTCTTATTAAAACTATGGACGTTAAGCTTTATACAGAGCATTTCATAGGTGTTATCTAATTTTTTTTTATCTAGAGTTGTTTTCTATGAGAAGTATCATACCAAATCTGGGAGACATCTTACAGAGACTAGAACAGACTCAGAGGATGGCTAGCCCCAGATCACAGAGCTGGTTCAGAACCGAGCGAATTCAAAGCCAATCCTCTGAGTAAAACCCAGGATTTTTTTTTTTTTTCCTGCTCTGCCAAAACTATCTCCATCCAAATTAGAAACCCAGACGAATGGTCTCCAGTCAGAAATGTTTAGACTTTCATTTAGAGCAGCAGCCCCGATCAGAACTCTCCAGGGTATCCCGTCATAGGGAATTCATAATTAGTTGGCCAAGTGATGTGATTCTGAAACATAAATTTGTGACCTGTCTGGGGAGGGGGTGGGCCGGAGCTAGTCAGGGGAAGCCTGTTGCCTTGAAGCCCTGTAAAGCAAAGAGCCAAACCATGAGGTTTTCTTAGAAAGCAAAACACACCACTTTGCACTGCATGAGTTTGAAAGGAAGGGGTTGCAGGTATCCAGAGAAAACAGCTTCCAGGGAATACCTAGATGGCCATTTTTGCTTGTTTTCTACCCTCTGTGCTTTAGCCTGGCCTCACTGGCCTCTGATGTAAAGAGTTGAGTTTGCAGGCGGTTTTCTAATTATGACTCAACGAGGCCCTTCTGGCTCCTCTTGGAGTGGGTGGGTGAGAGCCAGCCACCGCCATGGCCTCCCATGGCCATCTGTGATTTAGAGCAAAATCTTTGAGGGAAGTATAACTGCCTGAATTACTGCTCTTTTATATGTTTTTAAATGAGGATGTAAAGGCCAAGGGCATTTTTTCCCATTTAATACTATTAAATCCGTCATTAAATCTCTCGCTGAACACTGGCTGATTTTAATGATACCCTCAAGGGCCGATCTTGCTGCTTGACTGTGTTAATATTGTTGTATATATAGATACAGTAAATAATGCTTAGCTAAGATGGTATGAGAAGCATTGTTGTGTGTATCAATAAAAATAGTCGTACTAATGAGACCAAGTGTCAGGAACAGATGTCATGGTGGGAATCCAGCCATTGGAGCTAAAAGTACGGGAAAGGACAAAGCTCCACGGCACACTGAATCTATCACTAAAGTCAGCCTGAATCCTCTAAATATTTCATAGCAAGTTGGCATAGAAGGATTAATTTGGAATTATCATTTCTATTTTTACTCTCTTACTCTATAGCACTACAGCATCAAAACCACAGATGCTTTCCAGTGTCTGTTCTATTTACTGACTCCAGCACCCCTGATTTCTGGGCAGCGTCAGAGGCTCACCTGCCTGATTCTTTTCCACATTACGGAGTTACACTCATGTTTTTATCACACAGAACCATTAAACAGAGTGTGGGAAATCTTGATTTTTTTTTTTTTAAACATTGGTTTTGAAGGTGAAACATTATTTTTTTATCTGACTATCCAATATTATATCCTTTACTTTATGACTACTTTAATCTTTAATAATAATTTCAGTGGTTAAAGAAGATGTGGTACATATATACAATGAAATATTACTCAGCCATAAAAAAAGACTGAAATAATGCTATTTGCAGCAACATGGATCGACCTAGAGATGATCATACTAAGTGAAGTATGACAGAGAAAGATGATATTGCTTACATGTGGAATCTAAAAAAATGATACAAATGAACTTGTTTACAAAACAAATAGA
The DNA here is from genome assembly GCF_008692025.1 of Phocoena sinus. Classification (NCBI taxonomy): domain Eukaryota; kingdom Metazoa; phylum Chordata; class Mammalia; order Artiodactyla; family Phocoenidae; genus Phocoena; species Phocoena sinus. The sequence continues at coordinate 83,695,494 of NC_045775.1, read as the reverse complement.
CTCACAGACAAAGAAAACAAACTTGGGCTTCCCTGGGGCGCAGTGGTTGAGAGTCTGCCTGCCGATGCAGGGGACACGGGTTCGTGCCCCGGTCCGGGAAGATCCCACATGCCGCGGAGCAGCTGGGCCCGTGAGCCATGGCCGCTGAGCCTGCGCGTCCGGAGCCTGTGTTCCGCAACGGGAGAGGCCACAGCAATGAGAGGCCCACGTACCGTAAAAAAAAAAAAAGAAAACAAACTTATGGTTATCAAAGAGGAAAGGCGGGGGAGGGATAAATTAGGAGGTTGGGATTAACATATACACCCTACTAAATATAAAATAGATAACAAGGACCTACTGTAGAGCACAGGAAACTACTCAATATCTTGTAATAACCTATAATGGAAAAGAATCTTAAAAAGAATATATGTACACATATGTACATGTATGTATAACTGAATCACTTTGCTGTACACCTGAAACTAACACAGCATTGTAAATCAACTATATATCAATACATTTAAAAAAATTTTTTTAAAGAAAGCATTCACCCTGAAAAAAAAAATTGTCAATGGCCACAACTAACTTTTAAAAACATACAAGGAGCTCATGTGCTAATAGTGGCTTTAGTGCTTGTGTCTTTTTTGAGTCTCCCATTGGCCCTTGAGTCAAGTACTGTCATCAGTCCCTATTTACAGATGAGGAAACTGGACCTGAGAGGTTAGATAACTTGCCAAAGGGCACAGAGCAAACGCAGCAGAGCTAAGAGTCAAACCCACCCATGGTCACGTTATAGAGCTCAGACTCTTCCCCTCCTGCAGTTCGTATGCAAAACACACCAGGCATTGTGTTGGGTGAATGTCACATGTCACTCAGTGGAATTCAAAGTGCAGGAACTCAGTGAATATCTGTGGAATGGAGAGAAGAGAATATGTAGACAGGTGTATTGCACTAGGTGAACTCCACATCTTAAATAGCTTCTTAGAAAACTGAAAAGTTTGTACTTGACTCCGACTCCCAGAATTTCTTGAGTGTATGGAAATAGTTGAAAGTTTTCTGAAACGTTCTAAACTCTTCCATATCATGGAAGAAGATAGAGCAGAGAAACCATTCATCTACAATATTTTTTACAACTTTTAGCTTAAGTATCTATCAGAAACCCAAAGTGAAAGAGAAGTCCCCCTTTTATTGCCCTTAGAGAACTTCTGATACGATTCAGTTGTAAAGAGAGAAAAGGAATAAGGAGAGAGTAAAGCTCTATTCTTTTTAAGCTAGTCTTTCTCTCTTTGGCAGTTGTAACCTTTCCAGGTAATTGTTGGAGATTTGGATATAATTTTTGAACTAGCACTGTCCTTGGAAAGGCAGGTAGAATCCACCTCCATGCTATTATTTTAGATTTCTAAATGGCCCCTTACTATGAGTGAGCGCTAAGGTAGTGATATATAATCTCATAACTCATAGACTCCATTACTGTAATTCTCTATTCTCTGTTTTCCTCTCTTCCTGTTATACAGGTCCACGTAGATTAGAGCTTGCGATGGCTTAGCCAGAGTTTGATTAGGAACAGACAAGCCAATTCAAGGCTGACCTGCAGCACCTCTAACTCATTCTTCTTCTTCTTTCCCCCTGTGTGTCCTCTTGGCTGCAAGGACACAAGCAAGGATGTAAATGAGGATAAGGTAAAGAAAACCTCAGAGGGTCCCAGCATCACCTCTATGCACACACACCAAACAAAACACAAACAGTTTAAGATACTGTAGTTAGGATTCCCTCAACAACTTCAGAGCTAAAGTTAAAGATTGAGGAAACACGCAAAAGAGAGTACGGGAGAGCACATTTGCAAAGAGGAAAACTAATACAACTGTCTTATAGGATCATTATGAATATTTATACTCTGATAATTTATCATGTACTCATGATAGAAACAGCCTCTAAAGGTAATTGAAAGAGTATGGACCAAATTTTAGGGCAGTTCAGTTACATGGGCATAGTCTCACTTCAGATCCCGAAATAAAAAGTGGCTAAGAGGATTGAAGTTCGCATTATTCAATAGAAGAAAACTGCTGTCGTGTTTAATGCCTTGTAGAGCCTGCTCGCCACATGCTGACAGCCTAAGATTTTAAAGTTGAGGAACAGAATATCTTAGTTCTGCACAAAGCTTTCTGCTGTCCTGATATCATGCTTGTATGTCTTGTGCACAAATAGAGTTTCCTAGTGTGTGCAGCTCTGTTGGCCGGCCCATTTGCCTTCCGTCCAGCCTTTGCTCTGAGTCTTTTCCTGGCCCCTGTAGGGAGGGAAGTCCCAGGCCTTGCATCTGTCATTCCTGTTCTGTGACGTGCACCATGGTCCTTGGTGTGAGTCCTGCATCGGTCAGACTCAGAGCCTGCTGAGGCTGGACAGGGTATTACTACACTGATGTGCACACACACACATGTGCCCAAAGAGCACCCCTGACTGCAGACCTGAGGCAGCTCTGTGATGAAGTCTTATTTCCAGGCAGTGAGGCCTCGCAGAGGACAAGGTCCTGGGAACTTAGGCTCTGTGGGCCTGGTTCTGATCACGGTTCCGCCTCCAGTTTCTCTGGACTAGATCCAGTTCTCTGAGGGGCCTGGGGCTTAAATAAGTCGCTCGCTAATCATTCAGGCCAGAGCAGCTGGCGAGGTAAGTCCATGCTTTGCAGCCAGGCATAGGAGGAGGTTTCCTTGAGTATTTTCTTTGGTACTATGGGGGACGCCTGGGTGCACCTTAAAAAGTAGATCAGAGTGAGTGCAGCTGCCCAAGGTACTTGCAGTGGATGGTGTCTGACTGACAAAGTACAGTCTCTGAGCTTAGCACAGAGTGGGTGCTCCAAAGAGAGCTCTGATTGGCTGCTCTAGTCAGGCCCAGAAGACCCTCCCGACTCACTTTCCCTTTCCACGAGGGCGCCGCGTCTGTCAGAGCAAAGAACAGAATGCCTTGGGAAAGTGGTTGGTTTTAGAGCTTCAGAGTGGCCTCTTGACCATTCTTTCCTTTTCTGGAGGAAAGGTTCTGCAAATGACGGCTTCCACACCACAAAGTGGGCCTGGATTCTAGAAAGATAGGCTAAACGCTTTGTTACAGATGATTTGAATGAAGATGTTGTTTGTTGGAGAAAAGAGCACACATTCTGTCAGTGACCAAGCTGACCTTAGTCCTCAGGACCACGTGGGGTTGAAGTGAACCCTCTTACGTTGTCTAATCCTTGCTGTCACGTGGCATCTTTCCTTAGTAGATACTGAGCGCCCTCGAGAAACAGAGGCCTGCGTGACGCGTGAGGCCTGAGGTTAGGTGGATTCTCTCACAACGCAGGGCAGCTTGGCTCCTGGCACAAAACTGCAGGGTTGACATTTATAACCCGCCCAGTATCCCCGGGCACGGGCAACACATAAGCCCCCTCGGAGCGCACGGACTCCAGGGGAGGAAGTGGTATGCAACAAGCAGTATTTCAGGATCTCCATGGTTGGGGCCAAGGGTGGGGGGAGTTTCCATCCCCTCAAGTTTGGAGGAAGATATTAAGAGTATTTAGGATGTGCGGGTTGGCAACGCGTGGCAATGACCCTTTCCTGCCGTTTTGAAGTTGGGTAAATAGTGAAGTTTTCTCATTGAAATCTCTGCTCATTGTCTGTTTTCCTCCTGTGAGGGATGGATTTTATCCACCACTGTCTCTCTTTTTTTTCCTCTTGTATTTATTTATTTATTTTTGGCCGCGTTGAGTCTTCGTTGCTGCGCGCGGGCTTTCTCTAGTTGCAGCGAACGGGGGCTACTCTTCGTTGTAGTGCGTGGGCTTCTCATTGCGGTGGCTTCTTTTGTTGCGGAGCACGGGCTCTAGGCGCGTGGGCTTCAGTAGTTGTGGCTTGCAGGTTCTAGAGCGCAGGCTCAGTAGTTGTAGCACACGGGCTTAGTTGCTCCGCGGCATGTGGCATCTTCCTGGACCAGGACTCGAACCCAGCTCCCCTGCATTGGCAGGCAGATTCTTAACCACTGCGCCACCAGGGAAGTCCCTCCACCACTGTCTTCTGTAAAAGAGATACCAAGAGAAGAGAAGGCCAACCTGGGCTCAAGGCTCCACGCAGCCATTCACTGTCTCTGTCCCCCGCTTAAGTCCCTGAAACTCGAGGCACTTGCCTAAAAACAGCAAAGCAAGACGGACTTTTGGATGTTGAAAATGATTTGTCTGGCAAGTATTCAAACTTAAGAAAATAGACCCTCTACACACTCGTGGGTCAAAATAAGCATTTGTGTCTTTTTGTCTTTTCTGGATCTCTAAATGTCATTAAAGTATTGATATTTTGGGTCCTTTTATAGGGCTTTGGAGCACTAATTTTATCTTCAGAAGCCTCATCTCTGAGTTCGCCACCAGTGGTGTGTGTGTGTGTGTGTGTGTGTGTGTGTGTGTGTGTGTGTGTGCGCGCACATTGGGGCAGGAGTATTTGTCCACACACCCAACTACCAGTTTGAACGGTCAAACATCGGGAGAGGCCTGATCAGGCCTTGGATGTTACACCAAAAGTAAAGCCCAGAAGGAATTGAGTGGATGCATTTGAAGCTGGATCTCTTGAGAACAATCATTGCAGGTCAAGGTTTAAAAAGCTTCAGGAGCAGCTTCAAATGGATTAACTTGGAAAACCTCGAAAAGGTCAGTGTGGGCCCCTCATGCTACGGCGACAGCAAAGGTCGTGGCTCAGGCAGGGTGTCCCCTGAGTGTTCGGTGGGGACATTGTACTGCCTTTTAATATTCTAATGCTGACCTTACCCCTTTTGAGTTCTGTTTCTTCCTCTCTCTCTCTCTCTCTCCCCCCTCCCTCCTTCCGTCTCTCACGCTTTCGCTGGCAGAATTAGTGCCTTTAAAAAGAATAACATCATAAACCTGGAATCCTGTTTCTTTATTTTATAATGTTCACTAGCATTTACAGATGTTTGGGCTACAGGGCTTTTGGTAACGTCTACATTAAGCATTTCAAGTGCACTCTGTTTACAGTTATTACAATGTGAGGACCCTAAATCCCAAAGACAACAGTCTTCATGCCCAAGGGGAAACGGAAAATCAAAACATTGGCCAGAATAATTTAAAGAAGAGAAAGAAAAAGAACTTTCCTTTTCGGTTTCTGAAGCAGTAGTTTTTTTTTGCGGGGCGGGGGGGGTGTTTGATTTTCTGGAATGAAGTCTCCCAGATAGTAAAGCTCACCATAAGCTTAAATGACACGTCGGCTCACAGTATCCGTCTCAGCATTTCTCTATCCTCACATCAAAGACAATGCATTGTATTTCCAGTTTATGGAAAAGAGAATTATAAAATATCTTTTGCGTATGTTTGGGTTTTATTAAGTTCAGATCTCTATATTCTGCTATACTTAGTTAAGCTGCTAACAAATGCAGATACCCTTTTGATATGATATTTCTTTACCCCACTTCTTTGCTTTTTTTTCTTTTTCCCTTTCATTCATTCGTTCATTGAACAAGTGTGCTCAGTGCCTCTGTCATATGCCAGCATGGTCTTCTAGGCCTCAAAACAGGGGTCAGCAAACTTTCTCCATCAAGGGCCAGGTGGTAAATATTTTAGGCTTTGTGGGTTGTATGGTCTCTGTTGCAACTACTCAGCTCTGCTCTCGTAGTACAAAAGCAGCCAGAGGGAACCATAGTGAATAATGGGGTATAGCCGTGTCCCAATAAAACTTTATTTACAAAATCAGGTGACAGGACACGTTGGTCTGGAGGCCGTTGTATACTGACCCCTGCTCCGTGATAGGACAATGAACTAAACAGAGAAAGATCTCTGTCTTCCTGAAGTTTACATATTAGTGGAGGGAAACAAGAAACAAATGAACCAGTGAATATATAAATGTCAAGGGGTCATAGATGCTAAGAGGGAAAATTAGGCAGCATGAGAGTATGGAGAGTGAGTGGGCGAGTGTTATTTGAGACAGGGCATGGGCAGGAGGGCCTCTCTATTGAAGGGACAGTTGAGCTGCGACCTCACCGAGGAGGGGGGTGAGTGGTGTTGATGTCATGGAGTGGAGTGGATGGGCCAAGGGAACAGCAAGTACAAAGGTCCTGAGGCAGGAGCTTGTTTGGAGAAATAGCAAGGAGGCCATTGCAGGTAAACTAGAGGGAGTAACAGGAGGTTAATGGGAACTGAGTCAGAGAGGGAACCAGAGGCCAGATTGTATGGGACCTTTCAGACTTTCGTAAGGCCCTTGGGTTTGATTCTCTGTAAGACAGGGTGCCGTTGGAAGGTTTTCAGCAGACGAGTGACATGATTGGCTTTGTGTTCTTAGGCTTGGGGTTACGGTTAGACCTGTGGTAGAAATCAAGAGCTCAGTTTTAAATGTACTAAGTTTGGGGTACTCTTCAGATACCAAAGTGGAGGCAAATGGGAAGCAGTTAGATACGTGAATTTGGAATTCCAGGTAAAGGTGTAGGTTATCAGGATAAACTCGGCTGAGATGAGATCGCCTAGGACATAAGTCTGTTTGGAAGAGTAGTGGTTGAGGGCTGAGCCCAGGGTCACACAATCCTCTTGCAAAAGAAACCGGAAGGAGTGGCTGTTAAGGAAGAAAAACTAAGAGAAGGTGATTCCTTGACCAGGTGCAGTGCGATTTGTGGAGGAGAGAATTCTCACCTGAAATAAAGACTGCTGAGAGGTCCAGTAAGATGGAGATTGAGAATCAGAGCTGGATACTGTGTCAGCTCAGTATGACTGGAATTGGGAGATTAAGGAGCGGGCATGGAGCCAGAGAGTAGGAGTTAACTCCTAGGAGTTTTGTTATAAAGGGAACAGAAAAACGGGATCGTTGTTCAAGTGTGCTGTGAGGTCAAGGGAGAGTGTTTGGAGATGGGAGATAAATCTTGCTGTTGCTATAGTGATAGATAGATGATACATAGAGAGGAATTATGAGCAGATGACCTTTAAATGCTTCAGCGGCTTCGCATGTTGAGATTCTAGTTTTAATGAGATGTGTTCCTTACCTTTTCTTATAATGATACTGTGGCAATCTTTTCAGTAGAATTTTTAAAACTTTCTATTTATTGGTGGTTGAATATATAGACTGGAAATGAGAAGATCCGAATCCTGGACCCAGCTCCACCATTTGCCTTTGTTGTATCCTTGGGCAAGTTTCTAAGTTTCAGTTTCTTCACTTGTAAAATGAAGATTAATAATATTACCTGTGTGGTCACTTGACCAGGGTTTTTTTGTTTGTGAAAATTCCATGAAAATGGAATTACCACACTGGTATATCATGCTATAAGCATAATGATCACCTTCCTGCTGTTATTAAGAATTATTGTTTAGGGATTTATCCCAAGAATTCAAAATTGATTCAACATATGAAAATCAAGTAATGTAATACACCATAACTAATAGAATAAATAATTTTTTAAAACCTATGATTATCTCAGTAGATATTAAAAATTTGACAAAAGTTAACACCCTTTTATGATAAAACACTCAACAGGGCTTCCCTGGTGGCGCAGTGGTTGGGGGTCCGCCTGCCGATGCGGGGGACGTGGGTTCGTGCCCCGGTCCAGGAGGATCCCGCATACCACGGAGTGGCTGGGGCTGTGAGCCATGGCCGCTGAGCCTGTGCGTCCGGAGCCTGTGCTCTGCAACAGGAGGGGCTACAAAGGTGAGGGGCCCGTGTACCGCAAAACAAAACAAAACAAAACAAAACAAAAACACTCAACAAACTAGGAACAGAGGTGAACTTCTTCAACCAGTAAAAATACATCTATGGAAAACCTACAGCTAACATCATATTTAGTGGTGAGAGACTGAAAACTTTCCCCTAAGATCAGGAACTAGACAAGAATGTCTGCTTTCACTGCTCCATTCAACATTGTACTAGAAGTACTATCTAGGGCAATTAGGAAAGAAAAAAGAAAATAAAAGGCATCCAGATTGGAAAGGAATAATTAAAACTATCTCTATTCACTGAAAACATCATCTTTTATATAGAAAGCCCTAAAGAACCACACGCACACACATACATAAAGCTATTATAACTAATAAACAAGGAGCAGCATTGCAGGGTACAAGATCAATATACAAAAATAATTGGACAATCTGAAAGTGAAATTAAGAAAAAAAGTCCATTTGCAATAGCATCAAAAAAAATAAAATTAGGAATAAATTTAACCAAGGAAGTGCAATACTTGTACACTGAAAACTAGAAGACAATGTTGAAAGAAATTCAAGGCCTAAATAAATATAAAGACACCCTGTGTTCATGGATTGTAAGAATAATATTAAGATGGCAGTACTCCTCCAAATTGACCTACAGATTCGGTGCAATCCCCATCAAAATTCCAACTGCATTTTTTGCAGAAGTGGACAAGCTGATCTTAAAATTCATATGGAAATATAACAGACCTCCAAAGCCTAAAAAATACCTTGAAAAGAACAAAGTTGAAGGACTCACACTTCATGATTTCAAAACTTACTACAACGCAACAGTAATCAAGGTGTTGTGGCACTGGGATTAGGATAGACATACAGATCAATGGAATAGAATTAAGAGTTCAAAATTAAACCCATCATTTTATGGCCAGTTGATCTTTGACAAGGATGCCAAGCCCATTCAATGGGAAGAGAGGACTCTTTTCAATAAATGGTGCTGGGACAACTGGATGACCACATGCAAAAGACTGAAGTCAGTTACCTCATCCCATATATAAAAATTAACTCACGATGGATTAAAGACCTGAATTTTAGAGCTAAAACTATAAAAATCTTAGAAGAAAACATAGGTCTGAATATTTGTGATCTCTGATTAGGCAATTATTTCTTAAATATTACATGAAAAGTACAAGCAACGAAAAGGAAAAATAGCTATGTTAGCCCTTATGGAGATCTAAGCGTTTTGTAATTCAAAGGACACTATCAAGAAAGTGAAAAAACAACCCACAGAATGGAAGAAACTATTTGCAAACTGTACGTCTAAAAAGGATCTATTATCCAGAATTTATAAAGAACTCTTAGAATTCAACAATAAAAAAACAACTAAAAAAAAAATGAGGCTTCCCTGGTGGTGCAGTGGTTGAGAGTCCACCTGCCGATGCAGGGGACACGGGTTCGTGCCCCGGTCTGGGAAGATCCCACATGCCGCGCTGAGCCTGCGCGTCCAGAACCTGTTGCTCCGCAACGGGAGAGGCCACAACAGTGAGAGGCCCACGTACTGCAAAAAAAAAAAAAAAAAAAAAATGGGCAAAGGATTTAAATAGACATTTCTCCAAAGAAGATTACAAATGGTTGGTCAATAAGCACATGAAAAGGTGCTTATCGTTAGTCATTAGGAGAATGCAGATCAAAACTCCAATGAGACACCACTTCACACCACTAGGGTAACTAAAAATAGAACAAGTATTGGCGATGTATAGAAATTGGAACGTTTATACGTCGCTGGTGGGACTATAAAATGGTGCAGGGGCTGTGGAGAACTATTGGCAGTTCCTCAAAAAGTTAAACACAAAGTAACCAGCGACCCAGCAGTTCCACTCTGAGGTATATATCCAAGAAAATTAAAAACGGACGTTCACACAAAAACTTGTACATGAATGTTTATAGCAGCATTCTCCATAATAGCCAAAAAGTTGAAACAACCCAAATGTTAATCAACTGATGACTAGGTAAACAAATTGTGGTACAATGAAGTATTTTTTGGCCATAAATAGGAATGAAGTACTAACTGACATAGGCTACAACATGGATGAACCTTGGAAACATTATGCTAAGTGAAAGAAGCCAGACACAAAAGGCCAAACACTGTGTGATTCCATTTCTATGAAATGTCCAGAATAGGTAAATCCATAGAGACAGAAAGTAGACAGTAGTTGCCAAGGGACAGGAGGAGAGTGAAACTGGAAGGTACAAGGTTTCTTTTGAGGATGATGGAAGTGTTCTAGAATTAGAGGTAGATGAAGATTGTACAACATGGTGAATAACTAAACACCCCCTGAACTGTGCATTTTAAAATGGGTAAAATGATGACGTTTATAGTATGTGAATTTTACCTCAGTTTTTAGAAAGTTATTTTGTAGTTCCTAGTACAAATAACACAATGGCCATTTTAGGCTCTGAGGTGTCAGAAAAATCCAACTGTAGAATATGCTTTATTGCAGGGGTCCCCAACCCCCAGGCCGCATGACAGGAGGTGAGCTGCGGGCGAGCGAGTGAAGCTTCGTCTGCCGCTCCCCATGGCTCCCCATCACTCACATTACCGCCTGAACCATCCCCCACCATCCCCCCCACCCCACCCGCCGTGCGTGGCAGAACTGTCTTCCACGAAACGGGTTCCTGGTACCAAAAAGGTTGGGGACCGCTGCTTTATTGGGAAGTGGCCAGGTTCTCCATGATAGGCATCTCCTTAGCACATACACAATCATCCACACACATTGACACACACAAACCCAAGTGTCTTTCCTTTCCTGCTATTCTCTTCATCGTGAAGGTAGACTGTTTGGATCAAAAATAACAAAAAGAGCTTTCACATAGGAAATATAGTGAAGCTCTGTGATGCAGGCCTATTACCCTAACATATGTGGCCAATGTAGTCTTAAAGCCCCATTATCTTTTTCTTTCCCCAAAGCCTATCTAAATTTCAAGTTCTGGGAGTCATGAATCAACATGTTTGTCTGTGGCCATTTGAATTGAAAGTGACTGAGGATCTTAACATCATCACAGCTGAACATCTGAAGGTCCACCTGTACCCTTCCATCAACGAGAGTCCAATGAGCATTTTTCTCAGAGCCTCTTTTTCTCATCACTAAATTTAAGATGATCCCTAAGGAGGGGCTATACTTTTTTAAATGTCATTTTTTTTTCCTGATTATGAAATGTGTTCATTTAAAGGTTCTACTGAATTTAGTATATATATATATATATATATATATATATATATATATATATATATTTTTTTTTTTTTTTTTTTTTTTTTTTTTTTTTGTGGTACGCAGTCCTCTCACTGTTGTGGCCTTAGTATATTTTTTTAAGTCATTTCATGGTCAACATATCCTAAAAACCACAAGCCCACAAAATTTTGACTTCAGAAAGGTATCCTTGTATTGAAATGTTTGAGGAGGAACCACTTAAATAGAGATGACTCTTCTAAGCTCCTTATTTCTGTATTTATATGTAGGGGGAGGTGGCGGCAGAGGACACGCACGTGTTTAATACACACAGAGATGCCCTCACAAAACACTCTTGATAGATGGATACGTAGATCCATAGACAGATGGGCATCCATATGGATCCCACGGATGTTCACGTAAAAGGCAAGATGGACGTGGGAGCTGGAGAGAGACAGGCTGCGGTCCTGCCCCAGCTGGTTATTGCTGAGAGTTGGGGGAATCGTGCTGGAGTATATATGTGTACGTGATACCTCTCCTGCTTTCTACATCTGCTCTTCACCCCGTCTCCTCCGCCTTCCATCCCCGTAACTGCCTGTCTCAGATACCCACTGCTTCACCCCTTCCTTAGATCAACGGTCTCATCCCTTCAATCCCCGAACAAATACAGGCGAGCTCAGTGCCAGTACTGTGGTGAGCCACAGGGAACAGCCATGGACCTTTGGGAGGAAGGAGATGAGGAGACTAGAGGCCGGGGAAGGGGAAGCGCGCCCCGAGCATCCGCGCAGAGGGGGCGCCTGGCACCTCTGACCCATGAAGCAGGTACCGGCGTCACTCTGCTTTTGGTGCCGCAGAGACCGCTCTCTGCCTTGGGCCCTCAGGCCTGGGACAAACCAGCTGAAACCTGTCTTTACTACACAGTCAGACCTGCAGGGACCAGGCCGTAGGCACATGCAGGCTGCCCATTTGAACTGCCAGTGCCGGAACTAATTTTCCCAGGTTTGGGGTTTGGGTTTTGTAAAGTAACCCTGGGGCCTGCTTCGGGGGTGCTCGACCTCTCCTCTGGGCAGCCCGGGGAGCCTCTGAAGGTGACTGACTTCTCCCTGGCGGAAACCGGCTCTCCGGGGCATTTTTGTGTCCGCAGAAAGGAAAAGAACAGAGTAGAAAGCCTGCCAGGTGCTGGAGGTGTTGAGCTAGCATCCTTAGGAGTTATAATGAGGCAGTTTAAGAGAATTGTCACGAGAAGCCTTGTACTTAAATCTGGGAGAGAAGCGTAGAAGGCCAGGCAGTGGGATGCTTAACCCAGCACTGCAAAGCAAGGGCACAGCCATCCAGGGCAGCGTCTTCCCTGGCAGACCACTCCCAGGACTCAGCGTTTGAGCCGTGGACCCAGCGTGGTCAGTCTGCAGACGCCCACGGTCCAGGGCTCGCCGCTCTGCACAGCCGGCCTCGGACTCACCGCAGCCACTGTCTGCTGTCAGCCGGTTTAAGGCCCACAGAGAGGAGTTGCAGGGGTTTGGACCTGGAGTCAAGACAAGGCTTTTGGAGGAATAGAGATTTCCTCGGTGCAGAAGGCATTGCAGAGGCCTGGTGGCACTTTCCCCAGACATGCCTGGGAAGGAAGCAGGTACCTGAGAGGACCTATGTAGGACCTCAGCATGGAGGCAGGAGGCTCTCAATAGATGCTAGTTTAAAACCAAGCACCTAAGCCACAACTGACTCGAAAGCCTGCATTTTTTTTTTTTTTCCAGAAACGCATAGACCCCTTATCAGAGGCCCATTGCTTGGGACCAGAGATTATTTTAGGGCCAGGACTCCCCCCTTTACCATCACACCCCCAGCCTTACCAACAGTCTCTCTGGAAATACCTAGTTCTCTGCAAGTAGCTATGCCTATAAGGTTGTACTAGTGCAAAGTAGATCCCCCCTGAAGAGTCTCCCTGTTTCAGAGTGAGGAGCAACACGGGACCTGCGTCCCGTCTGGAGGCGTTCATCGTGGAACCTGGGAGAGCCTCGTTCTGCTCTGCGGCCGCGTCGAGGGCTTGGTCAGCAGCAGAAGGCATCTGCTGAGGGCGGTGGGAGCAGTTTCATCAGCCAGTCCCCCCGGGTGGGAGCCGGGCTGCGCCTTCCCACGGAGGTGGGCACGGAGACAGGGTGGCTCAGAGGTGGGTGGAGGAGTCGCTCCTTGACTTCCTGGCTGTGTGACCTTGCGCAAGTTCTTTAACCTCTCAAGTCCTCAGTTTCCTCATCTGTAAAGTGGACAGTAGTGTTTACCTCGCGGCTGTTCTGAGGACTGCTGGAGCCGTGTAGAGGGAGCACTGCGCGAGCATCTAGTACTCTGTGCCTTTGAAAACGTATTAGGTGTCTGTGCTCTGATCGGTGGTAGCCCAAGGAACTGAATCAGCTAGTCTCACGCTTGAATTGTGATTTTTTTTTTGAATTGTGACTTTTTTTTCTTTGAATTGTGATTTTTTTTGTTTTGAATTGTGATTTTAAGTGTGACATTTCCAGTTAAAGGTGACTTGGTGATAACACTGATCATCCCCCTTATTGTTTAATCTTCACACATCAACTCAGATACTTTCCCTCTTCCTCGACGCCCAACATGTCCTCCGTCTTGAAGTCTTATCCTCAGTAAGGAAAGAGCAAGTGTCCTTTAAGCAAGGCTGCTCTGCTCAGTTTTAGGCTCTTGCGCTTTTTGAAATTATTTGGTCATTGATTCTAAACGTCTCTCAGCGCCTCTAGCCCCTGTGATCTAAACTACATAATGTTGCCCTAAACTACATGCCATTTTGTGCTGTTCACTAACTGATGTGTGTTCATCCTGTCTCCACTTCTAACCGCGATTCTCCTGAGGGGAAGGACTGCGGTTTGGATTTCTTCTGTATGGTCAGAAGCCAGGGAAAGACTGTATGAAGCCCCTGCGTGCATTTGAATAAATCAGCCAGGTTGATATGCAATTTTTATTTGATTCACTCACATGCAGACCGACCAGGTCCACGCCTCCCTGCAGTAGCGAAAGGAGAATCCAGGAGAGAGAACGGGGCTCTCTGTGCCCTGGTGGTGCCCGGGCAGGGCAGGGATCCAGGAGTTGGGGTGGGAGTGCCCCATCTAGTCATCCTTTCGGGCCTGGGGCACTGCGTGCTCTTCAGACTGCCTTCGAAGAAACCTGTTCTGAGATCAGAAGTGGGCCCAGCAGACTGTGTCCTCTAAAAGCAATTCCTCACTCTGATGCCGAAACATCTGATGTTTCCTAGAGCCTGCCACTTCCTCCTTCCTAGCCAATTGTAATTGTATTTCTCATCACTTTAGAAGGACGCCTTCTTTTCCACTGTCTCCCCATCCAGACTGTCTAGCACACTGTTGCCAAGTTGCTCTGCCTAAAGCAGCACCTGGCACGTGTGACCCTCCATGTTCAAACCCTCACTGCCCACCCACTGCCAGCCCCTACCCTCCGCGTCTCGATGTGGCATTCAAAGCCCCGTGCAGACCACACCCATTACCCTCCTTAGCTCTCATCTCATCCCCTCACCCCGGCTCAAACTGTCCCTCCAGCCTGTTCCTGGGGTCACCCAAATCTCACCTTGTGTTATAAATTCTGGATGATAGATCCATGCAGCCCTGACCATGCCAGCTTAGGGTGAGCACTGCATCACTGCCTGGCCCTGAACTTGGAGTTTGACAGCCACGCCTGAGAGGCCATTCTGCTCCTGCATGGCATGTGTTTGTGGATTCCTGTCTCCGCAGCTGCCCTGTAAGCTCCCTTACAGCAGAGTCCATGATTCCTGTCCTCTGTGTCCCTTGACAGGCTCAGCACATTCCCCCCCGCAGCCCCCGAGGCCACCTGTCCCTTGACTTCCAGAGACGGTGTTCGTGATGTTCCTGGTAGTCTGGTTCCTACCTGAGGCAGGGCTGCTGTGGATGCCTCAGAGCTGAGCCTCTCCAGTTTGGTCTGGAGTCTGCCGTGGAGCCCCAGACAGAGAGCTGCTGGCTGTGCAGACAGGAATAATAAAAGGTGTTTCAGCGGTTTTTTTTCGTGGTTGTACCAACAGCCCTCCGTCTGAGAGCCTGGAGCCCACTGCTGGAACAGGGAGAGAGCACACTTCCTCGGGCCAGTTCCTCTCCATTGTTATTAGGAAGTTGGCTTGTTTGAAGCATAGCTTCACAGGTGCAGGATTCATCCTCGACAGGTGATTATTATGTTTTGATTTGTATCATCACTTATAAAACAGAATGGAGAGATTTCAGACCATAAAGCATATCCTGCTGCACATGAGATATGAGTGTTAAAAATTCGTCAGTGTTGCTAAATATTTACCCGATACTAGGTTTCTACCTTCTGCCAACCTGAAGCATTTTCTTGGCAAACGTACTTCGTGGAACTCTGGAAGTCTCTCTGCCTTACTCATACATAAATACAACCATCTGTCCGTACGAGGTAAACAGACTGACCTCTGTTCTTCTCCTTTATTTAACTTTTGTTTTAATTTCTTGAAATTTGTCCAAAATAATCCTGACTCTGCTGTTGATTCTTTGTTAGGAGCCAAAAAGACACAATTATAAGGAACTCCAGAAACATCTAGTGCATTCCTTTTTTGCCCAGTGTTATTTGAAACCCCTCTGAGAATTGTAATTTGCAAGTTCCCCACACTTTCCTTCCTCCTGAGAGATCATTATTCAGTTTCGTGTGTCTCCTACCCTTACATTATTTTATCGTTCTACTAGAGACGCTTGGAATTTGTTAGGCATCACATTTATTTCAAAGTCCATATTTGCACAGAACCAAGCTAGTGTTCTACCACAACTGTAAGTAAGGCGCGATCAGTCTGTGTCTATTTAGTTCCTATTTTGTGTTTAGTTGCTAGGTTCATTTTTAAAAGAAGTACTCCCGCTTGCGGTATTTTTAATGCATTCAAAGGGATCACTCGTTGTTCCTCACAAAGTTATTTTGAGAAGCCAAATACTCATTCTAGTGATGTCACCTCTGAAGCATTCCTAGAGCTGTACTTTCTTTCTGAGGATGAAGTGGATGAGCTCTGAGGGACCAACATCCTGAGTTGGGTTTTGACTCACAACGGCTCTCCTTAGCTTACTCATTCGCTTTATTGAGGCTTGACTCTGAATGACTTCTGACTCTCTGTGAATTCAGATCCGCTCTTAACACTGAAACTCCCCACCCTTCATCCTCCGGGAATTCAAAGGCCTGTGATGTAGAGCAGTTAGTTCCCAAAGAGGAATTTCAGAAAGATCTTCAGCTTTCACCGTTGGAAAGAAAGACTCGTCTGCCCAACAGTGACAACACAAGATGTCTCTTCTGGCAAAGGTCATAGCAGCGGACTCAGGACCGCATCGCACCTCGTTTGCTTAAGTAACCGTTCTCTGAGTACCTGCCATGAGCATTGCACTAAGGTAGACCCCGGGGAACAAAAGAGGGGTCTCTGCCTTCAGAAGGCTTAACGGTGGTCTCAGTTGGTGTTGATTGAGTGTTATAAACGGTCCGTGCTCTAGACAGCCAAAGAAAGGAAAGGTTAAGCAAAGGAGGCCGTGAGCAGACATTCCTGAACCATTTGGGTCATGAACTAAGATGTGATGGGAGGGTAGCATGTGGTCAAGGATGTGATAGCAGAGGTCAGACACCTGAGCAGACTGCAAGGGGGATGCACGAGCCTCCTTCCTGTAGGCAGCAGTGGGAACCCAGCTTGCCTGAACCCCAGGCTCCTGGGCGGGGCATCGGGACATGTCCAGTCAGACAGGCCAGAGGCACCCGGCATTTAAAAAATTTATGCTTCCCCCAGTATTTCTGGGCCCCCATAGACAGAATAGCTCTGTGTAAAGTAGAAATAACACTGGACTCAGAATGAGGAGATATTGAGTCTAGTCCCAGAGCCACGGGGAACCATGGAATCTGGGGGTGAAGGCCACCGTAGCAAGCGATGTTCCTGTTTTTCCGATGAGAGGACTCGGCCCAGAGAAGTTATCTGCCCAAGGCCACACGGTCGTTCTGGGACTTGGCTAGAATGTGAAACTGGGGCTTCTGCATCCTTCAGTATTCCTTCAGTTTGTCAAATCGTGACGAGAACATTTAGCTGGGGTTGGGTGCTGTCAGGGCCATGCTGACGAGGGTCTGGACCCTTCATCAAAAACTTGCTACTCCTTCCTTAAGTCCAAAGCGCCTTTATCATCCCAGTACTGCTCTGCCACATCTGCAGGCACAGTTGGGCAATCTCTAGCTCTCCTTTTTTGACAACTGTATCAAGGCATAATTTACATATCACAAAACTCCCTCGTTTCAAGTGTGTAATTCAGTGATACGGAGTAAATTTAGAGATACGTGCACCCATCACAATAAAATAGTTTTAGAAGATTTCATCAACCCGGTAGGATCGTTTATACCCATTGTGTAGAAGACATTCACACACACACACACACACACACACACACACACACTCTCTCACTGACATAACACTCCCCCACATACACGCTCACTCACACATCTGATGGTTAAACTGGAATATTAATATCCTGCCCTATTTAGGCTTTTATTACAACACGGATTTTTAGCAATCTGGTTTCAACATTTAGAAGTTTGCTGCTCTACAATAAAACTTGCCTGCCGCATACTTTGGTGAGTATATTGAATACTTTTCAAGAATAAAATTATGTAGCTCAACTTTTCTTCTCAAGAGTTGCTTTTCCTTCCAAGTTTTCTTGTTCATATTTATTTTAGGAATTCTGTCCGTAGAGATGTGATATGGAAAATATATTTGTGGGACAGCCTAACAGGTGGGACAGAGAGCTGATTTCCCAAACACCCAAAGCACTCTTTAAACAGCAATAAAAATATGTACATTCTGATATCAAAGGGGGCCAGGATAGAAATAGGTGTTCTGGGAATAGGAAAAGAATATGTCTAATAAATATGCTCTATAATGATTAGAGATGCAGTTCAAGCAACAGTTCAAGCATTTTTCCGATAAAATTGGCAATGAGGTAAAATGATTTTTTAATTGAGATATAATGAACAAATAAAATTATAATACATTTAAAGTGTACAACATGATATTTGATATACGTATACATTGTGAAAGGATTCTCACCATGGAGATAGTTAGGTAATTAACACATCCATTGCCTCACATACTTATCTTTTTTTTTTTTTTTTTTGGCGATAACACTTAAGTTCTACTCAGCAAATTTCAATTATTGAACACTTTATACGGTATAATTATTACGGTATACTTATATACAATAAAGTCTGAGGATCTAATGTACAGCTGGTAATAATGCACTTATACTTGTATAATTATTACAACTATAAGTGCATTATTACCAGCTGTACATTAGATCCTCAGACTTTATTGATGTTATGACTGAAAGTTTGTACCCTTTTACCAACCTCTCCCTATTTACCCCACCACCCAGTCCCAGGCAACCACTGTTCTACTTTGTTTCTCCACATAAAGTGATGCCGCTCAGTATCTGTCTTTACCTTCTGACCAATTTCACTTAGCAGAATGTCCTCAGGGTCCATCCATGTTGTTGAAAATGGCGGGATTTTCTTCTTTTTAAAAACTATTCATGGGCTTCCCTGGTGGCTCCGTGGTTGAGAATCTGCCTGCTAATGCGGGGGACACGGGTTCGGGCCCTGGTTTGGGAAGATCCCACATGCCACGGAGCAACTGGGCCCATGAGCCACAACTGCTGAGCCTGCACGTCTGGAGCTTGTGCTCCGCAACAAAAGAGGCCATGACGGTGAGAGGCCCACGCACCGCGATGAAGAGCGGCCCCTGCTCGCCGCAACTAAAGAAGGCCCTTGCACAGAAACGAAGACCCAACACAGCTCCAAATTAATTAATTAATTAATTTAAAAAATATTCGTATATATCACATTTTGTTTTTCCATTTCTCTGTCAGTGGACACTCAGGTTCCTTGCATACCTTGGCTGTTATGAAGAATGCTGCAGTGACCTTGGGAGTGCGGATACTTCTTAGAGATAATGATTAGTCTCCTTTGGATATATACCCAGAAGTGGGATTGCTGGCTCATATGGTAGTTCTGTAATAGGGGCAGGGTGGCGCGCGGCTGTTAGAGCAAGACCCTGTGCGCAGCAGTAGGACGTCCCGCTCCACCCGTGGTCGGCCTGATGGTGGTCCTCGCGCCAGAGAGTGCAGTGAGAGCGGATGGTGGCCTTCTCCGCGGGGCCCTCCAGGCCTCGGGGCTGGTGGGTGAGCTGGGGCGGGGGCCCAGGGACAGGCTGAGGGCTGTGTCCCCCAGAGCTCCAGAGTCCTCTTCACTGCCACCCACTGGCCGGGCCCAGACCTTGAGGCAGCAGCGAACCCCTCCCCCATCCCCGCCTCCGCGACTTCATGGCGGCGGCCGTCTCCATGGGTTGCAGTCCCTGGAGGCCTCGGCAACGGGAGTATATGGACACAGCCATGAAGGTAACAGCTTCAACCAGCTTCAGTCTGTCAGTTCAAGTTTCTAAACTTGGTCCAGCTTAGATCAGTTGTCTACCCCTAGGAGGTGGCCAGAGGTCAGGGTTAAATTGCAAGGGCATTGCACGTCGTGACTGCAGGTCCACCTCTGTCGTGGGGCTGTTCTCAAAGCAGGGCACTTGTGGTGAGCTGGGCATTCACCTGCTTGGTATTTGCTACCCCGTGTGCTCCTGTTGATGCTCTGCGAATGATTCTCTCCAGCTTAAATGAAAAGCCTGAGGGCCGACTGGGTGCGGCGTGCCTGGCTCCCTCAGGGATGAAGGCTGGGCGGGGTCTGGGGACCTGGCCCCGAGGGCGCCACCAGCTGAGATCTGCCTCCTCAGCGGAGCCTGGGCATTGGCGGGAGGACCCAGACTGGGCGCCGGATGAACACTCCCGGGCAGGGTAAGCGACCTGCACAGGCTCCTCTTAGGCAGGACCTGGACCTCGGAGGGCGGAAGTTGAGCCTTTGGCCCTTGCCCTTTCTTGTCAGAATAGAGAAAGACATTTGTTTTGGTGGAGATTTAGGGGAACATCATGACCTGACCGAGACCCGACCTCAAGAACAAAGGATCAGACACCAAGCAGTTAGCAACAACTAACCACGCCCCTCCCTCACCTTTCCTGCAAAAGGGCTTTGCTGAAAACTTTCAGGGAGTTCAGCGTTTTTAAGGCATGAGCCACCCGTCTCCTTTCGTGGCCCTGCAGTAAACCTTTCTCTGCTGCAAACTCCGACATTTTGGTATTGTTGGGACTCACTGTGCGTCAGGCACACGGACTTGCGTTCGATAACAGTTGTATTTTTAATTTCTTGAGGAACTTCCACAAGCGGTACCAGTTTACATTCCCACCAAAAGTGAACAAGGGTTCCTTTATGCCTCACATCCTTGCCAGCATTTGTCTTTTCTTATCTTTTTGATGATA
Source organism: Phocoena sinus (assembly GCF_008692025.1). Taxonomy (NCBI): domain Eukaryota; kingdom Metazoa; phylum Chordata; class Mammalia; order Artiodactyla; family Phocoenidae; genus Phocoena; species Phocoena sinus. The sequence continues at coordinate 83,675,257 of NC_045775.1, read as the reverse complement.
GATATCCGAATAAAAATGCGGTGTACGTGGTTTTGATTTGCATTTCCCTTATGACTAGTGACATTGAGTACCTTTTCATGTACCTGTTGGCCATTTGTGTGTCTTCTTTGGAAAAATGTCTTTTCAGGTCCTTTGCTCACTTTTTATTCGGGTTATTTGGCTTTTAGCTATTGAGTTGTATAAGTTCCTTGTCTGTTTTGGATATTAACCCTTTATCAGATATCGGTTTGCAAATCTCCTATTCCATAGGTTGCCTTTTCATTTTGTTGATGTTCCCTTTGCTGTGCAGAAGCTTTTAAGTCTGATATCCCACTTGCTTACTTTCCTTGATTTGCCTTTGCTTTTGGTGTCAAACCCAAAAAATCATTGCCAACACCAATGTCAAGGAGCTTATGCCCTGTATTTTCTTCTAGGAGTTTTATAGTATCTCATCTTACCTTCAAATCTTTAATCCATTTTGACTTGATATTTTATATGATGAAGATAGGGGACAGTTTCATTTGTTTGCAAGTGGATATTCAGTTTTCCCAGCACCATTTCTTAAAGATACTATTCTTTACTCATGGTATATTCTTGGCTCCTTTCTCAAAAATTAATTGGCAATATAAGCCTCAGGGTTTAATACTGAGCTCTAATTCTATTCCCATGATCTCTCTCTCTGTTTTTAATGACAATACCATACTGTTTTAATTACCACAGCTTTGGAATATAGTTTGAAATCAGGAAGTGTGGTACCTCTGCCTTTGATCATCTTTCTTACAATTGCTTTGGCTATTCAGGGTCATTTTTGATTCCATACAAATCTTGCAATTGCTTTATTCTATCTCTGTAAAAAATGCCATTGGAATTTTGATAGGGATTGCATCGATAGCGTAATATGGATATATATATTTTTTTTTTTTGGTATGCAGGCCTCTCACTGCTGTGGCCTCTCCCGTTGCGGAGCACAGGCTCCGGACGCGCAGGCTCAGCGGCCATGGCTCACGGGCCCAGCCGCTCTGCAGCATGTGGGATCTTCCCGGACTGGGGCACGAACCCGCGTCCTCTGCATCGGCAGGCGGACTCTCAACCACTGCGCCACCAGGGAAGCCCTGTATACAGATCTTTTACTTCCTTGGTTAAATTTATTCCTAAGTAATATATTCTTTTTGATGCCATTGTAAATAGAATTATTTTCTTAATTTCTGTTTCTAATAGTTTGTCATTAGTGTGTGGAAATGCTACTGATTTGTATATACTGATTTTGTATTCAATTTCACTGAATTCATTGATTAGTTCTAACATATTTCTGATGGAGTCTTGAGTGTTTTCTATATATAATACCATGTCATCTGCAAACAGAGATAATTTTACTTTTTCCTTTGCAATTTAGCTGCTTTTTCCCCCTTTTTCTAGCCTAACTGCTCTGGGTAGGACTTATCGTAATGTGTTGAACAAAAGTGGCTGGAGTAGTCACCATTTTCTTGTTCATGATCTTAGAGAAAAGCCTTCAGTCTTTCACCATTGAACGTGATGTTAGGTGTGGGCTTCTCATATCTGGCCTTTATTATGTTGAGGTAAAATCTTCTATACCCAATTTATTGAGAGTTTTTATCATAAATGGATGTTGAATTTTGTTCAGTGCTTTTCTCTGCATCTATTAAGATGATCATATAGTTTTTATCCTTCATTTTGTTAACATCATATAGCACATTTATTAATTTGTGTTTGTTGAACCATCCTAGCATCTCTGGAATAAATCCCACTTGATTATTGTGTATGATCCTTTTAATGTGCTGTTGAATTCAGTTTGCTAGTATTTTTTAAAAACTTTTGCATCTGTGTTAATCATGGATATCAGCCTGTAGTTTTCTTGTGATGTCTGTGTCTGGTTTTGTTATCAGGGTAAATGCTGGCCTCGTAAAATGAGTCTGGCAGTGTGTCTTCTTCAGGTTTTTGGAAAAGTTTGAGAAGGACTGATACTAATTTTTCTTTAAATATCTGGTAGAATTCACCAGTGAAGCCATATCCTCTTGATGAATTGATTCCTTCATCATTATGTAATGAGCTTCTTTGTCTCTTGTTAACATTTTTGGCTAACATCTATTTTGTCTGACCTAAGTGTATTTAGCCCTGCTTTCTTTTAGTTTTTGTTTGTGTGGAATATCTTTTTCCATCTCTTTACTTTTAGCCTGTGTGTCCTTAAAGCTGAAGTGAGTGTCTTGTAGGTAGCATACAGTTGGGTTTGTTTTTTTATCCATTCAGTCCATCTCTGTCTTTTGATTTGAGAATTTAATCCATTTACATTTAAAATAATTATTGATAGGTATGGGCTTACTGTTGCAATTTGCTCCACTGTTTTCTGGCTGTTTTTTAGTTCCTTTTTTCCTCTCTTGCTCTCTTCTTCCTCTCTTGCTCTCTTCCTTTGTGATTTGAAGAGTTTCTGTAATGATATGCTTTGATTCCTTTATTGTTTTTGCTTCTACTGTAGGTTTTTGCTTTGTGTTTACCATGAGGCTTATACAGAACATCTTATAGGTATAACAGTCTATTTTAAGCTGATAACAACTTAACTTAGAATGCATACAAAAGCTCTACATTTTTACACTCCCTCTCCCACATTTTATGTTTTTGATGTCACAATCTTTTTATAAATCTTTTTATATTGTATATCCATTACCTAATTATAGTTATTTTAAATAATTTTGTTTTTCAACCTTTGTACTAGAGTTATAAGTAATTTATCACCATTTTAATACCCACCATCATTATAATATTAGAGAATTGCAAATTTAACTATATATTTACCCTTACCAGTGACTTTTATACTTTCATATGTTTTTTGTTACTATTTTAATTTGCATTCTTTTACTTCAGCTCATAGAAGTCCCTTTAACATTTGTTGTAAGGCTGATCTAGTGGTAATAAACTCCTTCAGCATTTTTTTTTTTTGCGTTACACGGGCCTCTCACTGTTGTGGCCTCTCCCGTTGCGGAGCACAGGCTCCGGATGCGCAGGCTCAGCGGCCATGGCTTATGGGCCCAGCCACTCCGTGGCATGTGGGAACTTCCTGGACCGGGGCACGAACCCGTGTCCCCTGCAACAGCAGGCAGACTCTCAACCATTGTGCCACCAGGGAAACCCGATTCCACTACTTATAACATTTTAATACAATGTTCTGTTCTAGAAAAAAATCCCCAAATTAAAGCATGGGAATGATAGTACGCTTTAAATATATTCATTTTAAATGAATAGGCTTCATTTAAAATGAATCTTAGAAATGTGTGGTTTTTGTTGTTCCAAAAGGTCCCAAGTACATAGATAGAAGAGGGAAAGCACTTAACACAGAGGGACAAGAGAATAGGACAGATCACGTCCACCTTCCTTCTGCTAAAGAAAACTAGAAAACAGCACAACTGCATCCAGAACAAGAAATCTTCAGAAAAGTCCAAAATGAAGAAATCCAGCGTGAGATAATTTTTTTAAGAGTGACAGTTAGGTCTCCCCTGGTGGCACAGTGGTTGAGAGTCCGCCTGCTGATGCAGGGGACGTGGGTTCGTGCCCCAGTCCGGGAAGATAACACGTGCCGCGGAGTGGCTGGGCCCGTGAGCCATGGCCACTGAGCTTGCGCATCCAGAGCCTGTGCTCCGCAGTGGGAGAGGCCACAACAGTGAGAGGCCCGCGTACCGTAAAAAAAAAAAAAAAAAAAAAAGAGTGACAGTTAGATCGACTTCAGTCAAGGCTCTTATCCTTTCCATGAAGAGTCCAGAGTTTGCAGGGACCACTGAAGTCAGGTGGGTGAGAGGTCCGGGACTCCAGCAAATGGGACTGATTTCCTTACAATGGATCACACTCATTACAACGTGAAGGAAATAAGGAAAGGCCAGACACTGCACGGCCTCAGCTTTGTGAGAACTGGAAATCGTACGGACGATTTGCGGGAGCCAATGGGCAGCACAGGTCTTAAGGTGCCCTTGGAGTTTCTGGTTTGAAGGTTTGCTTTGTATCTGTCAGCACCCAATGCTTGCCCTCCTGCCGTAAGCCCCTGGAGTCATACTGTTGTCTCATGCATGGGTTCTCCAGTCTGCGAAACCTTATTTGAAAGCTGCTTCTCGATTTGATTCCAGTTATCTTTACCTATGTGGTCCACCCTCCGTTTTATCCATTGGTGATTAACCTCATTGAGAGCAGAGGAAGGACAGCGACAAGTTAAACAGCTTGAGTGTTGCAGTGAATTAGAGTAGTCAGTGTTCCAGTCAGAGATTCTCTCACCCAGGGGGATGCGTGCGACCAGAAAATACACATACAGCAACTGGGAATCCCCTTCTCAGGCCAATTTTAGTTCAAATTGGACATATGCCTGGCTTTTCAGTTAAAGAAACAAGATTTCATTGTGATTTTGGGTAACCCTATTTTTACAGATTTCCATTGGTTATTTGCATGTTTTTAATTATAGCAGCCTAAGCGTTACTAAGAAAAATAGGTTTTTACAGACTCACAGACATAGAGAACAGACTTGTGGTTGCCAAAGGGGAAGGAGAGTAGGGGGAGGGATGGATTGGAAGTTTGGGATTAGCAGATGCAAACTATTATATATAGAATGGATAAACAACAGGGTCCTACTGTAGAGCACAGGGAACTACATTCAATATCCTGTGACAAACCATAGTGGAAAAGTATATGAAAAAGAATGTATATGTGTAACTGAATCACTTCGCTGCATGGCAGAAATTGACATAACACTGTAAATCAGCTATACTTCAATAAAATAATTGTTTAAACAAAGGAAAAATAGGTTTTTAAAAATCTTAGTGAAGAAAATATTTTTATTTTTCAACAGCTACTGTTTTTCCAAAAGCTTTCCATCAGTGGTTGTGAATGCACTATACTTACTATTTTTTTCAAAGTATAGGTCCCTCTACTGTGGTAACAGAATGAGGATGTTTTTGCATTTTTGTGGATTTAGGGGCCAAATTAGAGATTTTGACTGTGACCTCCTTGTTCTAAGCCCAAATCTGCCTAGGCTTCAAGTCTGACCTGGTGTCTGTGTTTACAGTCCGGGAGCGGATTGACAATTAGAATGTACTTTCCGCTTCTGTCAGGGGAGGAGTGTGTTTCTCCCACTTTATCTCGCCCAATACCCGGCCGGTACTCTGCCTCCCAAGTACAGGCCTGCAGGAGTGTTTTCCTTTCACCAGACACGGTGCTCCTGATAGCTTCCAGCATTGAAAGGATACGCAGTGTGATAAAAATTACCGCGTTCTGTTGTTGGCGACATTTATCTGATAGGAGTGTCATAACATGAATAGTACGTGTGAAAGAACTACAGTGCTGAGTGATGGTTCTGAGACGGAAACCGAAAATGAAATAATGCTCTGATCTGCGGTAGCCACTGCCACACATAATAATCAACTCTGGCGTTTTGCATTTGACAGGATTAATTCTGTGTTTTATTTTGAAAAGAGTTTCTGAGCACAGAGCATTCTGGAGTTTACTATGGTCATGGGCCAGGCCTGTGGATGTGGACCCTGAGTTGGCAGTGGTTGTGGAGACATTGCTGAGAGAGAGAAGGAAGTAATTTAATCTCTCTCAAACCTGGCAGCAGTCGTATGTGTTTGGTGGGACAAGTATAATTTATTGTCGCCACCATTTTACAGGCGAGAAAAGAGAATCCCAGAGAGATTAAATGAATGATTAAATGATCCTATTATTTTACCCATTGTGTAGGCCTTTGAGGAGTTACGAGAGAGTTATAAGACACAATCCCTTCCCTCAAAGAGGTTATCATCTAGTAGGGGTCAAAAAGTTTATAATTTAATACCAGTAACCCATAAAATGAAAACTCACAGCCCCAGGTAGCCTGTAAATGTTAAAGTGACACAAATCGTGGGAAAGGGAGAGGGGGGTGGGCAGCCCTCGCTGAGGACAGCACTGGTCAGTGACCTGATTCAGAGAGAGGCCGGGGGTGAGAAAAAAATGAAGAAGTAAGTGAAGTTGGAATCACATGAAAGGAAAACTGAACGATGTCAGGACAGGAAAATCTCAGGCAGGACAGGAAGCAAACCCATTGCTTTTGGAGGAGGAATGTAATAGGAACGTAACAGACCAGTAACCCTGCAGTGGTCCTTGATGGTGCCCTATGACAGAGCATCCTTAGTGTTTGGAGCAGGGTCACTGGAAGCCACGTGGCATGGTAACTATTTCAGATAAAACACCTCTGTGGCTGTGACCAAGGTAGAATGCACTGGGGAAACGGTAGCCAGGGAGAGAGACCAGGGGAAGTGTTCTTCTATTCACTGAATCTAATAGGAAAGTTAGCATACAGTTTAAATTTGTTCTGATTTCATCTTTTTGCAAACTCAATATACTTTGCAGCTCTTCATAACTGAATGTTTTGAACTCCAAGATTAGATTTCAGGCTAAAATTCAATTTTTGTTCCTTCTCTTTTTTGATAACAAAGAGCTACAGTGCTTAGTGAATGGATACCATAATCCTCCAGCCGTTTGTCCTGAGACAGGCTGATGCAGGTGACATCAGAGCAAGTGGGTAGCTACACAGGGTGGAGGTGGGGTGCAAAATGAGGACACGAGAGTCTGCTCACCTTGAAGCTGTGGATTCTTGGGGCTTGTGGTCAGTCTTGCTGTTCAGTAGACAGGAAAATGGCAACTAGCCCATGTGCCCCATGGCCTTCTGAAGATGGTATATGGAGGAGAGAGAAAGCTGGACAGTTAATGAAAGGCAGTATTCTATACCCCAGTCATTTAACCTCTTCTGTTCTTTCATTTAGGACAAAAGTGAGTGTATTTGCTATAAAAAGACTTGGCATTTTAAGTCTATTCAAGAAATAAGAAGATACTCTGAAGTATGTCCCTTGAGTAACTAGACATTTGCTTAGGGAGCTTAACACAATAAGGCTGTGTTAAGACAGATGTATGGATTCTTTTTTTTTTTTCTTTTTACCGAAGTATAGTTGATTTGCAATGTTCTGTTTCAGGTGTGATTCACAAAGTGATTCAGTTGTACATACGTATATATATATTCTTTTTCAGAGTCTTTTCCATTACAGGTTATTACAAAATATTGAATATAGTTCCCTGTGCTATACAGTAGGTCCCTGTTGTTTATTTTCTTGATAAATATATAGGAGTGTGTATCTGCCAATCCCAAGTTCCTGATTTGTCCCTCCCCCTCTTTTCCCCTTTGGTAACCATAAGTTTTTTTTCTATGTCTGTGAGTCTGTTTCTGTTTTGTAAATAAGTTCATTTGTATCATGTTTTTACATTCTTAATCCTGTCAGTTGGCTAAGGAATGTAGACTCAAAAGTGAGGACCTCCCAGTGCTGGGAAATAGGATGTGCGCTCATTTCTAAGTGACAAGAAAATCAAAAAGAAAGAAGGGCAGACAGATCCTGGCAGTGGCAGGGAAGTTTACAGGATCAGAAGGTAGCTACTCAGACCTGGGAGTAATTAGCTTCAAACATTGTATTTCTCTTCCTGTCTTACCTGTGGTCCAGGAAGTGGGTAAAGGACAGCCAAGTGGAGGGAGGAGGAGCAAAGCAGTGATGAGGGGATGGTTGAGGTTAGGTGGTCAGGAGCAGTGACGGGGGTGGGGACCAGTGAATGCAGTGGTGTGGGATCCATGGCCTAGCAATGACATAGCATCCTTTCCCTGTGAAGAAAATAATCCCAAGCAAACTAAGTGAAGTTGTAGCAGCTACGAAAAGTTTTACCTTTGCTTTTATTTTAAATCACTGCCAGAAATAAGGTACAAATTAAATACGTTTTTAAAAATCAGATCTTCCCTCACTGACTGCTATTATTATGTCAGAGATCTGCTCTGATGAGAAAACTTAAGGACGTTTTTTACAGGATAAAGTACAAGTCATACTTAGGAATCATAATAGTCTCTTTAAATAACTTTCAGTTTTAGTAATACATAGTTTGTATTAATTATTACTAGCTTAATTACAGATTACATTTGCACAATACCTCATTCTTTTATCAAAACACTTTCCCAGATACTCTGTCATCTCAGATTCCCAACATCTAAAACACAGAGAGAAATTCTGTTTCTCATTTTAGAGAGAATTCTGAAAATCAGTTTGGTATTAATCAGCTGGTTTTTATTGAATGATTAAACACAAGGGAACCATGCTTATATATATGAGCTCTCATTTAATCATTTAGTCCCCATGATTCAACCATGATATAGTTAACACCTACATTTCCTCTGGTTCAGAGATGATGCCCCAAACTGAGATCTGATTGATTCCGGAGTCTTTGGTTTGAAATCACTACAATTGGCTGAAGATGTGACTTACCTAAGCTCACTGAGCTAGTAAGTGATGGAAGAGGAAATAAAAATAGTCTATTTTCCCTTAATTTTCCCATTAACCCTAATGGAGAATTTTAATATGATGAATAATCAGTCTTAAAAACTCATTGCACAGTAAATAAAAACAAATATATTTAAATGGTTGCTATAAATAATTCTTATGTTTTGGGAAATTCTAACAGATTTAATTGTTTTAAGCAAGCTGTCTTTACTATTCCTTTGTATATTTAGTAGTACTCATTAGATGGAAAAATCACCTGGAAATACTTAGCTATAATTAAAGTAATGTTAGCAAGCAATTTTGCATTGAAATATAGGCGTTCAGTTCAATTCAACAAGTTAATTTTGGGCAAGGTGTTTTATTTAGTCTACACAAAGATGAGTAGACAGTATCCCTCTTGGAGGAAATGTTCAGTCCTTCTTTAGAGGACTGTTCTTGAAAGAGATGGTTAGGATTCCTAAGCATGATTTTTATTCTACATTGGGGGAAGGGTATCAGAAGAGGAGGAAATGGTTGAATGCAGATTGAGGTATATACTCATAAAACTACAACACAAAAAGGAATGTAACAATTACTGTGAAAAAGAAAGGAAAAGAAAGTGCCTTGGAGGAGGATGAGAAGGGAGCTCTCGTATCATATTGGAACAGAAGGGGAATCAGCAGAGGCTTCAAGACAGATGTAATATTTGAGATGAGCCTTCATGGATGGCTAGAAATCCAAAAGGCACATGGCGATAGGGCATTCACACACAAAGGGGTTGCTGTAAGTAAAAGCAGAGATGGTAGTTTGTCTTACATGTAGTGTGTGTAGTTTAGCAAAAAGGCACAAGGCTGAAAACTAGGACCTTGTTGTAGAAAGTCTCGAATGCAGTAGCGTAAAAAACAAATACCAGACTGGTACTAACACGATAGATTGTGCAAGTATCAGTGGTGGCAGTTAATCTTTTTGAGTTTTGACTTCCTCACCTGCAATATGGAGATGATAATAATTACATTAAGGGTTGGATGTCAATGAGAAAACTTGTGTGGAATTAGTACTCTGAAAACCATAAAACGCAACCAGTGGCATCATCACCATCGTTATTGCTGTGTACGTGATGGTATATGAAGATTGTGGAGCAGGGGAGCTTTTTGTTTGGATCTGCACTTAAGGAGAATTAAGTCGGCAGGGATGTGTAGGATTTATTAATAATGGAAGAAAGAGAACCATCAGAAACCATTAATGAGAGGAGATGGGTTCAATATGGCAGAGTAGAAGGACGTGTGCTCACTCCCGCTTGCAAGAGCACCGGAATCACAACTAACTGCTGGACAATCATCGACAGGAAGGCACTGGAACTCACCAAAAGAGATACCCCACATCCAAAGACAAAGGAGAAGCCACAGTGAGATGGTAGGAGGGGCGCAATCACAATCAAATCAAATCCCATGACTGTTGGGTGGGTGACTCACACACTGGAGAACAGTTACACCACAGAAGTCCACCCACTGGAGTGAAGGTTCTGAGCCTCACGTCAGGCTTCCCAATCTGGGGATCCAGCAACGGGAGGAGGAATTCCCAGAGAATCAGACTGAAGGCTAGCGGGATTTGATTACAGGACTTTGATAGGACTGTGGGAAACAGAGCCTCCACTCTTGGAGGGCACACACAAAGTAGTGTGCACATCAGGTCCCAGAGGAAGGAGCAGTGACCCCATACCATCAGGTGTTGGACCTACCTGCTAGTGTTGGAGGGATTCCTGCAAAGGCAGGGGGCAGCTGTGGCTCACCGCAGGGACAAGGACACTGGGAGCAGAAGTTCTGGGAAGTACTTCTTGGCATGAGCACCCCCAGAGTCTGCCATTAGCCCCACCAAAGAGCCTGGAGCTGCCAGTGCTGGGTCACCTCAAGCCAGACAACCAACAGGGAGGGAACCCAGCCCCACCAATCTGCAGACAAGTGGATTAAGTTTTACTGAGCTCTGCCCACCGGAACAACACCCAGCTCTACGCACCACCAGTCCCTCCCATCAGGAAGCTTGCACAAACCTCTTAGATAGCCTCATCCACCAGAGGGCAGAGAGCAGAAACAAGAAGAACTACAGTCCTGCAGGCTGTGGAACGAAAACCACATTCACATAAAAATAGACAAAATGAAAAGGCAGAGGACTATGTACCAGATGAAGGAACAAGATAAAACCCCAGAAAAACAACTAAATGAAGTGGAGATGGGCAACGTTCCAGAAAAAGAATTTAGAATAATGATAGTGAAGATGATCCAGGACCTCAGAAAAAAAATGGAGGCAAAGATCGAGAAGATGCAAGAAATGTTTAACAGGGACTTCCCTGGTGGTGCAAGGGTTAATAATCCACCTGCCAATGCAGGGGACATGGGTTCGATCTCTGGTCAGGGAAGATCCCACGTGCCGTGGAGCAACTAAGCCCGTCTGCCACAACTACTGAGCCTGCATTCTAGAGCCCACAAACCACAAGTACTGAGCCTGAATGCCACAACTGCTGAAGCCCACATGCCTAGAGCCCGTGCTCCACAACAAGAGAAGCCACCACAATGAGAAGACCGTGCACTGCAGCAAAGAATATCCCCCGCTCGACACAACTAGAGAAAGCCCGCGCAAAGCAACGAAGACCCAATGCAGCCAAAAATAAATAAATAATAAATAAATTTATTTTTAAGAAAAAGAAGTGTTTAACAAGGATGTAGAAGAATTAAAGAACTAACACCTAGAAGAATTAGAGGACAAACAAACAGAGATGAACAATACAATAACTGAAATGAAAAATACACTAAAAGTAATCAATAGCAAAATAACTGAGGCAGAAGAACGGATAAGCAATCTGGAAGAAAGAATGGTGGAAGTCACTGCCATGGGACAGAATAAAGAAAAAAAGAATGAAAAGAAACGAGGACAGCCTATGAGACCTCTGGGACAACACTAAACTCACCAACATTCTCATATAGGGGTCCCAGAAGGAGAAGAGAGAGAGAAAGGACCCGAGAAAATATTTGAAGAGATTATAGTTGAAAACTTCCCTAACATGGGAAAGGAAATAGCCACCCAAGTCCAGGAAGCACAGAGAGTCCCAGGCAGGATAAACCCAAAGAGAAACAGACGGACACACATAGTAATCAAACTGACAAGAATTAAAGACAAAGGAAAATTATTAAAAACAGCAAGGGGAAAATGACAAATAATATAAAAGGGAAGTCCCATAAGGTTAACAGCAGAAACTCTACAAGCCAGAAGGGAGTGGCATGATATATTTAAAGTCATGAAAGGGAAAAACCTACAACCAAGATTACTCTACCCAGTAAGGATCTCATTCAGATTCGACAAAGAAATTAAAAGCTTAACAGACAAGCAAAAGCTAAGAGAATTCAGCACCACCAAACCAGCTCTACAGCAAATGCTAAAGGAACTTCTCTAAGTGGGAAACACAAGAGAAGTAAAGGACCTACAAAAACAAACCCAAAACAATTAAGAAAATGGTCATAGGAACATACATATCGGTAATTACAGTAAATATGAATGGATTAACTGCTCCAACCAAAAGACACGGGCTCACTGAGTGGATACAGAAACAAGAACCATATATATGCTGTCTGCAAGACACCCATTTCAGACCTAGGGACACATACAGACTGAAAGTGAGGGGATGGAAAAAGATATTCCATGCCAGTGGAAATCAAAGGAAGCTGGAGAAGCAATACTCATATCAGATAAAATAGACTTTAAAGAATGTTACAAGAGACAAGGAAGGACACTACATATGATCAATGGATCAATCGAAGAAGAAGATATAACAATATTAAATATATCTGCACCCAACATAGGAGCACCTCAGTACATAAGGCAAATGCTAACAGCTATAAAAGAGGAAATTGATGGTAACACAATAATAGTGGGGGACTTTAACACCTCACTTACACCAATGGACAGATCATGCAGACAGAAAATTAATAAGGAAACACAAGCTTTAAATCACACAATAGACCAGATGGATTTAATTGATATTTATAGGACATTCCATCTGAAAACAGCAGATTACACTTTCTTCTCAAGTTCACATGGAACATTCTCCAGGATAGATCATATCTTGGGTCACAAATCAAGCCTCAGTAAATTTAAGAAAATTGAAATCACATCAAGCATCTTTTCCATCCACAGCACTGTAAGATTAGAAATCAGTTACAGGGGAAAAACGTAAGAAACATAAATACATGGAGGCTAAACAATATGTTACTAAATAACCGAGAGACCACTGAAGAAACTAAAGAGGAACTAAAAAAATACCTAGAGACAAATGACAATGAAAACACGACGATCCAAAACCTATGGGATGCAGCAAAAGCAGTTCTGAGAGCAAAGTTTATAGCGGTGCAATCCTACCTCAAGAAACAAGAGAAATCTCATATAAACATTCTAACCTTACACCTAAAGGAACTAGAGAAAGAAGAACAAACAAAACCCAAAGTTAGTAGAAGGAAAGAAATCATAAAGATCAGAGCAGAAATAAATAGAAACAAAAAAAACAATAGCAAAGATCAATAAAACTATAAGCTGGTTCTTTGAGAAGATAAAATTGATAAACCTTTAGCTACACTCATCAAGAAAAAGAGGGAGAGGACTCAAATCAATAAAATTAGAAATGAAAAAGGAGAAGTTACAATGGACACTGCCGAAATACAAAGCATCCTAAGAGACTGCTACAAGCAACTCTATGCCAATAAAATGGACAACCTGGAAGAAACGGACAAATTCTTAGAAAGGTATAACCTTCCAAGACTGACCCAGGAAGAAACAGAAAATATGAACAGACCAGTCACAAGTACTGAAGTTGAAACAGTGATTTAAAATCTTCCAACAAACAAAAGTCCAGGACCAGATGGCTTCACAGGTGAATTCTATCAAACATTTAGAGAAGAGCTAACACCCATCCTTCTCAAACTCTTCCATAAAACTGTAGAGGAAGGAACACTCCCAAACTCATTCTATGAGACCACCATCACCCTGATACCAAACCAGACAATGATACTACAAAAAAAGCCAATTACAGACCAATATCACTGATGAGTATAGATGCAAAAATCCTCAAGAAAATACTAGCAGACAGAATCCAACAACACATTAAAAGGATCACACACCATGCCCAACTGGGATTTATCCCAGGGATGCAAGGATTCTTCAGTATATGCAAATCAATCAATGTGACACACCATATTAACAAATTGAAGACTAAAAACAATGTGGTCATCTCAATAGACGCAGAAAAAGATTTTGACAAAATTCAACACCAATTTATGATAAAAAACTCTCCAGAAAGTAAGCATAGAGGGAACCCACCTCCACATAATAAAGGCCATATATGACAAACCCACAGCAAACATCATTCTCAATGGTGGAAAACTGAAAGCACTTCCTCTCAGATCAGGAAGAAGATAAGGATGTCCACTCTCACCACTATGATTCAACATAGTTTTGGAAGTCCTAGCCACAGCAATCAGAGAAGAAAAAGAAATAAAAGGAATACAAATTGGAAAAGAAGAAGTGAAACTGTCACTGTTTGCAGATGACATGGTACTATACATTGATAATCCTAAAGATGCTACCAGAAAACTACTAGAGCTAATCAATGAATTTGGTAAAGTTGCAGGATACAAAATTAATACACAGAAATCTTTTGCATTCCTATACACTAACAACGAAAAATCAGAAAGAGAAATTAAGAAAACAATCCCATTCCCCATTGCAACAAAAGGAATAAAATACTTAGGAATAACCCTACCTAAGGAGGTAAAAGACCTGTACTCAGAAAACTATACGACACTAATGAGAGAAATCAAAGATAACACAAACAGCTGGAGAGATATACCATGTTCATGGATTGGAAGAATCAATATTGTGAAAATGACTGTACTGCCCAAAGCAATCTACAGATTCAGTGTAATCACTATCAAATTACCAATGACATTCTTTACAGAACTAGAACAAAAGATCTTAAAATTTGTATGGAGAACACAGAGGACCCCGAATAGCCAAAGCAGTCTTGAGGGAAAAAAATGGAGCTGGGGGAATCAGACTCCCTGACTTCAGACTATACTACAAAGCTACAGTAATCAGGACAGTATGGTACTGGCACAAAAACGGAAATATAGATCAATGGAACAGGATAGAAAGCCCAGAGATAAACCCACCCACCTGTGGTCAAGTAATCTATGACAAAGGAGGCAAGGATACACAATGGAGAGAAGACAGTGTCTTCAGTAAGTGGTGCTGGGAAAACTGGACAGATACATGTAAAAGAATGAAACTAGAACACTCCCTAACACCATACACGAAAATAAACTCAAAATGGATTAAAGACCTAAATGTAAGACCAAACACCGTAAAACTCTTCGAAGAAAACAAAGGAAGAACACTCTTTGACATAAATCACAGCAAGATCCTTTTCGACCCACCTCCTAGAGTAATGGAAATAAAAATAAACAAATGAGACCTAATGAAACTTAAAAGCTTTTGCACAGCAAAGGAAACTATAAACAAGATGAAAAGACAACCCTCAGAATGGGAGATAATGTTTGCCAATGAATCAACAAAGGGTTAATCTCCAAAATATGTAAACAACTTATGCAGCTCAATATTACAAAAACAACCCAATGAATAAATGGGCCTACGACCTAAAGAGACATTTCTCCAAAGGAGACACACAGATGGCCAAGAGGCACATGAAAAGATGCTCAACATCACTAATTAATAGAGAAGTGCCAATCAAAACTACAGTGAAGTATCACCTCACACTGGCTAGAATGGGCATCTTCAGAAAATCTAGAAACAACAAATGCTAGAGTGGGTGTGGAGAAGAGGGAATCCTCTTGCACTGCTGGTGGGAATGTAAATTGATACAGCCACTATGGAGAACAGTATGGAGTTTCCTTAAAAAACAAAAACTAAAATTACCATATGACCCAGCAATCCCACTACTGGGCATATACCCAGAGAAAACCATAATTCAAAAAGACACATCCACCCCAATGTTCATTGCAGCACTGTTTACAATAGCCAGGTCATAGAAGCAACCCAAATGCCCATCGACAGATGAATGGTTAAAGAAGTGGTACGTATATACAATGGAGTATTACTCAACCATAAAAAGGAACGAAATTGGGTCATTTGTAGAGGCACGGATGGACCTAGGGACTGTCATATAGAGTGAAATAAGAAAGAGAGAAACAAATATCGTATATTAACACATATATGTGGAATCTAGAAAAATGGTACAGATGTGAACTGGTTTGCAAGGCAGAAATAGACACACAGATGTAGAGAACAAACGTATGGACACCAAGGGGGGAAAGTGGCGGTGAGGTGTGGTGAGAAGAATTGGGAAATTGGGATTGACATATATACACTTATATGTATAAGATAGATAACTAATAAGAACCTGCTGTTTAAAACAATAAATAAATAAAATAAACTTTAAAAAATAAAGAAAAGAAACCATTAATGTCCTCTGGTTAAAAATAATGAAGGTGTGGTTAGGGTGGTAGTTCAGGTAACCAGAAAGCAAGGTAGAGACATTGCAGAGATACTAATTCAAAAACGTACTGAGCACCACCTGTCTTCCTGGACACAAATTCAGCAGGGCTGCTTAGCATCCTCTTCAAAAGAGACAACAGGGTCAGATACAGGACAGAACAGGCAGGTAGGTACTTGGGGAGCAGAGGAGCGAGGGTCATAAAGGGACACTGGATCTTCCTTTGCTTTCCACTGGAGAAACCTTGGTAACATCAGGATGGAGAAGGGACACCTCGAGTGTCTAGGAGTTTGACCACCTAATGGCACATGTGTCACAGTAGGTGAGAGGTGATATAGGGTCAGTGAATCTTTCCCCGGTGGGTTTGAACACGCTCACTGTCCTTGCTCTCCGTGTGGGTCCACGCTCTCTCTGGTGCTGGGGGGAGAGAGTTACCCAAGAAAATAAGGCACAAGAGCGGCCTCAAGAAACTCTCCCTTCAGACACCTGACAGATTCCCTTTTCAACCTCCCGCCCCACAACCAAGGGAAGTGAGAAATTGTCTTCACCTAAAGAAAGAATTGCTTTTTTTTTTTTTTTGCGATACACCGGCCTCTCACTGTTGCGGCCTCTCCCATTGCTGAGCACAGGCTCCGGGCGCGCAGGCTCAGCGGCCATGGCCCACAGGCCCAGCCGCTCCGCGGCATGTGGGATCTTCCCAGACTGGGGCACGAACCCGTGTCCCCTGCATCAGCAGGCGGACTCTCAACCACTGCACCACCAGGGAAGCCCAAGAAAGAATTTCTTACTTTTCTCAAAGTGGATCAACTCCTGCCTCTGTACTTGCTTAGATTTGGAAGTGGAAGGAGTCAAGAAATAGGGTTCAGACCTGATTTGTAAATTCCAAGTCACTTTCCTGGTAATCAGAAATGGATTCGATTTAATTCCACACTCATTTAGTGAATGCAAATATCTTCCAGGAGAAGGAACTGGAGAAAAATACTGAATGTTAATGCAACGAACCTCTCCCTACCTTGCTCTCTCTCACAGTTTAGTGAGAGTGTATGTCAAAAAGTATATGAAATATTACATGCTGAGCCTAAGTTGTGTTCTGTTATAAAAATCACAGCACTCTCTCTTTATTTCATATGTGTAATTGGTTTTTTCACTGCTCCATGAATGACATTTTTATGAAGACCAAAATGATGTGTGCGACCTATTGGAAACTTACACTGATAGGAGTTTCTAATAAAATAAATAGCCCCGCTAATAATGATCCCTAATGTTAAAAGTACTTTGTTCATTACTTCAGAAACTTCCTGTAAATTTTGTGGGAAGCAGCTCCCTTTGTATGGCATTTTACATAGACCTTTTACTACTGGGTTGTCCCTTTACTTAGGAGCTTAAATGAAATGAAAATAGGACAGGCTTGTAGATCTTTTTAAGGTATAAAGGGTTGATGGCAATAGCCATTGAACCAAGAATTGGTAAGATTAGGGAAAGAAATGATAAAAGTGGGTTTTAAATCCTTTTTTTAAAAAATCCCTTCCATATCTGTTCATCTCTTGTTCATTCCTTATCCTGTCTATGCTTATTAAGGCAGACTTGTGAAACTGCTTTGTATGCTACTGAGTTTAAATACTCTGTATTACAATGTTTGTTTTTCCCTCCCTTTAGGAGATGACCTGGCTTCCACCACTTTCAGCTATTCCAGCACCTGGAAAAGTGGAACCGAGCAAATTTCCATTTCCAAATAAGGTGAGATCCTGCGTTGCCCAGGTTGAATAGGCTTTTTACTCACACAGAGATTTTTAGTGGACAGTGGGTTTCCCTTGATTGTCTTTTCCTCTGTAAATATTCCTGCTACAGGCACATGGATCTGATTTTCAACAGTTTGCAAGCATAGGTCTGTTCATTCCAAGGGAAGAAATCAAACTTGCAGTCCTACCTACCTCCACTTCCATACTTCCTGCAAAATATGACGAATATTACAATTATCATGTTATCTAAAAACACTTGTGAAGTTGAAATGCATCTTACGATCATTTTATACATCCAGTGTGATTGTATGTCTTGTTTTTTCCTGAAAAGCTGTTATTAAATTAATGATGTATTTTAAAATCAGTGTCTTAGAATTGAGGACATGAAGTATATAATTTCTCGGTTATCTTTTATAAAGCTGAAAATATTTTCTAGGACTTAAAAAAAATGATTTCCATATTTTCTAAGAACCAGCATACACAGAATATCAGCTACAAAATATATTTAAATTATACATGAGTCTAATAAGTTTTGATTTTTATTAACCATCCAACACGTAATTACATATTCATTATAAAGGTGAAATTATGCACATAGAAGAAGCAAAATATGAAAGTTTCTCATGCCCTTGTCCAGATTTTACTTCCCTACCCACAGGTTACTATCAGGAGTTTGGTGTGTACCATTTCAGTCATTTTCCCCGTGTGCAGTTTTTTAAAAATCCTAAATGGTACTAAAAGTACTTTTTCTAAGAGTAGACTTTTTCCCAGATACACACAGTACATAAATATCATTGCTAAATATTAACATCACAATGTTCTAAAGTAAATTATTGAAATAATAATTCATTATTATCCCAATGGTAAATTCCATTCTAAGAGTCGGTTTTTGTTTGCCTTAACAAGGCGTATTTAGAGATCTTCCCAAGTGAATATGTAGAGATTTCCTTACTTTTTCTTAACAGCAGCAAAATATCTCATAGTGTGAATTTGCTGTGATTTATTTGTTCAAGCTCCTTGAATGGCCATTGAGACTGTTAATGGTTCACTGTTAACACAAGCACTGTTACAGCACACGGTTTTTGTAAGTGCCTCTGTGTGTGCCTCTCTTTCAGTGTCTCTTGTCCAGACACCTAGAACAGGAGCCAGGGTGCTGGAGGCATCAGAAGCCTTATTTACCCTTGACTATGTTTCAAGAGTATTTTTTTATGAATCTTTGCCAGTGTTTAATATTATCTGGTTTTTTATCATCGTGTCTGTAGTATGGATGAAAAACTGTTATCTCGTTAATTTGCACTTCTCCAGTAATTTCTGAGTTTGAGCATTGACTGTTTTTCCTTTGCAAATTGCCCATTCATGTCCATTGCCACTTTAAAAAAATGATTCGGGGCTTCCCTGGTGGCGCAGTGGTTGAGAGTCCGCCTGCCGATGCAGGGGACACGGGTTCGTGCCCCGGTCTGGGAAGATCCCACATGCCGCAGAGCGGCTGGGCCTGTGAGCCATGGCCGCTGAGCCTGCGCATCCGGAGCCTGTGCTCCGCCACGGGAGAGGCCACAGCAGTGAGAGGCCTGTGTACCGCAAAAAAAAAAAAAAAGATTCATAGGAACTCCTTATATCTTACTCATTTGCCTGTTCTATATGATGCAACTATTTTCTTGCAACCTTACTTATGGACCTTTTATACTAGCAAAGTGTTTAATTTTCATGTCAGAGAAAAAAGATCTTTCCTGGCCCAACATTCTAACAACGTTCTCTATTTTATTGTAATTCTTTTATAATTTTTGTTTTTAGGTTTAAAAATTTTGTTTGCTTGCATTGGTGTGTCATAGGATTCTAGCCTTATTCTTTTCATTGGTTGAGTAGATTATGACAACACTATCAACAAATTAGCCCATCTTCCCCCCACTGGTTTGAAATACCACCTACGTCAACAACTGAAAGTCTCATAAATACACAGTTTTGTTTCAGGACTGTCTATTCTGTTCTTTTGATATATTCATCTCATTCTTTCCCAATAACTCATTGTTTAAGTCAGAGGTCAAATAACTTTTTATTTAAAGGATCAGATAGTAAATGGTTTAGGCTTTGCAGGCAATATCTGAATGAATGAATGTGACTATGTTCAAATAAAACTTTATTTACAGAAACACAATTAGTAAAGAAGTCTTACAACTCAATAATAGAAAGAGAACTCGTTTTAAGAATAGGCAAAGGATTTAAATAGACATTTCTCCAAAGGTGATCTACAGATAACTAATAAACATATGAAAAGACACTATTGCTCTCATTTAGGAAATGCAGATCAGAACTACCATGAGATACTCCTTCACACCTACTTAAAGGGCTAAAATCAAAGACAGACAATACCCAGTGTTCACACGAGTGTGGAGAAATTGGAACCCTGATGTCAGTTGCCGGTGGGATCTTAAAATGGTGCAGCCTCTTTGAAAAAGTTTCAACATTTCCTCAAAGGTTAAACATTGCATTATTGTATGACCCAGCAATTCCACTCCTAGGTATATCCCCAAGAGAATTGAAAACACACGTCTGCAAAAAATCTTTTACACGCATGTTCACAGCAGCATTGTTCATAACAGCCAAAAAGTGGAAGCAATACAAATGTGCATCAACTGATGAATAGATAAACAAAAGTGATATATCTTTATAATGAAATATTATGCCACATAAAAAGGAATGAAGCATTGATACACGATTCAACATGGATGAACCTTGAAAATATGCTGAGCAAAGGTGAAAGACCAGGGCTTCCCTGGTGGCGCAGTGGTTGGGAGTCCGCCTGCCAATGCGGGGGACACGGGTTCGTGTCCCGGTCCGGGAAGATCCCGCATGCCGCGGAGCGGCTGGGCCCGTGAGCCATGGCCGCTGAGCCTGCGCGTCCCGAGCCTGTACTCCGCAATGGGAGAGGCCGCGGCAGTGAGAGGCCCGCATACCGAAAAAAAAAAAAAAAAAAAGGTGAAAGACCAGTCACAAATGACAACATGTCCAGAAGAGGCAAATACAGAGAGACAGAAAATAGATTAGTGGTCGCTTACAGCTTAGGGGTAGGGAGAGAGGGTTGAGTGCCAGCTAAAGGATAAAAGCTTTCTTTTTGAAGTGTTGAAAATGTCCCAAAGTCCCTTAATAAGAATGATTCCAATGTGTTATTGTTAAATATAATAATTTCTTTATTTTTCTGTGTCCAGCTGAGGGTACTTCCTTCTATTTTTCTGTGTCCAGCTGAGGGTACTTCCTTCTATTTTTCTAGCTTTCTGAATATTTTAAAGATTTGAATTTTCTTTCCATTTAAAAAAATTAAGGTATAATTTACAAACAGGCACTTCCCTGGTGGCACAGTGGTTAAGAATCCACGTGCCAATGCAGGGGACATGGGTTCAAGCCCTGGTCCAGGAAGATCCCTCATGTCTCGGAGCAACTAAGCCCGTGAGCCACAACTACTGAGCCTGTGCTCTGGAGCCCACGAGCCACAACTGCCAAAGCCCGCATGCCTAGAGCCCGTGCTGAACAATAAGAGAAGCCGCCGCAACGAGAAGCCTGCACACTGCAATGAAGAGTAGCCCCCGCTCGCCACAACTAGAGAAAGCCTGCACGCAGCAATCAAGACCCGTTGCGGCAAAAAAAAAAAAAAAATAGGTGACTTTACAGAGTGTGGGAACATTACATGATTTTAATAATGCTTTTCTTTCAAAAAGTTCACAATAAGTGCTGGTAACGTATCTTGTATCGGACTTCCCTGGCAGTCCAGTGGCTGAGACTCCGTGCTCCCAATGCAGGGGGCCCAGGTTTGATCCCTGGTCGGGGAACTAGATCCCACATGCTGCAACTAAGAGTTCACAGGCCGCAACTAAAAGATCCCACAACGAAGACCTGGCACAGACAAATAAATAAATAAATATTTTTTTAAAATTTTATCTTGTATCCATGAAATAAGACTTCATTAGTGTCATTCCTACTCTGACGAATCACCATAAACCTAGTGACTCACGACAACATAAATTTACTATCTTACAACTCTGGAAGACAGAAGTCTGAAATCAGTTTCACGGAGCTAAAATTGAGGTGTGGTCAGGGCTACGTTTCTTCTGAATGTTTTAGGGAAGAATTTGTTCTCTTGTCTTTCTTGGCTTCTAGAGGCTGCCCTGCTTACTTAGCCTGTGGCCCTCATCATGCTGACCTCTGACCTCCTTGTCACATCTTCTCTGACTCTCCTGCCTCCTCCTTTTCCTTATAAGGAACTTTGTGATGATACTGGGCCCACCTGGATAATCCAGGATAATCTCCCATCTCAAAATAGTTAACTGAATCACGTCTGCAAAGTCCCTTTTGCCATGAGAGGTAACATATTCACAGGGCCTGGGAATTAAGATACAGACAACTTTGGAGGAGCCCTGACTGTGCCTACTTCAAAGACATCACTAGTTCTCACCCATAGTGCACCTCTTTTAACCTGTGTCTCAACTATTTAGTATTCTGACAGCTGGAGGCTTGCAATTCATTAATTAGACTACTAATGTTTGAGATGATCACAGTTGCTAGTATGTAGGAGTTAGAATTGTTTATGGAATTTGCAGGGCAGAGTCTCCAAAATGACTAATAAATAATGAAATTAAGCCCTTATTGAGATTAAAGGGGCATTTTGACCTCACAAGTAAAGTCGATTTAAATGTGCTTTCTGAGTTACCAGTACCATTAAATTAATTAGCTACATACTTCCAAGAATTTCCCCAATTTGTCTGGGTATTGAAGGGTATAATATATAATAAAGTCAATTGATACTGAACTTGGATGTTTTTTTCTATTCTCTGGAGGCTTAATTTGGAGTCACAATTCCCTAGACAAACACTATCAGACGTGCCTGCCTCATTCTTCAAATCTCAGAAGTTATTGACTTTGGTAAAGAAAAGAATGCATGCCATTATGAGGTATTTCAACCAAGAAGAAGAAATGAATTTGCTTTGTCCTTTTCCCTCGATTTCTGTAGCAGTCTCCTAAGTTCTGAAATGCAAATAGAGAGCTAAAATTGTAGAAATTTTTCCATACTCAGAAGGCATCTGTGCAGATCTAATGGCATTTCACAAGCATTTCATGTGGCAATGAATGCCAGATCTGATGGGATCAGACCTGGTTTGAAACTATTCTTGCTGATCAGTTTCTAAAGCATTAGGCAGAAGAGTTCTAGCATGATTACAGAAATGAGAATCCTATTGCCGTCCTCTTTCTACAGTACAAGGAGAATGAAAGCCAGCAAGTGTGAAGGAAAGTGCTTTGAAGTTGGGAAGTTTATGATATATCTCCCTCTTTGGGTTCCTAGCATGCTTCAGAAACGACCACAAAATGCTTGGGCTAAAACTTTATGTTTACTTCATTACCTCAAAGTAAACATTTAAATTTACTGTCATTTACATTATTTCAATTGTTTTGAGCTTTAGAGAAAAGAAAGTGATTGGTGAGGAAGAAGGAAGACCAAACCACATCAAGTGGTGCTTTTTCCTAGAGTAATTAGCTTTATGTGGAGGTCTGAAAATCAAAGAAGATATATTTCCATTTCTTGCCTTTTGTAATTCTAATGATGTACTGACAGACAAGCAAGAGGAGGTAAGGGTACAGCAGTCCTCAGATGGTTCCAAAAAGCCATTTTTAAGGAGTGTTCTCACAGGATAAAGACTGCCCTCCATCAGCAACATGGCTTAAGAACAACTATATTTTATCAGTTTAAGCTGCATATTTTTTTCACATTTTAAGATCCCCAAAATCAGGATTTGTTTTACAGCTGATGGCATTTTACAATTAATTGGCAGCCATTTTCTTCCATAGTAATACATGAAGTAATGCAGCCTTACACAGTTTTGTTATGTGTGATGAAATGCGGTATTTATTATCGTGCTTCCTTGAATGGCTTTCTCGGCTGCCAGTGAACTTGGTTATTTCTGCCTTCAGTACAGTGATTTGTAAAACTTTACTTCCCAGCTAAATACCACCTTTGAAGAAGTTTTGGGATTCCTGTGTACCCAACTCGGTGTTGGGAATGCAGGATTTAAAAAAAGAGAACAAGTTTCCAACTGCAGCTATTCTTCTAAATAACTAGGAAGTGGTTCTCCTCTTTGTGCACATGACTGTCAGAATGACACACACTTGCTGAGTGAATGTGGGAAATTAAAAGCAGTAGAGTAGGGCTCCCCTGGTGGCGCAGTGGTTAAGAGTCTGCCTACCGACACAGGGGACGCAGGTTCGTGCCCCGGTCCGGGAAGATCCCACATGCCGTGGAGCGGCTGGGCCCGTGAGCCATGGCCGCTGAGCCTGCGCGTCCGGAGCCTGTGCTCTGCAGCAGGAGAGGCCACAGTGAGAGGCCCGCGTACCGCAAAAAAAAAAAAAAAAAAAAAAACACTAAAAGCAGTAGAGTAATCTCAGAAATGCCCTGTTAGGAATTACAGGCAACTTTTTCTTATACTTTCCTATTTTTCTGAATTATTTTTTAATAAATAAATGTTACTTTTTGTGGTTTAAATAGCAAATGCTACTTAATAGGATGGAGCCATCCTTGGGTCAAGACAATTAATAATAGTAGCGTTCTTTTTGTATACTTTAATATGTACAGTTTATGTTATATCATGTATACCTTGATAAAGCTTTTTTTTAAGGAGTCATAGTTGAAAAGACAATTCCTGTAATGGAAATTTGACACAGCGTAGTGTAAACATAAAGAAAACAAATAAGTCCTTCTGAGATTCAGGAATATTTCCAAGAACAGGTAACCCTTGAGCTTTTTTGTTCTGAGCCTGGAAGGAAGAATGAATTTCGCCAGGCAGAAAACAGAAAATGGCAGGACATGCATCCCAAAGATGAGGACAGGCTCTCGAGGCTTGAAGCACTCCCACACAGCAGTGGTGAAATGCCTCTCAGCCCCGGGTTCTCATAACTTGCATACATGTCACCT
Organism: Phocoena sinus; assembly: GCF_008692025.1. Classification (NCBI taxonomy): domain Eukaryota; kingdom Metazoa; phylum Chordata; class Mammalia; order Artiodactyla; family Phocoenidae; genus Phocoena; species Phocoena sinus. Next base: position 83,650,720 of record NC_045775.1, on the reverse strand, counting down.
CCTCTGCTGACTCACTGGGCTCCCAGGCCCGGAAGGCAGGGGCTTTGTACCCTCACTTCTGTAACCCTTGAGGACCCAACAGAGAACCTAGCAGGACTCCTTGAATGCTCCCAGAGGAGGCTGAAATGACATTGCCCAGATGTGTTGAGCCACGCCCCAGGCATCTACTCAGGGACGATGTTCACAAAGGGAGAGAAGGCCTTTGAGACAGAAGCTATAGGTGTAAGGGTGTCTATCTGGGTGGGGCAGCAGGAGACACAGAAGCAGAAAGGGCTTCAGTGCCTGGGGCTTGTTGCCCTCTGCTCTGAACCCAGCCTGGCTCTGTGAAGGATGGAGGATCTGCACACCCTGTGGGGCCCCCAGGTTTTGCAGCCAGCTGGGCAGGGCAGTAGTCCTTCATGGACCCTGTCTCAATTCATTCATTCTTTTATAACTCTCCTGTATATTTCATATTAAATGGGACTTTTGCAAGGAAAGAGGATGTGAATTCCCGAGACAAAATTTAGCATTTCACTTTAATGGAAATAAAATCAGGTTCAATCACTGTTTACCTGATCAATAACTGAACTCAAATACCACATAGTACTGACTTTCTGCCATTTCAGATAAGTGGAAATCTGTAATAATCTTTCCACCCACCAATGTGAGATTGACAGCAGTTGTTCAGCGGAGTGTCCCTGATGGGATGGTTGCCAGCCTCGTCTGCAGAAAGGTGGTGAGAGTGAAGGTACATTCAAAGGGAAGTGGGTTAGATTAAAAGTCAATAATATAGGACACTTCGCTGGTGGTGCAGAGGTTAAGAATCCGCCTGCCAGTGCAGGGGACACGGGATCAGTCCCTGGTTTGGGAAGATCCCACATGCCGCGGAGCAGCTAAGCCCGTGCACCACAACTACTGAGCCTGCGCTCTAGAGCCCGCGAGCCACAACTGCTGAAGCCCACGTGCCACAACTACTGAGCCCATGTGCCACACGTACTGAAGCCCACGTGCCACAACTACTGAAGCCCTCATGTCTAGAGCCCATGCTCCGCAGCAAGAGAAGCCACTGCAATGAGAAACCCATGCACCACAACAAAGAGTAGCCCCTGCTCGCCTCAACTAGAGAAAGCCTCTGTGCAGCAACGAAGACCCAATGCAACCAAAAATAGATTAATTAATTTCTAAAAAAAGGATTGAAAAGAAGGACTCAAACAAGTACATGTGCATGTGTGTGTGCTTACCAGGTACTGAGGAGACGGGGAAATAGGGAAACACTGCCGAAAGGGTAAGGAATTTTACTCTGGAATGATAGAAATATTTTGCAACTAGATGGGGGTGGTGGTTTAGTACATTGTGACTGTATGAAATGCCACTGAATTGTTCAGTTCAGAGTGGTTAATTTTATGTTGTGTGAATTTCACCTCAATAAATAAAACAAAAAGTCTGTAATACAACATGGAAGTGATTGTGAGCTCTGTTACCAGAGCTGCTTAACAAACACGTAAATGTTTCTCATTACGGTAGCTGGTAGAGATTATGATCCATGATTAGGTTCTGAATGACCAGTAATATATCTCATATTCAACTTACATTTTGAAAGTCAAAATAAGAAAATTAATTGATATTTCTTGTTTTTCTTTCTTTTTTTTTTTTAGGACTCTCAGCTCACTTCCTCGGGACACAGTAATCCAAGTAAGAAAAGTTTCTCTCTGTAGCTTCATATGTGGGCGTTGGAGGGGGTGGAACAGGTGAGGAGGTTTAAAAGAATTTCACTAAAAGACAAAATCAAGTGGGGAAAGGAGGGCCATTTGTCCAAGTGCTACCCCAAATGGATAAGATGCATGGTGAATGCTCCTCTGTCTTTTTATTCAAGGGAGGGAGGGCCAAAACATAAAATGGTGAATTTCAAACCAACCCTAGGAGGAAGGAGCGCCATCCTTTCTTATAGTTGGCCTCTGGTATGTGTGAGGGGAAAAATTTTTAAAGGCAGCTAATGAGTTACCTAAATTGAGAGAAAATAGGTAGGTAAAGAGATCAGAAGACCTCATGATAAATGTCCTTAGAATCCATGAAGAAACCATGCCCTCTTCCAGGGAGAAACAGACTAAAGGGTCCAGGAAGGAATTTCATTACTGAACCCAGTGTCTAATAAAACATGTGGGCTTCATCATCAAAGAGAGAATATCATTCCATGAAGTATTGTTTTAATTCTCTTCTTTGGCACTGTTAATTGGTATTAATGTTTTCTTGAGCATTAAATATGCATAAGCTACCCCATTCATGTCGTGAAAGCACACCCACGAGGACTGGGCTCTGTTAGTCTCCTGATCGGCCAGTCGGCTGAGAGCATCCCTTGCAAATTTCAAAGCTATGTTTAAAGATGAAAATCACTCTGAGCCAGTAGATGTGTCTTAGGAACTGAGGCTCACCTACTGAGCATCTGTGAGGGCCGGAGGATTATGAAGAAAAGACATCCAGACAAATGTATTGGGAAGCCCCAGACTTTTAATGCACAGCTAGAGAAAGGCCAGGGTAGGAGGATGATGGCATAATGATCCACAGGCAGTATCCCTTAGTTATCCCACCCTGTGCTGGAATTTGCTGTGAGTACTAGCACCAGGGAAGAGGTGAAATGCCAAGGGACGTGAAATCTGTAGAAATTAATAAATGTAATAGTAAGGAAAGGAATCAGGAGATGCAGGGTTAGGTCCGTGAGGTGTGTAGGCATCAGGATCGTATGCCAAAGGCTAGAGCGTACGGAAGAAGTGCCATTGCTTCCCTCACCATTTCTTTCCATTTGAATTTAAACAGTTCAGGGTAAAGGGAGGAGAAAATAGATAGAATAGAATAAATGTACCTTCTCTCAGCTTGGAGTCTTTGACATAAAGAAGAACAAAGGAAACAGCTGTTCAGTACCGTCTGTGTTCAGTCTCTTCTTTACGTATGCTATTTTATTTAATCCTAACCATAGCTGTGTGAAGTAGGCATGACATCTCCATTCTGCACGTGATGAAAATGAGATTCTGCAGTTAATAACTAACCCATTACCTTGACCCCCAGAATGTTGCTTCTGTCCCTTCAGTGTGAGATTGAATTCTTGTCCAAGATTTCTGTTTTCATCTGGCGTATTTTTACAGCATGCCATAACTTTCACTCGCGGATGCTACGATTGAGATTATGTAAAAGCAGACCTATCTTCTGGGGAATTGTGAGGGGCACTTGCATGGTGTGGTATAAATCCCTCTGGCATTTCATCATCTGAGGACATTTGTAATTGGTTTTCTCTTTTCTAGGGGTAAGGGGATTTTCCTTTTCAAATAAATCCCCGCCCCTCAAAACCAAGCACATCTATAAAAAGGTAATATCACTATTTAAAAATCATAGTGATGTGGCATATATATATATATATATATATATATATATATATACACAATGGAATACTACTCAGCCATAAAAAAGAATGAAATAATGCCATTTGCAGCAACATGGATGGACCTAGAGATTATCATACAAAGTGAAATAAGTCAGACAAATATCATATGATATCACTTATGTCTGGAATCTAAAATATGACACAAGTGAACTTACTTACAAAACAGAAACAGACTCACAGACGTAGAAAACAAACTTATGGTTACCAAAGGGGAAGGGGGGATAAATTAGGAGTTTGGGATTAGCAGGTACAAACTACTCTATATAAAATAGTTAAACCACTAGGTCCTGCTGTATTGCACAGGGAACTATATTCAATATCTTGTAATAAACCATAATGGAAAATAAAAAAATAAAGATAAAAATTGCAGTGTCCTCTGTAGATTATAGCACATTGGAAATTTTAGGAGAGCTGGTCCCACCAGCATTTCCTGTGCTGTTTCTTGTATTTGGTTTGGAATCATTACAGCTTTGGGAGTCATGACTCCAGTAAGTATGTAGAAAATAGGAAAAAACTGTACTTCAGAGAGACAAAATGTGTATTGATGGACTGACCTTCCCCACTTTTTAGGTCAGTCATTCTTATCTTTTTGAAATTAGAAAAACTAAATTGTGTAGGTACTAAGAGAAGAGAGTGTATAAATTAAACAGAAAATTATTTTTTAATCCAAATCTTTTTAAAGAGAGTTACTTTAGCCAGTTTGCTGATTACTGATTAATTTAATTTAATATAAAATAGAAGCTAATTAAGTATTGAGAAACTTAAATATTAAAACAGGTGATGTATGTCTACAGTTTTTTAAAAGCGTAAGACTGTCCTGTTCAGGTGGCAGCCTTGAACATAAGCGCTTCTTTCCCTGCCTTCAGAGTCTCCATTGAACTAACCATAAAGCAAGAGTGATACAAATAAATCCGTAACAGCACTGAGAACCAGAAATTCAGCTGAGTGTCTGGAAAATGGAGACTGGACAGGACCCTACTGTTAGATAGATAATCCTGGGCAGGGAAGGTCATGACCCAGAAAAAGAAAAAAGGAAAATAATGAACCAAACAGGAACAAGCTGTGGTGGTAGAGGGAATGTCCTTGGGAGCTCCAGGAGAGACTTGATTTCCTCTCAACCCCAACAGAGAAGAGGCGTGGACTGTGATAGTGATAGGAACATGGCCATTCTTCCACCCATTACTCCTCTACCACTATCCTAGTGGGTTTTCGTACAGAGCTTTCAGTCTGGCTTTCCTCCCTCAAAAAAACAAAATACAAAAAAAACCATAGTAATATTTGCTAAGAAAATGAACAGCTAACTAGAACTTCTAGTTGGGAGCTAGTACCTAAGAGAGAAGCAGAATAGATTCTGAGATAATACCAGACCTTAAACATAGATATCTCTGATGGGTGGAGGAAGAGCTAACTTTTCTCAAGAAGGAAGTAAACCGAAATGCTATACACCCAGAATAAAGTATTTCCTGTTTTTGTTGGGGAGTGAGAGAGCAGTCAGGGCTCCCAGCTTGTCTTGAGGCCTCTTCTCCTGAACCCTAAATGAAGCCTTCCAGTTAACATACCCTGTCCACTTAGAAGGAGCCCTAAATCAGCCCTTCCCTACAAGGGAGACGTACGTTAGCAAAATGGATCAATATACTAATATGGGAAATCCACGCCAGTACCTTTGTTAACCAGCCTGTTATCATTCAAAGATGTGAATACATAACCCAGGAGCACCAAAGAGAAGGAATGACCCAGAGGAAATCTACTTAATTCAAGGAACAGAAGAAAAAATTTTCAAATGTAATTACAGTCTTCAGAAGGATTTGAAATTATTTGCATCAAATAAGAAGACCAGATTGGTATGAAAAAGAAGCAGTTACAGAGCAAATGAGCACTCCGGAATTAAAAATAGGGTTGACGAAATTTAAAAATTTAACAGATAATAGCTGAAGTCTGAAGTCTGGAATATAAGGTTGAAAACATTTTTTTTTCTGAATATAAAGCAAAAGTCAGATGGAAGATATGAAAGGAAGTTAAGTTACATGGAAGATTTGTCAGGGTGGAAAGGTCAAATCCAGCTAGTAGGAATACCAGAAAAAGAAAATGGATATGAATAAATAATAATAGAAATAGAATTCCTCAGGAAATGAGCACTCATTGTCAAAAACACTTGTGTACAATGAAACAAGAGCAAGGAAAAAGAACAGACAGCAGAGAATTAGAGAGACCTCCAAGGACTTCAGATATTGGAATTACCAAGCCCAGAATATAACATAAGAGTGCTTACTTTAATTTACAGAAATGAGAGAATTGAAAATATGATGAAGAACAAAAACATTTGAAAATGTACTAATCAGAACCTCTAGAAGTTAGAAAATAAAAACAGAAATTAAAATTTCTTTGGTCAGGTTTAACAGCAGATTACACATAGGTGAAGAAAAAGTAATGAATCAGGAAACTTAAGAAATTATCTAGAATGTAGCCTAGAGAGACAGAAATGGAAAATATGAAAAGGAAGTTAACAAACCTGGAGTATAAAGTGAGAATTTACTAGAATTAATTAGAATTAACTTAACTAGAATTCCAGAAAAAGATAAGGGAACAGAGGGGATATTAAAGGAGATGATGGCTGAAAATATTCCAGAATTGAAAGACACTAACCCATAGATTCAAGAAACCCAATGAATCTTCCCAGTGAATCTTAAGCAGGATAAATAAAAAGAAGTCCACCCTAGACATATTATAGTTAAACTGCAAGCCACACAGGTAAAGGAAAAATTCTTAAAATGCCCTTAATAACTTCAAAGAAGTAACAATTAAACTTCCAGTTGACTTCTCAACAGCAGCCGTGTATCTGGAAATTGACAAGGTGATTCTCAAGTTTATTTGATAGAACAAGGGACCAAAAATAACTCAGACACTCCTTAAGAAGAAGCAGGTTGGAGCCTTGCCTTACTAATACTATTATATGAATGAATGAATGAATGAGTGAATGAATGAATGCATGTTTTAGCTAAGTAATGAAGATAATAATAAATTGAGCAATGAAACAGATATAAAGGACCCAGAAACAGACCACAGATTTATGAAAACTAGGTTCGTGTCAGAGCTAACAATGTAGATCAATGGGGAAAGAATGGGCTTCTTAATAGATAGTACCAGAATAATTGGTTATCTATAGGGAAAAAAAGGAAGCTATCTCCTACCTGACATCATATACAGAAACTATTCCAGGTATTTGTAGAAGACCTAAATGTGAACAGTAGAATTATACACTTTCAAAAGGTAATAGAGAACATCTTTCTGATGTGTTTCTTAAGTAGAACACCGAAAAAGTGTCAAATAAAGGAAAACGGCAGATTTTTTTTTTTTTTTTTTGGCTGTACACGGGCCTCTCACTGTTGTTGCCTCTCCTGTCGCGGAGTGCAGGCTCCAGACGCTCAGGCTCAGCGGCTATGGCTCACGGGCCCAGCCGCTCCGCGGCATGTGGGATCTTCCCGGACCGGGGCACGAACCCGTGTCCCCTGCATCGGCAGGCGGACTCTCAAGCACTGCGCCACCAGGGAAGCCCAAAATGACAGATTTTTATAAGGAGATGCTGCACAGCAGTGAGGGTGAATGAACCAAAGCTATGCACATCACATTGGCTGAATCTAAAGTCATATCATTGAATGACAGAAGTAATCTCAGAAGAATGCCTACACTATGATTGCATTCATATGAAATTTAAAATCAGGAAAAACTAAAGACTTTTATTTACAAATTAATTCATGGTGGCAGAAACTGTCAAGAAAGGGAGAATGATTAACACAAAACTCCATTGCTAGCTAGCTGGGCTTGAATAGGACACAAGCTCAGGAGGCTTCTGGGTTATTTCTTGTCAGTGTCCCCTTTCTGGGCCTGGAAGGTGTTTTTACAGTTAACTCATTTTACTTTTTAAAAACTGTATATAAACATTTTTGTACACATTACATGCATGCTCTATTGAATTTCTCTTTAGGAAAAGCGTAGCCTTTACTTGAGACGAATGAACCTTTGCCACAATGAGATACAAGAATGAGAATCCATTTGACGTAAATATGGGAACCCTTGCCTTCTTTCAAGTGTAGTGGCCGTCCCTCCGTGCAGGTCCAGTCTCTCTACTGTTCCTTAGAGGCTAATATATATGTTGTTATAATATTGTAAATTCCGTTACTCATGTATAATTTTTCTCATGGCCTATGGGCAATTCCCAAAATTAAATTATTGATAAAATTAATATTAATGAGGATGACTCATTAATAGTTACTGAACAGAATATAAATATTTTAAATCTTGGCTATGCCGGAGGAAAGGTATAGCTGTGCATAGTGGGATGTGAGTTGCCTCACTTTGCATAGTATAAAAGAAGAGGTACTGTCAGAAGTTGTTTAATCAAAAAATAGGTTAAATTTATTCAAAGTTAAGATACCCACTAGACACTAAAGTTTAACAGAACTAACAGAAATTTTAAGCGGAAGGGAGGTGGTAGTATAAGTGTATTAAATACCTTATCTCTCATTTTTCATATCAGAAATCGTTACATACTGTCTGAAGTTGATTCATCTAGAAATAAGCATATTACTTAGTGTTACAGTTGCAGGGCTACCAGGACTAATGACAAAAGCAAGCACAGTCGTTACCTTTACTCTACTGTTCAGTTTTTTTTCTTTACGCTGAGCACAGATTACTTTTATTGTAAAGTGGTAGCACAGCAAAACTTGCCTTCGAAGCAGAATACAGCCTAGGTCTATTTTGATTTCCTTTTCATAGCGCTAATTATGGTACTCCAGCAGTGCAGTCATTTTCAGTTGAAGGGGCGTGAATTAGATATTATCTATGTTTCCAGAGAGACTACTCGACATAAAAGTCCTTGGTAGATTTACTGGATTAGACATGTAGCTACTGTCATTTTTTAAGTGACCTATTGGAGTCATCAAGCTGTTTCATACCTTAACTTGTATACTGTCTCAGTGGTATGTGTACCTTTCTCCTCTTTTTCCACTGTAGCGTGGGACACTGCATTAATGATAGGTCATCAGACAGAAGACATATACTGAGCATGTAATATATGTTTGGTACTGTGGAAGACTCAGGTAGACAAATATGGAGTGTCAAGTTGAAAGTATACATGTAATATACATATACACATACATACGTATTTATATGTGAGTATGAATGTATACATTTTCTTTCTATGGCTCGTTTTTTCTCTTTCTCTCTTTAATTATATTTCCGCCTGCAAAATGACCACACTGCACCTGAGCCTATCTCTTATGCCCAGTGTCTTAAAGATCAATGCAGGTTCGTTCCCTAGGAGAGCAGTGTTGAATCTATCATGAAAACAGCTGGAATAATCAGGACGAAGCCCCACCAGTCCTCATTGGCGGCGGAGAGGAAACATCTCCTGAGCACCCAACTGAAAAATCCCTTACTGAGAATTTTTTCCAGCTCACATTCATCATTTTCCCTCGGGTCCTGATAAAGAGCCTATGATTCTCCATGGCTTGTGCACATAGACACTTCAAGTTAACTTCAGAAATTACATCACGTAAAATTTCCAGACATTGGGGAGAATTTTGTGTTTCATTCTTTCTGAAGGGCAAACATAGTTTTACTTCCTGACTCCATCCTGCGTTTCCTTTTCTCCAAAAAGGTTAATTCATGATCAACTGAGAGCACTCATTCCCCGACTGTTCATAAATGCCCAGTTTGGCCCCATTGCATCCTTCCTGTTCGCCAGAACCTATTCTGTTTTCCCTGTTGCCACAACATAAGTGCTGCTAAGAGCAGAGATAATCGGCTGCAGCTTTGTTCCTGCGCCGATCCGGCTCCCGATTCCTGCAGCCCCCAGATCCCATGTGCAATAAGGCCTCTGTCCTCTCAGCCCACGGGTTGTCTGGCAGCGTTGTTGGTCAAGGTAAAACATATTTATTCAGACATCCAAACAATGTCTTCATGTATCATATTGATTTCCTTTTTTTTAATGGCACAAGTTGTTGAGAAACGTTTACTCCTGGGCTTCTGAGCCTGCTGCCTACATTCCTGATGATGATTGGATGTGGGGTAACTTCTGGCAGCTCCAGACCAGGGAAAGTAACCAATTTCTCCAAATTAAAGGGGGAAAAAAAGATCGCTATGTTTGAGAAAAATTAAACCTCCATTTAGTTTTATCTTAGGTAATGCAGGTGTTACAACTCTGTACTTTAGGATTCTGGCAGGAATTGTGGTTTCTCATTTGAAAAGTGATTTTGGACAGTACTAAGGTTATTTTCTAGCACCAAAGCCAGTTGACAAGGTCTTGCATGTCTCCTAAGTGAGTTTACAACAAACCTGGCCTGGAAGAGAAAATATATTATGAACGTACAAGCTTTAGAGCAAGTTTATTAATTCTCTGCCTCTGTTTTTCCTTCAGCATGGTTTCCCACGTACTGGGGCTCCGTCAGTGTTTGGTACTGAGGCAGTTAAAATAGATGTGACTTTTCACAAGGTGACTGTCCCTCACGTATGTCCCGGCAGTGTGTAGACACACATTAACACAGTTACATCTGAGATAGATGTGTGCACTATATGTCACTGTCTTCTTTCTCTCACAACCGTTCTGTTTGAAAGAACGAAAAGGAAAAGAAATTATAAAGTTTACTTTTGAGTTCAGTTTGGACGATATCTTCAGAATGTGTTCATCATGTAATTTAGGGGGTCATTCCCAAGCCTCGGTGACAATAAGCTAATGGCTACAGCTGACAAAAGGGACTTGGTACAGGACATAGGCCTGAAGCCCTAAACAGCAGACTGGGGGATTCTGTGAGGTCTCCAGGCCTGACTTGAAAGAGCAAAGCAAAGCAAGTTGCCACCATCAGGCCCATCTCTTGCAACTCATAACCTTCTCCGGGGTATGTTAAACTATTAGCACTACATAACCAGCCTAACTAACCACAGCTAACTCACAATGGCAGTCATGACCTTCCTCCATCCCGTAGCCTCAAGAAAACAAAAAGAAGTGCCTTACAATACAAGGATGTATGGTGTCAAGCCATCAGTGGTCGAGGATCTAAGACTTACATTATGTCAATTGCAAGAGGAATTTGCCCTTTAAAACTACAAGAAACGAACTGGTTCCAGGCTCCCTTCATTAAAACCCATTCAATCCTCGGTGACCACAGACGGCAGAAACATTTCTTTAACTAGTCTCTCAGATGGCCAGGAAGGATTTCTGATTTATATCTTATTCTGCATTAACAGGGTGACCCCAGAACCTGCTGCTGGGGCTCTCTGTGGGGTGTAATTCTTGAGAATCTTGTAAGCTAGGGTGCAACCTCAGTGTTGTGTAGAATTCTCTCCTCCAAGTTCTGATGTCACCTGACCTGGTTTAGCTTGTGTTAGCAGAAGGGCTCAGAATCCAAAACGCCTTGCATCTAGAATGCTAATGGGGTTTATTTCCTTAAGTTTCCTGTAAAAGAAGTAGAAGGAAACAGATTCCATCTGTAAGGTATTCATCTTTTGGCAGGGTCTCCACTCTGAACCTCTGCTTGTTTGCAAACAGCTCCGTAGTACCTATTCACAGATCCTTGCCTGGGCCATTGTATTACAAAGAAGAAATTATTTTGCAAATCCGGTTCTTGGACCATAAAAAAGATGTTTGAAAAGCCTCCTGCTGCACATTTTGAATGGTTGTTAGTAGGAGTGTGGAAATATATTGAACCTCTCTTAAATCTTATAGGCTGTAACGCTCACATGTTGGTATTTTCTTCCTTTTTAAGAGAAAGGTGATGCTGAGCCAGGGAGTCCAGACAATGGCACGTCGAATACATCGTAAGTCTGTTTCCTGTTTCTATCCCGAGATGACTGTTCTTTAATATGCTTATAATATGAAAGAGCGCAAATAACTTGTTATAGTAACAGTAATAATGGAAAGAAGGCTGTGGTTCTCTTTCTCATGATAATGTGTTTTTAAATGCTTTTGGGTGCGTATGCATTTTGAGGTCTTTCTTATGCTTTAGCCCAGTAAGAATAATCTTGAAAACACAAGGCTCCTCTTCATAAAGTACAAATGTAACGAGATTGACGGTATTATTTTGGCAGGGGGAGGGGAGGAAAGCTTTTGGAATTTGCTTGGCAACTTCCATCACTGTCATAAATAATTAGAGGACTTTTCACACATACTAGGAGATAGTCTGTCCTGCACACCTGGGAAGTACCAGTGTCATTTTAAAGCCTGCCCTTTGCAACCTGACCTCTGAATTATGTGAAATATACAGTTATAGATATCTCTGGACCCTCAAGGGTTTGTTCATAGTTTTGAGTTAACAAACACAGTTTTGAAAAGATAAGAAAAGGCTTTTAAAACATGTTCCTCACTCTACGTTTTGTCTTTTTCCCCTCGATAGCCAAGCAATCCAAAAAATGTTTTGACGATTAATTCGATGCCAAATTTATATGCCAAAGTTTACATAATTCACAAGCTAACAAATTATTTTAGCTCCATAGGAATTAGTAACAGGTTTACTCCTTAAAAATCATTATTTTTTATCATTTCTGAGGAGTTAAATGTATTTTCTTATTATAAGACCGTTTTGTGCATATATCTATATTTGGACCAGTGCTCTTATTACTAAGCATTTAAAGAGCTATTCATTAGAAATGACAGCTTACGATATAACATTATTGAGTGTATTTGTCCAAGATCTGTTTCTCAATCTAGGAAGAGCCTTTGGCTTACATAGGATGGCTGTTTGTTTTGTAAAGGTTATGATTACATGTTTCTTAAGATGTTACCCTAAAAGTTCAAAATAGTTCCATTATCATGATTTCTAATGATATAATGAATGTGACTGGTTTTAAATGGTTAAAATATTACTAATTTTTAAATTTTTGATTGTAAAATATAGTAGGAGAAGGGTTTTAATGCCATCTGGAGGCATTCTAGAGAACTGAAGTGGGTAGAATCATTTAAATATGTAGTTCTTTTGAGCAGTGTTTGAGACTAGATAAGAATTTATGCAACTAGAATGTCAACTATTTGGGAGTAAGTTATATTTTTTTATAAATAATTTTATAAAAGTGTTAATTACTGTAGAAACAACAATTTTTCAAATTCTCATTAACAAATCATCTTAAAAACAGGCAAAGGAGCATACAAAATATTTTGGAAAGCTGCTAGCATCCTGCATTTAATTTTTTCAAATTTAAAATCACATTCAGTGGGCTCCGATTTTGTTAATACAGTTTGATGTGCCGCTAAAGTTCTCCGCCCCTTATACATCTCCGAAAAGTCCATTCTCTAAAAGAATTGGTTTCCATAACTCATTACCTTATCAAAATAAATATGTTGTCTGAGGAATTATTTTTAAACCCTCTGGAGATCTGTGAGCAGTGAAAGTTTGAAGCATCACCCCACATTCTTGTCTCTTTGAGCAAAACAGACTTAGTCATCCATCTCATATCCTGCCTCTTGAACTAGAAACAGCAGAAATAAAGCCTGAGGCTGCAAGTATTCATCTTAAAAGTGGAGAATTCTAAACTTGATCCTCCCAAAGAACCTTCTAACCGTGGTCTGTTATAATTAGGCAAGAGGAGCAGCTCATTATGAATAAAGAGCAGGGATTCAGGATGCCTTAGACTTGCGTAGCATTTTACAGTCTCTGTGTGGTATCCTATCTGAGCTTTATCTATGCAGACAGATAGGTAAGACAGTATCCTCATTTCATATATAAGGAATCTAAGGATCAGAAAAGTCATTCAACTTAAGTGAAAAAATTGGGACACACATCTTTGGATATTCAGCTTTTTTGGCCATTTACCATACTGAGGGGTCAGGGGATCTTAGGAGACAAAACAAAGTCATAAGTCAGAACCAAGGAGAAAAGTGGGGACCCATTTATTTGTTAAGTGGTAAGTGTATTAGTTTGCTAGGGCTGCTGTAACAAAGTAGCATAGACTGGGTCCCTTAAACAACTGAAATTTATTGTCTCAGTTCTGGAGGCTAGAAGCGCAAGATCAGTCATTAGGGTTTGTTTCTCCTGTGAAAGAAGGATCAATTCCAGACCTTGTTCGTTGTTTTGTAGATAAACATCTTCTCCCTGTGTTTCTTCACATCATCTTCCTTCTCTGCATGTCTCTGTGTCCAAATTTCCCCTTTTTATAAAAATACTAGTTATGTCGGATTATCACCCACCCTAATGTTCTCATTTTAACTTGATTGCCCTGTGAAGATGCTATCTCAAAATAAAATCACATTCTGAAGTATTGGAGGTTAGGACTTCAACAGGTGGATTTTGAGAGGACACTCAACATTAAGGGTCAGAGCAATCAAAATGACTTCGCAGCCGGGTTAAGAGAATCAGGAGTATACAGATGCCAGAAGATGGAACAAGGTGATAAAACAGACCAAAAATTATGAGCTCCATGGAAACCAAAGAGGTGAAGGAGAGCTGAAAACTGTAAATAACATACACACAGGCACTAGGAAAGATACCTCTTCTACATTTGTGGTTTGGTGGGACAGACTTGGCTTCAGTAATGCCTATACATCCCTCTGTCTGTATAGTTCCATGACCTCTGAGTCATTTAAAGCCACTTTTTGGTTTTAAATTGTAGTATAAAATTGAGAGTATCCAGACAGCTCATTTTATGAAAAAGCATCTTTCCTCACTAGCCTCTTTTAAAAACGAGAGATTAGCATTGTTTGCAATGTCCAAGACATGGAAGCAACCTAAGTGTTCACTGATGGATGAATGGATAAAGAAAATGTGGTATCTGTACGCAATGGAATATTATTCAGCCATAGAGGGAAATCCTGCTACTTGCGACAACATGGATTGACCTTGAGGGCATCATCCTAAGTGAAATAAGTCAGGCAGAGAAAAACAAATACCATATGTATTTGTATGTATGTAAAATCTCATTTGTATGTAAAATCTTAAAAAAAAAAAAAAAAGAGCTTCCCTGGTGGCACAGTGGTTGAGAGTCCGCCTGCCAATGCAGGGGACACGGGTTCGTTCCCCGGTCTGGGAAGATCCCGCATGCCGTGGAGCGGCTGGGCCCGTGAGCCATGGCCGCTGAGCCTGCACGTCCGGAGCCTGTGCTCCGCAACGGGAGAGGCCACAACGGTGAGAGGCCCGCGTACCGCAAAGAAAAAAAAACCAAAAAACTCTGGATGAAATATTTTTTACAAAACAAAACTATTTGAAGACACTAGAGGCTGATCAAAAGAAGGCAGAAATGTTGGCAATTTGATCCTTGAGAGAAAGAATTGGAATGCATGAGACCTACATTTTTACAGCTTCTCTCCTGAGGGCACTCCCCATTCCACCAAGAGTAACTACAACTCAAGGCCATAGTCATATATTCTTGAAGTGTATGAGGATGGAGTTCAAGGCTGCCAGAGTGGCTGGGATTTAAGGGAAGAAATTCCAGAAAGGAGGCAGCCATAGAGAAGAGAGTTCCACTTCTGTATATAAATTCTCCTCCATGCTTGGGTGACTTCTAAACTGCATAGGTATCGGAGAAAGGCCAGTGAGCCCAGTGGAAAACAATAGCTAGAGAGCTGAAAAGCTGAGCAGACATTTCAGTAGCTGCCTACTGCCTACAAAGATTGCCTGTAGAGTTTGGAATTTGAATCTCACCCAAGTTATAGGGACTTGGCAAACACTTAGGTTTTTGTCTGAACCCTCAGAAAGGCCTTGCCTTAAGAATAAAGGATTCATCCTAAAACTAAGGGCAAAACCAAAGTAGGTCATAACAAAGTGTAATCCTAAGCATTCACAAGTTCAGCTAGTAATTTGTCTGAAACAAAAATATTAACACTCTTTAAAGGAATAAAACAGATCTAGAGCCTCTATTACATGTCATTCATATTTATTATCTAATCAAAAATTAACAGATATGTATAGAAATAGGAAATTGTTATCCATAATCAAGTAAAAATGTAATTGCTATAATAGAACTTGAAGTAACCTAAATGTTGGAATTTTCAGGCAATAACTTTAAAGCAGGTGTTAAAATATATTCAAGAATATAAAGGAAAACATGGTCATAATAATTGAAAGAAGAAGACTCTCAGCAGGGAAATGGAAATGATTAAGAAGAGCCAAGTGAAACTTCTGGAACTGAAAAGTAAAATATTTGAAACAAAAATTTCACTGGATAGCCTTAGTGAAGAATGGAAATGACCAAATAAAGGGTAAGTAAACTTAAAGTCAGATCAATAAGCATTATCCAATATGCAGAACAGTGAGAATGAAGATTAAAAACAATAAACAGAACCTCAGTGAATTATAGGACAATATCAAGTAGTATAATACACATGTAATTGGGGTCTGAGAAGGAGAGGACAGAAAAAACAGATCAGAAAAAATATTCAAAGAGATGACAGCTGAAGGCATCCCAAACTGGCTGAACACCTTAACTTACAAATGCAAGAAGCTTAAAAAATCCTAAGCAGGATAAATAAAAGAAAACCACACCTTGAAACGTTACAGTAAAATTGCTAAAACCTATATTAAAGGTAAAGAGAAAAATCTTGAACATTGCCGGAGATAAATGACATATTAGGTAAAAGGTTAACAGTGACGCAGTTAACCATAGGATTCCCACCACCAACAACAGAGGCTAGAATATAATGCAAAGGCATCTTTAAAGTGCTGGAAGACAAAATAAAAACAATAAATTAAAAAAAAATAAAGAACTGTATCAAGCTAGAATTCTAAATCTAGCAAAAATATCCTTCAAAACAAGGTGAAATAAAGACATTTTTGGTTTTTCAAAGTCTGAGAGAATTTATTTCCAGAAGGCCTGCACTACAATCAGTGATAAAGGAAATTTGTCAGGCTGAAGGGGAATAATCTCAGGGGGAAGTTCAGACCTACACGAAGGAAGTATTTACAGGAAATGATAAATATTTATGTAAATACAAGAGATTATGTAATGTAAAAAACAAAATACTCTTATGGGACTTATGATGTATGTAGATGTAAAATGTATGACAAAAATACCACAGAGGATAAGAGAGGGCAAATGGAATTGCATGACTCTAAGATTCTTATATTTTATGTAAAGTGATATAATATTAAATCCAAGTAGACTGGCAATAAGTTAAGGATGCATAGTATAATAACCAGAAAAAACACTAAAAAAAAAAAAAAAAACCAAAAAAAGCATAAATGTCATTGGAGGAATGAAAATAAAATACCAAAATAAATTAGATTTGAAAGACTGCCTACTGTCTATAAGATATACAATTTAAATATAAAAACACAGTAGGTTGAAGCCAGAAGAGGAAAAGATAGACTGTGTAAACAGTAAGCATAAGAAAGCTAGTGTGACACTATTAAACTACCATACAGACTTCTAGACAAAGAGTATTAGAATAGGTAAAAAGAACATTTTATCATGCTAAAAAGGTCAGTGAATGAGGAAAACAGACCAGTCATAAATATGTACATATTTACTAAGAGATTATCAAAATATATGAAACAAAAACTGACAGAACAATAATAATAGAGATTTTTAACATCCATTTATTCAGTAATCAGTATAAAAATTAAACAGAATATTAGGAAGTATATACAAACACCTTCAGAAAATAGAAGAGGAAGAAAAACTACCCAATTCATTGTATAAGGCCAGTATAACCTTGATACCAAAATCTGACATAAACCTTATAAGAAAAGAAAATTGTAATCCAATATCTCTTATAAACACTAAAAAATCCTTAATAAAACATTAGCATATATGTTCCAGTGATATATGAAAAGGACATTATTCATTATAACTAAGTAGGGTTTATCACAGGAATGAATGGTTGGCTTAATGTTAGAAGAAAAATTAACGTAATCCACCGTATTAATAGAATGAAGGAGAAAAACCATATGATCCTCTAAAACAATGAAGGCAAAGCATTTGACATGATTCAACACCCATCCATGATTTTTAAAACTCTCAGCAAACTAGTACAAAAAGGGAACTTGTTTAATCTGACAAAGGGCATCTACCCCCAGACCTACTGCTAATGTCATATTTAATGGTGAAATACCAAACACTTTCCTCCCAAGATCAAGAACATAGCAGTAATGTCTGCATTTATCACTTCTATTCAGCATTGTAGTTCTAGTCAGTACAATAAGGCAAGAAAAAGAAATAATAGGCATAAAGATGGAAAAATCTTTTGGAAAAATCTTTATGAATGATTGTTTATAGAGAAAATCCTAAGAAATTTAATAAACAACTGCTAGAACCAATAAAAGAATTTAGCAGGGTCAGTTTACAAAAATCAGTTGTGTTTCTAATAACAGTAAACAATTGCAAAATGAAATTTAAAAAGCAGTCCCATTTGCAATGATATAAAATACTTAATAAATTTACCAAAAGACATATAAGACTTGTACACTGAAAGCTATTAAACCTTGATGAGAGAAATTTTAGACTTTAATGGAGAGCTATTCATAAATTGGAAGACTCCTAATGTTAATATGTCAGTTCTTCTCATAATGATATACAGATACAACGCAGTGTTGATCAGAAGGCCAACAGGGCACTTTTCTAGAAAATGACAAGTTGATTCTAAAATTTTTATAGAAAAGCAAGGGTCCTAGGTAGCCAAAACAGTCTTGAAGAAGAGCAGGGTTGGAGGCCTTACAGTACCTGATTTCAAGACTTACTGTAAAACTAAAGTAATGAAGGCAGTGCGGCATGGACATGGACAGACAAATCAATGGAACAAAACAGAGTCTAGAAATAGACCCACACATATATGGTCAACTGATTTTTGACAAAGACAAGTCTTCAACAAATGGTGCTGGAGGAGCTACTGGGGGAAAATCTGAATCTCACTTAAGACACAATTGAGATGGATCACAGACCTCCATTTAAAGGCCCAAACTATAAAGCTTCTAAGGGAAAACATGGGACAATATTGCACAACCTGCAATGATTTCTTACAGAAATCACGAAACCACAGAAAAGAAAAGAAAACCCCGATGAATTGGATTTCATCAAAATTCAAAACATCTGGTCATCAAAATGACAAGGCAAGACACAAACTGGGAGAATATACTTGCAATACATATATCTGACAAATAGTTTGTATCCAGAATGTATAAGGAACTCTGACAATTCAATAACAAAACGATAAAGACACAAATTTTTTAAATGGGCAAAGCCTCGAACCGACAAAGAAGATATACAAATGTCCAGTAAGGAACTGAAAACATGCATTTTACTAATAATATTCATCTTCAGGGAAATGCAAATTAAAGCCACAATGAGATACCACTGTATACACCCACTAGAATGACTAAAATTGAAAAGACCAACACCACCAAATAGTCAGGAGATATGAAGCCATTGGAACCCTAGTGCATTGCTGATGGGAGCATAAAATGGCATAACCATTTTTAAAAACTGTTCCTTTTACACACATTTATTGCATTCCCCAGCAATTAGGCACACACTTGGTACTAGATCCAACAATTCCATTTGTAATTATTAGCATGGGAAAAAAGAGAAACGCACGTCCTTTAAAAGATTAGTACAAGAATTTGGGCTTCCCTGGTGGCAGAGTGGTTGAGAGTCTGCCTGCCGATCCAGGGGACATGGGTTCGTGCCCTGGTCCAGGAAGATCCCACATGGAGCCTGCACATCCGGAGCCTGTGCTCCGCAATGGGAGAGGCCACAACAGTGAGAGGCCCGCGTACCGCAAAAAAAAAAAAAAAAAAAAAAAGATTAGTACAAGAATTTTAATAGCAGCTTTATTCTTGATAGTCAAAAACTGGAAACAACCCCAATATACATCAGCTGGTAAATGGATAAACAATCTTGGTATACTGGAATACCTTCCAATATATTGGAAACATAATGGAATACTTCTAATGAAAAACAAATTCCCCAACTTGGTCTATAGATTCAATGCAATCTGAATCAAAATTCCAGCAAGGTATTTTGTGGATATCAACAAACTGATTTTAAAGTCTCATTGGAAAAGCAAAAGACATAGAATAGCCAATGCGGTATTGAAGGAGAAGAACAAAGTTGGAGAACTGACTCTACCCGACTTCAAGACTTACTATAAAGCTACGGTGTTGGCAAAAGAATAGGTAAGTCAATCAGTGGAACAGAATAGAGAGCCCAGAAATAGACCCACGTAAATATAGTCAGCTGGTCTTTGACAAAGGATCAAGGGCAATACAATGGATAAAGATGGTCTTTAAAACAAATGGTGGTAGAACACTGCATATCCACATGCAAAAAAATGAATCTAGACACAGACCTTACACCCCTTGCTAAAATTAACCCAGAATGGATCACAGACCTAAATGTAAAACACAAAACTATAAAACTCCTAAAAGACAACATAGAAGAAAACCTACATGACCTTGACTATGGTGATGACTTTTTAGAGCAAGTGACTAAGGTAGTGCCTGCAGAGGAAGAGCAGACTGAGATCCTGTTAGTTTGTCATCTTCACTAGGAAAGTTCTAGGAATAAGGAGCAAATGAAGATTTCCAAGCTGCAGCAAAGACCACAATTTCACAGGGTCACCGTGCCTGCTTAATCCAGATTTGCCCACCACTGGCAAGTCCACGCTTAAGTCAGAGGTCAAAAGCGTAGGCTTGCAGAAAACTCCTAACAGAGGACCTGTCTGCATTTGAACGAAGTACCTATTACTTTAAAGAATAAATGAGGATTCAAAAATGACCTTCATAAATTAAGGAAATTGGATTAAACACAAATAGTTAAACTTCTAGAAGAAACAAAATTAACAAAATGAAGCAGAAGGAAATGGTCTACCAGGTGTGTACATTGTACAGTAAAAGACTTGGAAACTCCTATAAGCTCAAACTGAATTAGAGCAGCCCATGAAATCTTATTTCTCCCAGGTTAATATAGTAGTTGGAAGTAATATATGGAAAGTGCCCATTACCTAGTAGGCACTCAGTAAATACTTATTACTGCATTTAATAGGATTCATGATTTAGAAAAGATAGAAAACAACCCTATCTCTGCAGTTGGTACAGATCAGAGCTTAATGAGAATTGTCATCTCTCCTTTAAAAAAGGTGACATGCTTAGAAAGGGTTAAGTTTACAAAGGTCTTCCAGTGAAGCCGGAGCTGTGAAGAAGAACGCAGAGTGGTCCGTCTTCTCCAGACATGTCAGCCAGAACGAGCTCTTCTCCCAGCCTTCAGACAATAGGACCAGAGGCCAGCAGTGCATGGCTTTACCTCTCCCCAAAGGAGAATGCATAGCTAGGAGGTGGCTGGAGAGTTCACCTCCACCACGGACTTCTAATTTTAAATGTCTTAGAAGACTTGGATATCACTGACTGATGGAACAGAGTGGGTCTACTGGTGATGCCCAGAGCTCCTTTCCAGATGTCTGATGTGCACCTGTGAGTCATTTATAAAGGTGGAAGGTGAAGCGTGTTTATATCAATGAGAAGTATTTACCTCCATCAGTTCAGGCTGCTATAACAAGCCACTGTAGACTAGGTGGCTTATAAACAGGAGAAATTTCTCTCACGGTTTTGGAGCCCAGGAAGTCTAGGATCAAGGTGCCGGCAGATTCAGTGTCTGGGCCACTTCCTGGTTTGCAGATGGCCATCTTCTCGCTGTGTCCTCACATGGCAAAGAGCAGAGAGGGGAGAAGCAAGCTCTTTCGTGTCTCTTCTTATAAGGGCATTAATCCCATTCGTGATGGTTCTACCCTCATGACTAATTACCTCCCAGGCCCAGCTCCTAATACTATCACAATGGGGCTTAGAATTTCAACATATGTTTGGGGGGAGGGGAACACAAACATTCCATGCATAGTTATTTATTAAAAATATCTTATGCCCATTGTAGAATTACCTTAGAAAATGTTAAATATGGAGGGAAAATATACAGAGGAACAATTATGTGCTAAACATATAAAGAAATCTATCACTTACGCATGTGCTTTTAATAATAAGATTATACAAACTGATCATATAATAGGTTTTGGAATTTGAGAGATCAAAGTCAATTTGAGAACTGTTACCAAAAGATGTTTTTTTTTTTTTTTCAGAGAAGTTTAAAACCTTCCTGATATTTATTTTGGCCATAGCAATGCGTGTCTAAAATGATGAACTGTGACTGTTCTTTTAGCCCACGAGGTACCTTCCCCAGAGACTTCCTTTCCGTATCTGTTTAAGTAATTTGCCAGGCTCCTGTCTGCTAGGAAAATGAGAAATCTAGTATAGACACTTTGCCTAGAGAAAATTGGCCAGATCCCATTTCTCCAACGCTTAGACACTAAGAATAAAAAATAACGTAGGAAGGGTCTCTAGGGCTCCTTGGACCCCCTTGTTATGTAGATGAATAAATTAGACCGAAGGCCTTTGAGAGGTATGGCTTGTCCAGTGGATAAGGAGGGAAGGCCTTGACCCAGCCTTCAAAGACCAACAAGTCCAGCTGGGGCTGGGCACCATTGCTGAAGGAAAAGAGAGGTGAGAAGGCTGTCAGTTTTACCTGAAAAGGAAATTAGATGTTGCTGTTGTGTTGGTTATACCATCAGATTAAAACAGCAAACAGATCCAGGAACGTAGATTGGAAATTATGCCATCACAGAACAAGACTGCAAACCTTATCTTTCATGTTCGTACACCAGACTGGAAGGCCCATGGTCCCAGAGGTCATAGAAGAAAATTCTTCAGCAAAACTAGGAAGTCTGTTCCCCTCTCTTGTTCTGTTCCCCTCTCTTGTTTTGTTCCCCTAGACTGATGCTTTCTCTTTCCTCTACGCCTGGACTCCATCCAAACATACCTCTCCTCAAGGTGTCATCTAGGTCAGCATTTCTCAAGCTTTTTTGGGGTAATTTAAAGGGTTTTAATTTTAATTGTGATAAGATATGCATAGCATAAAATTTATAGTCTTAACCATCTTTAAGTGTGCAGTCCAGGGGCATTAAGTACATTCACATTGTTGTGGCTCCCATCACCATGAAGTATTCCCAGAACTCTTCATCTTCTCAAACTGAAACTCTGTCCCCGTTAATAGGCCAAATTAATAACTTGCCATAGCTAGTAACTCTCCATTTCCTCCTCTCTCCAGCCCCTGGAAACCACTACTCTGCTTTCTGTCTCTCTAATTTTGACTACTCTAGGGACTTCATATAAGTGGAATCAGATAGTATTTGTCCTTTCGTGTCTGGCTTATTTCACTTAGCATTATGTTTTCAAGGTTCATCCATGTCGTAGCAGGTGTCAGAATTTCCTTCCTCTTCAAAAAGGCATTTTCTTTCTTTTTAAAACTGAATAACATTCCACTGTGTGTATAGACGTTTTCTTTATCCATTCATCCATCAATGGACATTTGAGTTGCTTCTACCTTTTGGCTGTTGTGAATTACGCTGCTATGAACATGAGTATACAAATATCCCTTCAAGTTCCAGCTTTCATTCTTTGGAGATCATACCCATCTCAAATTTTCAAACATAACCTACCCAGTCAGCCATATGTCACATCCTATGAGAGTGTATGTTTCAAACAACAGTGTCAAAAAACAGGACCCAGGGCTTCCCTGGTGGCGCAGTGGTTGAGAGTCCGCCTGCCGATGCAGGGGACAAGGGTTCGTGCCCCGGTCCGGGAAGATCCCACATGCTGCAGAGCGGCTGGGCCCGTGAGCCATGGCCGCTGAGCCTGCGCGTCCAGAGCCTGTGCTCCGCAGTGGGAGAGGCCACAACAGTGAGAGGCCCACGTACCGCAAAAAAAAAAAAAAAAAAAAAAAAAAAAAAAAAAAAACAGGACCCACCATGACGCTGACATTTTCTTTTTTTTGTTAATATTTTTTAAATGCAGGTCACACTACATAAATTCATTTTTGGTCAACCCATGTTCACGAAACACAGTAGAGGTTACTGACCAACTAACGAGATAGTTTGTGCCATGGGAGTCAGGAACAAAAAGGAAACCACCTGTAGGGGCCCTGCAGTGTTTCTAACCCCAGCTTGGTCACCTGATGGAGATGATTTCTTCTGTCCTCCCAATAGCCTGGAAAGGAAGTTCAGGGCTGAAAGAGTATAAGAAGCTTGTCCAAAGATTTGCCTCCAGTGAATCTGTCGCCCCTCCCATCTGCCACGGGCCATCTCTCTGGCCCACACTGCCTGACAGGCTAGTTTATAGGGTGCCTGGTAGGACTCCCCTCAGAGGACCCAAGGCATTCTATTAAGGCCAAGGAAAACTTTAGCTCAAGGGAGTGACAACTCAGAAAATTTCAGGACCCATTCACAGGCTCAAGAAGTAGGTATTTGGGGTGTATGCCATGCAGGAAGGGTTAGTTTTCACCAACCCCTAACTAGACCACAGAAGCAACTGCTTCCTTCACTTAATGATTCAGGTGGACAGTATCTGAAAGTGAGTTTGGAACGTTTGCAAAGAGCTCTTTCAGTCCAAAGAGACATTCACTAATAAACTGGAGCTCCTCTGTATTCAGTGTGACTGTAGCAGATGGCAGTGTTTTTCTGAGTCACTCTGGCCAAGGGAGACTGTGGTAAATCAATAAATATTACCATATGTATTGATAGCAGTGCGTAATCGATAAACAGTGCCTGACATTAACAGGCTGATTACGCTTCCTCCAAGTGTTTCCTTTCATGAAGCTGCTTCACTCTTGTGTTGAAGCCTTGCCCAGCATTTAGAACATAATACTTATTCAGTCGAAGATTATTAGTATGAGTAAATGAACGAATGCAGGATAACACAGAAGATGTCTGGAATATATCCGCTGTGCATTTCGTGTATCTTCTTTCAGAAATACCGTTAGCTTGATTTGTGCTTTCTTTTCTACGGATTTTAATTAGATATAAAATGCAGAGGTTGTATATTTACAAACTGAGTTCTCCCCCGTCCCTCCCACCCCCAGATCACAGATTCTCTTTGCACCCCTATGCCTCTAATGCTGGTCCCCTCTCAGGCAGCCTAGTACCAAAATGCTACTCCCCAAGCATTCAATGTCTATCTTGTGTCAGGCACTCTGCCGGACACGTTGTCTTATTTCAGTCTCACAACAACCCGGTGAGGTGACATTACTACATCTCATATTACAGAAGGGATAATCGAGGTGTCAATGAGTGAGACCTCACAGTTGGCAGTGGCAGAGCTGAGATCCCAGCTGGGTCAGAGCCACTTGGAGGCGCTGCTTTAGGTCTGGTGCAGAGGGCTCACGGACTAGAAGAGATACTAAGGAAGAAATTCTGTTTCTGAGCAGAGGGCTGGCATCTCCCTTCAAGCCCTGAATATCTGCTCTCCTTCCATAGTGTCGAGAGCATTGCAGCCCACAGAGCCTGTGAGGAAGCTTGCGGAAGGAGACAGGAGGAAGCCTGGTTACAGGCGATGAGTCAGGGTGGTATTTCTGCCCGGTGATGGAGGTCTTGGAAGTAGTAGAGGCTGGAGTCTGAACTTCATCTGACAGTCCGAGTAGCTGGCAGATGTCGAAGAACAGCTCCCCGGCCCCGGCCCACCTGCTCACCTCAAAGGGCCTTCTGCTGTTGGCAGAGTGTATTTCGGTAAAGCAGTGCTCACATGATCCCCACAAAAACATGTAAAATATTTAAGCCTCTGCCCTCAGGGCTCTGCCACAGAGAATTCCATCTCCACTCTGAGCTTCTTAAGTGACTGAAATATACAAAGGGACAGGGACTGTAGGGATAACGGGCAGATGACCAAGCATTCACACACACGCGCGCACTCACCCTTCAGTGTTAAGCAGGCCATTCCTGCTTGAAAAATGAGGGCTCCGTGGGACTTAAAGCATTTCTTTCAAATAGTACTAGTGTCAGTATATCATGATGAAGAGGTAGCAAATACTAACTGTAAGCCAGACTGTGTACTAAATGCTTTCTAAAAATAGGAGAGCTGTATAATATAACAGTGACGCAGGGACAGCCGGTGTAAACGGGACACAGGATCACCCTGCCGATGAATCAGTTCTTTGAATCCTCATAGCAACTGGGAAACGTCGACAGCATTAGAACCTCCCTTTTTATAGAGAAAGAAACAGAGGCTACAAGAGCTTACACAGGTGGTGTGGCCCAGCCTGGGTATTCCCCTACAGTTGTCTGACTTGAAAGCCCCCTTTCTTCGATGCCGCCTTAAACTGCAGGCATGTGCGCTGCACCGTCGTGTGGATCTAAGCAGTGCTGGGCTCAAAACACAGACAAAGTTACGAGTGACCAGATGGCAGGAAACCCAGCGACTGGAGACTGTTTCATTTGAAAGTCTGTTTACCACTAAAGCTAGAGGATTGAGTTAGATGAATTGGCTTGTAGGGATGGGGGAGAGAGTATTATTAATTTGCTTTTGGCGTTTTGGCAAGTAAAGAAAATAATAAGCAGAGTGAGACAAGAAAAACAAGCACTAGTTGGATAGAACTGGTAATCGTATAGCCTCACTTCTTGAAACAGGATGATGTTACTTTCACTCAACCCCAGAAGCAGATTACTCTGAAAACAGAGGATTTTTTAATGGTTAAATACGTAAAATATCATTGTTTTTAATTTTGAAAAAAATAGATATTATCCATTTGACCACAAGAAAAAAACTCTTTTTTCTCATGAGCCAGTTGTAAAAATGGAGACATTCTCTAATTTTGTGAGTTTTGTTTTCCTATTGACAGTTTTGACTAGGTCGTATGACTCTCGCTCCTTAAATTTACTGAGCATTTATTATGTGCTAGGCACTATTCTAAGCATTTTACTCATATTATTCTCACAGCTCTCTGGGATGGTTATCCCCATTTACTGATAAGGGAAATGATGCACTGAGAGGGTAAGTAACTGGCCCAGAGTCACACAGCTAGTGTGTGACAGAGCTGGGATTTGAACTCATTTTGCCTCCTGAGCCTATGCTTTTAACTACGCTTCTATACAGCCTTCATTTCAGCTATTAGACTTCAAATTACTTCCAAATACTGAATATTAATGTGTCTCTGAACAAGAGAACAGCATTTCTGAATTGTGTGATTCAGAATTGTGTGATACCCCTGGGTATACTCAAGATGTCGAAAAATACACTTGAATTAATAATTAGCATAGGGCCTCCCTGGTGGCGCAGTGGTTGAGAGTCCGCCTGCCAATGCAGGGGACACGGGTTCGTGCCCCGGTCCGGGAAGATCCCACGTGCCATGGAGCGGCTGGGCCCGTGAGCCATGGCCACTGAGCCTGCGCGTCCGGAGCCTGTGCTCCGCAACGGGAGAGGCCACAACAGTGAGAGGCCCGCGTACCAGAAAAAAAAATTAGCATAATTAAGATTTTAATCTTATCTATAAATGTCTGTAGCATATCATTATTTTTACCTTCCCCTTAAAATGTCCAAGAGGTGATCATTTCATTACATTTTGAAGTACGTTTGAATTCTGTTTTTTCTAATAATTCTGTTACCAATCATGCTACACAGCCTCAGAGTAAGAACAGCAGAGAGTTCAGTGCCTTTGCAAGTACTAAATTTGAGGTTCAAATTTTGAAGAAAAGTGAGCCATTAAAACTTGAATATTTGTGCGGTTTTTGTTGCTTGGGCTAAAATTGCATGTTTCCTGAGGGACCGATTTTGCAGGTTCTGGATTCGGGTGGTGCTGGGTTAGCCCTGAAACCCTGGCTGGACTTCTTCAGTATTGAGATGTGATATCCTCTGTGGAGCTTTTAGTAAAACTTGATTGATCAAAAATAAATTGAAGTAATGCCACAGAAAATGTTACACCTAGACCAAAGCATTCAGGAGGACGGGAATGGAAATGTCTCTTCTTCCAGTTGTTGTAAATAGATGTCTTTGTTGTTTCATGTCCCTCTGTTTAACCTCCAAACTAGGACTGCCAGATTAAATACCAGATCCAGATTAAAATCCATTTGAATTTCAGATGAACAAGGAATAGTTTTTGAGTGTAAGTATGTCTCACGCAGTATTTGGGACATACAGTAAAAAGAACGTTTTTTTACCAGAAATTTGAATTTCACTGGTGATCCGGTATTGTTTTAAAATTATTATTAATTAATTAATTTTTTTATTTTTGACTGTGTTGGGTCTTCGTTGCTGCGTGCACGCTTTCTCTAGTTGCAGCGAGCGGGGGCTACTCTTCGTCGCGGTGCATGGGCTTCTCACTGTGGTGGGTCCTCTTTTTGCGGAGCACGGGCTCTAGGCACGCGGGCTTCAGTAGCTGTGGCTTGTGGGCTCTAGAGTGCAGGCTCAGTAGTTGTGGCACATGGGCTTAGTTGCTCCGCGGCATGTGGGATCTTCCCAGACCAAGGCTTGAACCTGTGTCTCCTGCACTGGCAGGCGGGTTCTTAACCACTGCACCACCAGGGAGCCCCAGGATTCTGTATTTTTATTTGCTAACTCCAGCAACCCTGCCAAATCTCACATAGACTGTAGGGCCAAGTGGACTTTCATTTAAATCCATAATTTATCAAAGGATGGAAGAGAGACAGGGTGAAGAAGGGAGAGAAAAGAGAAGGGAGAGGAGGTAAAGTAATAGGAGGAGAAAGAGAGAAAGTAAGAATGAATTCGGGCAATCCGCCAAGTAAAATAACTAACATTCTGCAAGAAAGAAATTCTAAAACAGGTCATAGGATGGAAAAAGTCTGTTTCACAGACTCTTTGGCCTGAACATTGGCCAAAAAAAAAAAAAAAGGCATCCTATTAACATCTGAATACCAAAGCTCATCCAGGAATGGAAAGATTTGGAATTTGAAGGTTCTTAGCTTTCAACTTGGTTAGAATACCCCAATTCTTCATTAATTGCAAGGAGGATTTTGTTTTTTCAGTGAGATGCTTCGGTAATTCGATATCAAAGAAAGCTAGCTAATTTCCGTTTATGTTACTAAGATGCATTTGAAACTTCGCGGGTCGTGTTTTGTTTGCTTGCCTTGCGCTGACATGCAAAAAACTATCAGATGCCTGATAGGAGAATTTACCTCTGTTTAAAAATCACACAGTTCTGCTGTGAAGCATGAAGATGGATTTTTTTTTTAAGTGAAAAAATATTAACTGACAGCTCAAGACAGGTTTTTTTCTTTAATCTCTAACCAGACAAATTACTATAAGCAAGAACCCTCTTGCCTTAATCCTGGACACGTCACAGATGTGACAGTGTTCTGTAGGAGATGGCTTTTTAACTGTGGATGAGGGAAAATAACCTTTGGAATTTTTAGGATGTTATTACAAGCAAGTTTACTAGTTTTTGACTTACTAAGCCACAGCTGGAGCCAGCCTTCATCGGGGTAAGAATATTTTCATGCTGCTATTATATCGTTCGTATTTCAAGTGTAGGATTATTACATTGGGGGGAATATGGCCTTTGAGGCTTGTACTGTCTGTTGAGAATGCAAATGTGAATGTCCTATAAAAAGAGAGAAACTGACTGCTTCCGTCTGTGCCGTAAACTTAAAGACTCCAACAGATGAGGTACTGGGGCTGCTGGAGCAGGAATTGGATCACACCACCATTTTGGATAAAAGAAAATGTTGTATTTCTCTGGGAGGCATTAAAAGAGCTGGGCTTGCAGCCTCCCTCAAAGCCAGACAATTATGTGTCAGGTTCTCATTTCTGTAGTTGTTGTTGTATTGTTGCTGCTTGCTTAAAAAAAAAAAAGAAAAATCGACAGAAGAGGGCAAGGAATTTTCAGACCAAATTAATTGTGAATCTGCTTGATCAGATTTTCTTTCGAATTAATGAAACATGAACCATCGTTGCTTTTTCTACCACCTTGTCTCCATTCTGCATCTTACTGTTTCTTTCATAAGGTACAGTGTGTCGTTAGTTCAGAGAAAGAACAATGTTATTCTATATGCTTTCCCTTAAAGAGACTTCAAAAAATTCCAGTGTCTCTCCAAATAGCAGAGATGACCTCCCCACCAGCCTGGCTGCCTGTGGAAATGCACTGAGAAGCCACAGGGAATCATATCAGTCCACCTGTGACAGCCAGGCTAGGAGCAGGTGCTGTTTTGATAGGAAAAATGTCCAAAGGAAATTGCCAGGTGATATCAACAACAGAGAACCAATCTGTATGGCGACTTCAGCATCCTTTCCAACCAGGTGGCTTTTTCAATCCCATTTCTTGACCGTGTTTCTTAACCAGGGTGCACAGCAGATCACCTGGGGAGCTTTTAAAAATATTAATAGCTGTGCTCTGCAGAGTCAACGTCTGCCCCCCCGTGATTTTGATACACGTCTTTGGTTGAAAACATACTAGGAGGTCTCAAACCCAGCTAACCATCAGAATCACTGAGGAGGCTTTAAAATTCAGGTTCCTGGGCTCCCTCCGCCAGAAATTCTTATTCAGTGGGGCTGGGTTGAGGCCTAGGAATCTGTATTTTTTTAAGTTTCCCAATTAGTGTTGCTGGTTAGTCAGATTTGGAAACCCCCTTTGCCCCAACTGAATTACATACATTTCATTGAGAAAAGCATTTTGGGTTAAAAAGAAAATTAATCATGTGTACAGAGCCTTTGGAGCAGCATCCTATACTTTCACTGTTTTCACCTTCAGTTTTTCCCTAGCTTCGTGCCTCCCTGCTTCTCTCCCATCCTGGAGGAAGAAATGCCTGATCCTTTTCCCCTCTGGTTCCCTGACCTCATCTCCTCCCTCCATCCTTCTCCAGGCCTGGCTTGTTCTTTCCTTAGGTACTCTTCCTCCTACAGCATACTCATATTTTCCCAAACTAAACAAAATCCCCACACCCATCAACCATTGTAGCTGCTGAGCTGTGGAAGTCGTTCTCTCTCTCCCAGTCCTTGAACCTCTTGTGGGCCCTGCTTTCTGGCCACCTGTCCGCTGCATCTGGTTTCGGGCATCTGTACATGTGGGCCACCATGATCTATTTGTCATCGGGCCAAACCAGTGGCCCTTTCCCAGTCCTTAACTTCCTTGACGTCTTGGCAGCCTATGACCTGTCAATCATGCCCTCTTTGAACCATCTACTCTTTGTCTGCCATCTGACTGTACTCCCTTGGTTGTTTTGGTTTGGTGTTTTACCAGGGTTCAGTCTTCGGTCTGTTTCTTTTTCTCTGCATCCTCCTCTTGGTGAGCTCATCCACTCCTGCCGCTTTCACTCTCATCTCTGTCCAGGAGCCTACTGCATTGAGATCCCTAACTGTGATGTCTTCCTTGAGCTCCTAACCAGTCTCTACGGCCAGCCACTGAGACCTTAGATCCTACATGTTCAGAATCTCACATTCCTCTCCACCCTCCCCCCCAGCTCTTTCCCTTATTCACCTGCTTTTCTTAGTGCTGCCTCACAGACTCAAAACCATGGACTTTCTCTCCTTCCTTAGCTCCAGAGCCCAATCACTTGCTGTATCCTATCACGTTCTGTTTTTGCAGCCTCTCCTACCTAATTCTGTTCCTTTACATCTCCATGGCCACACCTTTGTTCATGCCTTCCGTGCTTCATTCCCAGCCCTCTGTAGAAGCCTGATCTCCCTGCTACCCGTTTCTTCATTCCAACTATATGATTAATGTATCTAGAGTACAGTTCTGATCATGCCGAAATGTGAGTTAGCCGGGTATTAGCACACTGACCTAGGGACATAATACATTCCATGATACAGAACTGCTAGAAAAGCAACAAAGGGCAAGAATCATGATTAGTTGCTTGTTGGTTTTAATTTCCAGAATTCAGAGATAGTATAGAAACCAAATTCTGAAAGTGGAGTGGCTCTCCATGGTGGGATCTGTACCTTCTGAGACAAGTACTTCATTTTACCCAATTACAGCCACAGATGTGATACTGTATATTGATACTGACCATCTGCCTAGGGCTTTTAGACAGATGTTCAGACACCTGCGGTCTGAACTATAGTGGATGGTTATATTCTTACGTTTCTTTAAACTGCATTGATGGGCATAAAGGAGGGTATGTTATGTGGGGTACTTGCAGCCTGTTGCCTGTACAAATAGGGTGTTACTAGTACAAGAATGGCTTGAGACCTCAAGGTCATACCTGAAGTTCAGGGACCACAGGGCTTTATATTTTGGACCCAGCCTTCTAAAACTTTATTCTTATCCCAGGTGAACTGTTGTAGCTTTCATAATGGAGAGGATAAAGGGACTTTAATAGAGGTAACTTTTCTATACTTCAAAGTGGATACCATTAGGCTGTGATAAGTTATCTATGTGTATGACATTACCTAAAGCAACCCATAAGGAATCTATACAAAGCAACATACTCAAAAACACTATAAATAAATTAAAACAGAGCTCTGAGAAAGGTACTAGTAAGCCATATGAAGGCCAAAAAAAAGAGGAATAAGAAGCCAAAGGAAAAAACTAGTATACAATGGATAATATGGCAGACTTAATACTCTAATATTATCAATAATTACATTCAGTGTAAATGGTCTAAATACAGCAAGTAAAACATAGAAATTGGTAGAGTGGATTTTTTTTTTAATGACCCAACTATTTACTGTTTACAGGAAACTCACTTCAAACATAATGACATGGGTAGGTTAAAAGTAAAAATGTCAGAAAATACATCATGCAAAAAGTAATAAAAAAATCAAGAGTGGCTATATTAATATAAAAAGTAGATTTTACAGCAAATAAAATTACTAGGGACAAAGAGGAAAATTACATAAAGATAAAAGGATCAACCCAGCAAGAAGATATACCAATCAGAAATGTGTGTGGAGAAACAACAGCGCTTAAAAATAAATTAATCAAAAACTGATAGACCTGAAAAGATAAATAGACAAATCCACAATTATAGTTAGGGACTTCAAAACCCTACTTTCAGCAATTAATAGACTAGACTACTAGACAGGAAATCAGCAAGGATATAGACGAACTGAAAATACCATCAAACAGGATTTAATCGATATTAATAGAACACTTAACCCAACAACAGTAGAATACACATTCTTTTCAATCGCCCATGAAACATTCACCAAGATAAGCCTTATTGTGGGACATAAAACAAACCCTAACAAATTTAAAAGAATTGAAATCATATACAGTATGTTCTCTCACCATAACTAAAATTCAGTAATGGAAAGATAACAGGAAAATTTCCAAACACTTGGAAATTAAACAGCACACTTCTAAATAACCCATAGGCCCAAAAGGAAATTTATAATATACATAGAAAGAAAAATGAAAACACAGCCAAAAAAAAGAGGCAGCACAGCATATCAAAATTTGTGGGATACAGCTAACAGTACCAAGATGGAAATATACAGCACTAAATGCTTACAGTAGACTTGAGTAAAGATCTGAAATCAGTTAGCTAAATCCTACTTCAAGAAACTAGAAAAAGCAGAGCAAAATAAAGCCAAGGCAAGCAGAAGAAAGGAAGTGATACAGCTAAGAGCAGAAATCAGTGAAACTGAAAACATGAAAACAATAGAGAAAGTTAATAAACAAAAGCTGATTCTTTGCAGAAATTAATAAAGTTCTAGCAAGGTTGAAGATAACAAGAGAGAAAACACAAATCAAGAGTGAATCGAGGGAGGGCTTCCCTGGTGGCGCAGTGGTTGAGAGTCCGCCTGCCGATGCAGCAGACACAGGTTCGTGCCCGGGTCCGGGAGGATCCCACATGCCGCAGAGAGGCTGGGCCTGTGAGCCATGGCCACTGAGCCTCTGCGTCCGGAGCCTGTGCTCCACAACGGGAGAGGCCACAACAGTGAGAGGCCCATGTACTGCAAAAAAAAAAAAAAGAGTGAATCGAGGGATAACAGTATAGACCCTGCAGATGTCAAAAGGATAAGGTAATGCTATGAACAGCTCTACATACATAAAATTGATGACTTATGTGAAATGGACCAATTCCTTGAAAACAACAAATTACCAAAACTCAGCCAAGTTGAAATACTTAACCTGAATAGCCCTGTCATTATTAAAGAAATTTACTTTGTAGTTTAAAAGTTCCTTCCCCCCCCCAAAAAAAAATCTCTAGGCACTGATGGTTTCACTGCAGAATTTTATCATATATTTAAAGAAGAATTAACATTAATTTTATACAATCTCTTCCAGAAAAAAAAGGAGGGAACACTTCCCAAATCATATGAGACCATTTTCCTGATGCCAAAACCAGACAAAGACAAAACAAAAACAAACCAACAGACCAATATCCCCCATGAACTTAGACATTAAAAAAAAAGTCCAAGAAAATTTTAGCGAGTTGAATCTTACAATGTATAAAAAGACCATGACCATGACCAAGTGGGATTTATTCCAGGTGTGCAAGGCTGGTTGAGTATTTGAAAATCAACCATTGTAATCTACTATAGCAACAGGCTAAAGAAGAAAAGGTATATGATCATATCAACTGATACAGAAAAAGCATTCGACAAAATTTAACACACATGCATTATAAAAACTCTCAGTACACTTGGAATAGAGGGGAACTTCCTCAACCTTGTAAAGAACATCTGCAAAACACAGCTAACAGCTAACATCATACTTAATAGTGAAAGAGTGGATGCTTTCCCTCTAAGATTGAAAGCAAGATAAGGATGTTCACTGTCACCACTCTGATTCAGTATCATACTGGAAGTTCTAGCCACTGCAATATGGCAAGAAAAAGAAATACAAGGCATACATATTGGAAAAGAAGAAATAAAACTGTCTCTAATTGAAGACAACATGCTTGTCTCTGTAGAAAATCCCAAAGAATCTACCAAATAGAACTAATAAACAATATTCTGAAATATTATAGGATACAAGATCAATACACAAAAATCAGTTGGATTTCTATATGCTGACAAGTAGAAACCAAATTTAAAAATTCAATACCATTTACAGTTGCTTCACAGAAAATGAAATACTGAGGTGTAAATCTAACAAAACATGTACAGAGGCTCTATGATGAAAATTATAAAATACTGATGCCTAAATGCCTAAAATGTTCCCATGAGATATCTACAAATGTGTCTCTATCAGCACCATAGGGGAGTCTGTCCTAGCAGAAGAGTGCTAACTCTGATCTATAGTGAGCCTTGGAAATTGCTGGGTAAATATGTAAAAGATTAAGTGCTTAAATGGATAAAAATTATTGGCAGCATGGATACTGATATAAAAGTTTTCCACTGTCTCAATATCAAAAGCCCAAGAATGCCAGATTCCCAAAGTGAGTCAGAGTGCTTGGATTGTTTTGCACAAATGCAGCTAGCCAGGATCAACACCCTTGGAGTAGAGCTTGAGGTAGAATTTCCAAATCCTACAAACATTATGGTGACAGCCACCCAGCATCCGAACGCTGGGCAGTCCAAGGCATGAGTCACAGGCAGATTCTTGGACATTCGGCAATGAAGAGATGCCCAGCTTGGCCCCAGCACTCCATCGTTAGTGGTGTCAGAAGACACGTAGCCATGGGGTGGAGAAATGAGCTAAAAAAAAAATAATAAGCTGCTAAAATAGTAGTCCAAAGGCAAGGAGGAGAGATGCCTGGCTAGAGATTGTTGTTGCTTAGATTAGATGAGTTTTCAAGCTGGAAAGAAGTTTAGAGATTGTCTGGTTCTTGGAACTTTGGGTGAGGTATAGGAACAGCCTAGCGCTCTGCCATTGCCCAATCCTGCAGATGATACACACTTGGAATTCTATTTTGAACAGGCTGGGAATATACAGAGAAGTTTTAGAGGAAAAAAAAAACATATAGAACGTTATAGGTGAGAGTTTGTGATACAGGCAGTAGATATATTATTAGCAGCATGCAAATTCAGTCAGGTATCTGTTTACTACTGTATTTATGTACATTAAAAAAATGTTTTTCAAAGCACTTTCCATTCTGCTATATCACATTGTCTTCAACAACAAGGTATAAAGAAGGCAGAATTGGGTTCTTTATTCCCATTATAAAGAAGCCACCGGAAAGTTTATGGCTAAATAGTTAACATCAGAGCCAGGAGAAGTCAGATCCTCGGGTCTTCCAGTCCTCAGCTCTGAACACCTGGCAGAGCTGTCAGACCCTGAAAACAGTTACTGGGACCTGGGTCCTTACTAGGACCTATTTTTCTCTTCTTTCCATCCCAAGGACCTTTCTTCCAGAAGAGAATGCCTTGCTTATTTAAAACAAAAATAGTCTTTACAGTAGAAGTATGTCCAGAAACCTAACTTGTCATCTTAGTCACTGCTTTCTTACTGCATCTTCTCTGTAGACCTGAAACTTGCATATTTTATTTCTCTGAAAAAAAAAAAAAACCTCTGAGCTCTTAACAGTTGGTCTTTGAGTTGGAAAGTCTTTTTCTGTGTAGAATATCCACAGTCCCAAACACACACACACATGCACGCACCACTCCCCACATCCAGGTCAGGAATGGGCAGAAGGCCATCTCACGCCACAGGCAGGGCCACCTAGCTAAGTAGGTGGCAGGACCCCACACGGCACTGAGAATTCTCAGGTCTGCAGGAACCTGATCTGAACTCTTGTGAAATGCCCTCTCACCAGCTTTCCATTCCTTCTTCTAAAGAGTTTCTGCTTAGGAAGAGCCAGGTGGGCTTTATTTCCTTGGTATGGGAAGAAAAGTTGAGTTGAGAGACCTGATGCTTTCAAATCTTCATGGCATGGCAGGGATCTCGGAAGAAATAGATGGTGGAAGAGCAGAACAAAGGTAGCAGAGAGGCTGGCCAGCTCCTTGTCCACGGCTGTCAGTAATCCCACCAGAACACAGAAATCACATGCTGTGTCATAAGATGTGCAGACTTTTCGTTAGTCCAAGTTCTGGGCTTCCAGAGACTGTGTGTCCAGTGCAGAAGAAGGAGGAACAATATGGAACAGTAATAAGCAAGACTTGATTCTCTTTCTCTTGTAGAAAACAAAGTGGAGGTAGATATAACTGTGCAGGTTGCTGACACTCTGGGTTCTTAGACCTTTTCTATGAAATGCAACCAAAAGTTTAAATAACAACAGCACAGGATAAACTTGGCTTGAAATTGCATAGTCTTTGGCTGAGATGCAGTGATTTTAGCTTCCTGCATGTAAACCACCCGAGCCTTGATGCTGTAAGATGATGGGACACCGGTGGGAGGGCGTTGGAGGAAAATGAAGGGATATCGATGAAACTTTTTATAGCTCTTCCGAGCAGCCAAGATTTTAGGTGATTGTATGTCAAATTGACTTCCCAGGCAATTCATCTAAGAATTTTATCTAGACCCCTCACCAGAAAAAAATCAGCTTTGTTTGAATGGGTTTGGATGGCTAGCTGCTTTGGGGGCCATCAGTCCGTGAGGAGTGGGTGCCTCCTTGGGAAAGCTGAGCAAGTATTAGGATGACTCATTGTTTAGTAAGTGCCCTGGGGGCATGGTTTGGGGTGTCTCCACACACACGAGTAATCTTTTCACAGATTCTGGAGAGGTCTTTAGCCATATAAAAATGACTCTGTGATGGATCTTTATTTTTGCAGATACTTTATTTCGACTTCCATCAGCTCCCTTATTTTATGGCATTCAAGCACTTATAAGTGCTCACAAAGTCTCAGGATTAATCATTACAAATGAAATCCCATCTCTTACCAATAAAAAAAAAACAGTGAAAATGTAGGGCTGTGTTGTTAGTTTGAGAAATCTGTTCATTACGGTTGTTGGAACTAAACATGTTCATTTATAATGAAAAAAAGTGGGGGCAGAGATAACCCTACCTACTCCATCCTGTGTAGCTACAGGCAGGCATGTAAAATCAGAGTTTTTACAGGAAAACCCACATCCCAGAGTTTCCCTTGCAGTCTCAGGACAGACTTCCAGCCTCTCTCAAAAGATCTAGCTGGAGAAGAACATGTTTATGCTCATAGATACAGGCACCTGGTCTAAATCCCCTCGTTGCTGGGAGGCTAATGAATTACCTGAGTCAGTTTGTCCAGAGCTGTAAGCGTTCAGTCTGCAAGGGTCCCACTTGGGAGACTCACTCAGCAAAGAGCTGAGAGTGGCACCTGAGCCCCCCAAGGCCCCAGTGGGGAATCTAGGGCTGCACTGCCCAGTCCAGGAGCCACCAGGCACAGGCGGCTGTCGAGGTGTGGAGAGTCTGGACCGAGATGGCTGTTAGTGTAAGATACACGCCGGATTTCAGACACTTCATACCAAGGGGAGAAAAAGTAAAAGGTCTCATTAGTAACTTTTTATTGATTACATGACAATATTTAGGGTGTATTGGCTCAAATCAAATATATTATTAACATCACACCATTTCTTTTTTAGCACAGCTACTAGAAATCTTCTAATTACCTAGGTGGCTCGCGTGATATTTGTACTAGACAGCACTGTTGGAGATAGAGAACGGACCCGCACGTGGGGTGGCCAAGGAGGGGACTTACAGAAAACAATGCAAACAGTTTCAGACTGGACGCGTAGCTTCAGCATCCATCCCACACCAGCCTGCTGGGCCCCCTCCTCACCCTCTGCCCGTCTCTGGGATTGCCCCACAGTCCAGACACCCTGTCTTCCACGGAGCTGAGCAGTTCCTCTGTCTGACCCGTCCCCAGACTCCTCTCCAGGCGATCAGCAAAACATAAGAGTCTTTGGTCAGCCAGACCCATCCTCCTTAGAAGGCTTTTCTTAAAATATCAACCCACAGTCTCTCTCCCTCAATTCATAAATTGTGAAAGCTCTGAAAGCCTGAAGTTTTTTATTTATTTTTATTTTTGGCTGTGTTGGGTCTTCGTTTCTGCGCGAGGGCTTTCTCTAGTCGCGGCGAGCGGGGGCCACTCTTCATCGCGGTGCGCGGGCCTCTCACTATCGCGGCCTCTCCTGTTGCGGAGCACAGGCTCCAGACGCACATCTGAACGCCTGAAGTTTTTAAGAACTCATTTGGTAGAACTGACTGAAAGTGATGTATAGCTTTGATCCCACTTCCCGTGGTTGTCTGTTCGTTAGACTGCCCGGACCCTGCCTGGCGTGGTGTATGGTGTGTGGTGTAGGCATCAGTTTGCCTTCTTAACATACAAAAGTTCTGAATCCCAAAACACATCCAGACCTGAGGGTTTCAGGTAAGGACTGTGGACCTGAAGCAATTTTTCCCTCCCTTAAAGCCTGGCTTGGCTCTCCCTGTCTTCCGTCAAGTCTCCCTTAAAGATGGATCTAAGCAGGTCATTGTCCTGCTTTTAGTCCTTTTAAGGATGCCCACAGCCTCCAGGACCAGGTTCCAGCACCTTCACAGGTGTCCAGGTTCCTCATCAGCAGGTATTTATCACCTGCTACAGGCTTGGTCCTCAGGGACTGAGGGAACTCAAAAGACACTTGAAATACAGTCTCTGACCTCAAAGCAGGGGAGGTGAAGCCCCAGGAACCACGGTGAATAGCAGAAGGGTTAAGTGCACAGGTAAATGAAACCAGCTCCAAGTGCAGGCAGGAGAAGAGAAGAGAGCAGAGCAGCCAGCACAGGCTCCCAGGTCCGGGGCATGCGGAAGAGGCAGGCGGAGCTGGGCAGGTGCAGCATGGAGGTGAGGGAGCAGGAGAGGGAAGGAAAGGGGGGTGCAGTTTCCCGGTCCCTCACCTGGATGTCTGTCCTCTCCAGATACTTAATGAGGCTTGGCCTGTTGCCTGCCTTTCCAGGAGGCCCAAGGGACACCCTAAGGATGCCGCCTTCCAGAATTAAATGAGTTCCCTGTGTTTTGTCATGTGAACTGATTCCTTAGATCCACATCACCAGATGTTGAAGTTCATTACTTCCATCCTTGTGTCAGTTAAGAAAGCTGATTGGAGCGTACCGAGCCCAAGTTTAATCTGCCAGCCTGATTGCCTGCCCTCCCTCACCTCTGGTTTACATGTCAAGTTGCCAGAAGAATTAGTGGCGGCTCTGTCGTACCCTGCAATTCGGTTCCTATTTCTTGAAGCCCTACTGTGTACAGGGCTCTGAGCCTACGCTGATACAAGCCCTCATATTTATTCTGTACTGTAAAATTTGCAGAATACTTTTGTCTACATTTTCTTATTCAATTCCCCAATAGTCCTTTAAATTTGAGAGGATATGTACTATTCATTCTCAGTTTACATTGAGAAGTGGAGACCTGAAAAGGCTGAGTAATTTACTCAGGGCCACAGCGCTAGTTAGTGACAAAGTTAGGAGTCAGAAATTAACTGCAGACCCAGCACTTCTTCCCATGCAGGTGTCAGCTACTTCCTGATCATGCCGTACATATTGTAAGTACACGTGTTGGACGTTTGAAGGTCATTGAGGAGGTGTGATGGCCTGCCCACTGCTAGCCCAGAAATGTGACTTTTCTTATTATTTGCCAAAGCAGTGTTGGCACCATTCAGCCTCTTTCCCTAATACATCTTGACAGTTAGGCTAAAAATCTAAATGATACCCCAGACTTGTGAAGGAAAGGTTGACCCAACCATGCGAAATGGCAGAATGGAGCCGGGGAGGCAGCAAATAAATTACGAGAACTGGTCGCAGAAACGACCTAGGGTGCTGGCTCAGTGAAAAGAGCTGCTGTCTTGTAGGGATATGAAAGGGGGATGCAAGGCTTTGGTAGATAAATCCCCGAGATATGAAATTGCAGTATATCTTATAACCAAGTGACAAACTTATTTTTATTAGTCTTTATCGGAGTATAGTTGCTTTACAATGTTGTGTTAGTTTCTACTGTACAGCAAAGTGAATCAGCTATACATATACATATATCCCCTCTTTTTTTTTTTTTTTTTTTTTGCGGTATGCGGGCCTCTCACTGTTGTGGCCTCTCCCGTTGCGGGGCACAGGCTCCGGACGCGCAGGCCCAGCGGCCATGGCTCACGGGCCCAGCCGCTCCGCGGCATGCGGGATCCTCCCGGCCCGGGGCACGAACCCGCGTCCCCTGCATCGGCAGGCGGACTCTCAACCACTGCGCCACCAGGGAAGCCCTATCCCCTCTTTTTTAGATCTCCTTCCCATTTAGGTCACCACAGAGCATTGAATAGAGTTCCCTGTGCTACACAGTAGGTTCTCCTTATCTATTTTATACATAGTATCAGTGGTGTATATACGTCAGTCCCAATCTCCCAATTCGTCCCCCTCCCCCTCCTTGGTAACCATAAGTTTGTTTTCTACATCTGTGACTCTATTTCTGCTTTGCCAATAAGCGATATTATACAGTATTTGTTTTTCTCTTTCTGACTAACTTCACTTGACAGTCTCTAGGTCCATCCACATCTCTGCAAATGGCACTGTTTCGTTCCTTTTTATGGCGTGATGATGTTTTATTCCTGGGAGTACAGAAGCCTTAGTTGAACATAGCGTTTTTCAAATACACCGTCCTGAGAGAGTATTTTATTTTCTCCTTTACAGAGGAGGAAATGGACAGTCAGTACCGCCACCACATCACCCAGCTGGTAAAGAACACTAGCAAGGGGAGCTGGAAACTCACCCACTCACACTCAGAGCCCCTGACTTCCTCTGGGCTGCCAGGGTGACTGACTGCCCAGGGCCCACACTGACGCCACAAGCACCCCTCTCTTTACACCTGCTGCCTGACCAGTGTGGTAAGAGCAGCCAGATGGGTCATCCTTCAGAACTTGACCTTGAGGCCACAAAATCCTTTGAAAGCCTAGAGTACCCATCTCTAATTTCTTGGCTGGAGAGTTCTGAAAGGCATGTATTTACACAGTGAAAAGGCTAGAGATTTTATGTAGGATACCTTAACACTGGAAATAATGATGGGAAAGGAAAGAAGTGTTTTGAGTGCTTTACTTATTACCAACCTGAATATAAATAAGGCACCAAAAATCGCTGGCTTTCATGTTCATTCTTTAAAAAAAAATAGTGGCTTTATTTTTGAGTAATAAGGGAAAGGTAGAAGGAAGTACTTGGTGTCACAGGATAAAAAAAAAAAGTCATTTCCCTGTTATCAAGGAACGAGCAATAAACCTAGGACAATAAACCCGCAGGAGCCAGGAGGCAATGCCATTTCTGTACTATCCACTCACTCTTTAATTTTTCTTTGGTTGAAGTCACCCTGGCTTCTAAAAAAAAAAAAAAAAAAAAAAAAAACGTGTTTTCCTTTAATAGAAAAAATTTAGAATTACCGTAATTCCCAGGTAAGAAATCCTAAACTCTTGCCATATGAAAATTAGACTTGGGCACAGCCGGTTTTTGCAATATCTGAGAGTAGAAGGAAGGTTTATTTCCAAGAATCTGACTGAAATATACACAGAGAAAAATAAAATTTTCTTGCAGAATCACATTTAAAGATACCCATTTGGGGTAATAATCTTAACATTCCTATCAATTAACACTGACTTGAGTTGAAGTTAGAATGGAATTCTCATCTCGACATCATTTTATCCCCCTTCTCTTATTCCATCACCCGGCTCTTTCCTGTGTAACCACACGGCAGTCTGTTCCTTTCCATTTGGTTCAGTTGGGAATCTGTTCATTTGTTAAGTTCCTCCTCTGCTGGGGGCCCCACCCTCAGCACTGGACGTGACCACATAAATCTGGGAAAATGGCACGGCCCCTGCTCAAATGACATTGACCCTGCTGGAGTGGGGTGGAACGGAGAAGGGTGTATCCGGAGGGGCTCAGAGCCCCACGTGACAGCAGCAGCTCCAGCCTCAGGAAGCTTTGACATTGAGTCTCCTCACGCTGCATTTAACCTGGTACCCAACCACCTGACTGGTCCAAAGGACGCCAGAGGATTTTCATGCACCATCTCGGTGCTTCAGAGTCTAGAGGGGGAAGGAGACCCCTGGCGCCCAGCCAAGACATCGGGTCCATGATGGGGCTCAGAAAAGAGCGGAGATCAGAGAAGGTGGATTGTCTGGTGGGCTTCCTAGAGGAGCGGTTCTGGGGATGGACATACTCAAAGGTGTGTATGGTTCAAATTGCAGAGGAAGG
Organism: Phocoena sinus; assembly: GCF_008692025.1. Taxonomy (NCBI): domain Eukaryota; kingdom Metazoa; phylum Chordata; class Mammalia; order Artiodactyla; family Phocoenidae; genus Phocoena; species Phocoena sinus. The sequence continues at coordinate 83,608,565 of NC_045775.1, read as the reverse complement.
AGGCCAGGCTGCAGGTGAGGACGCAGCGCCCAGCACTGCAGGATCTGGCTTGCTGCCTCTCCTCTCCACTCATCGAAAACTCCTCTGGCCCCTTCATCAGCCCATCCTCCTGCTGCTACCTGCAACTCCCAGGCACAGCCCTCACCTCCAGCCACCATAAACGGATAACCTTTTCCCAACCCTTGCTGCTGTTAATAAGACAGTTGGGCAAGAATCGAAAACAGTGCTGCTGAAGAAGGAACCAAGACCAAGGGACCAGCAGAATTCACTGTCCTGTTCCCCTGACCACAGGGGCCACCCGGGCTGATGGGCGACCTCGGCAGAGGCCGACACCAGATTTAGCAGCTGCGGCTTTTTTGTGCCTTGGGCCTCAGTCCTGCCGGGGAAAGAGTTAGCAGTGCTCTGGATTTGGCGGGAGGCGGCCTCAGCCCAGACTGGGAGGACACGGGCCAGGGAAGCAGCAGCCGCACCCTCCAGGGCCTTCAGCAAAGCTGCTCTGACCTCGCCACTCAGGCCAGCTCAGCCAGAGCCTTGGGGGATGATGACCAGTCACTGCTCCCAAGGAGAAGGCAAGAAGGCTCTTCCTGAGACATCCTTAAAGGAGTCTGAGGTTTAGATAACATTAATTCCATGTTAATTACTAAGTTAATTTCATGAACTTAGCCCTTCCTTGGGCCCTGATCCCTAAGTAAATATCCTCCTGAAACATGACCTCCCTGAGAATGAATTTCTACCTTTTATCTAGCAGCCCTTGTCCTGG